>NC_135880.1:225397985-226044763 GCF_964194155.1 Cetorhinus maximus | reverse complement strand
CAAACACAGCCTGCTCACTAAACACACTGACCGAGAGAGCACTCATACACCAAACACAGCCTGCTCACTAAACATGCTGACAGAGAGAGAACTCTCACACCAAACACAGCCTGCTCACTTAACACAATCACAGAGAGAGTACTCACACACCAAACACAGTCTGCTCACTAAACACACTGACAGAGAGAGCACTCACACACCAAACACAGCCTGCTCACTAAAAACACTGACAGAGGGAGCACTCACACACCAATCATAGTCTGCTCACTAAACACACTGACAGAGAGAGCTCTCACACACCAAACACAGCCTGCTCAGTAAACACACTGACAGAGAGAGCACTCGCACATCAAACACAGCCTGCTCACTAAAAACACTGACAGAGGGAGCACTCACACACCAATCATAGTCTGCTCACTAAACACACTGACAGAGAGAGCTCTCACACACCAAACACAGCCTGCTCAGTAAACACACTGACAGAGAGAGCACTCGCACATCAAACACATCCTGCTCACTAAACACATTGACAGAGGGAGCACTCACACACCAAACACAGCCTGCTCATTAAACACACTGACAGAGAAAGCACTCAAACACCAAACACAGCCTGCTCACTAAACACACTGACAGAGAGAGCACTCACACACCAAACACAGCCTGCTCACTAAACACACTCACAGAGTACTCACACACCAAACACAGACTGCTCACTAAACACACTCACAGGGAGAGCACTCACACACCAAACACAGCTTGCTCACTAAGCACAATCACAGATAGAGCACTGACAAACCAAACACAGTCTGCTCACTAAACACATTGACAGAGAGAGCACACACACACCAAACACAGTCTGCTCACTAAATACACTGACAGAGACAGCTCTCACACACCAAAAACAGTCTGCTCCCTAAACACACTGACAGAGAGAGCACTCAAACACCAAACACAGACTGCTCACTAAACACACTGACAGAGAGAGTACAGACACACCAAACACAGCCTGCTCACTAATCACACTGACAGAGAGAGCACTCACACACCAAACACAGTCTGCTCACTAAGCACACTCACAGAGACAGCACTCACACACCAAACACAGACTGCTCACTAAACACACTGAAAGAGAGAGAACTCACACACCAAACACAGCTTACTCACTAAACACACTGACAGAGAGTGTACTCACACGCAATACACAGTCTGCTCACTAAAAACACTGACAGAGACAGCTCTCACACACCAAAAACAGTCTGCTCCCTAAACACACTGAAAGAGAGAGCACTCACACACCAAACACAGTCTGCTCACTAAACACACTGACAGAGAGAGCATTCACACACCAAACACAGCCTGCTCACTAAAAACACTGACAGAGGGAACACTCACACACCTATCATAGTCTGCTCACTAAACACACTGACAGAGAGAGCACTCTCACACCATACACAGCCTGCTCAGTAAACACACTGACAGAGAGAGCACTCACACACCAAACACAGCCTGCTCACTAAACACACTGACAGAGAGAGCACTCACACACCAAACACAGCCTGCTCATTAAACACACTGACAGAGAAAGCACTCACACACCAAACACAGCCTGCTCACTAAACACACTGACAGAGAGAGCACTCACACACCAAACACAGCCTGCTCACTAAACACACTGACAGAGAGAGCACTCACACACCAAACACAGCCTGCTCATTAAACACACTGACAGAGAAAGCACTCACACACCAAACACAGCCTGCTCACTAAACACACTGACAGAGAGAGCACACACACACCAAACACAGCCTGCTCACTAAACACACTCACAGAGTACTCACACACCAAACCCAGTCTCCTCACTAAACACACTGACAGTGAGACTACGGACACACCAAACACAGCCTGCTCACTATTCACACTGACAGAGATAGCACTCACACAACAAACACAGTCTGCTCACTAAGCACACTCACAGAGAGAGCACTCACACACCAAACACAGACTGCTCACTAAACAACCTGTCAGAGAGAGTACTCACACACCATAAGAAGTCTGCTCACTAAACACACTGACAGAGATAGTACTCACATACCAAACATAGTCTGCTCACTAAACACACTGACAGAGAGAGATCAGACACACCAAACACAGCCTGCTCACTAAACACACATACAGAGAAAGTACTGACTCACCAAACACAGACTGCTCATTAAAAACATTCACAGATAAGCACTCACACTCCAAACACAGCCTGCTCACTAAACACACTGACAGAAAGAGCACTCATACACCAAACACAGCCTGCTCACTAAACATGCTGACAGAGGGAGAACTCTCACACCAAACACAGCCTGCTCACTTAACACCATCACAGAGAGAGTACTCACACACCAAACATAGTCTGCTCACTAAACACACTGACAGAGAGAGCATTCACACACCAAACACAGCCTGCTCACTAAAAACACTGACAGAGGGAGCACTCACACACCAATCATAGTCTGCTCACTAAACACACTGACAGACAGAAGACTCACACTCCAAATACAGTCTGCTCACTTAAAGCACTGACAGAGAGAGCACTCACACACCAAACACAGCCTGCTCACTAAACACACCGACAGACAGAGCAATCACACATCAAACCCAGCCTGCTCACTAAACACACTCAGAGAGAGCACTCACACACCAAACACAGCCTGCTCATTAAACACTCAGAGTGAGAGCACTCACACACCAAACACAGTCTGCTCCCTAAACACACTCACAGAGAGAGTACTCACACACCAAACACAGCCTGCTCACTAAACAGACTCACAGATAGAACACTCACACACCAATCACATTCTGCTCACTAAACACAATGACAGAGAGATCATTCACACACCAAACGCATTCTGGTCACTATACATGCTGACAGAGTGAGCACTCACAAACCAAACACAGTCTGCCCACCAAATACACAGACAGATAGAGTAATCACACACCAAACACAATCTGCTCACTAAAGAAACTCACAGAGCTATCACTCACACACCAAACACAGTCTGCTCACTAAACACACAGACTGAGAGACCACTCACACACCAAACACAGCCTGCTCACTAAACACACTGACAGATAGAGCAATCACGCACCAAATACAGCCTACTGACTAAACACACTCACAGAGAGAGCACTCACACACCAAACACAGCCTGCTCACTAAACACACTCACAGAGAGAGCACTCACACACCAAACACAGCCTGCTCTCTAAACACACTCACAGAGAGAGCACTCATACACCAAACACAGTCTGCTCCCTAAACACACTCGCAGAGAGAGTACTAACACACCAAACACAGCCAGCTCATTAAACACACTCACAGAGAGAACATTCAAACACCAAACACAGTCTGCTCACTAAACACACTGACAGAGAGAGTACTCACACACCAAACACAGTCTGCTCCCTAAACACACTCAAAGAGAGAGTACTCACACACCAAACACAGCCTGCACACTAAACACACTCACAGAGAGAGCACTCACACACCAAACACATTCTGCTCACTAAACACAATGACAGAGAGAGCACTCACACACCAAACACAGTCTGCCCACCAAATACACTGACAGAGAGAGTACTCACACACCAAACACAGTCTGCTCACAAAAGAAACTCACATAGACATCACTCACACACCAAACACAGTCTGCTCACTAAACACACTGACAGAGAGAGCTCTCACACACCAAACACAGCCTGCTCACTAAACATACTGACAGAGATAGCACTCACACACCAAACACAGCCTGATCGCTAAACACACTGACAGAGAGAGCGCTCACACACCAAACACAGCCTGCTCATTAAACACACTGACAGAGAAAGCACTCACACACCAAACACAGCCTGCTCACTAAACACACGGACAGAGAGAGCACTCACACACCAAACACAGCCTGCTCACTAAACACACTGACAGAGAGAGCACTCACACACCAAACACAGCCTGCTCACTATTCACACTGACAGAGATAGCACTCACACACCAAACACAGTCTGCTCACTAAGCACACTCACAGAGAGAGCACTCACACACCAAACACAGACTGCTCACTAAACACACTGACAGAGAGAGTACTCACACATCAAACAAAGCCTACTCACTGAACACACTGACAGAGACAGCTCTCACACACCAAACACAGTCTGCTCACTAAGCACACTCACAGAGAGAGCACTCACACACCAAACACAGACTGCTCACTAAGCACACTCACAGAGAGAGCACTCACACACCAAACACAGTCTGCTCACTAAGCACACTCACAGAGAGAGCACTCACACACCAAAAACAGTCTGCTCCCTAAACACACTGACACAGAGAGATCAGACACACCAAACACAGCCTGCTCACTAAACACACATACAGAGAAAGTACTGTCTCACCAAACACAGACTGCTCATTAAAAACATTCACAGATAAGCACTCACACTCCAAACACAGCCTGCTCACTAAACACACTGACAGAGAGAGCACTCATACACCAAACACAGCCTGCTCACTAAACATGCTGAAAGAGGGAGAACTCTCACACCAAACACAGCCTGCTCACTTAACACCATCACAGAGAGAGTACTCACACACCAAACATAGTCTGCTCACTAAACACACTGACAGAGAGAGCACTCACACACCAAACACAGCCTGCTCACTAAACACACCGACAGACAGAGCACTCACACATCAAACCCAGCCTGCTCACTAAACACACTCAGAGAGAGCACTCACACACCAAACACAGTCTGCTCCCTAAACACACTCACAGAGAGAGTACTCACACACCAAACACAGCCTGCTCACTAAACAGACTCACAGATAGAACACTCACACACCAATCACATTCTGCTCACTAAACACAATGACAGAGAGATCATTCACACACCAAACGCATTCTGGTCACTATACATGCTGACAGAGTGAGCACTCACAAACCAAACACAGTCTGCCCACCAAATACACAGACAGATAGAGTAATCACACACCAAACACAATCTGCTCACTAAAGAAACTCACAGAGCTATCACTCACACACCAAACACAGTCTGCTCACTAAACACACAGACTGAGAGACCACTCACACACCAAACACAGCCTGCTCACTAAACACACTGACAGATAGAGCAATCACGCACCAAATACAGCCTACTGACTAAACACACTCACAGAGAGAGCACTCACACACCAAACACAGCCTGCTCACTAAACACACTCACAGAGAGAGCACTCACACACCAAACACAGCCTGCTCTCTAAACACACTCACAGAGATAGCACTCATACACCAAACACAGTCTGCTCCCTAAACACACTCACAGAGAGAGTACTAACACACCAAACACAGCCAGCTCATTAAACACACTCACAGAGAGAACATTCAAACACCAAACACAGTCTGCTCACTAAACACACTGACAGAGAGAGTACTCACACACCAAACACAGTCTGCTCCCTAAACACACTCAAAGAGAGAGTACTCACACACCAAACACAGCCTGCACACTAAACACACTCACAGAGAGAGCACTCACACACCAAACACATTCTGCTCACTAAACACAATGACAGAGAGAGCACTCACACACCAAACACAGTCTGCCCACCAAATACACTGACAGAGAGAGTACTCACACAACACACACAGTCTGCTCACTAAAGAAACTCACATAGACATCACTCACACACCAAACACAGTCTGTTCACTACACACACAGACAGAAAGACCACTCACACACCAAACACAGCCTGCTATCTAAACACAATGACAGAGATAGCACTCACACACCAAACACAGCCTGATCGCTAAACACACTCACAGAGTACTCACACACCAAACACAGACTGCTCACTAAACACACTCACAGGGAGAGCACTCACACACCAAACACAGACTGCTCACTAAACACACTGACAGAGAGACTACGGACACACCAAACACAGCCTGCTCACTAATCACACTGACAGAGATAGCACTCACACAGCAAACACAGTCTGCTCACTAAGCACACTCACAGAGAGAGCACTCACACACCAAACACAGACTGCTCACTAAAGACACTGACAGAGAGAGCACTCACACATCAAACAAAGCCTACTCACTAAACACACTGACAGAGAGAGTACTCACACGCAATACACAGTCTGCTCACTAAACACACTGACAGAGACAGCTCTCACACTCCAAAAACAGTCTGCTCCCTAAACACACTGACAGAGAGAGCACACACACACCAAACACAGTCTGCTCACTAAACAACCTGTCAGAGAGAGTACTCACACACCATAAGAAGTCTGCTCACTAAACACACTGACAGAGATAGTACTCACATACCAAACACAGTCTGCTCACTAAACACACTGACAGAGAGAGCACTCACACACCAAACACAGCCTGCTCACTAAACACGCTGACAGAAAGAGAACTCACACACCAAACATAGCCTGCTCACTAAACACAATCACAGAGAGAGTATTCACACACCAAACACAGTCTGCTCACTAAACCCACTGACAGAGAGAGCACTCACACACCAAACACAGCCTGCTCACTAAAAACACTGACAGAGAGAGCTCTCACACACCAAACACAGCCTGCTGTGTAAACACACTGACAGAGAGAGCACTCACACACCAAACACAGCCTGCTCACTAAACACACTGACAGAGAGAGCACTCACATACCAAACACAGCCTGCTCATTAAACACACTGACAGAGAAAGCACTCACACACCAAACACAGCCTGCTCACTAAACACACTGACAGAGAGAGCACTCACACACCAAACACAGCCTGCTCACTAAACACACTCACACAGTTTCACACACCAAGCACAGTCTGCTCACTAAACACACTCACAGGGAGAGCACTCACACACCAAACACAAACTGCTCACTAAACACACTGACAGAGAGACTACGGACACACCAAACACAGCCTGCTCACTAATCACACTGACAGATAGAGCACTCACACACCAAACACAGTCTGCTCACTAAGCACACTCACAGAGAGAGCACTCACACACCAAACACAGCCTGCTCATTAAACACACTGACAGAGAGAGCACTCACACACCAAACACAGCCTGCTCACTAAATACACTCACAGAGTACTCACACACCAAACACAGTCTGCTCACTAAACACACTCACAGGGAGAGCACTCACACACCAAACACAGACTGCTCACTAAACACACTGACAGAGAGACTACGGACACACCAAACACCGCCTTTTCACTAAACACACTGACAGAGAGAGCACTCACACACCACACACAGACTGCTCACTATACACACTGACAGAGAGAGCACTCACACACCAAACACAGCCTGCTCTCTAAACACTCTGACAGAGAGACTACGGACACACCAAACACAGTCTGCTCACTAAACACACTCACAGAGACAGCACTCACACACCAAACAAAGCCTGCTCACTAAACACACTCACAGAGAGAGTACTCACACACCAAACATAGTCTGCTCACTAAACACACTGACAGAGAGTGCACTCACACACCTAACAGAGTCTGCTCACTAAACACACTGACAGAGAGAGCACTCACACACCAAACACAGCCTGCTCAGTAAACACACTGACAGAGAGAACACTCACACACCAAACACAATCTGCTCACGAAACACACTGACAGACAGAGCACTCGCACTCCAAATACAGTCTGCTCACTAAACACACAGACAGAGAGAGCACTCACACATGAAACCCTGCCTGCTCACTAAACACACTCAGAGAGAGCACGCACACACCAAACACAGCCTGCTCACTAAACACACTGACAGAGACGGCACTCACACACCAAACAAAGTCTGCTTACTAAATACACTCACAGGGAGAGCACTCACATACCAAACACAGCCTGCTCACTAAACACATTTACAGAGAGAGCACTCACACACCAAACAGAGCCTGCTCACTAAACACACTCACGGAGAGAGCACTCACACACCAAACACAGCCTGCTCACTAGACACACTCACAGAGAGAGCACTCATACACCAAACACAGTCTGCTCCCTAAACACACTCACAGAGAGAGAACTAATATACCAAACACAGCCTGCTCACTAAGCACAATCACAGAGAGAGCACTCACAAACCAAACACAGTTTGCTCACTAAACATGCTGACAGAGAGAGTACTCACACGCAATACACAGTCTGCTCACTAAACACACTGACAGAGACAGCTCTCACACACCAAAAATAGTCTGCTCCCTAAACACACTGACAGAGCGAGCACTCACACAACAAACACAGTCTGCTCACCAAACAACCTGTCAGAGAGAGTAATCACACACCATAAGAAGTCTGCTCACTAAACAAACTGACAGAGATAGTCTCACATACCAAACACAGTCTGCACACTAAACACACTGACAGAGAGAGATCACACACACCAAACACAGACTGCTCACTAAACACACTGATAGAGGGAGCACTCACAGACCAAACACAGCCTGCTCACAATACACACCTACAGAGAGAGCACTGACTCACCAAACACAGCCTGCTCACTAAACACATTCACAGAGAAGTACTCACACTCCAAACACAGCCTGCTCACTAAACACACTGACAGAGAGAGCACTCAAACGCCAAACACAGCCTGCTCACTAAACACACTGACAGAGAGAGACTCACGCACCAAACACAGCCTGCTCACTAAACACAATCACAGAGAGAGTACTCACACACCAAACACAGTCTGCTCACTAAAGACACTGACAGAGAGTGCACTCACACACCAAACACAGCCTGCTCACTAAAAACACTGACAGAGGGAACACACACACCAATCATAGTCTGCTCACTAAATACACTCACAGAGTAAACACACCAAACACAATCTGCTCACTAAACACACTCACAGGGAGAGCACTCACACACCAAACATAGACTGCTCACTAAACACACTGACAGAGAGAGCACTCACACACCAAACACAGCCTGCTCACTAAATACACTCACAGAGTAAACACACCAAACACAATCTGCTCACTAAACACACTCACAGGGAGAGCACTCACACACCAAACATAGACTGCTCACTAAACACACTGACAGAGAGACTACGGACACAGCAAACACAGCCTGCTCACTAAACACACTGACAGAGAGTGCACTCACACACCAAACACAGTCTGCTCACTAAGCACACTCACAGAGAGAGCACTCACACATCAAACACAGACTGCTCACTAAACACACTGTCAGAGAGAGCACTCACACACAAAACACAGCCTGCTCACCAAACACACTGACAGAGAGACTACGGACACACCAAACACAGCCTGCTCACTAAACACACTCGCAGAGAGAGTACTCACACACCAAACACAGCCTGCTCAGTAAACACACAGACAGAAAGACCACTCACACACCAAACACAGCCTGCTATCTAAACACAATGACAGAGATAGCACTCACACACCAAACACAGCCTGATCGCTAAACACACTCACAGAGTACTCACACACCAAACACAGACTGCTCACTAAACACACTCACACGGAGAGCACTCACACACCAAACACAGACTGCTCACTAAACACACTGACAGAGAGACTACGGACACACCAAACACAGCCTGCTCACTAATCACACTGACAGAGATAGCACTCACACAGCAAACACAGTCTGCTCACTAAGCACACTCACAGAGAGCGCACTCACACACCAAACACAGACTGCTCACTAAAGACACTGACAGAGAGAGCACTCACACATCAAACAAAGCCTACTCACTAAACACACTGACAGAGAGAGTACTCACACGCAATACACAGTCTGCTCACTAAACACACTGACAGAGACAGCTCTCACACTCCAAAAACAGTCTGCTCCCTAAACACACTGACAGAGAGAGCACACACACACCAAACACAGTCTGCTCACTAAACAACCTGTCAGAGAGAGCACTCACACACCATAAGAAGTCTGCTCACTAAACACACTGACAGAGATAGTACTCACATACCAAACACAGTCTGCTCACTAAACACACTGACAGAGAGAGCACTCACACACCAAACACAGCCTGCTCACTAAACACACTGACAGAGAGAGCACTCACACACCAAACACAGCCTGCTCACTAAACACGCTGACAGAAAGAGAACTCACACACCAAACATAGCCTGCTCACTAAACACAATCACAGAGAGAGTATTCGCACACCAAACACAGTCTGCTCACTAAACCCACTTACAGAGAGAGCACTCACACACCAAACACAGCCTGCTCACTAAAAACACTGACAGAGAGAGCTCTCACACACCAAACACAGCCTGCTGTGTAAACACACTGACAGAGAGAGCACTCACACACCAAACACAGCCGGCTCACTAAACACACTGACAGAGAGAGCACTCACATACCAAACACAGCCTGCTCATTAAACACACTGACAGAGAAAGCACTCACACACCAAACACAGCCTGCTCACTAAACACACTGACAGAGAGAGCACTCACACACCAAACACAGCCTGCTCACTAAACACACTCACACAGTTTCACACACCAAGCACAGTCTGCTCACTAAACACACTCACAGGGAGAGCACTCACACACCAAACACAAACTGCTCACTAAACACACTGACAGAGAGACTACGGACACACCAAACACAGCCTGCTCACTAATCACACTGACAGAGAGAGCACTCACACACCAAACACAGTCTGCTCACTAAGCACACTCACAGAGAGAGCACTCACACACCAAACACAGCCTGCTCATTAAACACACTGACAGAGAGAGCACTCACACACCAAACACAGCCTGCTCACTAAATACACTCACAGAGTACTCACACACCAAACACAGTCTGCTCACTAAACACACTCACAGGGAGAGCACTCACACACCAAACACAGACTGCTCACTAAACACACTGACAGAGAGAGCACTCACACACCAAACACAGCCTGCTCACTAAAAACACTGACAGAGGGAGCACTCACACACCAATCATAGTCTGCTCACTAAACACACTGACAGAGAGAGCTCTCACACACCAAACACAGCCTGCTCAGTAAACACACTGACAGAGAGAGCACTCGCACATCAAACACAGCCTGCTCACTAAAAACACTGACAGAGGGAGCACTCACACACCAATCATAGTCTGCTCACTAAACACACTGACAGAGAGAGCTCTCACACACCAAACACAGCCTGCTCAGTAAACACACTGACAGAGAGAGCACTCGCACATCAAACACATCCTGCTCACTAAACACATTGACAGAGGGAGCACTCACACACCAAACACAGCCTGCTCATTAAACACACTGACAGAGAAAGCACTCAAACACCAAACACAGCCTGCTCACTAAACACACTGACAGAGAGAGCACTCACACACCAAACACAGACTGCTCACTAAACACACTCACAGAGTACTCACACACCAAACACAGACTGCTCACTAAACACACTCACAGGGAGAGCACTCACACACCAAACACAGCTTGCTCACTAAGCACAATCACAGATAGAGCACTGACAAACCAAACACAGTCTGCTCACTAAACACATTGACAGAGAGAGCACACACACACCAAACACAGTCTGCTCACTAAATACACTGACAGAGACAGCTCTCACACACCAAAAACAGTCTGCTCCCTAAACACACTGACAGAGAGAGCACTCAAACACCAAACACAGACTGCTCACTAAACACACTGACAGAGAGAGTACAGACACACCAAACACAGCCTGCTCACTAATCACACTGACAGAGAGAGCACTCACACACCAAACACAGTCTGCTCACTAAGCACACTCACAGAGACAGCACTCACACACCAAACACAGACTGCTCACTAAACACACTGAAAGAGAGAGAACTCACACACCAAACACAGCTTACTCACTAAACACACTGACAGAGAGTGTACTCACACGCAATACACAGTCTGCTCACTAAAAACACTGACAGAGACAGCTCTCACACACCAAAAACAGTCTGCTCCCTAAACACACTGAAAGAGAGAGCACTCACACACCAAACACAGTCTGCTCACTAAACACACTGACAGAGAGAGCATTCACACACCAAACACAGCCTGCTCACTAAAAACACTGACAGAGGGAACACTCACACACCTATCATAGTCTGCTCACTAAACACACTGACAGAGAGAGCACTCTCACACCATACACAGCCTGCTCAGTAAACACACTGACAGAGAGAGCACTCACACACCAAACACAGCCTGCTCACTAAACACACTGACAGAGAGAGCACTCACACACCAAACACAGCCTGCTCATTAAACACACTGACAGAGAAAGCACTCACACACCAAACACAGCCTGCTCACTAAACACACTGACAGAGAGAGCACTCACACACCAAACACAGCCTGCTCACTAAACACACTGACAGAGAGAGCACTCACACACCAAACACAGCCTGCTCACTAAACACACTCACAGAGTACTCACACACCAAACCCAGTCTCCTCACTAAACACACTGACAGTGAGACTACGGACACACCAAACACAGCCTGCTCACTATTCACACTGACAGAGATAGCACTCACACACCAAACACAGACTGCTCACTAAACAACCTGTCAGAGAGAGTACTCACACACCATAAGAAGTCTGCTCACTAAACACACTGACAGAGATAGTACTCACATACCAAACATAGTCTGCTCACTAAACACACTGACAGAGAGAGATCAGACACACCAAACACAGCCTGCTCACTAAACACACATACAGAGAAAGTACTGACTCACCAAACACAGACTGCTCATTAAAAACATTCACAGATAAGCACTCACACTCCAAACACAGCCTGCTCACTAAACACACTGACAGAAAGAGCACTCATACACCAAACACAGCCTGCTCACTAAACATGCTGACAGAGGGAGAACTCTCACACCAAACACAGCCTGCTCACTTAACACCATCACAGAGAGAGTACTCACACACCAAACATAGTCTGCTCACTAAACACACTGACAGAGAGAGCATTCACACACCAAACACAGCCTGCTCACTAAAAACACTGACAGAGGGAGCACTCACACACCAATCATAGTCTGCTCACTAAACACATTGACAGACAGAAGACTCACACTCCAAATACAGTCTGCTCACTTAAAGCACTGACAGAGAGAGCACTCACACACCAAACACAGCCTGATCACTAAACACACCGACAGACAGAGCAATCACACATCAAACCCAGCCTGCTCACTAAACACACTCAGAGAGAGCACTCACACACCAAACACAGCCTGCTCATTAAACACTCAGAGTGAGAGCACTCACACACCAAACACAGTCTGCTCCCTAAACACACTCACAGAGAGAGTACTCACACACCAAACACAGCCTGCTCACTAAACAGACTCACAGATAGAACACTCACACACCAATCACATTCTGCTCACTAAACACAATGACAGAGAGATCATTCACACACCAAACGCATTCTGGTCACTATACATGCTGACAGAGTGAGCACTCACAAACCAAACACAGTCTGCCCACCAAATACACAGACAGATAGAGTAATCACACACCAAACACAATCTGCTCACTAAAGAAACTCACAGAGCTATCACTCACACACCAAACACAGTCTGCTCACTAAACACACAGACTGAGAGACCACTCACACACCAAACACAGCCTGCTCACTAAACACACTGACAGATAGAGCAATCACGCACCAAATACAGCCTACTGACTAAACACACTCACAGAGAGAGCACTCACACACCAAACACAGCCTGCTCACTAAACACACTCACAGAGAGAGCACTCACACACCAAACACAGCCTGCTCTCTAAACACACTCACAGAGAGAGCACTCATACACCAAACACAGTCTGCTCCCTAAACACACTCGCAGAGAGAGTACTAACACACCAAACACAGCCAGCTCATTAAACACACTCACAGAGAGAACATTCAAACACCAAACACAGTCTGCTCACTAAACACACTGACAGAGAGAGTACTCACACACCAAACACAGTCTGCTCCCTAAACACACTCAAAGAGAGAGTACTCACACACCAAACACAGCCTGCACACTAAACACACTCACAGAGAGAGCACTCACACACCAAACACATTCTGCTCACTAAACACAATGACAGAGAGAGCACTCACACACCAAACACAGTCTGCCCACCAAATACACTGACAGAGAGAGTACTCACACACCAAACACAGTCTGCTCACAAAAGAAACTCACATAGACATCACTCACACACCAAACACAGTCTGCTCACTAAACACACTGACAGAGAGAGCGCTCACACACCAAACACAGCCTGCTCATTAAACACACTGACAGAGAAAGCACTCACACACCAAACACAGCCTGCTCACTAAACACACGGACAGAGAGAGCACTCACACACCAAACACAGCCTGCTCACTAAACACACTGACAGAGAGAGCACTCACACACCAAACACAGCCTGCTCACTATTCACACTGACAGAGATAGCACTCACACACCAAACACAGTCTGCTCACTAAGCACACTCACAGAGAGAGCACTCACACACCAAACACAGACTGCTCACTAAACACACTGACAGAGAGAGTACTCACACATCAAACAAAGCCTACTCACTGAACACACTGACAGAGACAGCTCTCACACACCAAAAACAGTCTGCTCCCTAAACACACTGACAGAGAGAGATCAGACACACCAAACACAGCCTGCTCACTAAACACACATACAGAGAAAGTACTGTCTCACCAAACACAGACTGCTCATTAAAAACATTCACAGATAAGCACTCACACTCCAAACACAGCCTGCTCACTAAACACACTGACAGAGAGAGCACTCATACACCAAACACAGCCTGCTCACTAAACATGCTGAAAGAGGGAGAACTCTCACACCAAACACAGCCTGCTCACTTAACACCATCACAGAGAGAGTACTCACACACCAAACATAGTCTGCTCACTAAACACACTGACAGAGAGAGCATTCACACACCAAACACAGCCTGCTCACTAAAAACACTGACAGAGGGAGCACTCACACACCAATCATAGTCTGCTCACTAAACACACTGACAGACAGAAGACTCACACTCCAAATACAGTCTGCTCACTTAAAGCACTGACAGAGAGAGCACTCACACACCAAACACAGCCTGCTCACTAAACACACCGACAGACAGAGCACTCACACATCAAACCCAGCCTGCTCACTAAACACACTCAGAGAGAGCACTCACACACCAAACACAGTCTGCTCCCTAAACACACTCACAGAGAGAGTACTCACACACCAAACACAGCCTGCTCACTAAACAGACTCACAGATAGAACACTCACACACCAATCACATTCTGCTCACTAAACACAATGACAGAGAGATCATTCACACACCAAACGCATTCTGGTCACTATACATGCTGACAGAGTGAGCACTCACAAACCAAACACAGTCTGCCCACCAAATACACAGACAGATAGAGTAATCACACACCAAACACAATCTGCTCACTAAAGAAACTCACAGAGCTATCACTCACACACCAAACACAGTCTGCTCACTAAACACACAGACTGAGAGACCACTCACACACCAAACACAGCCTGCTCACTAAACACACTGACAGATAGAGCAATCACGCACCAAATACAGCCTACTGACTAAACACACTCACAGAGAGAGCACTCACACACCAAACACAGCCTGCTCACTAAACACACTCACAGAGAGAGCACTCACACACCAAACACAGCCTGCTCTCTAAACACACTCACAGAGATAGCACTCATACACCAAACACAGTCTGCTCCCTAAACACACTCACAGAGAGAGTACTAACACACCAAACACAGCCAGCTCATTAAACACACTCACAGAGAGAACATTCAAACACCAAACACAGTCTGCTCACTAAACACACTGACAGAGAGAGTACTCACACACCAAACACAGTCTGCTCCCTAAACACACTCAAAGAGAGAGTACTCACACACCAAACACAGCCTGCACACTAAACACACTCACAGAGAGAGCACTCACACACCAAACACATTCTGCTCACTAAACACAATGACAGAGAGAGCACTCACACACCAAACACAGTCTGCCCACCAAATACACTGACAGAGAGAGTACTCACACAACACACACAGTCTGCTCACTAAAGAAACTCACATAGACATCACTCACACACCAAACACAGTCTGTTCACTACACACACAGACAGAAAGACCACTCACACACCAAACACAGCCTGCTATCTAAACACAATGACAGAGATAGCACTCACACACCAAACACAGCCTGATCGCTAAACACACTCACAGAGTACTCACACACCAAACACAGACTGCTCACTAAACACACTCACAGGGAGAGCACTCACACACCAAACACAGACTGCTCACTAAACACACTGACAGAGAGACTACGGACACACCAAACACAGCCTGCTCACTAATCACACTGACAGAGATAGCACTCACACAGCAAACACAGTCTGCTCACTAAGCACACTCACAGAGAGAGCACTCACACACCAAACACAGACTGCTCACTAAAGACACTGACAGAGAGAGCACTCACACATCAAACAAAGCCTACTCACTAAACACACTGACAGAGAGAGTACTCACACGCAATACACAGTCTGCTCACTAAACACACTGACAGAGACAGCTCTCACACTCCAAAAACAGTCTGCTCCCTAAACACACTGACAGAGAGAGCACACACACACCAAACACAGTCTGCTCACTAAACAACCTGTCAGAGAGAGTACTCACACACCATAAGAAGTCTGCTCACTAAACACACTGACAGAGATAGTACTCACATACCAAACACAGTCTGCTCACTAAACACACTGACAGAGAGAGCACTCACACACCAAACACAGCCTGCTCACTAAACACGCTGACAGAAAGAGAACTCACACACCAAACATAGCCTGCTCACTAAACACAATCACAGAGAGAGTATTCACACACCAAACACAGTCTGCTCACTAAACCCACTGACAGAGAGAGCACTCACACACCAAACACAGCCTGCTCACTAAAAACACTGACAGAGAGAGCTCTCACACACCAAACACAGCCTGCTGTGTAAACACACTGACAGAGAGAGCACTCACACACCAAACACAGCCTGCTCACTAAACACACTGACAGAGAGAGCACTCACATACCAAACACAGCCTGCTCATTAAACACACTGACAGAGAAAGCACTCACACACCAAACACAGCCTGCTCACTAAACACACTGACAGAGAGAGCACTCACACACCAAACACAGCCTGCTCACTAAACACACTCACACAGTTTCACACACCAAGCACAGTCTGCTCACTAAACACACTCACAGGGAGAGCACTCACACACCAAACACAAACTGCTCACTAAACACACTGACAGAGAGACTACGGACACACCAAACACAGCCTGCTCACTAATCACACTGACAGATAGAGCACTCACACACCAAACACAGTCTGCTCACTAAGCACACTCACAGAGAGAGCACTCACACACCAAACACAGCCTGCTCATTAAACACACTGACAGAGAGAGCACTCACACACCAAACACAGCCTGCTCACTAAATACACTCACAGAGTACTCACACACCAAACACAGTCTGCTCACTAAACACACTCACAGGGAGAGCACTCACACACCAAACACAGACTGCTCACTAAACACACTGACAGAGAGACTACGGACACACCAAACACCGCCTTTTCACTAAACACACTGACAGAGAGAGCACTCACACACCACACACAGACTGCTCACTATACACACTGACAGAGAGAGCACTCACACACCAAACACAGCCTGCTCTCTAAACACTCTGACAGAGAGACTACGGACACACCAAACACAGTCTGCTCACTAAACACACTCACAGAGACAGCACTCACACACCAAACAAAGCCTGCTCACTAAACACACTCACAGAGAGAGTACTCACACACCAAACATAGTCTGCTCACTAAACACACTGACAGAGAGAGCACTCACACACCTAACAGAGTCTGCTCACTAAACACACTGACAGAGAGAGCACTCACACACCAAACACAGCCTGCTCAGTAAACACACTGACAGAGAGAACACTCACACACCAAACACAATCTGCTCACGAAACACACTGACAGACAGAGCACTCGCACTCCAAATACAGTCTGCTCACTAAACACACAGACAGAGAGAGCACTCACACATGAAACCCTGCCTGCTCACTAAACACACTCAGAGAGAGCACGCACACACCAAACACAGCCTGCTCACTAAACACACTGACAGAGACGGCACTCACACACCAAACAAAGTCTGCTTACTAAATACACTCACAGGGAGAGCACTCACATACCAAACACAGCCTGCTCACTAAACACATTTACAGAGAGAGCACTCACACACCAAACAGAGCCTGCTCACTAAACACACTCACGGAGAGAGCACTCACACACCAAACACAGCCTGCTCACTAGACACACTCACAGAGAGAGCACTCATACACCAAACACAGTCTGCTCCCTAAACACACTCACAGAGAGAGAACTAATATACCAAACACAGCCTGCTCACTAAGCACAATCACAGAGAGAGCACTCACAAACCAAACACAGTTTGCTCACTAAACACGCTGACAGAGAGAGTACTCACACGCAATACACAGTCTGCTCACTAAACACACTGACAGAGACAGCTCTCACACACCAAAAATAGTCTGCTCCCTAAACACACTGACAGAGCGAGCACTCACACAACAAACACAGTCTGCTCACCAAACAACCTGTCAGAGAGAGTAATCACACACCATAAGAAGTCTGCTCACTAAACAAACTGACAGAGATAGTCTCACATACCAAACACAGTCTGCACACTAAACACACTGACAGAGAGAGATCACACACACCAAACACAGACTGCTCACTAAACACACTGATAGAGGGAGCACTCACAGACCAAACACAGCCTGCTCACAATACACACCTACAGAGAGAGCACTGACTCACCAAACACAGCCTGCTCACTAAACACATTCACAGAGAAGTACTCACACTCCAAACACAGCCTGCTCACTAAACACACTGACAGAGAGAGCACTCAAACGCCAAACACAGCCTGCTCACTAAACACACTGACAGAGAGAGACTCACGCACCAAACACAGCCTGCTCACTAAACACAATCACAGAGAGAGTACTCACACACCAAACACAGTCTGCTCACTAAAGACACTGACAGAGAGTGCACTCACACACCAAACACAGCCTGCTCACTAAAAACACTGACAGAGGGAACACACACACCAATCATAGTCTGCTCACTAAATACACTCACAGAGTAAACACACCAAACACAATCTGCTCACTAAACACACTCACAGGGAGAGCACTCACACACCAAACATAGACTGCTCACTAAACACACTCACAGAGAGAGCACTCACACACCAAACACAGCCTGCTCACTAAATACACTCACAGAGTAAACACACCAAACACAATCTGCTCACTAAACACACTCACAGGGAGAGCACTCACACACCAAACATAGACTGCTCACTAAACACACTGACAGAGAGACTACGGACACAGCAAACACAGCCTGCTCACTAAACACACTGACAGAGAGTGCACTCACACACCAAACACAGTCTGCTCACTAAGCACACTCACAGAGAGAGCACTCACACATCAAACACAGACTGCTCACTAAACACACTGTCAGAGAGAGCACTCACACACAAAACACAGCCTGCTCACCAAACACACTGACAGAGAGACTACGGACACACCAAACACAGCCTGCTCACTAAACACACTCGCAGAGAGAGTACTCACACACCAAACACAGCCTGCTCAGTAAACACACAGACAGAAAGACCACTCACACACCAAACACAGCCTGCTATCTAAACACAATGACAGAGATAGCACTCACACACCAAACACAGCCTGATCGCTAAACACACTCACAGAGTACTCACACACCAAACACAGACTGCTCACTAAACACACTGACAGAGAGAGCACTCACACATCAAACAAAGCCTACTCACTAAACACACTGACAGAGAGAGTACTCACACGCAATACACAGTCTGCTCACTAAACACACTGACAGAGACAGCTCTCACACTCCAAAAACAGTCTGCTCCCTAAACACACTGACAGAGAGAGCACACACACACCAAACACAGTCTGCTCACTAAACAACCTGTCAGAGAGAGCACTCACACACCATAAGAAGTCTGCTCACTAAACACACTGACAGAGATAGTACTCACATACCAAACACAGTCTGCTCACTAAACACACTGACAGAGAGAGCACTCACACACCAAACACAGCCTGCTCACTAAACACACTGACAGAGAGAGCACTCACACACCAAACACAGCCTGCTCACTAAACACGCTGACAGAAAGAGAACTCACACACCAAACATAGCCTGCTCACTAAACACAATCACAGAGAGAGTATTCACACACCAAACACAGTCTGCTCACTAAACCCACTTACAGAGAGAGCACTCACACACCAAACACAGCCTGCTCACTAAAAACACTGACAGAGAGAGCTCTCACACACCAAACACAGCCTGCTGTGTAAACACACTGACAGAGAGAGCACTCACACACCAAACACAGCCGGCTCACTAAACACACTGACAGAGAGAGCACTCACATACCAAACACAGCCTGCTCATTAAACACACTGACAGAGAAAGCACTCACACACCAAACACAGCCTGCTCACTAAACACACTGACAGAGAGAGCACTCACACACCAAACACAGCCTGCTCACTAAACACACTCACACAGTTTCACACACCAAGCACAGTCTGCTCACTAAACACACTCACAGGGAGAGCACTCACACACCAAACACAAACTGCTCACTAAACACACTGACAGAGAGACTACGGACACACCAAACACAGCCTGCTCACTAATCACACTGACAGAGAGAGCACTCACACACCAAACACAGTCTGCTCACTAAGCACACTCACAGAGAGAGCACTAACACACCAAACACAGCCTGCTCATTAAACACACTGACAGAGAGAGCACTCACACACCAAACACAGCCTGCTCACTAAATACACTCACAGAGTACTCACACACCAAACACAGTCTGCTCACTAAACACACTCACAGGGAGAGCACTCACACACCAAACACAGACTGCTCACTAAACACACTGACAGAGAGACTACGGACACACCAAACACCGCCTTTTCACTAAACACACTGACAGAGAGAGCACTCACACACCACACACAGACTGCTCACTATACACACTGACAGAGAGAGCACTCACACACCAAACACAGCCTGCTCTCTAAACACTCTGACAGAGAGACTACGGACACACCAAACAAAGCCTGCTCACTAAACACACTCACAGAGAGAGTACTCACACACCAAACATAGTCTGCTCACTAAACACACTGACAGAGAGTGCACTCACACACCTAACAGAGTCTGCTCACTAAACACACTGACAGAGAGAGCACTCACACACCAAACACAGCCTGCTCAGTAAACACACTGACAGAGAGAACACTCACACACCAAACACAATCTGCTCACTAAACACACTGACAGACAGAGCACTCGCACTCCAAATACAGTCTGCTCACTAAACACACAGACAGAGAGAGCACTCACACATGAAACCCTGCCTGCTCACTAAACACACTCAGAGAGAGCACGCACACACCAAACACAGCCTGCTCACTAAACACACTGACAGAGACGGCACTCACACACCAAACAAAGTCTGCTTACTAAATACACTCACAGGGAGAGCACTCACATACCAAACACAGCCTGCTCACTAAACACACTTACAGAGAGAGCACTCACACACCAAACAGAGCCTGCTCACTAAACACACTCACGGAGAGAGCACTCACACACCAAACACAGCCTGCTCACTAGACACACTCACAGAGAGAGCACTCATACACCAAACACAGTCTGCTCCCTAAACACACTCACAGAGAGAGAACTAATATACCAAACACAGCCTGCTCACTAAGCACAGTCACAGAGAGAGCACTCACAAACCAAACACAGTTTGCTCACTAAACACGCTGACAGAGAGAGCTCTCACACACCAGAGTCTGCTCACTAAACACACTGACAGAGACAGCACTCACACACCAAACACAGCCTGCTCACTAAGCACAATCACAGAGAGAGCACTCACAAACCAAACACAGTCTGCTCACTAAACACATTGACAGAGAGAGCACACACACACCAAACACAGCCTACTCACTAAACACACTGACAGAGAGAGTACTCACACGCAATACACAGTCTGCTCACTAAACACACTGACAGAGACAGCTCTCACACACCAAAAATAGTCTGCTCCCTAAACACACTGACAGAGCGAGCACTCACACAACAAACACAGTCTGCTCACCAAACAACCTGTCAGAGAGAGTAATCACACACCATAAGAAGTCTGCTCACTAAACAAACTGACAGAGATAGTCTCACATACCAAACACAGTCTGCACACTAAACACACTGACAGAGAGAGATCACACACACCAAACACAGACTGCTCACTAAACACACTGATAGAGGGAGCACTCACAGACCAAACACAGCCTGCTCACAATACACACCTACAGAGAGAGCACTGACTCACCAAACACAGCCTGCTCACTAAACACATTCACAGAGAAGTACTCACACTCCAAACACAGCCTGCTCACTAAACACACTGACAGAGAGAGCACTCAAACGCCAAACACAGCCTGCTCACTAAACACACTGACAGAGAGAGACTCACGCACCAAACACAGCCTGCTCACTAAACACAATCACAGAGAGAGTACTCACACACCAAACACAGTCTGCTCACTAAAGACACTGACAGAGAGTGCACTCACACACCAAACACAGCCTGCTCACTAAAAACACTGACAGAGGGAACACACACACCAATCATAGTCTGCTCACTAAATACACTCACAGAGTAAACACACCAAACACAATCTGCTCACTAAACACACTCACAGGGAGAGCACTCACACACCAAACATAGACTGCTCACTAAACACACTGACAGAGAGAGCACTCACACACCAAACACAGCCTGCTCACTAAATACACTCACAGAGTAAACACACCAAACACAATCTGCTCACTAAACACACTCACAGGGAGAGCACTCACACACCAAACATAGACTGCTCACTAAACACACTGACAGAGAGACTACGGACACAGCAAACACAGCCTGCTCACTAAACACACTGACAGAGAGTGCACTCACACACCAAACACAGTCTGCTCACTAAGCACACTCACAGAGAGAGCACTCACACATCAAACACAGACTGCTCACTAAACACACTGTCAGAGAGAGCACTCACACACAAAACACAGCCTGCTCACCAAACACACTGACAGAGAGACTACGGACACACCAAACACAGTCTGCTCACTAAACACACTATCAGAGACAGCACTCAGGCACCAAACACAGCCTGCTCACTAAACACACTCGCAGAGAGAGTACTCACACACCAAACACAGCCTGCTCACTAAACACACTGACAGAGAGAGCACTCACACACCAAACACAGCCTGCTCACTAAACACACTGACAGAGAGAGCACTCACAAACCAAACACAGCCTGCTCATTAAACACACTGACAGAGAAAGCACTCACACACCAAACACAGCCTGCTCACTAAACACACTCACAGAGAGAGCACTCACACACCAAACACAGCCTGCTCACTAAACACACTGACAGAGAGAGCACTCACACACCAAACACAGCCTGCTCACTAAACACACTCACAGAGTACTCACACACCAAACACAGTCTGCTCACTAAACACACTCACAGGGAGAGCACTCACACAGCAAACACAGACTGCTCACTAAACACACTGACAGAGAGAGCACTCACACATCAAACACAGCCTATTCATTAAACACACTGACAGAGAGAGTACTCACATGCAATACACAGTCTGCTCACTAAACACACTGACAGACACAGCTCTCACACACCAAAAACAGTCTGCTCCCTAAAAACACTGACAGAGAGAGCACTCACACACCAAACACAGTCTGCTCACTAAACAACCCGTCAGAGAGAGTACTCACACACCATAAGAAGTCTGCTCACTAAATACACTGACAGAGATAGTACTCACATACCAAACACAGTCTGCTCACTAAACACACTGACAGAGAGAGATCACACACACCAAACACAGCCTGCTCACAAAACACACTGACAGAGAGAGCACTCACAGACCAAACACAGTCTGCTCACTAAACAGACCTGCAGAGAGAGCATTGAATCACCAAACAAAGTCTGCTGACTAAACACATTCACAGAGAAGCACTCACACTCCAAACACAGCCTGCTCACTAAACAGACTGACAGAGCGAGCACTCACACACCAAACACAGCCTGTTGACTAAACAAGCTGACAGAGAGAGAACTCACACACCAAACACAGCCTGCTCACTAAACACACTGACAGAGAGAGCACTCACACACCAAACACAGCCTGTTCACTAAACACGCTGACAGAGAGAGAACTCACACACCAAACACAGCCTGCTCACTAAACACAATCACAGAGAGAGTACTCACACACCAAACACAGTCTGCTCACTAAACACACTGACAGAGAGAGCACTCACACACCAAACACAGCCTGCTCACTAAAAACACTGACAGAGGGAGCACTCACACACCAATCATAGTCTGCTCACTAAACACACTGACAGAGAGAGCTCTCACACACCAAACACAGCCTGCTCACTAAACACACTGTCAGAGAGAGCACTCACACACCAAACACTGCCTGCTCACTAAACACACTGACAGAGAGAGCACTCACACACCAAACACAGCCTGCTCACTAAACACACTCACAGAGTATTCACACACCAAACACAGTCTGCTCACTAAACACACTCACAGGAAGAGCACTCACACACCAAACACAGACTGCTCACTATACACACTGACAGAGAGACTACGGACACACCAAACACAGCCTGCTCACTAATCACACTGACAGAGAGAGCACTCACACACCAAACACAGTCTGCTAACTAAGCACACTCACAGAGAGAGCACTCACACACCAGACACAGCCTGCTCATTAAACACACTGACAGAGAAAGCACTCACACACCAAACACAGCCTGCTCACTAAACACACTGACAGAGAGAGCACTCACACACCAAACACAGCCTGCTCACTAAATACACTCACAGAGTAAACACACCAAACACAATCTGCTCACTAAACACACTCACAGGGAGAGCACTCACACACCAAACATAGACTGCTCACTAAACACACTGACAGAGAGACTACGGACACAGCAAACACAGCCTGCTCACTAAACACACTGACAGAGAGTGCACTCACACACCAAACACAGTCTGCTCACTAAGCACACTCACAGAGAGAGCACTCACACATCAAACACAGACTGCTCACTAAACACACTGTCAGAGAGAGCACTCACACACCAAACACAGCCTGCTCACTAAACACACTGACAGAGAGACTACGGACACACCAAACACAGTCTGCCCACTAAACACACTATCAGAGACAGCACTCAGGCACCAAACACAGCCTGCTCACTAAACACACTCGCAGAGAGAGTACTCACACACCAAACACAGCCTGCTCACTAAACACACTCACAGAGAGAGTACTCACACACCAAACATAGTCTGCTCACTAAACACACTGACAGAGAGTGCACTCACACACCTAACAGAGTCTGCTCACTAAACACACTGACAGAGAGAGCACACACACACCAAACAAAGCCTGCTCAGTGAACACACTGACAGAGAGAGCACTCACACACCAAACACAATCTGCTCACTTAACACACTGACAGAAAGTGCACTCACACTCCAAATACAGTCTGCTCACTAAACACACTGACAGGGAGAGCACTCACACATGAAACCCTGCCTGCTCACTAAACACACTCAGAGAGAGCACGCACAGACCAAACACAGCCTGCTCACTAAACACACTGACAGAGACGGCACTCACACACCAAACACAGTCTGCTTACTAAATACACTCACTGGGAGAGCACTCACATACCAATCACAGTCTGCTCACTAAACACACTGACAGAGAGAGCACTCACACACCAAACACAGTCTCCTCACTAAACACACTCACAGAGAGAGCACTCACACACCAAACAGAGCCTGCTCACTAAACACACTCACAGAGAGAGCACTCTTACACCAAACACAGCCTGCTCACTAAACACACTCACAGAGAGAGCACTCATACACCAAACACAGCCTGCTCCCTAAACACATTGACCAAGAGAGCACTCACACACCGAACACAGCCTGCTCCCTAAACACACTCACAGAGAGTGTACTAATACACCAAACACAGCCTGCTCACTAAACACAATCACAGAGAGAGCACTCACAAACCAAACGCAGTCTGTTCACTAAACACATTGACAGAGAGAGCACACACACACCAAACACAGCCTACTCACTAAACACACTGACAGAGAGAGTATTCACACGCAATACACAGTCTGCTCACTAAACACACTAACAGAGACAGCTCTCACACACCTAAAACAGTCTGCTCCCTAAACACACTGACAGAGAGAGCACTCACACACCAAACACAGTCTGCTCACTAAAAAACCAGTTAGAGAGCGTACTCACACACCATAAGAAGTCTGCTCACTAAACACACTATCAGGGAGAGCAGTCACACACCAAACAAAGACTGCTCACCAAACACACTGACAGAGAGACTACGGACACACCAAACACAGCCTGCTCACTAATCACACTGACAGATAGAGCACTCACACACCAAACACAGTCTGCTCACTAATCACACTGACAGATAGAGCACTCACACACCAAACACAGTCTGCTCACTAAGCACACTCACAGTGAGAGCATTCACACACCAAACACAAACTGCTCACTAAACACAGTGACAGAGAGAGGACTCACACACCAGACACAGCCTACTCACTAAACACACTGACAGAGAGAGTACTCACACGCAAAACACAGGCTGCTCACTAAACACACTGACAGAGACAGCTCTCACACACCGAAAACAGTCTGCTCCCTAAACACACTGACAGAGAGAGCACTCACACACCAAACACAGTCTGTTCACTAAACAACCTGTCAGAGAGAGTACTCACACACCATAAGAAGTCTGCTCACTAAACACACTGACAGAGATAGTACTCACATACCAAACACAGTCTGCTCACTAAGCACATTCACAGAGAGAGCACTCACACACCAAACACAGTTTGCTCACTAAACACGCTGACAGAGAGAGCTCTCACACACCAGAGTCTGCTCACTAAACACACTGACAGAGAGAGCACTCACACACCAAACACAGCCTGCTCACTAAGCACAATCACAGAGAGAGCACTCACAAACCAAACACAGTCTGCTCACTAAACACATTGACAGAGAGAGCACACACACACCAAACACAGCCTACTCACTAAACACACTGACAGAGAGAGTACTCACACGCAATACACAGTCTGCTCACTAAACACACTGACAGAGACAGCTCTCACACACCAAAAATAGTCTGCTCCCTAAACACACTGACAGAGCGAGCACTCACACAACAAACACAGTCTGCTCACTAAACAACCTGTCAGAGAGAGTACTCACACACCATAAGAAGTCTGCTCACTAAACAAACTGACAGAGATAGTCTCACATACCAAACACAGTCTGCACACTAAACACACTGACAGAGAGAGATCACACACACCAAACACAGACTGCTCACTAAACACACTGATAGAGGGAGCACTCACAGACCAAACACAGCCTGCTCACAATACACACCTACAGAGAGAGCACTGACTCACCAAACACAGCCTGCTCACTAAACACATTCACAGAGAAGTACTCACACTCCAAACACAGCCTGCTCACTAAACACAATCACAGAGAGAGTACTCACACACCAAACACAGTCTGCTCACTAAAGACACTGACAGAGAGTGCACTCACACACCAAACACAGCCTGCTCACTAAAAACACTGACAGAGGGAACACACACACCAATCATAGTCTGCTCACTAAACACACTGACAGAGAGAGCACTCACACACCAAACACAGTCTGCTCACTAAACACACTCACAGAGAGAGCACTCACACACCAAACACAGCCTGCTCAGTAAACACACTGACAGAGAGAGCACTCACACACCAAACACAGCCTGCTCACTAAACATACTGACAGAGAGAGCACTCACAAACCAAACACAGCCTGCTCATTAAACACACTGACAGAGAAAGCACTCACACACCAAACACAGTCTGCTCACTAAACACACTGACAGACAGAGCACACACACACCAAACACAGCCTGCTCACTAAACACACTCACAGGGAGAGCACTCACACACCAAACACAGACTGCTCACTAAACACACTGACAGAGAGACTACGGACACACCAAACACATCCTGCTCACTAATCACACTGACGGAGAGAGCACTCACACAGCAAACACAGTCTGCTCACTAAGCACACTCACAGAGAGAGCACTCACACACCAAACACAGACTGCTCACTAAACACACTGACAGAGAGAGTACTCACACATCAAACACAGCCTATTCACTAAACACACTGACAGAGAGAGTACTCACATGCAATACACAGTCTGCTCACTAAACACACTGACAGAGACAGCTCTCACACACCAAAAACAGTCTGCTCCCTCAACACACTGACAGAGAGAGCACTCACACACCAAACACAGCCTGTTCACTAAACACACTGACAGAGAGAGAACTCACGCAACAAACACAGCCTGCTCACTAAACACAATCACAGAGAGAGTACTCAAACACCAAACACAGTCTGCTCACTAAAGACACTGACAGAGAGTGCACTCACACACCAAACACAGCCTGCTCACTAAAAACACTGACAGAGGGAACACACACACCAATCATAGTCTGCTCACTAAACACACTGACAGAGAGAGCACTCACACACCAAACACAGCCTGCTCAGTAAACACACTGACAGAGAGAGCACTCACACACCAAACACAGCCTGCTCACTAAACACACTGACAGAGAGAGCACTCACAAACCAAACACAGCCTGCTCATTAAACACACTGACAGAGAAAGCACTCACGCACCAAACACAGCCTGCTCACTAAACACACTGACAGAGAGAGCACTCACACATCAAAAACAGCCTGCTCACTAAACACACTCAGAGAGTACTCACACACCAAACACAGTCTGCTCACTAAACACACTCACAGGGAGAGCACTCACACACCAAACACAGACTGCTCACTAAACACACTGACAGAGAGACTACGGACACACCAAACACATCCTGCTCACTAATCACACTGACAGAGAGAGCACTCACACAGCAAACACAGACTGCTCACTAAGCACACTCACAGAGAGAGCACTCACACACCAAACACAGACTGCTCACTAAACACACTGACAGAGAGAGCACTCACACATCAAACACAGCCTATTCACTAAACACACTGACAGAGAGAGTACTCACATGCAATACACAGTCTGCTCACTAAACACACTGACAGAGACAGCTCTCACACACCAAAAACAGTCTGCTCCCTAAACACACTGACCGAGAGAGCACTCACACACCAAACACAGTCCGCTCACTAAACAACCCGTCAGAGAGAGTACTCACACACCATAAGAAGTCTGCTCACTAAATACACTGACAGAGATAGTACTCACATACCAAACACAGTCTGCTCACTAAACACACTGACAGAGAGAGCACTCACACACCAAACACAGCCTGTTCACTAAACACGCTGACAGAGAGAGAACTCACACACCAAACACAGCCTGCTCTCTAAACACACTGACAGAGAGAGCACTCACACACCAAACACAGCCTGTTCACTAAACACGCTGACAGAGAGAGAACTCACACACCAAACACAGCCTGCTCACTAAACACAATCACAGAGAGAGTACTCACACACCAAACACATTCTGCTCACTAAACACACTGACAGAGAGAGCACTCACACACCAAACACAGCCTGCTCACTAAAAACACTGACAGAGGGAGCACTCACACACCAATCATAGTCTGCTCACTAAACACACTGACAGAGAGAGCTCTCACACACCAAACACAGCCTGCTCACTAAACACACTGTCAGAGAGAGCACTCACACACCAAACACTGCCTGCTCACTAAACACACTGACAGAGAGAGCACTCACACACCAAACACAGCCTGCTCACTAAACACACTCACAGAGTATTCACACACCAAACACAGTCTGCTCACTAAACACACTCACAGGGAGAGCACTCACACACCAAACACAGACTGCTCACTAAACACACTGACAGAGAGACTACGGACACACCAAACACAGCCTGCTCACTAATCACACTGACAGAGAGAGCACTCACACACCAAACACAGTCTGCTCACTAAGCACACTCACAGAGAGAGCACTCACACACCAGACACAGCCTGCTCATTAAACACACTGACAGAGAAAGCACTCACAGACCAAACACAGTCTGCTCACTAAACAGACCTGCAGAGAGAGCATTGAATCACCAAACAAAGTCTGCTGACTAAACACATTCACAGAGAAGCACTCACACTCCAAACACAGCCTGCTCACTAAACAGACTGACAGAGCGAGCACTCACACACCAAACACAGCCTGTTGACTAAACAAGCTGACAGAGAGAGAACTCACACACCAAACACAGCCTGCTCACTAAACACACTGACAGAGAGAGCACTCACACACCAAACACAGCCTGTTCACTAAACACGCTGACAGAGAGAGAACTCACACACCAAACACAGCCTGCTCACTAAACACAATCACAGAGAGAGTACTCACACACCAAACACAGTCTGCTCACTAAACACACTGACAGAGAGAGCACTCACACACCAAACACAGCCTGCTCACTAAAAACACTGACAGAGGGAGCACTCACACACCAATCATAGTCTGCTCACTAAACACACTGACAGAGAGAGCTCTCACACACCAAACACAGCCTGCTCACTAAACACACTGTCAGAGAGAGCACTCACACACCAAACACTGCCTGCTCACTAAACACACTGACAGAGAGAGCACTCACACACCAAACACAGCCTGCTCACTAAACACACTCACAGAGTATTCACACACCAAACACAGTCTGCTCACTAAACACACTCACAGGAAGAGCACTCACACACCAAACACAGACTGCTCACTATACACACTGACAGAGAGACTACGGACACACCAAACACAGCCTGCTCACTAATCACACTGACAGAGAGAGCACTCACACACCAAACACAGTCTGCTAACTAAGCACACTCACAGAGAGAGCACTCACACACCAGACACAGCCTGCTCATTAAACACACTGACAGAGAAAGCACTCACACACCAAACACAGCCTGCTCACTAAACACACTGACAGAGAGAGCACTCACACACCAAACACAGCCTGCTCACTAAATACACTCACAGAGTAAACACACCAAACACAATCTGCTCACTAAACACACTCACAGGGAGAGCACTCACACACCAAACATAGACTGCTCACTAAACACACTGACAGAGAGACTACGGACACAGCAAACACAGCCTGCTCACTAAACACACTGACAGAGAGTGCACTCACACACCAAACACAGTCTGCTCACTAAGCACACTCACAGAGAGAGCACTCACACATCAAACACAGACTGCTCACTAAACACACTGTCAGAGAGAGCACTCACACACCAAACACAGCCTGCTCACTAAACACACTGACAGAGAGACTACGGACACACCAAACACAGTCTGCCCACTAAACACACTATCAGAGACAGCACTCAGGCACCAAACACAGCCTGCTCACTAAACACACTCGCAGAGAGAGTACTCACACTCCAAACACAGCCTGCTCACTAAACACACTCACAGAGAGAGTACTCACACACCAAACATAGTCTGCTCACTAAACACACTGACAGAGAGTGCACTCACACACCTAACAGAGTCTGCTCACTAAACACACTGACAGAGAGAGCACACACACACCAAACAAAGCCTGCTCAGTGAACACACTGACAGAGAGAGCACTCACACACCAAACACAATCTGCTCACTTAACACACTGACAGAAAGTGCACTCACACTCCAAATACAGTCTGCTCACTAAACACACTGACAGGGAGAGCACTCACACATGAAACCCTGCCTGCTCACTAAACACACTCAGAGAGAGCACGCACAGACCAAACACAGCCTGCTCACTAAACACACTGACAGAGACGGCACTCACACACCAAACACAGTCTGCTTACTAAATACACTCACTGGGAGAGCACTCACATACCAATCACAGTCTGCTCACTAAACACACTGACAGAGAGAGCACTCACACACCAAACACAGTCTCCTCACTAAACACACTCACAGAGAGAGCACTCACACACCAAACAGAGCCTGCTCACTAAACACACTCACAGAGAGAGCACTCTTACACCAAACACAGCCTGCTCACTAAACACACTCACAGAGAGAGCACTCATACACCAAACACAGCCTGCTCCCTAAACACATTGACCAAGAGAGCACTCACACACCGAACACAGCCTGCTCCCTAAACACACTCACAGAGAGTGTACTAATACACCAAACACAGCCTGCTCACTAAACACAATCACAGAGAGAGCACTCACAAACCAAACGCAGTCTGTTCACTAAACACATTGACAGAGAGAGCACACACACACCAAACACAGCCTACTCACTAAACACACTGACAGAGAGAGTATTCACACGCAATACACAGTCTGCTCACTAAACACACTAACAGAGACAGCTCTCACACACCTAAAACAGTCTGCTCCCTAAACACACTGACAGAGAGAGCACTCACACACCAAACACAGTCTGCTCACTAAAAAACCAGTTAGAGAGCGTACTCACACACCATAAGAAGTCTGCTCACTAAACACACTATCAGGGAGAGCAGTCACACACCAAACAAAGACTGCTCACCAAACACACTGACAGAGAGACTACGGACACACCAAACACAGCCTGCTCACTAATCACACTGACAGATAGAGCACTCACACACCAAACACAGTCTGCTCACTAATCACACTGACAGATAGAGCACTCACACACCAAACACAGTCTGCTCACTAAGCACACTCACAGTGAGAGCATTCACACACCAAACACAAACTGCTCACTAAACACAGTGACAGAGAGAGGACTCACACACCAGACACAGCCTACTCACTAAACACACTGACAGAGAGAGTACTCACACGCAAAACACAGGCTGCTCACTAAACACACTGACAGAGACAGCTCTCACACACCGAAAACAGTCTGCTCCCTAAACACACTGACAGAGAGAGCACTCACACACCAAACACAGTCTGTTCACTAAACAACCTGTCAGAGAGAGTACTCACACACCATAAGAAGTCTGCTCACTAAACACACTGACAGAGATAGTACTCACATACCAAACACAGTCTGCTCACTAAGCACATTCACAGAGAGAGCACTCACACACCAAACACAGTTTGCTCACTAAACACGCTGACAGAGAGAGCTCTCACACACCAGAGTCTGCTCACTAAACACACTGACAGAGAGAGCACTCACACACCAAACACAGCCTGCTCACTAAGCACAATCACAGAGAGAGCACTCACAAACCAAACACAGTCTGCTCACTAAACACATTGACAGAGAGAGCACACACACACCAAACACAGCCTACTCACTAAACACACTGACAGAGAGAGTACTCACACGCAATACACAGTCTGCTCACTAAACACACTGACAGAGACAGCTCTCACACACCAAAAATAGTCTGCTCCCTAAACACACTGACAGAGCGAGCACTCACACAACAAACACAGTCTGCTCACTAAACAACCTGTCAGAGAGAGTACTCACACACCATAAGAAGTCTGCTCACTAAACAAACTGACAGAGATAGTCTCACATACCAAACACAGTCTGCACACTAAACACACTGACAGAGAGAGATCACACACACCAAACACAGACTGCTCACTAAACACACTGATAGAGGGAGCACTCACAGACCAAACACAGCCTGCTCACAATACACACCTACAGAGAGAGCACTGACTCACCAAACACAGCCTGCTCACTAAACACATTCACAGAGAAGTACTCACACTCCAAACACAGCCTGCTCACTAAACACAATCACAGAGAGAGTACTCACACACCAAACACAGTCTGCTCACTAAAGACACTGACAGAGAGTGCACTCACACACCAAACACAGCCTGCTCACTAAAAACACTGACAGAGGGAACACACACACCAATCATAGTCTGCTCACTAAACACACTGACAGAGAGAGCACTCACACACCAAACACAGTCTGCTCACTAAACACACTCACAGAGAGAGCACTCACACACCAAACACAGCCTGCTCAGTAAACACACTGACAGAGAGAGCACTCACACACCAAACACAGCCTGCTCACTAAACATACTGACAGAGAGAGCACTCACAAACCAAACACAGCCTGCTCATTAAACACACTGACAGAGAAAGCACTCACACACCAAACACAGTCTGCTCACTAAACACACTGACAGACAGAGCACACACACACCAAACACAGCCTGCTCACTAAACACACTCACAGGGAGAGCACTCACACACCAAACACAGACTGCTCACTAAACACACTGACAGAGAGACTACGGACACACCAAACACATCCTGCTCACTAATCACACTGACGGAGAGAGCACTCACACAGCAAACACAGTCTGCTCACTAAGCACACTCACAGAGAGAGCACTCACACACCAAACACAGACTGCTCACTAAACACACTGACAGAGAGAGTACTCACACATCAAACACAGCCTATTCACTAAACACACTGACAGAGAGAGTACTCACATGCAATACACAGTCTGCTCACTAAACACACTGACAGAGACAGCTCTCACACACCAAAAACAGTCTGCTCCCTCAACACACTGACAGAGAGAGCACTCACACACCAAACACAGCCTGTTCACTAAACACACTGACAGAGAGAGAACTCACGCAACAAACACAGCCTGCTCACTAAACACAATCACAGAGAGAGTACTCAAACACCAAACACAGTCTGCTCACTAAAGACACTGACAGAGAGTGCACTCACACACCAAACACAGCCTGCTCACTAAAAACACTGACAGAGGGAACACACACACCAATCATAGTCTGCTCACTAAACACACTGACAGAGAGAGCACTCACACACCAAACACAGCCTGCTCAGTAAACACACTGACAGAGAGAGCACTCACACACCAAACACAGCCTGCTCACTAAACACACTGACAGAGAGAGCACTCACAAACCAAACACAGCCTGCTCATTAAACACACTGACAGAGAAAGCACTCACGCACCAAACACAGCCTGCTCACTAAACACACTGACAGAGAGAGCACTCACACATCAAAAACAGCCTGCTCACTAAACACACTCAGAGAGTACTCACACACCAAACACAGTCTGCTCACTAAACACACTCACAGGGAGAGCACTCACACACCAAACACAGACTGCTCACTAAACACACTGACAGAGAGACTACGGACACACCAAACACATCCTGCTCACTAATCACACTGACAGAGAGAGCACTCACACAGCAAACACAGACTGCTCACTAAGCACACTCACAGAGAGAGCACTCACACACCAAACACAGACTGCTCACTAAACACACTGACAGAGAGAGCACTCACACATCAAACACAGCCTATTCACTAAACACACTGACAGAGAGAGTACTCACATGCAATACACAGTCTGCTCACTAAACACACTGACAGAGACAGCTCTCACACACCAAAAACAGTCTGCTCCCTAAACACACTGACAGAGAGAGCACTCACACACCAAACACAGTCCGCTCACTAAACAACCCGTCAGAGAGAGTACTCACACACCATAAGAAGTCTGCTCACTAAATACACTGACAGAGATAGTACTCACATACCAAACACAGTCTGCTCACTAAACACACTGACAGAGAGAGCACTCACACACCAAACACAGCCTGTTCACTAAACACGCTGACAGAGAGAGAACTCACACACCAAACACAGCCTGCTCTCTAAACACACTGACAGAGAGAGCACTCACACACCAAACACAGCCTGTTCACTAAACACGCTGACAGAGAGAGAACTCACACACCAAACACAGCCTGCTCACTAAACACAATCACAGAGAGAGTACTCACACACCAAACACATTCTGCTCACTAAACACACTGACAGAGAGAGCACTCACACACCAAACACAGCCTGCTCACTAAAAACACTGACAGAGGGAGCACTCACACACCAATCATAGTCTGCTCACTAAACACACTGACAGAGAGAGCTCTCACACACCAAACACAGCCTGCTCACTAAACACACTGTCAGAGAGAGCACTCACACACCAAACACTGCCTGCTCACTAAACACACTGACAGAGAGAGCACTCACACACCAAACACAGCCTGCTCACTAAACACACTCACAGAGTATTCACACACCAAACACAGTCTGCTCACTAAACACACTCACAGGGAGAGCACTCACACACCAAACACAGACTGCTCACTAAACACACTGACAGAGAGACTACGGACACACCAAACACAGCCTGCTCACTAATCACACTGACAGAGAGAGCACTCACACACCAAACACAGTCTGCTCACTAAGCACACTCACAGAGAGAGCACTCACACACCAGACACAGCCTGCTCATTAAACACACTGACAGAGAAAGCACTCACACACCAAACACAGCCTGCTCACTAAACACACTGACAGAGAGAGCAGTCACACACCAAACACAGCCTGCTCACTAAATACACTCACAGAGTAAACACACCAAACACAATCTGCTCACTAAACACACTCACAGGGAGAGCACTCACACATCAAACATAGACTGCTCACTAAACACACTGACAGAGAGACTACGGACACAGCAAACACAGCCTGCTCACCAAACACACTGACAGAGAGTGCACTCACACACCAAACACAGTCTGCTCACTAAGCACACTCACAGAGAGAGCACTCACACATCAAACACAGACTGCTCACTAAACACACTGTCAGAGAGAGCACTCACACACAAAACACAGCCTGCTCACTAAACACACTGACAGAGAGACTACGGACACACCAAACACAGTCTGCTCACTAAACACACTATCAGAGACAGCACTCAGGCACCAAACACAGCCTGCTCACTAAACACACTCGCAGAGAGAGTACTCACACACCAAACACAGCCTGCTCACTAAACACACTCACAGAGAGAGTTCTCACACACCAAACATAGTCTGCTCACTAAACACACTGACAGAGAGTGCACTCACACACCTAACAGAGTCTGCTCACTAAACACACTGACAGAGAGAGCACACACACACCAAACACAGCCTGCTCAGTGAACACACTGACAGAGAGAGCACTCACACACCAAACACAATCTGCTCACTTAACACACTGACAGAAAGTGCACTCACACTCCAAATACAGTCTGCTCACTAAACACACTGACAGGGAGAGCACTCACACATGAAACCCTGCCTGCTCACTAAACACACTCAGAGAGAGCACGCACAGACCAAACACAGCCTGCTCACTAAACACACTGACAGAGACGGCACTCACACACCAAACACAGTCTGCTTACTAAATACACTCACTGGGAGAGCACTCACATACCAAACACAGTCTGCTCACTAAACACACTGACAGAGAGAGCACTCACACACCAAACACAGTCTCCTCACTAAACACACTCACAGAGAGAGCACTCACACACCAAACACAGCCTGCTCACTAAACACACTCACAGAGAGAGCACTCTTACACCAAACACAGCCTGCTCACTAAACACACTCACAGAGAGAGCACTCATACACCAATCACAGCCTGCTCCCTAAACACATTGATCAAGAGAGCACTCACACACCGAACACAGCCTGCTCCCTAAACACACTCACAGAGAGTGTACTAATACACCAAACACAGCCTGCTCACTAAGCACAATCACAGAGAGAGCACTCACAAACCAAACACAGTCTGCTCACTAAACACATTGACAGAGAGAGCACAGACACACCAAACAGAGCCTACTCACTAAACACACTGACAGAGAGAGTATTCACACGCAATACACAGTCTGCTCACTAAACACACTAACAGAGACAGCTCTCAAACACCTAAAACAGTCTGCTCCCTAAACACACTGACAGAGAGAGCACTCACACACCAAACACAGTCTGCTCACTAAAAAACCAGTTAGAGAGAGTACTCACACACCATAAGAAGTCTGCTCACTAAACACACTATCAGGGAGAGCACTCACACACCAAACAAAGACTGCTCACCAAACACACTGACAGAGAGACTACGGACACACCAAACACAGCCTGCTCACTAATCACACTGACAGATAGAGCACTCACACACCAAACACAGTCTGCTCACTAAGCACACTCACAGTGAGAGCATTCACACACCAAACACAAACTGCTCACTAAACACAGTGACAGAGAAAGCACTCACACACCAGACACAGCCTACTCACTAAACACACTGACAGAGACAGCTCTCACACACCGAAAACAGTCTGCTCCCTAAACACACTGACAGAGAGAGCACTCACACACCAAACACAGTCTGTTCACTAAACAACCTGTCAGAGAGAGTACTCACACACCATAAGAAGTCTGCTCACTAAACACACTGACAGAGATAGTACTCACATACCATACACAGTCTGCTCACTAAACACACTGACAGAGAGAGCACTCAAACACCAAACACAGTCTGCTCACTAAGCACACTCACAGAGAGAGCACTCACACATCAAACACAGACTGCTCACTAAACACACTGACAGAGAGAGCACTCACACACCAAACACAGCCTGCTCACTAAACACACTGACAGAGAGACTACGGACACACCAAACACAGTCTGCTCACTAAACACACTATCAGAGACAGCACTCACACACCAAACACAGCCTGCTCACTAAACACACTCGCAGATAGAGTACTCACACACTATACACAGCCTGCTCAATAAACACACTCACAGAGAGAGTACTCACACACCAAACATAGTCTGCTCACTATACACAATGACAGAGAGTGCACTAAACACCTAACAGAGTCTGCTCACTAAATTCACTGACAGAGAGAGCACTCACACACCAAACACAGCCTGCTCAGTGAACACACTGACAGAGAGAGCACTCACACACCAAACACAATCTGCTCACTAAACACACTGACAGATGTGCACTCACACTCCAAATAAAGTCTGCTCACTAAACACACTGACAGAGAGAGCACTCACACATGAAACCCTGCCTGCTCACTAAAAACACTCAGAGAGAGCACGCACAGACCAAACACAGCCTGCTCACTAAACACACTGACAGAGACGGCACTCACACACCAAACAAAGTCTGCTTACTAAATACACTCACAGGGAGAGCACTCACATAACAAACACAGTCTGCTCACTAAACACACTCACAGAGAGAGCACTCACACACCAAACACAGTCTCCTCACTAAACACACTCACAGAGAGAGCACTCACACACCAAACAGAGCCTGCTCACTAAACACACTCACAGAGAGAGCACCCATACACCAAACACAGCCTGCTCACTAAACACACTCACAGAGAGAGCACTCATACACCACACACAGCCTGCTCGCTAAACACACTCACAGAGAGTGTACTAATACACCAAACACAGCCTGCTGACTAAGCACAATCACAGAGAGAGCACTCACACACCAAACACAGCCTACTCACTAAACACACTGACAGAGAGAGTATTCACACGCAATACACAGTCTGCTCACTAAACACACTAACAGAGACAGCTCTCACACACCTAAAACAGTCTGCTCCCTTAACACACTGACAGAGAGAGCACTCACACACCAAACACAGTCTGCTCACTAAACAACCAGTTAGAGAGCGTACTCACACACCATAAGAAGTCTGCTCACTAAACACACTATCAGAAGAGCACTCACACACCAAACTCAGACTGCTCACCAAACACACTGACAGAGAGACTACGGACACACCAAACACAGCCTGCTCACTAATCACACTGACAGATAGAGCACTCACACACCAGACACAGTCTGCTCACTAAGCACACTCGCAGAGAGAGCACTCACACACCAAAAACAAACTGCTCACTAAACACAGTGACAGAGAGAGCACTCACAGACCATACACAGTCTGTTCACTAAACAACCTGTCAGAGAGAGTACTCACACACCATAAGAAGTCTGCTCACTAAACACACTGACAGAGATAGTACTCACATACCAAACACAGTCTGCTCACTAAACACACTGACAGAGAGAGATCACACACACCAAACACAGCCTGCTCACTAAACATAGTGACAGAGAGAGCACTCACAGACCAAACACAGCCTGCTCACTAAACACACCTACAGAGAGAGCACTGACTCACCAAACACAGCCTGCACACTAAACACAATTCACAGAGAAGCACTCACACTCCAAACACAGCCTGCTCACTAAACACACTGACAGAGAGAGCACTCACACACCAAACACAGCCTGTTCACTAAACACACTGACAGAGAGAGAACTCACACACCAAACACAGTCTGCTCACTAAACACACTGACAGAGAGAGCACTCACACACAAAACACAGCCTGCTCACTAAAAACACTGACAGAGGGAGCACTCACACACCAATCATAGTCTGCTCAGTAAACACACTGACAGAGAGAGCACTCACACACCAAACACAGCCTGCTCACTAAACACACTGACAGAGAGAGCACTCACACACCAAACACAGCCTGCTCATTAAACACACTGACAGAGAAAGCACTCACACACCAATCACAGCCTGCTCACTAAACACACAGACAGAGAGTGCACTCACACACCAAACACAGCCTGCTCACTAAACACACTGACAGAGAGAGCACTCACACACCAAACACAGCCTGCTCACTAAACACACTCACAGAGAGAGCACTCACACACCAAACACAGCCTGCTCACTAAACACTCTGACAGAGAGACTACGGACACACCAAACACAGTCTGCTCAATAAACACACTAACAGAGACAGCACTCACACACCAAACACAGCCTGCTCACTAAACACACTCGCAGAGAGAGTACTCACACACCAAACATAGTCTGCTCACTAAACACACTGACAGAGAGTGCACTCACACACCTAACAGAGTCTGCTCACCAAACACACTGACAGAGAGAGCACTCACACACCAAACACAGGCTGCTCAGTAAACACACTGACAGAGAGAGCACTCACACACCAAACACAATCTGCTCACTAAACACACTGACAGACAGAGCACTCACACTCCAAATACAGTCTGCTCACTAAACACACTGACAGAGAGAGCACTCACACATGAAACCCTGCCTGCTCACTAAACAAACTCAGAGAGAGGACTCACAGACCAAACACAGACTGCTCACTAAACACACTCACAGAGAGAGCACTCACACACCAAACACAGCCTGCTCACTAAACACACTCATAGAGAGAGCACTCATACACCAAACACAGTCTGCTCCCTGAACACACTCACAGAGAGAGTACTAATGCACCAAACACAGCCTGCTCACTAAGCACAATCACAGAGAGAGCACTCACAAACCAAACACAGTCTGCTCACTAAACACACTGACAGAGAGAGCACTCACACACCAAACACAGTCTGCTCACTAAACAACCAGTTAGAGAGCGTACTCACACACCATAAGAAGTCTGCTCACTAAACACACTATCAGAAGAGCACTCACACACCAAACTCAGACTGCTCACCAAACACACTGACAGAGAGACTACGGACACACCAAACACAGCCTGCTCACTAATCACACTGACAGATAGAGCACTCACACACCAGACACAGTCTGCTCACTAAGCACACTCGCAGAGAGAGCACTCACACACCAAAAACAAACTGCTCACTAAACACACTGACAGAGAGAGCACTCACAGACCATACACAGTCTGTTCACTAAACAACCTGTCAGAGAGAGTACTCACACACCATAAGAAGTCTGCTCACTAAACACACTGACAGAGATAGTACTCACATACCAAACACAGTCTGCTCACTAAACACACTGACAGAGAGAGATCACACACACCAAACACAGCCTGCTCACTAAACATAGTGACAGAGAGAGCACTCACAGACCAAACACAGCCTGCTCACTAAACACACCTACAGAGAGAGCACTGACTCACCAAACACAGCCTGCACACTAAACACAATTCACAGAGAAGCACTCACACTCCAAACACAGCCTGCTCACTAAACACACTGACAGAGAGAGCACTCACACACCAAACACAGCCTGTTCACTAAACACACTGACAGAGAGAGAACTCACACACCAAACACAGTCTGCTCACTAAACACACTGACAGAGAGAGCACTCACACACAAAACACAGCCTGCTCACTAAAAACACTGACAGAGGGAGCACTCACACACCAATCATAGTCTGCTCAGTAAACACACTGACAGAGAGAGCACTCACACACCAAACACAGCCTGCTCACTAAACACACTGACAGAGAGAGCACTCACACACCAAACACAGCCTGCTCATTAAACACACTGACAGAGAAAGCACTCACACACCAATCACAGCCTGCTCACTAAACACACAGACAGAGAGTGCACTCACACACCAAACACAGCCTGCTCACTAAACACACTGACAGAGAGAGCACTCACACACCAAACACAGCCTGCTCACTAAACACACTCACAGAGAGAGCACTCACACACCAAACACAGCCTGCTCACTAAACACTCTGACAGAGAGACTACGGACACACCAAACACAGTCTGCTCAATAAACACACTAACAGAGACAGCACTCACACACCAAACACAGCCTGCTCACTAAACACACTCGCAGAGAGAGTACTCACACACCAAACATAGTCTGCTCACTAAACACACTGACAGAGAGTGCACTCACACACCTAACAGAGTCTGCTCACCAAACACACTGACAGAGAGAGCACTCACACACCAAACACAGGCTGCTCAGTAAACACACTGACAGAGAGAGCACTCACACACCAAACACAATCTGCTCACTAAACACACTGACAGACAGAGCACTCACACTCCAAATACAGTCTGCTCACTAAACACACTGACAGAGAGAGCACTCACACATGAAACCCTGCCTGCTCACTAAACAAACTCAGAGAGAGGACTCACAGACCAAACACAGACTGCTCACTAAACACACTCACAGAGAGAGCACTCACACACCAAGCACAGCCTACTCACTAAACACACTCATAGAGAGAGCACTCATACACCAAACACAGTCTGCTCCCTGAACACACTCACAGAGAGAGTACTAATGCACCAAACACAGCCTGCTCACTAAGCACAATCACAGAGAGAGCACTCACAAACCAAACACAGTCTGCTCACTAAACACAATGACAGAGAGAGCACACACACACCAAACACAGCCTACTCACTTAACACACTGACAGAGCGAGTACTCACACGCAATACACAGTCTGCTCACTAAACACACTGACAGAGACAGCTCTCACACTCCAAAAACAGTCTTCTCCGTAAACACACTGACAGAGAGAGCACTCACACACCAAACACAGTCTGCTCACTAAACAACCTGTCAGAGAGAGTACTCACACACCATAAGAAGTCTGCTCACTAAACACACTGACAGAGATAGTACTCACATACCAAACACAGCCTGCTGAAACACACTGACAGAGAGAGCACTCACAGACCAAACACAGCCTGCTCACTAAACACAGTGACAGAGAGAGCAATGACCCACTTAACACAGCCAGCTCACTAAACACATTCACAGAGAAGCACTCACACTCCAAACACAGCCTGCTCACTAAACACACTGACAGAGAGAGCTCTCACACACCTAACACAGCCTGTTCACTAAACACACTGACAGAGAGAGAACTCACACACCAAACACAGCCTGCTCACTAAACACAATCACAGAGAGAGTACTCACACACCAATCACAGTCTGCTCACTAAACACACTGACAGAGAGAGCACTCACACACCAAACACAGCCTGCTCAGTAAACACACTGACAGAGAAAGCACTCACACACCAAACACAGCCTGCTCACTAAACACACTGACAGAGAGAGAACACTCACACACCAAACACAGCCTGCTCACTAAACACACTGACAGAGAGAGCACTCACATACCAAACACAGCCTGGTCACTAAACACACTCACAGAGTACTCACACACCAAACACAGACTGCTCACTTAACACACTGACAGAGAGAGCACTCACACACCAAACACAGACTGCTCACTTAACACACTGACAGAGAGAGCACTCACACACCAAACACAGCCTGCTCACTAATCACACTGACAGAGAGAGCACTCGCACACCAAACACAGTCTGCTCACTAAACACACTGACAGACAGAGCACTCACAGTCCAAATACAGTCTGCTCGCTAAACACACTGACAGAAAGCGCACTCACAAATCAAACACAGTCTGCTCACTAAACAGACTGACAGAGAGAGCACTCACACACCAAACACAGTCTGCTCACTAAACACACTGACAGACAGAGGACTCACACTCCAAATACAGTCTGCTCACTAAACGCACTGACAGAGAGAGCACTCACACACCAAACACAGCCTGGTCACTAAACACACCGACGGACAGAGCACTCACACACCAAACACAGCCTGCTCACTAAACACAGTGACAGAGAGGGCACTCACACACCAAACGAAGCCTGCTCACTAAACACACTGACAGACAGAGCACTCACACTCCAAATACAGTCTGCTCACTAAACACACTGACAGTCAGCGCACTCACACATCAAATACAGTCTGCTCACTGAACACACTGACAGCGAGAGCACTCACACACCAAACACAGTCTGCTCACTAAGCACACTGACAGACAGAGCACTCACACTTCAAATACTGTCTGCTCACTAAACACACTGACAGACAGAGCACTCACACACCAAACACAGTCTGCTCACTAAACACACTGACAGACAGAGCACTCACAGTCCAAATACAGTCTGCTCACTAAACGCAATGACAGAAGGAGCACCCACACATGAAACCCTGCTGCTCACTAAACACACTCAGAGAGAGCACGCACACACGAAACACAGCCTGCACACTAAACAAACTGACAGAGACGGCACTCACAAACCAAACACAGCCTGCTCACTAAACACACTGAGAGAGAGAGCACTCACACACCAAACACAGCCTGCTCATTAAACACACTGACAGAGAAAGCACTCACACACCAAACACAGCCTGCTCACTTAACACACTGACAGAGAGAGCACTCACACACCAAACACAGCCTGCTCACTAAACACACTGACAGAGAGATCACTCACACACCAAACACAGCCTGCTCACTAAACGCACTCACAGAGTACTCACACACCAAACACAGACTGCTCACTTAACACACTGACAGAGAGACGACCGACACACCAAACACAGCCTGCTCACTAAACAGACTGACAGAGAGAGCACTCACACACCAAACACAGTCTACTCACTAAACACACTGACAGACAGAGGACTCACACTCCAAATACAGTCTGCTCACTAAACGCACTGACAGAGAGAGCACTCACACACCAAATACAGCCTGGTCACTAAACACACCGACAGACAGAGCACTCACACAGCAAACACAGCCTGCTCACTAAACACACTGACAGAGAGAGCACTCACACACCAAACACAGCCTGCTCACTAAACACACTGACAGACAGAGCACTCACACTCCAAATACAGTCTGCTCACTAAACACACTGACAGAGAGACTACCGACACACCAAACACAGCCTGCTCACTAATCACACTGACAGAGAGAGCACTCACACAGCAAACACAGCCTGCCCACTAAACACACTGACAGAGAGAGCACTCACACAGCAAACACAGCCTGCTCACTAATCACACTGACAGAGAGAGCACTCACACAGCAAACACAGCCTGCCCACTAAACACACTGACAGAGAGAGCACTCACACAGCAAACACAGCCTGCTCACTAAACACACTGACAGACAGAGCACTCACACGTCAAACACAGTCTGCTCACTAAACACACTGACAGAGACAGCACTCACACACCAAACACAGTCTGTTCACTAAGCACACTGACAGACAGAGCACTCACACTTCAAATACTGTCTGCTCACTAATCACACTGACAGACAGAGCACTCAAACACCAAACACAGTCTGCTCACTAAACGCACTGACAGAAAGAGCACTCACACATGAAGCCCTGCCTGCTCACTAAAAACACTCAGAGAGAGCACGCACACACCAAACACAGCCTGCACACTAAACACAGTGACAGAGACCGCACTCACACACCAAACACAGTCTGTTTACTAAATACACTCACAGGGAGAGCACTCACATACCAAACACAGTCTGCTCACTAAACACACTCACTTAGAGAGCACTCACACACCAAACACAGTCTGCTCACTAAACACACTCACAGGGAGAGCACTCACACACCAAACATAGACTGCTCACTAAACACACTGACAGAGAGAGCACTCACACACCAAACACAGCCTGCTCACTAAATACACTCACAGAGTAAACACACCAAACACAATCTGCTCACTAAACACACTCACAGGGAGAGCACTCACACACCAAACATAGACTGCTCACTAAACACACTGACAGAGAGACTACGGACACAGCAAACACAGCCTGCTCACTAAACACACTGACAGAGAGTGCACTCACACACCAAACACAGTCTGCTCACTAAGCACACTCACAGAGAGAGCACTCACACATCAAACACAGACTGCTCACTAAACACACTGTCAGAGAGAGCACTCACACACAAAACACAGCCTGCTCACCAAACACACTGACAGAGAGACTACGGACACACCAAACACAGTCTGCTCACTAAACACACTATCAGAGACAGCACTCAGGCACCAAACACAGCCTGCTCACTAAACACACTCGCAGAGAGAGTACTCACACACCAAACACAGCCTGCTCACTAAACACACTGACAGAGAGAGCACTCACACACCAAACACAGCCTGCTCACTAAACACACTGACAGAGAGAGCACTCACAAACCAAACACAGCGTGCTCATTAAACACACTGACAGAGAAAGCACTCACACACCAAACACAGCCTGCTCACTAAACACACTCACAGAGAGAGCACTCACACACCAAACACAGCCTGCTCACTAAACACACTGACAGAGAGAGCACTCACACACCAAACACAGCCTGCTCACTAAACACACTCACAGAGTACTCACACACCAAACACAGTCTGCTCACTAAACACACTCACAGGGAGAGCACTCACACAGCAAACACAGACTGCTCACTAAGCACACTCACAGAGAGAGCACTCACACACCAAACACAGACTGCTCACTAAACACACTGACAGAGAGAGCACTCACACATCAAACACAGCCTATTCATTAAACACACTGACAGAGAGAGTACTCACATGCAATACACAGTCTGCTCACTAAACACACTGACAGACACAGCTCTCACACACCAAAAACAGTCTGCTCCCTAAAAACACTGACAGAGAGAGCACTCACACACCAAACACAGTCTGCTCACTAAACAACCCGTCAGAGAGAGTACTCACACACCATAAGAAGTCTGCTCACTAAATACACTGACAGAGATAGTACTCACATACCAAACACAGTCTGCTCACTAAACACACTGACAGAGAGAGATCACACACACCAAACACAGCCTGCTCACAAAACACACTGACAGAGAGAGCACTCACAGACCAAACACAGTCTGCTCACTAAACAGACCTACAGAGAGAGCATTGAATCACCAAACAAAGTCTGCTGACTAAACACATTCACAGAGAAGCACTCACACTCCAAACACAGCCTGCTCACTAAACAGACTGACAGAGCGAGCACTCACACACCAAACACAGCCTGTTGACTAAACAAGCTGACAGAGAGAGAACTCACACACCAAACACAGCCTGCTCACTAAACACACTGACAGAGAGAGCACTCACACACCAAACACAGCCTGTTCACTAAACACGCTGACAGAGAGAGAACTCACACACCAAACACAGCCTGCTCACTAAACACAATCACAGAGAGAGTACTCACACACCAAACACAGTCTGCTCACTAAACACACTGACAGAGAGAGCACTCACACACCAAACACAGCCTGCTCACTAAAAACACTGACAGAGGGAGCACTCACACACCAATCATAGTCTGCTCACTAAACACACTGACAGAGAGAGCTCTCACACACCAAACACAGCCTGCTCACTAAACACACTGTCAGAGAGAGCACTCACACACCAAACACTGCCTGCTCACTAAACACACTGACAGAGAGAGCACTCACACACCAAACACAGCCTGCTCACTAAACACACTCACAGAGTATTCACACACCAAACACAGTCTGCTCACTAAACACACTCACAGGGAGAGCACTCACACACCAAACACAGACTGCTCACTATACACACTGACAGAGAGACTACGGACACACCAAACACAGCCTGCTCACTAATCACACTGACAGAGAGAGCACTCACACACCAAAGACAGTCTGCTAACTAAGCACACTCACAGAGAGAGCACTCACACACCAGACACAGCCTGCTCATTAAACACACTGACAGAGAAAGCACTCACACACCAAACACAGCCTGCTCACTAAACACACTGACAGAGAGAGCACTCACACACCAAACACAGCCTGCTCACTAAATACACTCACAGAGTAAACACACCAAACACAATCTGCTCACTAAACACACTCACAGGGAGAGCACTCACACACCAAACATAGACTGCTCACTAAACACACTGACAGAGAGACTACGGACACAGCAAACACAGCCTGCTCACTAAACACACTGACAGAGAGTGCACTCACACACCAAACACAGTCTGCTCACTAAGCACACTCACAGAGAGAGCACTCACACATCAAACACAGACTGCTCACTAAACACACTGTCAGAGAGAGCACTCACACACCAAACACAGCCTGCTCACTAAACACACTGACAGAGAGACTACGGACACACCAAACACAGTCTGCCCACTAAACACACTATCAGAGACAGCACTCAGGCACCAAACACAGCCTGCTCACTAAACACACTCGCAGAGAGAGTACTCACACACCAAACACAGCCTGATCACTAAACACACTCACAGAGAGAGTACTCACACACCAAACATAGTCTGCTCACTAAACACACTGACAGAGAGTGCACTCACACACCTAACAGAGTCTGCTCACTAAACACACTGACAGAGAGAGCACACACACACCAAACAAAGCCTGCTCAGTGAACACACTGACAGAGAGAGCACTCACACACCAAACACAATCTGCTCACTTAACACACTGACAGAAAGTGCACTCACACTCCAAATACAGTCTGCTCACTAAACACACTGACAGGGAGAGCACTCACACATGAAACCCTGCCTGCTCACTAAACACACTCAGAGAGAGCACGCACAGACCAAACACAGCCTGCTCACTAAACACACTGACAGAGACGGCACTCACACACCAAACACAGTCTGCTTACTAAATACACTCACTGGGAGAGCACTCACATACCAATCACAGTCTGCTCACTAAACACACTGACAGAGAGAGCACTCACACACCAAACACAGTCTCCTCACTAAACACACTCACAGAGAGAGCACTCACACACCAAACAGAGCCTGCTCACTAAACACACTCACAGAGAGAGCACTCTTACACCAAACACAGCCTGCTCACTAAACACACTCACAGAGAGAGCACTCATACACCAAACACAGCCTGCTCCCTAAACACATTGACCAAGAGAGCACTCACACACCGAACACAGCCTGCTCCCTAAACACACTCACAGAGAGTGTACTAATACACCAAACACAGCCTGCTCACTAAACACAATCACAGAGAGAGCACTCACAAACCAAACACAGTCTGTTCACTAAACACATTGACAGAGAGAGCACAGACACACCAAACACAGCCTACTCACTAAACACACTGACAGAGAGAGTATTCACACGCAATACACAGTCTGCTCACTAAACACACTAACAGAGACAGCTCTCACACACCTAAAACAGTCTGCTCCCTAAACACACAGACAGAGAGAGCACTCACACACCAAACACAGTCTGCTCACTAAAAAACCAGTTAGAGAGCGTACTCACACACCATAAGAAGTCTGCTCACTAAACACACTATCAGGGAGAGCAGTCACACACCAAACAAAGACTGCTCAACAAACACACTGACAGAGAGACTACGGACACACCAAACACAGCCTGCTCACTAATCACACTGACAGATAGAGCACTCACACACCAAACACAGTCTGCTCACTAAGCACACTCACAGTGAGAGCATTCACACACCAAACACAAACTGCTCACTAAACACAGTGACAGAGAGAGGACTCACACACCAGACACAGCCTACTCACTAAACACACTGACAGAGAGAGTACTCACACGCAAAACACAGGCTGCTCACTAAACACACTGACAGAGACAGCTCTCACACTCCAAAAACAGTCTGCTCCCTAAACACACTGACAGAGAGAGCACTCACACACCAAACACAGTCTGTTCACTAAACAACCTGTCAGAGAGAGTACTCACACACCATAAGAAGTCTGCTCACTAAACACACTGACAGAGATAGTACTCACATACCAAACACAGTCTGCTCACTACGCACATTCACAGAGAGAGCACTCACACACCAAACACAGTTTGCTCACTAAACACGCTGACAGAGAGAGCTCTCACACACCAGAGTCTGCTCACTAAACACACTGACAGAGAGAGCACTCACACACCAAACACAGCCTGCTCCCTAAACACACTGACAGAGAGAGAACTAATATACCAAACACAGCCTGCTCACTAAGCACAGTCACAGAGAGAGCACTCACAAACCAAACACAGTTTGCTCACTAAACACGCTGACAGAGAGAGCTCTCACACACCAGAGTCTGCTCACTAAACACACTGACAGAGAGAGCACTCACACACCAAACACAGCCTGCTCACTAAGCACAATCACAGAGAGAGCACTCACAAACCAAACACAGTCTGCTCACTAAACACATTGACAGAGAGAGCACACACACACCAAACACAGCCTACTCACTAAACACACTGACAGAGAGAGTACTCACACGCAATACACAGTCTGCTCACTAAACACACTGACAGAGACAGCTCTCACACACCAAAAATAGTCTGCTCCCTAAACACACTGACAGAGCGAGCACTCACACAACAAACACAGTCTGCTCACTAAACAACCTGTCAGAGAGAGTACTCACACACCATAAGAAGTCTGCTCACTAAACAAACTGACAGAGATAGTCTCACATACCAAACACAGTCTGCACACTAAACACACTGACAGAGAGAGATCACACACACCAAACACAGACTGCTCACTAAACACACTGATAGAGGGAGCACTCACAGACCAAACACAGCCTGCTCACAATACACACCTACAGAGAGAGCACTGACTCACCAAACACAGCCTGCTCACTAAACACATTCACAGAGAAGTACTCACACTCCAAACACAGCCTGCTCACTAAAAACAATGACAGAGAGAGCACTCAAACGCCAAACACAGCCTGCTCACTAAACACAATCACAGAGAGAGTACTCACACACCAAACACAGTCTGCTCACTAAAGACACTGACAGAGAGTGCACTCACACACCAAACACAGCCTGCTCACTAAAAACACTGACAGAGGGAACACACACACCAATCATAGTCTGCTCACTAAACACACTGACAGAGAGAGCACTCACACACCAAACACAGTCTGCTCACTAAACACACTCACAGAGAGAGCACTCACACACCAAACACAGCCTGCTCAGTAAACACACTGACAGAGAGAGCACTCACACACCAAACACAGCCTGCTCACTAAACATACTGACAGAGAGAGCACTCACAAACCAAACACAGCCTGCTCATTAAACACACTGACAGAGAAAGCACTCACACACCAAACACAGTCTGCTCACTAAACACACTGACAGACAGAGCACACACACACCAAACACAGCCTGCTCACTAAACACACTCACAGGGAGAGCACTCACACACCAAACACAGACTGCTCACTAAACACACTGACAGAGAGACTACGGACACACCAAACACATCCTGCTCACTAATCACACTGACGGAGAGAGCACTCACACACCAAACACAGTCTGCTCACTAAGCACACTCACAGAGAGAGCACTCACACACCAAACACAGACTGCTCACTAAACACACTGACAGAGAGAGTACTCACACATCAAACACAGCCTATTCACTAAACACACTGACAGAGAGAGTACTCACATGCAATACACAGTCTGCTCACTAAACACACTGACAGAGAGACTACGGACACACCAAACACAGACTGCTCACTAAACACACTGACAGAGAGAGCACTCACACACCAAACACAGCCTGTTCACTAAACACACTGACAGAGAGAGAACTCACGCAACAAACACAGCCTGCTCACTAAACACAATCACAGAGAGAGTACTCAAACACCAAACACAGTCTGCTCACTAAAGACACTGACAGAGAGTGCACTCACACACCAAACACAGCCTGCTCACTAAAAACACTGACAGAGGGAACACACACACCAATCATAGTCTGCTCACTAAACACACTGACAGAGAGAGCACTCAAACACCAAACACAGTCTGCTCACTAAACACACTCACAGAGAGAGCACTCACACACCAAACACAGCCTGCTCAGTAAACACACTGACAGAGAGAGCACTCACACACCAAACACAGCCTGCTCACTAAACACACTGACAGAGAGAGCACTCACAAACCAAACACAGCCTGCTCATTAAACACACTGACAGAGAAAGCACTCACGCACCAAACACAGCCTGCTCACTAAACACACTGACAGAGAGAGCACTCACACATCAAAAACAGCCTGCTCACTAAACACACTCAGAGAGTACTCACACACCAAACACAGTCTGCTCACTAAACACACTCACAGGGAGAGCACTCACACACCAAACACAGACTGCTCACTAAACACACTGACAGAGAGACTACGGACACACCAAACACATCCTGCTCACTAATCACACTGACAGAGAGAGCACTCACACAGCAAACACAGACTGCTCACTAAGCACACTCACAGAGAGAGCACTCACACACCAAACACAGACTGCTCACTAAACACACTGACAGAGAGAGCACTCACACATCAAACACAGCCTATTCACTAAACACACTGACAGAGAGAGTACTCACATGCAATACACAGTCTGCTCACTAAACACACTGACAGAGACAGCTCTCACACACCAAAAACAGTCTGCTCCCTAAACACACTGACAGAGAGAGCACTCACACACCAAACACAGTCCGCTCACTAAACAACCCGTCAGAGAGAGTACTCACACACCATAAGAAGTCTGCTCACTAAATACACTGACAGAGATAGTACTCACATACCAAACACAGTCTGCTCACTAAACACACTGACAGAGAGAGCACTCACACACCAAACACAGCCTGTTCACTAAACACGCTGACAGAGAGAGAACTCACACACCAAACACAGCCTGCTCTCTAAACACACTGACAGAGAGAGCACTCACACACCAAACACAGCCTGTTCACTAAACACGCTGACAGAGAGAGAACTCACACACCAAACACAGCCTGCTCACTAAACACAATCACAGAGAGAGTACTCACACACCAAACACATTCTGCTCACTAAACACACTGACAGAGAGAGCACTCACACACCAAACACAGCCTGCTCACTAAAAACACTGACAGAGGGAGCACTCACACACCAATCATAGTCTGCTCACTAAACACACTGACAGAGAGAGCTCTCACACACCAAACACAGCCTGCTCACTAAACACACTGTCAGGGAGAGCACTCACACACCAAACACTGCCTGCTCACTAAACACACTGACAGAGAGAGCACTCACACACCAAACACAGCCTGCTCACTAAACACACTCACAGAGTAATCACACACCAAACACAGTCTGCTCACTAAACACACTCACAGGGAGAGCACTCACACACCAAACACAGACTGCTCACTAAACACACTGACAGAGAGACTACGGACACACCAAACACAGCCTGCTCACTAATCACACTGACAGAGAGAGCACTCACACACCAAACACAGTCTGCTCACTAAGCACACTCACAGAGAGAGCACTCACACACCAGACACAGCCTGCTCATTAAACACACTGACAGAGAAAGCACTCACACACCAAACACAGCCTGCTCACTAAACACACTGACAGAGAGAGCAGTCACACACCAAACACAGCCTGCTCACTAAATACACTCACAGAGTAAACACACCAAACACAATCTGCTCACTAAACACACTCACAGGGAGAGCACTCACACACCAAACATAGACTGCTCACTAAACACACTGACAGAGAGACTACGGACACAGCAAACACAGCCTGCTCACCAAACACACTGACAGAGAGTGCACTCACACACCAAACACAGTCTGCTCACTAAGCACACTCACAGAGAGAGCACTCACACATCAAACACAGACTGCTCACTAAACACACTGTCAGAGAGAGCACTCACACACAAAACACAGCCTGCTCACTAAACACACTGACAGAGAGACTACGGACACACCAAACACAGTCTGCTCACTAAACACACTATCAGAGACAGCACTCAGGCACCAAACACAGCCTGCTCACTAAACACACTCGCAGAGAGAGTACTCACACACCAAACACAGCCTGCTCACTAAACACACTCACAGAGAGAGTTCTCACACACCAAACATAGTCTGCTCACTAAACACACTGACAGAGAGTGCACTCACACACCTAACAGAGTCTGCTCACTAAACACACTGACAGAGAGAGCACACACACACCAAACACAGCCTGCTCAGTGAACACACTGACAGAGAGAGCACTCACACACCAAACACAATCTGCTCACTTAACACACTGACAGAAAGTGCACTCACACTCCAAATACAGTCTGCTCACTAAACACACTGACAGGGAGAGCACTCACACATGAAACCCTGCCTGCTCACTAAACACACTCAGAGAGAGCACGCACAGACCAAACACAGCCTGCTCACTAAACACACTGACAGAGACGGCACTCACACACCAAACACAGTCTGCTTACTAAATACACTCACTGGGAGAGCACTCACATACCAAACACAGTCTGCTCACTAAACACACTGACAGAGAGAGCACTCACACACCAAACACAGTCTCCTCACTAAACACACTCACAGAGAGAGCACTCACACACCAAACAGAGCCTGCTCACTAAACACACTCACAGAGAGAGCACTCTTACACCAAACACAGCCTGCTCACTAAACACACTCACAGAGAGAGCACTCATACACCAATCACAGCCTGCTCCCTAAACACATTGATCAAGAGAGCACTCACACACCGAACACAGCCTGCTCCCTAAACACACTCACAGAGAGTGTACTAATACACCAAACACAGCCTGCTCACTAAGCACAATCACAGAGAGAGCACTCACAAACCAAACACAGTCTGCTCACTAAACACATTGACAGAGAGAGCACAGACACACCAAACAGAGCCTACTCACTAAACACACTGACAGAGAGAGTATTCACACGCAATACACAGTCTGCTCACTAAACACACTAACAGAGACAGCTCTCAAACACCTAAAACAGTCTGCTCCCTAAACACATTGACAGAGAGAGCACTCACACACCAAACACAGTCTGCTCACTAAAAAACCAGTTAGAGAGAGTACTCACACACCATAAGAAGTCTGCTCACTAAACACACTATCAGGGAGAGCACTCACACACCAAACAAAGACTGCTCACCAAACACACTGACAGAGAGACTACGGACACACCAAACACAGCCTGCTCACTAATCACACTGACAGATAGAGCACTCACACACCAAACACAGTCTGCTCACTAAGCACACTCACAGTGAGAGCATTCACACACCAAACACAAACTGCTCACTAAACACAGTGACAGAGAAAGCACTCACACACCAGACACAGCCTACTCACTAAACACACTGACAGAGACAGCTCTCACACACCGAAAACAGTCTGCTCCCTAAACACACTGACAGAGAGAGCACTCACACACCAAACACAGTCTGTTCACTAAACAACCTGTCAGAGAGAGTACTCACACACCATAAGAAGTCTGCTCACTAAACACACTGACAGAGATAGTACTCACATACCATACACAGTCTGCTCACTAAACACACTGACAGAGAGAGCACTCAAACACCAAACACAGTCTGCTCACTAAGCACACTCACAGAGAGAGCACTCACACATCAAACACAGACTGCTCACTAAACACACTGACAGAGAGAGCACTCACACACCAAACACAGCCTGCTCACTAAACACACTGACAGAGAGACTACGGACACACCAAACACAGTCTGCTCACTAAACACACTATCAGAGACAGCACTCACACACCAAACACAGCCTGCTCACTAAACACACTCGCAGAGAGAGTACTCACACACCATACACAGCCTGCTCAATAAACACACTCACAGAGAGAGTACTCACACACCAAACATAGTCTGCTCACTATACACAATGACAGAGAGTGCACTAAACACCTAACAGAGTCTGCTCACTAAATTCACTGACAGAGAGAGCACTCACACACCAAACACAGCCTGCTCAGTGAACACACTGACAGAGAGAGCACTCACACACCAAACACAATCTGCTCACTAAACACACTGACAGATGTGCACTCACACTCCAAATAAAGTCTGCTCACTAAACACACTGACAGAGAGAGCACTCACACATGAAACCCTGCCTGCTCACTAAAAACACTCAGAGAGAGCACGCACAGACCAAACACAGCCTGCTCACTAAACACACTGACAGAGACGGCACTCACACACCAAACAAAGTCTGCTTACTAAATACACTCACAGGGAGAGCACTCACATAACAAACACAGTCTGCTCACTAAACACACTCACAGAGAGAGCACTCACACACCAAACACAGTCTCCTCACTAAACACACTCACAGAGAGAGCACTCACACACCAAACAGAGCCTGCTCACTAAACACACTCACAGAGAGAGCACCCATACACCAAACACAGCCTGCTCACTAAACACACTCACAGAGAGAGCACTCACACACCAAACAGAGCCTGCTCACTAAACACACTGACAGAGAGAGCACTCACACATGAAACCCTGCCTGCTCACTAAAAACACTCAGAGAGAGCACGCACAGACCAAACACAGCCTGCTCACTAAACACACTGACAGAGACGGCACTCACACACCAAACAAAGTCTGCTTACTAAATACACTCACAGGGAGAGCACTCACATAACAAACACAGTCTGCTCACTAAACACACTCACAGAGAGAGCACTCACACACCAAACACAGTCTCCTCACTAAACACACTCACAGAGAGAGCACTCACACACCAAACAGAGCCTGCTCACTAAACACACTCACAGAGAGAGCACCCATACACCAAACACAGTCTGCTCACTAAACACACTCACAGAGAGAGCACTCACACACCAAACGCAGTCTGCTCACTAAACACATTGACAGAGAGAGCACACACACACCAAACACAGCCTACTCACTAAACACACTGACAGAGAGAGTATTCACACGCAATACACAGTCTGCTCACTAAACACACTAACAGAGACAGCTCTCACACACCTAAAACAGTCTGCTCCCTAAACACACTGACAGATAGAGCACTCACACACCATAAGAAGTCTGCTCACTAAACACACTGACAGATAGAGCACTCACTCACCAAAAACAAACTGCTCACTAAACACACTGACAGAGATAGTACTCACATACCAAACGCAGTCTGCTCACTAAACACACTGACAGAGAGAGCACTCAAACACCAAACACAGCCTGCTCACTAAACACACTCACAGAGAGAGATCACACACACCAAACACAGCCTGCTCACTAAACACACTGACAGAGAGAGATCACACACACCAAACACAGCCTGCTCACTAAACATAGTGACAGAGAGAGCACTCACAGACCAAACACAGCCTGCTCACTAAACACACCTACAGAGAGAGCACTGACTCACCAAACACAGCCTGCACACTAAACACAATTCACAGAGAAGCACTCACACTCCAAACACAGCCTGCTCACTAAACACACTGACAGAGAGAGCACTCACACACCAAACACAGCCTGTTCACTAAACACACTGACAGAGAGAGAACTCACACACCAAACACAGCCTGCTCACTAAACACACTGACAGAGAGAGCACTCACACACCAAACACAGCCTGCTCATTAAACACACTGACAGAGAGAGCACTCACACACCAAACACAGCCTGCTCATTAAACACACTGACAGAGAGAGCACTCACACACCAAACACAGTCTGCTCACTAAACACACTGACAGAGAGAGAACTCACACACCAAACACAGCCTGCTCACTAAACACACTGACAGAGAGAGCACTCACACACCAAACACAGCCTGCTCACTAAACACACTGACAGAGAGAGCACTCACACACCAAACACAGCCTGCTCATTAAACACACTGACAGAGAGAGCACTCACACACCAATCACAGCCTGCTCACTAAACACACAGACAGAGAGTGCACTCACACACCAAACACAGCCTGCTCACTAAACACACTGACAGAGAGAGCACTCACACACCAAACACAGCCTGCTCACTAAACACACTCACAGAGTACTCACACACCAAACCAAGTCTGCTCAATAAACAAACTCACAGGGACAGCACTCACACAGCAAACACAGACTCCTCACTAAACACACTGACAGAGAGACTACGGACACACCAAACACAGCCTGCTCACTAAACACTCTGACAGAGAGACTACGGACACACCAAACACAGTCTGCTCAATAAACACACTAACAGAGACAGCACTCACACACCAAACACAGCCTGCTCACTAAACACACTCGCAGAGAGAGTACTCACACACCAAACATAGTCTGCTCACTAAACACACTGACAGAGAGTGCACTCACACACCTAACAGAGTCTGCTCACCAAACACACTGACAGAGAGAGCACTCACACACCAAACACAGGCTGCTCAGTAAACACACTGACAGAGAGAGCACTCACACACCAAACACAATCTGCTCACTAAACACACTGACAGACAGAGCACTCACACTCCAAATACAGTCTGCTCACTAAACACACTGACAGAGAGAGCACTCACACATGAAACCCTGCCTGCTCACTAAACAAACTCAGAGAGAGGACTCACAGACCAAACACAGACTGCTCACTAAACACACTCACAGAGAGAGCACTCACACACCAAACACAGCCTGCTCACTAAACACACTCATAGAGAGAGCACTCATACACCAAACACAGTCTGCTCCCTGAACACACTCACAGAGAGAGTACTAATGCACCAAACACAGCCTGCTCACTAAGCACAATCACAGAGAGAGCACTCACAAACCAAACACAGTCTGCTCACTAAACACAATGACAGAGAGAGCACACACACACCAAACACAGCCTACTCACTTAACACACTGACAGAGCGAGTACTCACACGCAATACACAGTCTGCTCACTAAACACACTGACAGAGACAGCTCTCACACTCCAAAAACAGTCTTCTCCGTAAACACACTGACAGAGAGAGCACTCACACACCAAACACAGTCTGCTCACTAAACAACCTGTCAGAGAGAGTACTCACACACCATAAGAAGTCTGCTCACTAAACACACTGACAGAGATAGTACTCACATACCAAATACAGTCTGCTCACTAAACACACTGACAGAGAGAGATCACACACACCAAACACAGCCTGCTGAAACACACTGACAGAGAGAGCACTCACAGACCAAACACAGCCTGCTCACTAAACACAGTGACAGAGAGAGCAATGACCCACTTAACACAGCCAGCTCACTAAACACATTCACAGAGAAGCACTCACACTCCAAACACAGCCTGCTCACTAAACACACTGACAGAGAGAGCTCTCACACACCTAACACAGCCTGTTCACTAAACACACTGACAGAGAGAGAACTCACACACCAAACACAGCCTGCTCACTAAACACAATCACAGAGAGAGTACTCACACACCAATCACAGTCTGCTCACTAAAAACACTGACAGAGAGAGCACTCACACACCAAACACAGCCTGCTCACTAAACACACTCACAGAGTACTCACACACCAAACACAGCCTGCTCACTAAACACACTGACAGAGAGAGAACACTCACACACCAAACACAGCCTGCTCACTAAACACACTGACAGAGAGAGCACTCACATACCAAACACAGCCTGGTCACTAAACACACTCACAGAGTACTCACACACCAAACACAGACTGCTCACTTAACACACTGACAGAGAGACTACCGACACACCAAACACAGCCTGCTCACTAATCACACTGACAGAGAGAGCACTCGCACACCAAACACAGTCTGCTCACTAAACACACTGACAGACAGAGCACTCACAGTCCAAATACAGTCTGCTCGCTAAACACACTGACAGAAAGCGCACTCACAAATCAAACACAGTCTGCTCACTAAACAGACTGACAGAGAGAGCACTCACACACCAAACACAGTCTACTCACTAAACACACTGACAGACAGAGGACTCACACTCCAAATACAGTCTGCTCACTAAACGCACTGACAGAGAGAGCACTCACACACCAAACACAGCCTGGTCACTAAACACACCGACGGACAGAGCACTCACACACCAAACACAGCCTGCTCACTAAACACAGTGACAGAGAGGGCACTCACACACCAAACGAAGCCTGCTCACTAAACACACTGACAGACAGAGCACTCACACTCCAAATACAGTCTGCTCACTAAACACACTGACAGTCAGCGCACTCACACATCAAATACAGTCTGCTCACTGAACACACTGACAGCGAGAGCACTCACACACCAAACACAGTCTGCTCACTAAGCACACTGACAGACAGAGCACTCACACTTCAAATACTGTCTGCTCACTAAACACACTGACAGACAGAGCACTCACACACCAAACACAGTCTGCTCACTAAACACACTGACAGACAGAGCACTCACAGTCCAAATACAGTCTGCTCACTAAACGCAATGACAGAAGGAGCACCCACACATGAAACCCTGCTGCTCACTAAACACACTCAGAGAGAGCACGCACACACGAAACACAGCCTGCACACTAAACAAACTGACAGAGACGGCACTCACAAACCAAACACAGCCTGCTCACTAAACACACTGAGAGAGAGAGCACTCACACACCAAACACAGCCTGCTCATTAAACACACTGACAGAGAAAGCACTCACACACCAAACACAGCCTGCTCACTTAACACACTGACAGAGAGAGCACTCACACACCAAACACAGCCTGCTCACTAAACACACTGACAGAGAGATCACTCACACACCAAACACAGCCTGCTCACTAAACGCACTCACAGAGTACTCACAAACCAAACACAGACTGCTCACTTAACACACTGACAGAGAGAGCACTCACACACCAAACACAGCCTGCTCACTAAACACACTGACAGAGAGATCACTCACACACCAAACACAGCCTGCTCACTAATCACACTGACAGAGAGAGCACTCGCACATCAAACACAGACTGCTCACTAAACAGACTGACAGAGAGAGCACTCGCACACCAAACACAGTCTACTCACTAAACACACTGACAGACAGAGGACTCACACTCCAAATACAGTCTGCTCACTAAACGCACTGACAGAGAGAGCACTCACACACCAAATACAGCCTGGTCACTAAACACACCGACAGACAGAGCACTCACACAGCAAACACAGCCTGCTCACTAAACACACTGACAGAGAGGGCACTCACACACCAAACACAGCCTGCTCACTAATCACACTGACAGACAGAGCACTCACACTCCAAATACAGTCTGCTCACTAAACACACTGACAGAGAGAGCACTCACACACCAAACACAGCCTGCTCACTAAACACACTCACAGAGAGAGCACTCACACACCAAACACAGCCTGCTCACTAATCACACTGACAGAGAGAGCACTCACACGTCAAACACAGTCTGCTCACTAAACACACTGACAGAGACAGCACTCACACACCAAACACAGTCTGCTCACTAAGCACACTGACAGACAGAGCACTCACACTTCAAATACTGTCTGCTCACTAATCACACTGACAGACAGAGCACTCAAACACCAAACACAGTCTGCTCACTAAACGCACTGACAGAAAGAGCACTCACACATGAAGCCCTGCCTGCTCACTAAAAACACTCAGAGAGAGCACGCACACACCAAACACAGCCTGCACACTAAACACAGTGACAGAGACCGCCCTCACACACCAAACACAGTCTGTTTACTAAATACACTCACAGGGAGAGCACTCACATACCAAACACAGCCTGCTCACTAAACACACTGACAGAGAGAGCACTCACACACCAAACACAGTCTGCTCACTACACAAACTGACAGAGAGAGCACTCTCACACCAAACACTGCCTGCTCACTAAACACACTGACAGGGACAGCACTCACACACCAAACACAGCCTGCCCACTAAACACATTCAGAGAGACAGCACTGACACACCAAACACAGCCTGCTAACTTAACACACTAACAGAGAGAGCAGTCACACAAATTAAACACGGTCTGATCACTGAACCCACTCACCGAGTGAGCACTCACACACCAAACACAGCCTGCTCACTGAACACATGACAGAGAGAGTACTCACACACCAAACACAGTCTGCTCACTAAACACACTGACAGAGAGAGCACTCACACACCAAACACAGCCTGCTCACTAAACACAGTGACAGAGAGAGCACTCACACACCAAACACAGTCTGCTCACTAAACACACTGACAGAGACAGCTCTCACACACCAAACACAGTCTGCTCACTAAACAACCTGACAGAGAGAGCACTGACACACCAAACACAGTCTGCTCACTAAACACACTCACAGAGAGAGCACTCACACACCAAACACAGTCTGCTCACTAAACACACTCACAGAGAGAGCACTCACACACCAAACACAGCCTACTCACTAAACATACTGACAGAGAGAGTACTCACACTCAAAACACAGTCTGCTCACTAAACACACTGACAGAGAACGCTCTCACACACCAAACACCGTCTGCTCCCTAAACACACTGACAGACACAGCTGTCACACACCAAACACAGTCTGCTCCCTAAACATACTGACAGAGAGAGTACTCACACGCAAAACACAGTCTGCTAACTAAACACACTGACAGAGACAGCTCTCACACATCAAACACAGCCTGCTCACTAAACAACCTGACAGAGAGAGCCCTGACTCATCAAACACAGGCGGCTCACTAAGCACGTTCACAGAGAGAGCACTCACACATCAAACACAGCCTGCTCACTAAACACACTGACAGAGAGAGCACTCACACACCAAACACAGCCTGCTCACTAAACAAACTGAAAGAGAGAGCAATCACACACCAAACACAGCCTGCTCACTAAACACACTCACAGAGAGAGCACTCACACACCAAAGACAGCCTGCTCACTAAACACACTGACAGAGAGAGTACTCACACACCAAACACAGTCTGCTCAATAAACACACTGACAGAGAGAGCACTCAAACACCAAACACAGCCTGCTCACTAAACACACTGACAGACACCGCTCTCACACACCAAACACAGTCTGCTCACTAAACAACCTGACAGTGAGAGCACTGACGCACCAAACATAGCCTGCTCACTAAACACACTCACAGAGAGAGCACTCACACACCAAACACAGTCTGCTCACTAAACACACTCACAGAGAGAGCTCTCACACACCAAACACAGTCTGCTCACTAAACAACCTGACAGTGAGAGCACTGACGCACCAAACATAGCCTGCTCACTAAACATACTGACAGAGAGAGTACTCACACTCAAAACACAGTCTGCTCACTAAACACACTGACAGAGAACGCTCTCACACACCAAACACCGTCTGCTCCCTAAACACACTGACAGACACAGCTCTCACACACCAAACACAGTCTGCTCCCTAAACATACTGACAGAGAGAGTACTCACACGCAAAACACAGTCTGCTAACTAAACACACTGACAGAGACAGCTCTCACACATCAAACACAGCCTGCTCATTAAACACACTCACAGAGAGAGCACTCACACACCAAACACAGACTGCTCACTAAACACACTGACAGAGAGAGCACTCACACACCAAACACAGCCTTCTCACTAAACACACTGAAAGAGAGGACTCACACACCAAACACAGCCTGCTCACTAAACACACTGACAGAGATAGCACTCACACACCAAAAACAGTCTGCTCACTAAACACACTGTCAAAGACAGCACTCACACACCAAACATCGCCTGCTCACTAAACACACTGACGGAGAGAGCACTCACATACCAAAAAAACCAGCTCACTAAACACACTGACAGAGAGCGTACTCACACACCAAACACAGCCTGCACACTAAACACACAGACAAAGACAGCACTCACACACCAGAAACAGTCTGCTCACAAAACACACTCACAGAGAGAGTACTCACACACCATACACAGTCTGCTCACTAAACACACTGACAGAGAGAGCACTCACACACCAAACACAGTCTGCAAACTAAACACACTCACAGAGAGAGCAATGACACACCACACACAGCCTGCTCACTAAACACACTGACAGAGAAAGCACTCACACACCAAACACAGTCTGCTCACTAAACAAACTGACAGAGAGAGCACTCACACACCAAACACAGCCTGCTCACTAAACACACTAACAGAGAGAGTACTCACACACCAAACACAGCCTGCTCACTAAACACACTGACAGAGAGAGCACTCACACACCAAACACAGACTGCTCACTAAACACACTGACAGAGGGAGCACTCACACACCAAACACTGCCTGCTCACTAAACACACTGACAGAGAGAGCACTCACACACCAAACACAGTCTGCTCACTCCACAAACTGACAGAGAGAGCACTCTCACACCAAACACTGCCTGCTCACTAAACACACTGACAGAGAGAGCACTCACACACCAAGCACAGTCTGCTCACTAAACACACTAACAAACAGAGCACTCACATACTAAACACAGCCTGCTCACTAAACAAACTGACAGTGAGGGCACTCACACACCAAACACAGCCTGCTCACTAAACACGCTCACAGAGAGAGCAATCACAGACCACACACAGTCTGATCATTAAACACACTGACAGAGAGAGCACTCACACACCAAACACAGCCTGCTCACTAAACACACTCACAGAGAGAGTACTCACACACCAAACACAGCCTGCTAACTAAACACACTGACAGAGAGAGCACTCACACACCAAACACAGTATGCTCACTAAACATTCTGACAGAGAGAGCACTCACACACCAAACACAGCCTGCCCACTAAACACATTCACAGAGACAGCACTGACACACCAAACACAGCCTGCTCTCTAAACGCACTCACAGAGAGAGCAGTGACACACATTAAACACAGTCTGATCACTGAACCCACTCACCGAGTGAGCACACACGAAACACAGTCTGCTCACTAAACACACTGATAGAGAGGGCACTCACACACCAAACACAGCCTGCTCACTAGCACACTCACAGAGAGAGCACTCACACATCAAACACAGTCTGCTCACAAAACACACTGACAGAGAGAGCACTCACACACCAAGCACAGCCTGCTCACTAAACACACTAACAGAGAGAGCACTCACACACCAAACACAGCCTGCTCACTAAACAAACTGACAGAGAGGGCACTCACACACCAAACACAGTCTGCTCACTAAACACACTCACAGAGAGAGCAATCACACACCAAACACAGCCTGCTCACTAAACAAACTGACAGAGAGGGCACTAACACACCAAACACAGCCTGCTCACTAAACACACTGAAAGTAAGAGTACTCACACACCAAACACAGTCTGCTCACTGAACACACTCACAGAGAGAGCACTCACACAACGAACACAGCCTGCTCAATAAAAACACTGACAGAGAGAGCACTCTCACACCAAACACAGACTGCTCGCTAAACACACTCACAGAGACAGCACTCACACACCAAACACAGCCTGCTCACTAAACACACTGCCAGAGAGAGCACTAACACACCAAACACAGCCTGCTCACTAAACAAACTCACAAAGAGAGCACTCACACAGCAAAATCAGTCTGCTCACTAAAAACACTGACCGTGAAAGTACTAACACACCAAACACAGCCTGTACACTAAATACACTCACAGAGACAGCACTCACAAACCAAACACAGTCTGGTCACTAAACACACTGGCAGAGACAGCACTCACACACCAAACACAGCCTGCTCACTAAACACACTGACAGAGAAAGCACTCACACACCAAACACACTCTGCTCACTAAACACACTCACAGAGAGAGTACTAACACACCAAACACAGCCTGCTCGCTAAAGACACTCACAGAGACTGCACTCACAAACCAAACACAGTCTGGTCACTAAACACACTGGCAGAGACAGCACTCATACACCAAACACTGCCTGCTCACTAAACACACTGACAGAGACAGCACTCACACACCAAACACAGCCTGCTCACTAAACACTCTGACAGAGAGAGCACTCACACACCAAACACAGCCTGCTCATTAAACACACTCACAGGGAGAGCACTCGCACACAAAATACAGCCTGCTCACTAAACACACGCACAGAGAGAGCAGTCACACACCAAACACGGCCTGCTCACTAAACACACTGAAAGAGATAGCACTCACACAACAAACACAGTCTGCTCAGTAAACACAATGACAGAGAGAGCACTCACACACCAAACACAGTCTGCACACTAAACGCACTGACAGAGACAGCACTCACACACCAAAAACAGTCTGCTCACTATACAGACTGACAGAGACAGCACTCACACACCAAACACAGCCTGCACACTAAACACACTCAAAGAGACAGCACTCACAAACCAAACACAGCCTGCTAACTAAACACACTGACAGAGAGAGCACTCACACACCAAACATAGTCTGCAAGCAAAACACACTCACAGACACAGCACTCACGCACCAAACACAGTCTGCACACTAAACACACGGTCAGGAAGAGCACTCAAACACAAAACACAGCCAGAACACTAAACACACTGACAGAGAGAGCACTCACACACCAAACTCCGCCTGCTCACTAAACACACTCACAGAGAGTGCACTCACACAACAAACACCGCCTGCTCACTAAACAATCTCACAACGAGAGCACTCACACACCAAACACCACCTGCTCACTAAACACACTGACAGAGAGAGCACTCAAACACCAAACACAGCCTGATCACTAAACACTCTCACAGAGACAGCACTCACACACCAAACACAGTCCGCTCACTAAAAACACCCACAGAGAGAGTACTCACACACCAAACACAGTTTACTCACTAAACACACTCACAGAGACAGCACTCATACACCAAACAAAGCCTGCTCACTAAACACACTGACAGAGACAGCACTCACACACCAAACACAGACTGCTCACTAAACACACTCATGGAGAGACTACTTACACACCAAACACCGCCTGCTCACTATACACAATCACAGAAAGAGCACTCAAACAGCAAACACAGTCTGCTCACTAAACACACTGACAGAGAGAGCACTCACACACCAAACACAGCCTGCCCACTAAACACATTCACAGAGACAGCACTGACACACGAAACACAGCCTGCTAACTTAACACACTAACAGAGAGAGCAGTCACACAAATTAAACACAGTCTTATCACTGAACCCACTCACCGAGTGAGCACTCACACACCAAACACAGCCTGCTCACTAAACACACTGACAGATAGAGCACTCACACACCAAACACAGCCTGCTCACTTGCACACTCACAGAGAGAGCACTCAAACACCAAACACATTCTGCTCACTAAACACACTGACAGAGAGAGCACTCACACGCAAAACACAGTCTGCTAACTAAACACACTGACAGAGACAGCTCTCACACATCAAACACAGCCTGCTCATTAAACACACTCACAGAGAGAGCACTCACACACCAAACACAGACTGCTCACTAAACATACTGACAGAGAGAGCACTCACACACCAAACATAGCCTGCTCACTAAACACACTCACATAGAGAGCACTCACACACCAAACACAGACTGCTCACTAAACACACTGACAGAGAGAGCACTCACACACCAAACACAGCCTTCTCACTAAACACACTGAAAGAGAGGACTCACACACCAAACACAGCCTGCTCACTAAACACACTGACAGAGATAGCACTCACACACCAAAAACAGTCTGCTCATTAAACACACTGTCAGAGAGAGCTCTCACACACCAAACACAGTCTGCTCACTAAACACACTGTCAAAGACAGCACTCACACACCAAACACCGCCTGCTCACTAAACACACTGACGGAGAGAGCACTCACATACCAAAAAAACCAGCTCACTAAACACACTGACAGAGAGCGTACTCACACACCAAACACAGCCTGCACACTAAACACACAGACAAAGACAGCACTCACACACCAGAAACAGTCTGCTCACAAAACACACTCACAGAGAGAGTACTCACACACCATACACAGTCTGCTCACTAAACACACTGACAGAGAGAGCACTCACACACCAAACACAGTCTGCAAACTAAACACACTCACAGAGAGAGCAATGACACACCACACACAGCCTGCTCACTAAACACACTGACAGAGAAAGCACTCACACACCAAACACAGTCTGCTCACTAAACAAACTGACAGAGAGAGCACTCACACACCAAACACAGCCTGCTCACTAAACACACTAACAGAGAGAGTACTCACACACCAAACACAGCCTGCTCACTAAACACACTGACAGAGAGAGCACTCACACACCAAACACAGACTGCTCACTAAACACACTGACAGAGGGAGCACTCACACACCAAACACTGCCTGCTCACTAAACACACTGACAGAGAGAGCACTCACACACCAAACACAGTCTGCTCACTCCACAAACTGACAGAGAGAGCACTCTCACACCAAACACAGCCTGCTCACTAAACACACTGACAGAGAGAGCACTCACACACCAAGCACAGTCTGCTCACTAAACACACTAACAAACAGAGCACTCACATACTAAACACAGCCTGCTCACTAAACAAACTGACAGTGAGGGCACTCACACACCAAACACAGCCTGCTCACTGAACACACTGACAGAGAGAGCACTCACACACCAAACACAGCCTGCTCACTAAACACACTGACAGATAGAGCACTCACACACCAAACACAGCCTGCTCACTTGCACACTCACAGAGAGAGCACTCACACACCAAACACATTCTGCTCACTAAACACACTGACAGAGAGAGCACTCACACACCAAGCACAGTCTGCTCACTAAACACACTAACAAACAGAGCACTCACATACTAAACACAGCCTGCTCACTAAACAAACTGACAGTGAGGGCACTCACACACCAAACACAGCCTGCTCACTAAACACGCTCACAGAGAGAGCAATCACAGACCACACACAGTCTGATCATTAAACACACTGACAGAGAGAGCACTCACACACCAAACACAGCCTGCTCACTAAACACACTGACAGAGAGAGCACTCACACACAAAACACAGCCTGCTAAGTAAACACACTGACAGAGAGAGCACTCACACACCAAACACAGCCTGCTCACTAAACACACTGACAGAGAGAGTACTCACACACCAAACACAGCCTGCTAAGTAAACACACTGACAGAGAGAGTACTCACACACCAAACACAGCCTGCTCACTAAACACACTGACAGAGAGAGCACTCACACACCAAACACAGTCTGCTCACTAAACATTCTGACAGAGAGAGCACTCACACACCAAACACAGCCTGCTCACTAAACACACTGACAGAGAGAGCACTCACACACCAAACACAGCCTGCCCACTAAACACATTCACAGAGACAGCACTGACACACCAAACACAGCCTGCTCACTAAACACACTGACAGAGAGAGTACTCACACACCAAACACAGCCTGCTAAGTAAACACACTGACAGAGAGAGTACTCACACACCAAACACAGTCTGCTCACTAAACATTCTGACAGAGAGAGCACTCACACACCAAACGCAGCCTGCTCACTAAACACACTGACAGAGAGAGCACTCACACACCAAACACAGCCTGCCCACTAAACACATTCACAGAGACAGCACTGACACACCAAACACAGTCTGCTCACTAAACACACTGATAGAGAGGGCACTCACACACCAAACACAGTCTGCTCACTAAACAGACTGATAGAGAGGGCACTCACACACCAAACACAGCCTGCTCACTAGCACACTCACAGAGAGAGCACTCACACATCAAACACAGTCTGCTCACAAAACACACTGACAGAGAGAGCACTCACACACCAAGCACAGCCTGCTCACTAAACACACTAACAGAGAGAGCACTCACACACCAAACACAGCCTGCTCACTAAACAAACTGACAGAGAGGGCACTCACACACCAAACACAGTCTGCTCACTAAACACACTCACAGAGAGAGCAATCACACACCAAACACAGCCTGCTCACTAAACAAACTGACAGAGAGGGCACTAACACACCAAACACAGCCTGCTCACTAAACACACTGAAAGTAAGAGTACTCACACACCAAACACAGTCTGCTCACTGAACACACTCACAGAGAGAGCACTCACACACCGAACACAGCCTGCTCAATAAAAACACTGACAGAGAGAGCACTCTCACACCAAACACAGACTGCTCGCTAAACACACTCACAGAGACAGCACTCACACACCAAACACAGCCTGCTCACTAAACAAACTCACAAAGAGAGCACTCACACAGCAAAATCAGTCTGCTCACTAAAAACACTGACCGTGAAAGTACTAACACACCAAACACAGCCTGTACACTAAATACACTCACAGAGACAGCACTCACAAACCAAACACAGTCTGGTCACTAAACACACTGGCAGAGACAGCACTCACACACCAAACACAGCCTGCTCACTAAACACACTGACAGAGAAAGCACTCACACACCAAACACACTCTGCTCACTAAACACACTCACAGAGAGAGTACTAACACACCAAACACAGTCTGCTCGCTAAAGACACTCACAGAGACTGCACTCACAAACCAAACACAGTCTGGTCACTAAACACACTGGCAGAGACAGCACTCATACACCAAACACTGCCTGCTCACTAAACACACTGACAGAGACAGCACTCACACACCAAACACAGCCTGCTCACTAAACACTCTGACAGAGAGAGCACTCACACACCAAACACAGCCTGCTCATTAAACACACTCACAGGGAGAGCACTCGCACACAAAATACAGCCTGCTCACTAAACACACGCACAGAGAGAGCAGTCACACACCAAACACGGCCTGCTCACTAAACACACTGAAAGAGATAGCACTCACACAACAAACACAGTCTGCTCAGTAAACACAATGACAGAGAGAGCACTCACACACCAAACACAGTCTGCACACTAAACGCACTGACAGAGACAGCACTCACACACCAAAAACAGTCTGCTCACTATACAGACTGACAGAGACAGCACTCACACACCAAACACAGCCTGCACACTAAACACACTCAAAGAGACAGCACTCACAAACCAAACACAGCCTGCTAACTAAACACACTGACAGAGAGAGCACTCACACACCAAACATAGTCTGCAAGCAAAACACACTCACAGACACAGCACTCACGCACCAAACACAGTCTGCACACTAAACACACGGTCAGGAAGAGCACTCAAACACAAAACACAGCCAGAACACTAAACACACTGACAGAGAGAGCACTCACACACCAAACTCCGCCTGCTCACTAAACACACTCACAGAGAGTGCACTCACACAACAAACACCGCCTGCTCACTAAACAATCTCACAACGAGAGCACTCACACACCAAACACCACCTGCTCACTAAACACACTGACAGAGAGAGCACTCAAACACCAAACACAGCCTGATCACTAAACACTCTCACAGAGACAGCACTCACACACCAAACACAGTCCGCTCACTAAAAACACTCACAGAGAGAGTACTCACACACCAAACACAGTTTACTCACTAAACACACTCACAGAGACAGCACTCACACACCAAACAAAGCCTGCTCACTAAACACACTGACAGAGACAGCACTCACACACCAAACACAGACTGCTCACTAAACACACTCATGGAGAGACTACTTACACACCAAACACCGCCTGCTCACTATACACAATCACAGAGAGAGCACTCAAACAGCAAACACAGTCTGCTCACTAAACACACTGACAGAGAGAGCACTCACACACCAAACACAGCCTGCCCACTAAACACATTCACAGAGACAGCACTGACACACGAAACACAGCCTGCTAACTTAACACACTAACAGAGAGAGCAGTCACACAAATTAAACACAGTCTTATCACTGAACCCACTCACCGAGTGAGCACTCACACACCAAACACAGCCTGCTCACTAAACACACTGACAGATAGAGCACTCACACACCAAACACAGCCTGCTCACTTGCACACTCACAGAGAGAGCACTCACACACCAAACACATTCTGCTCACTAAACACACTGACAGAGAGAGCACTCACACAACAAGCACAGTCTGCTCACTAAACACACTATCAAAGAGAGCATTCACATACTAAACACAGCCTGCTCACTAAACATACTGACAGTGAGGGCACTCACACACCACACACAGTCTGATCACTAAACACACTGACAGAGAGAGCACTCACACACCAAACACAGTCTGCTCACTAAACACACTCACAGAGAGAGTACTCACACACCAAACACAGCCTGCTCACTAAAGACACTGACAGAGAGAGCACTCACACACCAAACACAGCCTGCTCACTAAACACACTCACAGAGAGAGCAATCACACACCAAACACAGCCTGCTCACTAAACACACTGACAGAGAGAGCACTCACACACCAAACACAGCCTGCCCACTAAACACATTCACAGAGACAGCACAGACACACCAAACACAGCCTGCTCACTAAACACACTCACAGAGAGAGCATTCACACACATTAAACACAGTCTGATCACTGAACCCACTCACCGAGTGAAAACTCACCAAACACAGTCTGCTCACTAAACACACTGATAGAGAGGGCACTCACACAACAAACACAGCCTGCTCACTAAACACACTCACAATGAGAGCACTCACAAATCAAACACAGTCTGCTCACTAAACACACTGACAGAGAGAGCACTCACACACCAAGCAAAGCCTGCTCACTAAACACACTAACAGAGAGAGCACTCACACACCGAACACAGCCTGCTCAATAAAAACACTGACAGAGAGAGCACTCTCACACCAAACACAGACTGCTCGCTAAACACACTCACAGAGACAGCACTCACACACCAAACACAGCCTGCTCACTAAACACACTGCCAGAGAGAGCACTAACACACCAAACACAGCCTGCTCACTAAACAAACTCACAAAGAGAGCACTCACACAGCAAAAACAGTCTGCTCACTAAACACACTGACCGTGAAAGCACTAACACACCAAACACAGCCTGTACACTAAATACACTCACAGAGACAGCACTCACAAACCAAACACAGTCTGGTCACTAAACACACTGGCAGAGACAGCACTCACACACCAAACACCGCCTGCTCACTAAACACACTGACAGAGAAAGCACTCACACACCAAACACACTCTGCTCACTAAACACACTCACAGAGAGAGTACTAACACACCAAACACAGCCTGCTCTCTAAAGACACTCACAGAGACTGCACTCACAAACCAAACACAGTCAGGTCACTAAACACAGTGGCAGAGACAGCACTCATACACCAAACACTGCCTGCTCACTAAACACACTGACAGAGAGAGCACTCACACACCAAACACAGCCTGCTCATTAAACACACTCACAGGGAGAGCACTCGCACACCAAACACAGCCTGCTCACTAAACACACTCACAGAGAGAGCACTCACACACCAAACACGGCCTGCTCACTAAACACACTGATAGAGACAGCACTCAAACAACAAACACAGTCTGTTCACTAAACACACTCACAGAGAGAGCAATCACACACCACACACAGTCTGATCATTAAACACACTGACAGAGAGAGCACTCACACACCAAACGCAGCCTGCTCACTAAACACACTGACAGAGAGAGCACTCACACACCAAACACAGCCTGCTCATTAAACACATTCACAGAGACAGCACTGACACACCAAACACAGCCTGCTCACTAAACACACTCACAGAGAGAGCAGTGACACACCTTAAACACAGTCTGATCACTGAACCCACTCACCGAGTGAGCACACACGAAACACAGTCTGCTCACTAAACACACTGATAGAGAGGGCACTCACACACCAAACACAGCCTGCTCACTAGCACACTCACAGAGAGAGCACTCACACATCAAACACAGTCTGCTCACAAAACACACTGACAGAGAGAGCACTCACACACCAAGCACAGCCTGCTCACTAAACACACTAACAGAGAGAGCACTCACACACCAAACACAGCCTGCTCACTAAACAAACTGACAGAGAGGGCACTCACACACCAAACACAGTCTGCTCACTAAACACACTCACAGAGAGAGCAATCACACACCAAACACAGCCTGCTCACTAAACAAACTGACAGAGAGGGCACTAACACACCAAACACAGCCTGCTCACTAAACACACTGAAAGTAAGAGTACTCACACACCAAACACAGTCTGCTCACTGAACACACTCACAGAGAGAGCACTCACACACCGAACACAGCCTGCTCAATAAAAACACTGACAGAGAGAGCACTCTCACACCAAACACAGACTGCTCGCTAAACACACTCACAGTGACAGCACTCACACACCAAACACAGCCTGCTCACTAAACAAACTCACAAAGAGAGCACTCACACAGCAAAATCAGTCTGCTCACTAAAAACACTGACCGTGAAAGTACTAACACACCAAACACAGCCTGTACACTAAATACACTCACAGAGACAGCACTCACAAACCAAACACAGTCTGGTCACTAAACACACTGGCAGAGACAGCACTCACACACCAAACACAGCCTGCTCACTAAACACACTGACAGAGAAAGCACTCACACACCAAACACACTCTGCTCACTAAACACACTCACAGAGAGAGTACTAACACACCAAAGACAGCCTGCTCGCTAAAGACACTCACAGAGACTGCACTCACAAACCAAACACAGTCTGGTCACTAAACACACTGACAGAGACAGCACTCATACACCAAACACTGCCTGCTCACTAAACACACTGACAGAGACAGCACTCACACACCAAACACAGCCTGCTCACTAAACACTCTGACAGAGAGAGCACTCACACACCAAACACAGCCTGCTCATTAAACACACTCACAGGGAGAGCACTCGCACACAAAATACAGCCTGCTCACTAAACACACGCACAGAGAGAGCACTCACACACCAAACACGGCCTGCTCACTAAACACACTGAAAGAGATAGCACTCAGACAACAAACACAGTCTGCTCAGTAAACACAATGACAGAGAGAGCACTCACACACCAAACACAGCCTGCCCACTAAACACATTCACAGAGACAGCTCTGACACACGAAACACAGCCTGCTAACTTAACACACTAACAGAGAGAGCAGTCACACAAATTAAACACAGTCTTATCACTGAACCCACTCACCGAGTGAGCACTCACACACCAAACACAGCCTGCTCACTAAACACACTGACAGATAGAGCACTCACACACCAAACACAGCCTGCTCACTTGCACACTCACAGAGAGAGCACTCACACACCAAACACATTCTGCTCACTAAACACACTGACAGAGAGAGCACTCACACAACAAGCACAGTCTGCTCACTAAACACACTATCAAAGAGAGCATTCACATACTAAACACAGCCTGCTCACTAAACATACTGACAGTGAGGGCACTCACACACCAAACACAGCCTGCTCACTAAACACACTCACAGAGAGAGCAATCACACACCACACACAGTCTGATCACTAAACACACTGACAGAGAGAGCACTCACACACCAAACACAGCCTGCTCACTAAACACACTCACAGAGAGAGTACTCACACACCAAACACAGCCTGCTCACTAAAGACACTGACAGAGAGAGCACTCACACACCAAACACAGTCTGCTCACTAAACACACTGACAGAGAGAGCACTCACACACCAAACACAGCCTGCTCACTAAACACACTGACAGAGAGAGCACTCACACACCAAACACAGCCTGCTCACTAAACACACTGACAGAGAGAGCACTCACACACCAAACACAGCCTGCCCACTAAACACATTCACAGAGACAGCACTGACACACCAAACACAGCCTGCTCACTAAACACACTCACAGAGAGAGCAGTCACACACATTAAACAGAGTCTGATCACTGAACCCACTCACCGAGTGAAAACTCACCAAACACAGTCTGCTCACTAAACACACTGATAGAGAGGGCACTCACACAACAAACACAGCCTGCTCACTAAACACACTCACAGAGAGAGCACTCACACATCAAACACAGTCTGCTCACTAAACACACTGACAGAGAGAGCACTCACACACCAAGCAAAGCCTGCTCACTAAACACACTAACAGAGAGAGCACTCACACACCAAACACAGCCTGCTCACTAAACAAACTGACAGAGAGGGCACTCAAACACCAAACACAGCCTGCTCACTAAACACACTCACAGAGAGAGCAATCACACACCAAACACAGCCTGCGCACTAAACACACTAACAGAGAGAGCACTCACACACCAAACACAGTCTGCTCACTAAACACATTGACAGCGAGGGCACTCACACACCAAAAACAACCTGCTCACTAAACAAACTCACAGAGAGAGTACTCACACACCAACTAAGTCTGCTCACTAAACACACTCACAGAGAGAGCACTCAAACACATTAAACACAGTCTGCTCACTAAACAAACTGATAGAGAGGGCACTCACACACCAAACACAGCCTGCTCACTAGCACACTGACAGAGAGAGCAGTCACACACCAAGCACAGCCTGCTCACTGAACCCACTCACAGTGAGAGCACTCACACACCAAACACAGTCTGCTCACTAAACACACTGACAGAGAGAGAACTCGCACACCAAACAGTCTGCTCACTAAACACACTGATAGAGAGAGCACTCACACACCAAACACTGCCTGCTCACGAAACACACTGACAGAGAGAGAACTCACACACCAAACACAGCCTGCTCTCTAAACACACTCACAGAGAGAGCACTCACACACCAAACACAGTCTGCTCACTAAATACACTCACATAGATAGCACTCACACACTGAACACAGTCTGCTCACTAAACACACTAACAGAGAGAGCACTCACACGACAAACACAGCCTGCTCACTAAACACACTGACAGAGTGAGCCCGCATACACCAAACACAGTCTGCTCCCTAAACACACTGACAGAGAGAGCACTGACACACAAAACACAGCCTGCTCACTAAACACACTGACAGAGAGAGCTCTCAGACACCAAACACAGCCTGCTCACTAAAGACACTGACAGAGACAGCACTCACACACCAAACACACTCACAGAGAGAGTACTCACGTGCCAAAAACAGTCTGCACACTAAATAAACTCTCAGATACAGAACTCACACACCAAACACAGTCTGCTCAGTAAACACACTCACAGAGAGAGCACTCACCAACCAAACACAGCCTGCTCACTAAACACACTGACAAAGAGAGCACTCACACACCAAACACAGCCTGCTCACTAATCACACTGACAATGAGAGTACTCACACACTAAACACAGCCTGCTCAGTAAACACACTGACAGAGAGAGCACTCACACACCAAACACAGCCTGCTCAGTAAACACACTGATAGAGAGAGCACTCACTCACCAAACACTGCCTGTTCACTAAACACACTGACAGAGAGAGCACTCACACACCAAACACAGTCTGCCCACTAAACACACTGACAGAGAGAGCACTCACACACCAAACACAGTCTGCTCACTAAACACACAGACAGAGAGAGCACTCACACACCAAACACAGTTTGCTGCCTAAGCACACTCACAGAGACAGCACTCACACACCAAACACAGTCTGCTCACTAAACACAGTGACAGAGAGAGCACTCACACACCAAACACAGCCTGCTCACTAAACACACTGACAGAGAGAGTACTCACACACCAAACACAGCCTGCTCACTAAACACACTGATAGAGAGAGCACTCACTCACCAAACACTGCCTGTTCACTAAACACACTGACAGAGAGAGCACTCACACACCAAACACAGTCTGCTCACTAAACACACTGACAGAGAGAGCACTCACACACCAAACACAGTCTGCTCACTAAACACACAGACAGCGAGAGCACTCACACACCAAACACTGCCTGTTCACTAAACACACTGACAGAGAGAGCACTCACACACCAAACACAGTCAGCTCACTAAACACACTGACAGAGAGAGCACTCTCACACCAAACACAGTCTGCTCACTAAACACACTGACAGAAAGAGCACTCACACACCAAACACAGTCTGCTCACTAAACACACTGACAGAGAGAGCACTCACACACCAAACACAGTCTGCTCACTAAACACACAGACAGAGAGAGCACTCACACACCAAACACAGTCTGCTCACTAAACACACAGACAGAGAGAGCACTCATACACCAAACACAGCCTGTGCACTAAACACACTCACAGAGAGAGCACTCACTCACCAAGCACAGTCCACTCACTAAACACACTGACAGGGACTGTTCTCACACACCAAACACATCCTGCTCACTAAACACACTCACAAAGAGTGCACTCACACACCAAACACAGCCAGCTCACTAAACACACTGACAGAGACAGCACTCTCACACCAAACACATCCTGCTCACTAAACACACTGACAGAGAGAGCACTCACATACCAAACACAGTCTGCTCACTAAAAACACTGACAGAGAGAGCACTCACACACCAAACACAGTCTGCTCCCTAAACACAACTGTCAGAGAGAGCACTCACACACCAAACTCAGTCCGCTCACTAAACACACTTACAGAGAGAGCACTGACACACCAAACACAGTCTGCTCACTAAACACACACACAGAGAGAGCACACACACACCAAACACAGTCTGCTCACTAAACACACTCACAGAGAGAGCACTCACACACCAAACACAGCCTGCTGACTAAACACACTCACAAAGAGAGCACTCACACACCAAACACCGCCTGCTCACTAAACACACTCACAGAGAGAGCACTCACACACCAAACACAGCCTGTTCACTAAACACAGAGGCAATATTAACACACTAGGCACAGCCTGGTCACTAAACACAGGCTGTTAACTGTACGCACTGAGAAACAATTCACAATCAAACACAACATTCTCACTAAACACACTGACAGAGAGAGCACTCACGCACCAAACATAATCTGCACACTAAACACACTCACAGAGAGAGCACTCACCCACCAAACACAGTCTGCTCACTAACCACACTCACAGAGAGATCACTCACACACCAAACACAGTGTACTCACTAAACACACTGACAGAGAGAGCACTCACACACCAAACACAGCCTGCTCACTAAACACACTAACAGAGAGACCACTCACACGACAAACACAGCCTGCTCACTAATCACACTCACAGAGAGAGCACTCACACACTAAACACAGCCTGCTCACTAAACACACTGACAGAGACAGCACTCACACTCCAAACTGATCCTGCTCACTAAACACACTCACAGAGACAGATCCCACACACCAAACACAGCCTGCTCACTAAACACACTGACAGAGAGAGCACTCACACACCAAACAGAGTCTGCTCAGTAAACACACTCACAGAGAGAGCTCTCACACACCGAACACAGTCTGCTCACTAATCACACTCACAGAGAGAGCACTCACACACTAAACACAGCCTGCTCACTAAACACACTGACAGAGAGAGCACTCACACACCAAACACAGTCTGCTCACTAAACACACTGACAGAGAGAGCACTCACACACCAAACTAGGCCTGCTCACTAAACACACTCACAGAGAGAGAACTCGGACACCAAACACAGTCTGCCCACTAAACGCCCTGACAGAGACAGCACTCACACACCAAACACAGCCTACTCACTAAACACACTGACAGAGAGAGCACTCACACACCAAACACAGCCTGCTCACTAAATACAGAGGCGATATTAACACACTAGACATAGCCTGGTCACAATACACTGGCTGTTCACTGCACGCACTCAGAAATATTTCACAATCAAACACAATATGCTCACTAAACACACTGACAGAGAGACTACTCACACACCAAACACAGCCTGCTCACTAAACACACTGACAGAGAGAGCACTCACACATCAAACACATTCTGCTCACTAAACACACTGACAGAGAGAGCACTCACACACCAAACACAGCCTGCTCACTAAACACACTGACAGAGAGAGCACTCACACACAAAACACAGCCTGCTCACTAAACAGTCTGACAGAGAGAGCTCTCACACATCAAACACAGTCTACTCACTAAAGACACTGACAGAGAGAGCACTCACACACCAAACACAGCCTGCTCACTAAACACACTGACAGAGAGAGTACTCACACGCCAAACACAGTCTGCTCACTAAGTACACTCACAGAGACAGAACTCACACACCAAACACAATCTGCTCGCTAAACACACTCACAGAGACATCACTCACACACCAAACACTGCCTGTTCACTAAACACACTGACAGAGAGAGCACTCACACACCAAACACAGTCTGCTCACTAAACACACTCACAGAGAGAGCACTCACACACCAAACACAGTCTGCTCACTAAACACACTCACAGAGAGAGCACTCACACACTAAACACAGTCTGCTCACTAAACACACTCACAGAGAGAGCACTCACGCACTAAACACATCTGCTCACTAAACTCACTGACAGAGAGAGCACTCACACACCAAACACAGTTTGCTCCCTAAACACACTCACAGAGAGAGCACTCACACACCAAACACAGTCTGCTCACTAAACACAGTGACAGAGAGAGCACTCACACACCATACACAACCTGCACACTAAACACACTGACAGATAGAGCACTCACACACCAAACACAGTCTGCTCACTAAACACACTGACGGAGAGAGCACTCATACACCAAACACATTCTGCTCACTAAACACACTGACAGAGAGAGCACTCATACACCAAACACAGTCTGCTCACTAAACACACTCACAGAGAGAGCACTCACTCACCAAGCACAGTCCGCTCATTAAACACACTCACAGAGAGAGCACTCACACACCAAACACAGTCTGCTCACTAAACACACTCACAGAGAGAGCACTCACACACCAAACACAGCCTGCTCATTAAACACACTCACAGAGAGAGCTCTCACACACCAAACACAGCCTGCTCACTAAACACACTCACAAAGAGAGCACTCACACACCAAACACAGCCTGCCCGCTAAACACACTGAGAGAGAGAGCACTCACACACCAAACACAGTCCGCTCACTAAACACAGTGACAGAGACAGCATTCACACACCAAACACAGCCTGCTCACTAAACACAATGACAGAGAGAGCACTCACACACCAAACACAGCCTGCTCACTAAACACACTCACAGAGAGAGCACTCACACACCAAACACAGCCTGCTCACTAAACACACTCACAGAGAGAGCACTCTCACACCAAACACAGCCTGCTCACTAAACACACTCACAGAGAGAGCACTCACACACCAAACACAGCCTGCTCACTAAACACACTGACAGAGAGAGCACTTACACGCCAAACACAGCCTGCTCACTAAACACACTCCCAGAGAGAGCACTCACACACCAAACACAGCCTGCTCACTAAACACACTCACGGAGAGAGCACTCACACACCAAACACAGCCTGCTCAATAAACACACTCACGGAGAGAGCACTCACACACCAAACACAGCCTGCTCACTAAACACACTGACAGAGAGAGCACTCACACGCCAAACACAGCCTGCTCACTAAACACACTCACAGAGAGAGCACTCGCACACCAAACACAGTCTGCTCACTAAACACACTCACAGAGACACCACTCACACACCATACACTGCCTGCTCACTAAACACACTGACAGAGAGAGCACTCACACCAAACACAGTCTGCCCACTAAACACACTGACAGAGAGAGCACTCACACAGCAAACACAGCCTGCTCACTAAACACACTGACAGAGACAGTACTCACACACCAAACACAGCCTGCTCACTAAACACACTGACAGAGAGAGTACTCACACACCAAATACAGCCTGCTCACTAAACACTCTGACAGAGAGAGCTCTCAGTCACCAAACACAGTCTGCTCACTAAAGACACTGACAGAGATTGCACTCACACACCAAACACAGGCTGCTCACTAAACACACTGACAGAGAGAGTACTCACACGCCAAACACAGTCTGCTCACTAAATACACTCACAGAGACAGAACTCACACACCAAACACAGTCTGCTCACTAAACACACTCACCGAGACACCACTCACACACCAAACACTGCCTGTTTACTAAACACACTGACAGAGAGAGCACTCTCACACCAAACATAGTCTGCTCAGTAAACAGAGAGAGAGCACTCACACACCAAACAAAGCGTGCTCACTAATCACACTGACAGAGAGAGCACTCACGCACCAAACACAGCCTGCTCACTAATCACACTGACAGAGAGTGTGCTCACACACTAAACACAGCCTGCACACTAAATACACTCACAGAGAGAGCACTCACACACCAAACACAGTCTGCTCACTAAACACACTCACAGAGAGAGCACTCACACACCAAACACAGTCTGCTCACTAAACACACTGACAGAGAGAGCACTCACTCACCAAACACAGTCTGCTCTCTAAAAACACTGACAGAGAGAGCACTCACACACCGAACACACCCTGCTCACTAATCACACTCACAGAGAGAGCACTCACACACCAAACACAATCTGCTCACTAAACACACTCACAGAGACAGCACTCACACACCATACACAGCCTGCTCACTAAACACACTGACAGAGAGAGCACTCACACACCAAACACAGCCTGCTCACTAAACACACTCACAGGGACAGCACTCACTCACCAAACACAGTCTGCTTACTAAACTCACTGACAGAGACAGCACTCACACACCAAACACAGCCTGCTCACTAAACACACTCACAGAGAGAGCACTCACACACCAAACACAGCCTACTCATTAATCACACTGACAGAGAGAGCACTCACACACCAAACACAGCCTGCTCCCTAAACACACTGACAGATACTGGAATTACACACCAAACACAGCCTGCTCACTAAACACACTGATAGAGAGAGCACTCACTCACCAAACACTGCCTGTTCACTAAACACACTGACAGAGAGAGCACTCACACACCAAACACAGTCTGCTCACTAAACACACTGACAGAGAGAGCACTCACACACCAAACACAGTCTGCTCACTAAACACACAGACAGCGAGAGCACTCACACACCAAACACTGCCTGTTCACTAAACACACTGACAGAGAGAGCACTCACACACCAAACACAGTCAGCTCACTAAACACACTGACAGAGAGAGCACTCTCACACCAAACACAGTCTGCTCACTAAACACACTGACAGAGAGAGCACTCACACACCAAACACAGTCTGCTCACTAAACACACTGACAGAGAGAGCACTCACACACCAAACACAGTCTGCTCACTAAACACACAGACAGAGAGAGCACTCACACACCAAACACAGTCTGCTCACTAAACACACAGACAGAGAGAGCACTCACACACCAAACACAGTCTGCTCCCTAAACACAACTGTCAGAGAGAGCACTCACACACCAAACTCAGTCCGCTCACTAAACACACTTACAGAGAGAGCACTGACACACCAAACACAGTCTGCTCACTAAACACACTCACAGAGAGAGCACACACACACCAAACACAGTCTGCTCACTAAACACACTCACAGAGAGAGCACTCACACACCAAACACAGCCTGCTGACTAAACACACTCACAAAGAGAGCGCTCACACACCAAACACCGCCTGCTCACTAAACACACTCACAGAGAGAGCACTCACACACCAAACACAGCCTGCTCACTAAACACAGAGGCAATATTAACACACTAGGCACAGCCTGGTCACTAAACACAGGCTGTTAACTGTACGCACTCAGAAACAATTCACAATCAAACACAACATTCTCGCTAAACACACTGACAGAGAGAGTACTCACGCACCAAACATAATCTGCACACTAAACACACTCACAGAGAGAGCACTCACCCACCAAACACAGTCTGCTCACTAACCACACTCACAGAGAGATCACTCACACACCAAACACAGTCTACTCACTAAACACACTGACAGAGAGAGCACTCACACACCAAACACAGCCTGCTCACTAAACACACTAACAGAGAGACCACTCACACGACAAACACAGCCTGCTCACTAAACACACTGACAGAGAGAGCACTCACACACCAAACACAGCCTGCTCACTAAACACACTGACAGAGAGAGCACACATACACCAAACACAGCCTGCTCACTAAACACACTCACAGAGAGAGCACTCACTCACCAAGCACAGTCCGCTCACTAAACACACTGACAGAGACAGCACTCACACTCCAAACTGATCCTGCTCACTAAACACACTCACAGAGACAGATCCCACACACCAAACACAGCCTGCTCACTAAACACATTGACAGAGAGAGCACTCACACACCAAACAGAGTCTGCTCAGTAAACACACTCACAGAGAGAGCTCTCACACACCGAACACAGTCTGCTCACTAATCACACTCACAGAGATAGCACTCACACACTAAACACAGCCTGCTCACTAAACACACTGACAGAGAGAGCACTCACACACCAAACACAGTCTGCTCACTAAACACACTGACAGAGAGAGCACTCACACACCAAACTAGGCCTGCTCACTAAACACACTCACAGAGAGAGAACTCGGACACCAAACACAGTCTGCCCACTAAACACCCTGACAGAGACAGCACTCACACACCAAACACAGCCTACTCACTAAACACACTGACAGAGAGAGCACTCACACACAAAACACAGCCTGCTCACTAAACAGTCTGACAGAGAGAGCTCTCACACATCAAACACAGTCTACTCACTAAAGACACTGACAGAGAGAGCACTCACACACCAAACACAGCCTGCTCACTAAACACACTGACAGAGAGAGTACTCACACGCCAAACACAGTCTGCTCACTAAGTACACTCACAGAGACAGAACTCACACACCAAACACAATCTGCTCACTAAACACACTCACAGAGACACCACTCACACACCAAACACTGCCTGTTCACTAAACACACTGACAGAGAGAGCACTCACACACCAAACACAGTCTGCTCACTAAACACACTCACAGAGAGAGCACTCACACACCAAACACAGTCTGCTCACTAAACACACTCACAGAGAGAGCACTCACACACTAAACACAGTCTGCTCACTAAACACACTCACAGAGAGAGCACTCACGCACTAAACACATCTGCTCACTAAACTCACTGACAGAGAGAGCACTCACACACCAAACACAGTTTGCTCCCTAAACACACTCACAGAGAGAGCACTCACACACCAAACACAGTCTGCTCACTAAACACAGTGACAGAGAGAGCACTCACACACCATACACAACCTGCACACTAAACACACTGACAGATAGAGCACTCACACACCAAACACAGTCTGCTCACTAAACACACTGACGGAGAGAGCACTCATACACCAAACACATTCTGCTCACTAAACACACTGACAGAGAGAGCACTCATACACCAAACACAGTCTGCTCACTAAACACACTCACAGAGAGAGCACTCACTCACCAAGCACAGTCCGCTCATTAAACACACTCACAGAGAGAGCACTCACACACCAAACACAGTCTGCTCACTAAACACACTCACAGAGAGAGCACTCACACACCAAACACAGCCTGCTCATTAAACACACTCACAGAGAGAGCACTCACACACCAAACACAGCCTGCTCATTAAACACACTGACAGAGATAGCACTCACATTCTAAACTGATCCTGCTCACTAAACACACTCACAAAGAGAGCACTCACACACCAAACACAGCCTGCCCGCTAAACACACTGAGAGAGAGAGCACTCACACACCAAACACAGTCCGCTCACTAAACACAGTGACAGAGACAGCATTCACACACCAAACACAGCCTGCTCACTAAACACAATGACAGAGAGAGCACTCACACACCAAACACAGCCTGCTCACTAAACACACTCACAGAGAGAGCACTCACACACCAAACACAGCCTGCTCACTAAACACACTCACAGAGAGAGCACTCTCACACCAAACACAGCCTGCTCACTAAACACACTCACAGAGAGAGCACTCACACACCAAACACAGCCTGCTCACTAAACACACTGACAGAGAGAGCACTTACACGCCAAACACAGCCTGCTCACTAAACACACTCCCAGAGAGAGCACTCACACACCAAACACAGCCTGCTCACTAAACACACTCACGGAGAGAGCACTCACACACCAAACACAGCCTGCTCAATAAACACACTCACGGAGAGAGCACTCACACACCAAACACAGCCTGCTCACTAAACACACTGACAGAGAGAGCACTCACACACCAAACACAGCCTGCTCACTAAACACACTCACAGAGAGAGCACTCGCACACCAAACACAGTCTGCTCACTAAACACACTCACAGAGACACCACTCACACACCATACACTGCCTGCTCACTAAACACACTGACAGAGAGAGCACTCACACCAAACACAGTCTGCCCACTAAACACACTGACAGAGAGAGCACTCACACAGCAAACACAGCCTGCTCACTAAACACACTGACAGAGAGAGAACTCACACACCAAACACAGCCTGCTCTCTAAACACACTGACAGAGAGAGTACTCACACACCAAATACAGCCTGCTCACTAAACACTCTGACAGAGAGAGCCCTCAGTCACCAAACACAGTCTGCTCACTAAAGACACTGACAGAGATTGCACTCACACACCAAACACAGGCTGCTCACTAAACACACTGACAGAGAGAGTACTCACACGCCAAACACAGTCTGCTCACTAAATACACTCACAGAGACAGAACTCACACACCAAACACAGTCTGCTCACTAAACACACTCACCGAGACACCACTCACACACCAAACACTGCCTGTTTACTAAACACACTGACAGAGAGAGCACTCTCACACCAAACATAGTCTGCTCAGTAAACAGAGAGAGAGCACTCACACACCAAACAAAGCGTGCTCACTAATCACACTGACAGAGAGAGCACTCACGCACCAAACACAGCCTGCTCACTAATCACACTGACAGAGAGTGTGCTCACACACTAAACACAGCCTGCACACTAAATACACTCACAGAGAGAGCACTCACACACCAAACACAGTCTGCTCACTAAACACACTCACAGAGAGAGCACTCACACACCAAACACAGTCTGCTCACTAAACACACTGACAGAGAGAGCACTCACTCATCAAACACAGTCTGCTCTCTAAAAACACTGACAGAGAGAGCACTCACACACCGAACACACCCTGCTCACTAATCACACTCACAGAGAGAGCACTCACACACCAAACACAATCTGCTCACTAAACACACTCACAGAGACAGCACTCACACACCATACACAGCCTGCTCACTAAACACACTGACAGAGAGAGCACTCACACACCAAACACAGCCTGCTCACTAAACACACTGACAGGGACAGCACTCACTCACCAAACACAGTCTGCTTACTAAACTCACTGACAGAGACAGCACTCACACACCAAACACAGCCTGCTCACTAAACACACTCACAGAGAGAGCACTCACACACCAAACACAGCCTACTCATTAATCACACTGACAGAGAGAGCACTCACACACCAAACACAGCCTGCTCCCTAAACACACTGACAGATACTGGAATTACACACCAAACACAGTCTGCTCACTTAACACACTGACAGAGAGAGCACTCACACATGAAACACAGCCTGCTCACTAAACACACTCACAGAGACAGCACTGACACACCAAACACAGCCTGCTCCCTAAACACACTGACAGATACTGGAATCACACACCAAACACAGTCTGCTCACTAAACACACTGACAGAGAGAGCACTCACACACCAAACACTTCCTGCTCACTATACACACTCACAGAGAGAGCACTCACACACCAAACACAGCCTGCTCACTAAACACACTCACAGAGAGAGTACTCACACACCAAACACAGCCTGCTGACTAAACACTCTGACAGAGAGAGCACTCACACACCAAACACAGCCTGCTCACTAAACACACTGACAGAGAGAGCACTCACACACCAAACACAGCCTGGTCACTAAGCACACTCACAGAGAGAGCACTCACACACCAAACACAGCCTGCTCACTAAACACAGTGGCAATAGTAACACACTAGACACAGCCTGGTCACTAAACACAGGCTGTTCACTGTACGCACTCAGACATAATTCACAATCAAACACAATATGCTCACTAAACACACTCACAGAGTCTGCACTCAAACACTAAACACATCTGCTCATTAAACACAGTCAGGCAGCACTCACACTTAACCAAGTCTGTTCACTAAACACTCCCACCGAGACAGCACTAACACTGCACAGTCTGCTCACTAAACACACTTACTGAGGCTGCACTCAAACACTGAACACACCCCAGTGCCAACACTCACATACTAAACACAACCTGCTTACTAAACTCACTTACAAAGGCTGCACTCATTCACTAAACGCAGTCTGCTCACTAAACACACTCAGAAAAAGCCCTCATGCATCAAACACAGTTTATTCACTAAACACTGCACTCAAACACAATCTCTTCACTAAACACTGTCTGTTCAGTAAGCACACTGACAGAGACAGCACTCGCACCCTACACACATTCTTCTCACTAAACACACTCAGAGGCTGTACTCACACACTAAACATTGCCTGCTCACTAAATACACTCACAGAGACAGCACTCTCACACCAAACACAGCCTAATCACTAAACACACTCATGGAGGCAGCACTCACACATCAAATACAGTCTGTTCAATATATGTACTTACAGAGACAGCACTCACTACCCGGTCTACTCAATAAACACACTTACAGAAGCTGCACTCAAACACTAAACATACCCCCAGAGCCAGTTCTCACACACTAAACGCAGACTGCCCACTAAACACACTCACAGGCACACCACTCGAACACAACCTGCTCACTAAACACAGCCAGAGAGGCAGCACTCAGACCCTGCCCACAACACACTCTCAGCACAGGCAGAGAATGCAGCTCACACAGTGCGTACGCTCAGGACAGCTGCAGCTATCCCAACGCACATACCACTCATGAACAACAATGTTTAAATAGTACCTTTAATGTCATAAAATATCCCGAGAACTTTGGTGGAGAGTTATTGAATAAAATTTGAAACCAAGCCACTTAAGGAGATATGAGGAGAGGTTACTCAAATCTTGGAACAAAAGTATGTTTAAAAAATAAAAGTTCTGCTGCAGTTGTGTATAGCTCTGGTCAGACTCTCTCTGGAATATTGTGTCCAGTTCTGGACATCCCACCTCAGGAAGGATGAATTGACCTCGGAAGAGGAGGCAGTGCAGATTCACCAGAATGAAAACATGGCTAAAAGGGTTAAATTATGAGGACAGACTAGATGTACTGCCTTAAATAAGGAAGATTAAGTGGTGATCTAACTGGGATGTTTTTAACATGATTATAGGATTAAAATGGTTGGATAGAAGGAAACTATTTCCTCTGGTGGGGGAGTGCAGAACAAAGGGACATAACCTTAAAATTAGAGAGGGTTGTTGAAGGGGATGTCAGGAAGCACTTCTTCAGACAAAGGGTGGTGGAAATTTGGAACTCACTTCCCCAGAAAGCTGTGGAGGCTGGGTGGTAGTGTGGGCGGGTGGGGGATGGGGGGGCGTCATTCTAAAATTTCAAAATTGTGATTATATAGACTTTAGTTAGGCTCAGGTATTAAACTATAGTGGGTAGATGGAGACATGGATCAGCTATGATCTGACTGAATGACAGAACGGGTTTGAGGGGTTGAATGGTCTCCTGTTTCTATGTTCCTAATACATTCACACTGAATGCACTAAATAAACACACGCAGACAGTGTGGGTGAACACAAAGTGCTCTTGTACTGATACACGATATACGGTCAGCACACTGAATACATTCACACCAAATGCACTAAATTAATTTGCACTGAAGTTGTGTAAGGCTAGATCCAGGCTAATGGCCAGGAGGTGGTTCCTTCCTCACAGAAGAGTCATCATGTGAAACAGGCTGTCTGCTCATGCACCAGAGGCTGATTAACCGAATTCCATCAAGTGAGATCTGGACCTGTTTCTAGCTGGGGTGGACATGTGGACATCTCCTTGTACCGGAGGGTGGTACCTGGTATTGTGCACGAGAGCCGCGCGGTCTCCTGGACAAACATCGGGGGTCAGAGAGAAATTGCTTTGAGTTTTTATCTGGGCTTTTTCCCAGGAGATCACATGGCTCTGGCTGGGCAGTCACTATTGTGATGCACAGGGTGTTGCTGTTGTGTGGGGCTGACTGGATGGAGAAGAGAACGTAAGGAATAGGAGCAGGAGTAGATCATACAACCCATTGAGGATCAGGAGTAGATCATACAGCCCATCGAGGATCAGGAGTAGATCATACAGCCCATCGAGGATCAGGAGTGGATCATACAACCCATTGAGGATCAGGAGTAGATCATACAACCCATTGAGGATCAGGAGTAGATCATACAGCCCATCGAGGATCAGGAGTAGATCATACGGACCATCGAGGATCAGGAGTAGATCATACAACCCATCGAGGATCAGGAGTAGATCATACAACCCATCGAGGATCAGGAGTAGATCATACAACCCGTTGAGGATCAGGAGTAGATCATACAACCCATCGAGGATCAGTAGATCATCATACAACCCATCGAGGATCAGGAGTAGATCATACAACCCGTTGAGGATCAGGAGTAGATCATACAACCCATCAAGGATCAGTAGATCATCATACAACCCATCGAGGATCAGGAGTAGATCATACAGACCATCGAGGATCAGGAGTAGATCATACAGACCATCGAGGATCAGGAGTAGATCATACAGACCATCGAGGATCAGGAGTAGATCATACAGCCCATCGAGGATCAGGGGTAGATCATACAGACCATCGAGGATCAGGAGTAGATCATACAGACCATCGAGGATCAGGAGTAGATCATACAGACCATCGAGGATCAGGAGTAGATCATACAGACCATCGAGGATCAGGAGTAGATCATACAGACCATCGAGGAGCAGGAGTAGATCATACAACCCATCGAGGATCAGGAGTAGATCATACAACCCATCGAGGATCAGGAGTAGATCATACAGACCATCGAGGATCAGGAGTAGATCATACAGACCATCGAGGAGCAGGAGTAGATCATACAGACCATCGAGGAGCAGGAGTAGATCATACAGACCATCGAGGAGCAGGAGTAGATCATACAGACCATCGAGGAGCAGGAGTAGATCATACAGACCATCGAGGATCAGGAGTAGATCATACGGACCATCGAGGATCAGGAGTAGATCATACAACCCATAGAGGATCAGGAGTAGATCATACAGACCATCGAGGATCAGGAGTAGATCATACAGACCATCGAGGATCAGGAGTAGATCATACAGACCATCGAGGATCAGGAGTAGATCATACAACCCATCGAGGATCAGGAGTAGATCATACAGACCATCGAGGATCAGGAGTAGATCATACAGACCATCGAGGATCAGGAGTAGATCATACAGACCATCGAGGATCAGGAGTAGATCATACAGACCATCGAGGATCAGGAGTAGATCATACAGACCATCGAGGATCAGGAGTAGATCATACAGACCATCGAGGATCAGGAGTAGATCATACAGACCATCGAGGATCAGGAGTAGATCATACAGACCATCGAGGATCAGGAGTAGATCATACGGACCATCGAGGATCAGGAGTAGATCATACAACCCATCGAGGATCAGGAGTAGATCATACAGACCATCGAGGATCAGGAGTAGATCATACAGACCATCGAGGATCAGGAGTAGATCATACAGACCATCGAGGATCAGGAGTAGATCATACAGACCATCGAGGATCAGGAGTAGATCATACAGACCATCGAGGATCAGGAGTAGATCATACAGACCATCGATCCTGCTCTTCCATTCATTACAATAATAACTGATCATTGGCTTCAACTCCACTTCCCCCCCCATCCCCGCCAAACTCCCCATATCCCTTGATTCGCTGAGAGATTAACTATCTGTCTATGAAAGAGGGTCTTTACCTAGCCTTCATTATCCATAAAGTGGGCTTAGTTAGCACAGTTGGTTAGATGGCCAGAGTGTGGTGCATAATGATACCAATTCCATGGGTCCAATCCCTGTAAAAGCTGTGGTGGCTCATGGGGACCTGCCTCCTGCCTTTCCCCAAGTTTGATGTAGAGTGGTGCCCTCAATCTAACTACTTGTCTCTCTCTACCAGAGAGAGATGTCTGTGCTCCCTCATGGATTATGGCTAATTATCTTAGTAGTTAATACAATGGCATTGTTCATAGACACACTGACACGCTCACACACTGAATACACACACACACTGACACACTCACATTGAATACACACACACTGACACACTCACACATTGAATACACTTACACACTGACACATTCACATTGAATACACACACACTGACATGCTCACACATTGAATACACTTACACACTGACACATTCACATTGAATACACTCACGCTGACACACTCACACACTGAATACACACACACACTGACACACTCACATTGAATACACACACACTGACACACTCACACATTGAATACACTTACACACTGACACATTCACATTGAATACACACACACTGACATGCTCACACATTGAATACACTTACACACTGACACATTCACATTGAATACACTCACGCTGACACACTCACACACTGAATACACACACACACTGACACACTCACATTGAATACACACACACTGACACACTCACACATTGAATACACTTACACACTGACACACTCACACATTGAATACACACACACACACTTACACACACACTGAATACACACACACACTTATATGCTCACACACTGAATTTGCTCACACACTGACACACACACACTGAATACACACAGACACACACACATTTATACGCTCACACACTGACACATTCACATGCTGAATACACACACAAACGTACATTCTCACACACTGAATATGCTCACACACGGATGTGTTTACACATTGAGTATGCTCACACTGAATACGATCACACACTGAATACTCGCACACTGACACACACACACTGACACACACACACACTGAATACACACACACACGTTCACACGCTGAATATGCTTACACACTGACACGCTCATACACTGAATACAAAGACACACACTGACATATTCACATGCTGAATACACGCACACTTACACACTCGCACACTGAACAAACACACACACACACACACACACACGCTAAATACGCATGCAGGAACTGGCACACTCCAAGGTGCTATACACACAGGCATGCTCACTTTCTGAATACACACACACTGACACACTGAACACACACACACACTGAACACACACACACACACTGACACGCTCACACACTGAACACACACACACACACACTGACACTCTCACACACTGAACACACACACACACACTGACACGCTCACACACTGAACACACACACTGACACACTCACACACTGAACACACACACACAGACACACTGAACACACACACACTGAACACACACACACTGACACACACACTGAACACACACACAGACACACTGAACACACACACACTGAACACACACACACACACTGACACGCTCACACACTGACACACACACACAGACACACTGAACACACACACACTGACACACACACACTGACACACTCACACACTGAACACACACACACAGACACACTGAACACACACTGACCACACACACACTGACACGCTCACACACTGAACACACACACTGAATACTCTCTCACACTGTGACAGGGTCACTGTATGGATGGGGGGTGGTGGGGGTGGGGGGTCACAGTATCTGGGTCAGATTGTGATATTTCAATGTGGAAAGTGTTTCGAAACACAGAGAGGTTGGGCTGGCAATTTCTTGACACAGACATCGACAGGAAACCAGAAAGAATAATATTACCTTCTTATGGGTAAATTCACCAACACTCACAAGGCTGTTTTATTCATTCAATTTTCCATGGACTAAGAAAACGGTTTCCAGAACATTCTGCTTATTGAATGGGTGCACTCAGTTAATTCCGTGTGTGTCGATCATTTACTTTCACAGCCGTCAGTAACATGGGGACTGGCAGCTGACTCGGGACACACACTTGGCTCTGCGCTGCTACCGGCTCCCAGTGACCCCCCCACTCCTCCCTCCCTCTCTCTAATCCATGACACATTGAGAACTGACAGAAAGACTCCTGTGTGCTCCAATACCAACCCTCCCAAAGTGTGTTCCAGCCCTTTGATGACAGTGCTTGTGTCAGGTCACCGGCTGTATTTATAAAGCACTTTTCATCCTCTCTGGGGAAGTCTGTAAGCGCTTGACAGACAAATCATTTCCAAAGTGTGCTTCCTCTCCCATAGGCAGACAATTAGTGCACAGCTAGATCCCACAACAACTGAACTGAATGGGCCAGTTAATGAAGGAATGTTGGTCAGGACACTGGGAGACCTCCCCTGAGCCGCCTGTCTCTCCATTTGCCACTCCAGGCATTCGTTGGCTTTGTACTCGGAACAAATCGCTTGTTTGAAGCAAAGAACTGCGGCTCTTTCCATTAGAATAATGACAGATTCCGAGTAGACCTGATAGAGAGGCTCAAAATTAAAGCGTTAAATCGAAAAAACAAACAAACAAACACATAAACAGGCTGACGAGTCGGTAACTGGAGAAGGGTCAATAGGTACAAGCAGTTGGGAAAACTTGTTATTCCAAAGGGACATTAGGGACACCGAGTGACCGAGCAGAAACAGCGCTGGAATCCAACCTTCATAAAAGAGACATTTCAAACAATGGGATGATAGGGACCAGGGGATCGATAACTCATTCAGGAGCCTTCACAGAAACAAGGCCCTTCACCAATTACCACCTGTACCCCAGTGAGAGTCAGCACCTTCAGGAGAGGTGGGGGACCTGTACCCCAATGAGAGTCAGCACCTTCAGGAGAGGAGGGGGACCTGTACCCCAGTGAGAGTCAGCACCTTCAGGAAAGGTGGGGGACCTGTACCCCAATGAGAGTCAGCACCTTCAGGAGAGGAGGGGGACCCTGTACCCCAGTGAGAGTCAGCACCTTCAGGAGAGGAGGGGGACCCTGTATCCCAGTGAGAGTCAGCACCTTCAGGAGAGGAGGGGACCTGTACCCCAGTGAGAGTCAGCACCTTCAGGAGAGGAGGGGGACCCTGTACCCCAGTGAGAGTCAGCACCTTCAGGAGAGGAGGGGACCCTGTACCCCCAGTGAGAGTCAGCACCTTCAGGAGAGGAGGGGGACCCTGTGTCCCAGTGAGAGTCAGCACCTTCAGGAGAGGAGGGGGACCTGTACCCCAGTGAGAGTCAGCACCTTCAGGAGAGGAGGGGACCTGTACCCCAGTGAGAGTCAGCGCCTTCAGGAGAGGAGGGTACCTGTACCCCCAGTGAGAGTCAGCACCTTCAGGAGAGGAGGGGGACCTGTACCCCAGTGAGAGTCAGCACCTTCAGGAGAGGAGGGGGACCTGTACCCCAGTGAGAGTCAGCACCTTCAGGAGAGGAGGGGACCTGTACCCCAGTGAGAGTCAGCACCTTCAGGAGAGGAGGGGGACCCTGTATCCCCAGTGAGAGTCAGCACCTTCAGGAGAGGAGGGGGACCCTGTACCCCAGAGAGAGTCAGCACCTTCAGGAGAGGAGGGGGACCCTATACCCCAGTGAGAGTCAGCACCTTCAGGAGAGGAGGGGACCTGTACCCCAGTGAGAGTCAGCACCTTCAGGAGAGGAGGGGGACCCTGTATCCCAGTGAGAGTCAGCACCTTCAGGAGAGGAGGGGGACCTGTACCCCAGTGAGAGTCAGCACCTTCAGGAGAGGAGGGGACCTGTACCCCAGTGAGAGTCAGCACCTTCAGGAGAGGAGGGGGACCTGTACCCCAGTGAGAGTCAGCACCTTCAGGAGAGGAGGGGGACCCTGTACCCCAGAGAGAGTCAGCACCTTCAGGAGAGGAGGGGGACCCTATACCCCAGTGAGAGTCAGCACCTTCAGGAGAGGAGGGGACCTGTACCCCAGTGAGAGTCAGCACCTTCAGGAGAGGAGGGGGACCCTGTATCCCAGTGAGAGTCAGCACCTTCAGGAGAGGAGGGGGACCTGTACCCCAGTGAGAGTCAGCACCTTCAGGAGAGGAGGGGACCTGTACCCCAGTGAGAGTCAGCACCTTCAGGAGAGGAGGGGGACCTGTACCCCAGTGAGAGTCAGCACCTTCAGGAGAGGAGGGGACCTGTAGCCCAGTGAGAGTCAGCACCTTCAGGAGAGGAGGGGGACCTGTACCCCAGTGAGAGTCAGCACCTTCAGGAGAAGAGGCGGGGGGTGGGTGTATCTGAGGGTCAATCTAGAAGAAAGAAAATAACTGGAGTGTGTTTGCAGGGCCTAATTCTTTTGGTCTTTCAAACTATTTGACTAATGTTACTGCTAAATCTTTGTGCTTACGTCAGAATCATACCCAAGAAAGTAGCAATCGGCAGATACCGACACCCCTCAGCTCACCGCAGGGGAATGGTCCAGCTGAGGGTGTCTGCGGGGGGGGGTCTCTGAGGGTGTCTGGGTGTGTCTGTCTGAGGGTGTCCGGGGCTGTCTGTGTCTGTCTGAGGGTGTCTGGGAGTTTCTGGGTCTGTCTGAGGGTGTCCGAGGGGCTGTCTGGGTCTGTCTGAGGGTGTCTGGGAGTTTCTGGGTCTGTCTGAGGGTGTCTGGGAGTTTCTGGGAGTGTCTGAGGGTGTCTGGGAGTTTCTGGGAGTGTCTGAGGGTGTCCGGGGCTGTCTGGGTCTGTCTGAGGGTGTCTGGGAGTTTCTGGGTCTGTCTGAGGGTGTCTGAGGGTGTCCGGGGGCTGTCTGGGTCTGTCTGAGGGTGTCGGGGGGCTGTCTGGGTCTGTCTGAGGGTGTCCGGGGGCTGTCTGGGTCTGTCTGAGGGTGTCTGAGGGTGTCTCTGGGCTGTCTGGGTCTGTCTGAGGGTGTCTGAGGGTGTCCGGGGGCTGTCTGGGTCTGTCTGAGAGTGTCGGGGTGGGGGGGGGGTAGTCTGAGGGTGTCGGGGGTAGCCCCCCTCCCCCCAGCCCCTCGGGGTGTCTGCTCAGTCGTGACTTGAGACCGCATCAGTTGTGAAGCTGAAGATTCTCATTTGGCTGAAAACCAACCCAAATAAAAATAACTAAATCACAAAACTTCAGCAAGATCTAAACTCTGAGCATCAGATCTCGGTTTATGTACAGAGGGGGGAGGCCGAGTGGAACTCCCGCCCTGTCTGACTCCACTACCTTCTGGCCATAAATGGACACATTTCACCATCAAACAACACTCGAGAAAAAGGCGCTGATGTCATTGGCTTAACCGTGATTGACAGGCCAGGCCCGATGGTCACAGCCAATCAAATCAAGGATTTGGAGAAAAAAAGGGGCTAAGTGAAGTCAAAGATCTGGAACTTTAAAGAAATCATCATTTCACGTGGAAGCATTTCTCAATTCAGAAACCGGGCAGAAACGGACGGAGGGAACTTGTGGGAACATGTGGGTTCAGAGATGGACAGTGAGGCCCAGCCAATCCCAAGGTCACCTCCCCATCCACCAATTTACTGACCAATAAAATCCAAGCCTGGCGTCTCTTCACTACCAAGTCCAGCTTCAACCCCCACCCCCATCTCCTGTTCTTTCCAGCCTCATTGATGTTCTGTTCCCTTGGCTTTTCACCTGGATTCTCACAAACACTACCTTCATCACCCTTATCAAAATCTCCATCACCAGGTTTAGTCAAACAAAACCCTCCTAGACACCGACCTTCCTTCAGCTGCTGGGTATAAACTCGGCCATGATCTAATTGAATGGCAGCCCAGGCTTGAGGGGCTGAATGGCCTACAACTGGCATTTTGCCTTTACCCTTGTAAAACATCCTAAAGCACTTTACAAAATGTAACACTGAGACACATAAAGAGATATCAGCACAGAGACCAAAAGATTGTTCAGGTGTAGGTTTTTGAAAAACAAATTCAAGGAGCAACACTTAGGAATATGATATTGTGGCTATCACAGAGACATGGTTGAGGGAAGGGCAGGACTGGCAGCTCAATATTCCAGGGTGCAGAATCTTCAGGTGTGACGGGGGGAGCGGGGGTGGCGGAGAGTGTAAAAGAGGAGGTGGCATTACACTATTGATCAAGCAGTAAGGAAGGATGGTATCTTAGAAGGTTCCTCAAATGAGGCCATATGGGTAGAACTTAAAAACAAAAATGTGCAATCATTTTCTGGGAGTGTATTATAGGCCTCCAAACAGTCACGGGGAGATAGAGGAGCAGATATATAGGTAAATGTCAGAGAAGTGCAAAAATAATAGGGTAATAATAGTAGGGGATTTCAACTTCCCCAATATTAACTGGGATAGTCTTAGTGTGAAAGGCTTAGAGGGGGCAGAATTCTTAAAGTGCATCCAGGAGAGCTTTTAAAAAAGTCCTACAAGAGAAGGGGCGGTACTGGACCTAATCTTAGGGAACGAAGCCAGGCAAGTGGTAGAAGTGTCAGTCGGGGAGCATTTCAGAGATAGTGACCATAACTCTGTAAGAGTTTAAGGTAGCTATGGAAAAGGACAAAGATGGACCGGAAATAAAGGTCCTGAATTGGGGGAAGGCTGATTTCAATATGATAAGACAGGATCTGGCCAGTGGACTGGGAGCAGCTACTTGTAAGAAAGTCTACATCAGACCAGTGGGAGTCATTCAAAAAGGAAATAGTGAGAGTTCAGGGCCAACATGTTCCCGTAAAGGTGAAGAGTGGGACCAACAAGTCCAGGGAACCCTGGATGTTAAGCAATGTAGAGGATTGGATAAGGAAAAAAAAGGAGGCTTATGGCAGATACAAAGGGCTGAAAACAGCAGAAGCCCAAGAGGAATATAGAAAGTATAGGGGGTGCTTTAAAAAGTAATTAGGAAAGTGAAGGGGGGCATGAAAAACACTGGCGGGCAAGATAAAGGAAAATCCCAAGGCATCTTATAAATATATTAAGGGCAAGAGGATAACCAGGGAAAGAGTAGGGCCCATCAGGGACCAAAGTGGTAACATATGCGTGGAGCTGGAGGACATAGGTGAGGTTTTAAATGATGACTTTTCATCTGTATTCACTATGGAGAGGGACGATGCAGGTGTAGACATCAGGGAGGAGGACTGTAATATACTTGAACAAATTAACATTGAAAGGGAGGAGGCATTAGCAGTTTTAGTGGGCTTAAAAGTGGATAAATCCCCAGGCCCAGATGAGATGTATCCCAGGCTGCTATGTGAGGCAAGGGAGGAGATTACAGGGGCTCTAACACTAATTTTCAAATCCTCTCTGGCCACAAGAGAGGTGCCAGATACTGGAGCACAGTGAATGTGGTACCATTATTCAATAAGGGTAGTAGGGATAAACCAGGTAATTACAGGCCAGTGAGACTAACATCAGTGGTAGGGAAACTATTGGAAAAAATTCTGAGGGACAGTATTAATCTCCACTTGGTGAGGCAGGGATTAATCAGGGATTGTCAGGGGGAGATCATGTCTAACAAACTTGATTGAATTTTTTTTGGAGGTGACAAGTTGTGTAGATGAGGATAGTATAGTTGATGTAGTCTACATGGATTTCAGTAAGGCTTTTGACGAGGTCCCGCATGGGAGAATGGTCAAGAAGGTAAGAGCCCATTGGATCCAGGGCAATTTGGCAAATTGGATCCAAAATTGGCTTAGTGGCAGGAGACAGAGGATGCTGGTCGAAGGTTGTTTTTGTGATTGGAACCCTGTGATGGGTGGTTTACCACAGGGATCAGTGCTGGGACCCTTGCTGTTTGTAGTGTACATTAATGATTTAGACGTGAATATAGGAGGTATGATCAGTAAGTTCACAGATGACATGAAAATTGGTTGTGTTGTAAATAATGAGGAGGAAAGCCTTAGATTACAGGATGATATAGATGGGCTGGTAAAATGGGCAGAGCAGTGGCAAATGGAATTTAATCCTGAGAAATGTGAGGTGATGCATTTTGGGAGGACTACCATGGCAAGGGAATAAACAATGAATGGTAGGACACTAGGAAGTACAGAGGATCAGAGGAACCTTGGTGTACATGTCCATAGATCCCTGAAGGCAGCAGCACAAGTAGATCAGGTGGTTAAGAAGGCATATGGGATACTTGCCTTTATTAGCCGAGGCATAGAATATAAGAGCAGGGAGGTTATGTTGGAGCTGTATAAAACATTAGCCAGGCCACAGCTGGAGTACTGTGTGCAGTTCTGGTTGCCACACTATAGGAAGGATGTGATTGCACTGGAGAGGGTGCAGAGGAGATTCACCAGGATGTTGCCTGGGCTGGAGCGTTTCAGTTATGAAGAGAGACTGGATAGGCCAGGGTTGTTTTCCTTAGAGCAGAGAAGGCTGAGGGGTGGAGGGTGGGGGGGGGGGGTGTGGGCGGGTGGGGGGTGGGGGGGGGCTGATCGAGGTATACAAAATTATTAGGGGAATAGATAGGGTACATAGAAGAAAGTTTTCCCCTTAGTGGAGCTGTCAATAACCAGGGGGCATAGATTTATGGTAAGGGGCAGGAGGTTTAGAGAGGATTTGAGAAAAGGTTTTTTTCACCCAGAGGGTGGTTGGAATCTGGAACACACTGCCTGAGGGAGCTGTAGAGACAGGAACCTTCACAACATTTAAGAAGTATTTAGATGAGCATTTGAAACACCATAGCGTACAGGGCTACGGGCCAAGTGCTGGAAAATGGGATTAGAATAGATAGGTGCTTGATGGCCGGAGTGGACACGATGAGCTGAAGATCCTGTTTCTGTGCTGTATAACTCTATGAGTCTATGAGTCTATGAGTCTATGAGCAAGCAGCAGGAGAGGCTCAGGGAGGGAGAGCTTCAGGCCCAGGTAGCTGAAGGCACAGCTCCCAATGTTGGAGCGCTGGAAGTTAAGGAGTCTCTGCCTCTGTTCATGGTGCTCAGAGGCTCCATGTGCCTGTCATGCCTAAGGGTTGAGCCTCTCAGTTGAATATGAAGATATTTCTGTTGCCTCGGTTTGTCAATGAGCATAACCAGCATCCATCCCCTGAGCTAAAGGGAGCAGGTTTGGGCTTTTCAATTTGTCTCAGTGTCCTGGACAAGGGGGGGCAGATACTCAGCTACAATTGCATGCCTGGTCACTGCTGTTGGAGTGTGTCCGTCTATGTGAATTTGTGCAAATACATGTGTATGGCCTCACTGTCTGGCTCAAACAATGAAGAGTGGCCCTGGAGAGAGGGCAGAATTCCAGCGACAGGAGAGGAAATGCAGAGCAGAGTAAAAAGAGACCCTGGTATTGCACAGAGAGAGAGAGAAATACAGAGAGATGGAGAGGCAGACAGGGAAAGTGACCGATAGACACAAACAGAGACAGATTGTGAGAGATAAAAGACAGATAGAGACATAGAGAAAAACACAGTGAGAGAGACAAACAGTGGAAGAGAAAAATAGTGAGAAACAGTGATAGGGGGAGTCGGAGAGAGGACTTTTATGTTGCCTGAGTTGAATGAAGTCCAGAGAGTGGGGGAGGGGTGGTGGTTACTGTTACTGCATCTCTCTGCTGCAACATCCTAAGTTTCTAATACACTGGAACAGCCAGATTCAGGATCAATCAGAAAGTCACGGGAGCCGGAACAAAATCAGTGATTCTGACAGGAAAATTTCACTGAACCCAGCTCCAGAAAGAATCTTTATTTTTTGGGCAAAGCTTTAACACTGAATAGAACGGACTATCAGGGGCTGGATTATATTTAGCCGACACGGTCCCAGCCCAAGTATGAGTGGCCCCTGGGGAACAGAATTGGAGAAACAAAAAAAAAGGGGGAAAGAATGGGGCTGGAGTCCAAATAAAAAGTGGCGGAAGAGAGAGGCGCACAGAGTTGGTGAGTGTGGAAGGGAAGAGTGAAACAAGCTGAGGCTGAGTTTACAGCACTCTGTGTCCTGTCCCCTCCCTCAGACAGCCTGAGAGAGGGTTCGGGGGACAACTGGCTCCCGACACAAGAAGCAGATCATCCGTCAGTCACAGAGGGATCCCAGCAGAGGGATCCCAGCAGAGGGATCCCAGCAGAGTGCTCATCTTCCAGCTCAGCAGGGGGCTGTACACAGTCTCTCCGCCTGCACAGGCGAGGGAGGGAAGAGGGATGCAGAGCAGGGAAAAGAAAAAAATTATACAAAATGGGGGAAGAAACCATTTTTCCCCGATCTCGCTGCTGTCTGAAGCAGTGAGCCTGAGAATGGCAGAGCCTGGGATCTCTGTAAAGGTAGACCCGGACAATCCGGTCGTGTCTCCATGTCCTGACTCAATCAGTTCCTGATTACCATCCAGTAATTGGAGCTGGGAATTGGTCCTGAGTGGACATTGGCTGAGGCCAGACTTGGGCTTTACCCATCGTGTTCCCTTTCCTTCTGATCTCTCCAACCTCAAATGTTGACACAGTTTCTACCTCAGCCATTAACCCGGGGAGTGAATCCCTTCTCCTTAGGCAGGTCCCTCAGCTTCTAGGAACTGCTGCCGCTTTGGTTCGATGGGTTCCGAGATGGCTGATAAGTCCAATTGCCCAATATGCAGACTCTGCCACATGTGGGGTTGGGTAGACCAGTTGTTTCGAAGTTTGTGTGCTCGCTCCAATGGTTTTTATTTAGCCTCTGCTCGTTCCCAACAAAGTTCGGCCATGTGTTTGCTGCCATCCAGAATAAACCTTCTCCATTTTGGTCAGTCACAAGCCAGTCAGCGGGGATGCTTGACCTGTGGGTGTACCTACACCACGTGGACTGCAGCGGTTCAAGAAGGCCGCTCACCACCACCTTCTCAAGGGAAATTAGGGATGGGCAATAAATACTGGGCCCAGCCAGCGAAGCCCACATCCCGTGAACGAATTTTTAAAAAAATCTTCAGGGCTGCTTTGAACTTTTTAAAGTGTTTCTGTTGTCCTCCTGTGAGTTTGCTGCTGTGACTGAGTTCCAAGCTGCTTCAGGATATTGGTGTCAGGCATAGGAACAGAATGTCCTGCCCAGTGGAGCTGGTTTGGAGTGATTAGTGCCTCGATGCTGGACATGTTGGCTTGGGAGAGATGCAGCTGTTGCTCTGCCTTTCTTGCCACTGGATTCCTCTGTGAAAATGGATCTCCTGCCCTTTGTTCTGAATCGGTTGTATTTAATCTTGAATCTACAATCTGAGGTTCTACATTCCTCAACTATTGGAAACAGTCCATTCCTATCGACTTTATCAATCCTTTCATAATTTTAAACACTTCTGTAATATATCACCCTTTAATTTTCATTTTCTAAAAAGGACCTCATTTTTCAAGTCTTGCTTTGTATTTACATTTCCTCACACCTGGCAGCATCCTCGTGAATCTGCCAAATTATCTTTAAATCCTATAGTATGGAACCTAATGCTCCATGTGCTCCAACTGGGGTTTAGTTAAGGTTTAGACTCTAACTCCTGTCCGTGTTACCAACACCATGGAAACACATCAAAGCTACAGTCCAGAAACAGGCCATTCTGCCCATCTAGTCCATTCTGGTGTTTATGCTCCACACAAACCTCCTCCCATCCTACTTCATCTCACCCTATCAGCAAATCCCACTATTCCTTTCTCCCTCCTAATTATCCAGGTTCCCTTAAATGTATCTATATGATTCACCGCAACCACTCCCTCTGGTAGCAAGTTCCACGTTCTCACCACTCCCTGGGTAAAGCAGTTCCTCTGACTTCCTCATTGGACTTATGAGTGACTGTCTTATATTTATGGCCTATTTTTGGACTCCACAATAATTGAAAACTTCTTCTCTATGTCTACCCTATCAAATCCCGTCATAATTTAAACACCTCTATCGGACTTCTCTTTTCTAGGGGAAGGAGCCTCAGCCTGTTCAATATTTTCTGAGGAATATAACCTGTCAATTCTGGGAATTTCCTTGTAAATCATTTTTTTTGCACTTTCTCCTTTGTGTAACATGGAGACTGGAATTGTTCATAGTATGATTTAACCAAGGATCTATATAAATTAATCACATCCCATCATTGCAGGTTAAGAAAGCTGGGATGGTTTTGGAGCTGACACACTGCATAGAGAGGGTGCAGCATCACATCCTGGGAATTGGGAATGTCAGCGGTGTGGGGGCACTGTATCCAGGGAATATATATGGAAATAGAAATAACTATTGTTGGGAGTGGGGGTTTGGGGGTGGGTGTGGGGAATGCTGTGCACAAGTCGACAATTTGTTATTGTTTGGTTTATGTTATTACACAAAGTCAAAATCCATTCCAAATATTCAGTGAATGAGCATCTGGGATATCTGTTACTGACAGTGTGAGCACACTATCATCCTGCATTGACAGAAGGCAGGTACACCCAAAGTGTGCTTGGTCAAGGAGTGTGCTGGGATTGCGGAGTGCGCTGGGGTCAGGGAACTGGGCTGGGATTAGGGAGATGTGCTGGGATTGGGGAGCTGTGCTGGGTTTGGAGATCTGTGCTGGGATTGGGGAGCTATTCTGGGATGGAGGAGCTGTGCTGGGGTGGGGGAGCTGTGCTGGGATTGGGGGAGCTGTGCTGGGATTGGGGGAGCTGTGCTGGGATTGGGGGAGCTGTGCTGGGATTGGGGAGCTGTCCTGGGGTGGGGGAGCTGTGCTGGGATTGGGGGAGCTGTGCTGGGATTGGGGAGCTGTGCTGGGATTGGGGAGCTGTCCTGGGGTGGGGGAGCTGTGCTGGGATTGGGGGAGCTGTGCTGGGATTGGGGAGCTGTCCTGGGGTGGGGGAGCTGTGCTGGGGTGGGGGAGCTGTGCTGGGATGGAGGAGCTGTGCTGGGATTGGGGGAGCTGTGCTGGGGTGGGGGAGCTGTGCTGGGGGGTGAGCTGTGCTGGGATTGGGGAGCTGTGCTGGGGTGGGGGAGCTGTGCTGGGATTGGGGGAGCTGTGCTGGGATTGGGGAGCTGTGCTGGGATTGGCGGAGCTGTGCTGGGATTGGGGGAGCTGTGCTGGGGTGGGGGAGCTGTGCTGGGATTGGGGAGCTGTGCTGGGATTGGGGGAGCTGTGCTGGGGTGGGTGAGCTGTGCTGGGATTGGGGAGCTGTGCTGGGGTGGGGGAGCTGTGCTGGGGGGTGAGCTGTGCTGGGATTGGGGGAGCTGTGCTGGGATTGGGGAGCTGTGCTGGGGGGTGAGCTGTGCTGGGGTGGGGGAGCTGTGCTGGGATTGGGGGAGCTGTGCTGGGATTGGGGGAGCTGTGCTGGGATTGGGGGAGCTGTGCTGGGATTGGGGGAGCTGTGCTGGGATTGGCGAAGCTGTGCTGGGATTGGGGGAGCTGTGCTGGGGTGGGGGAGCTGTGCTGGGATTGGGGAGCTGTGCTGGGATTGGGGGAGCTGTGCTGGGATTGGGGGAGCTGTGCTGGGATTGGGGAGCTGTGCTGGGATTGGGGGAGCTGTGCTGGGGTGGGGGAGCTGTGCTGGGATTGGGGGAGCTGTGCTGGGATTGGGGGAGCTGTGCTGGGGTGGGGGAGCTGTGCTGGGATTGGGGGAGCTGTGCTGGGATTGGGGGAGCTGTGCTGGGATTGGGGAGCTGTGCTGGGATTGGGGAGCTGTGCTGGGATTGGGGAGCTGTGCTGGGGGGTGAGCTGTGCTGGGATTGGGGAGCTGTGCTGGGATTGGGGGAGCTGTGCTGGGATTGGGGGAGCTGTGCTGGGATTGGGGGAGCTGTGCTGGGATTGGGGGAGCTGTGCTGGGGTGGGGGAGCTGTGCTGGGATTGGGGAGCTGTGCTGGGATTGGGGGAGCTGTGCTGGGGGGTGAGCTGTGCTGGGATTGGGGGAGCTGTGCTGGGATTGGGGGAGCTGTGCTGGGATTGGGGGAGCTGTGCTGGGATGTGGGGAGCTGTGCTGGGGTGGGGGAGCTGTGCTGGGATTGGGGGAGCTGTGCTGGGATTGGGGAGCTGTGCTGGGATTGGGGGAGCTGTGCTGGGATTGGGGAGCTGTGCTGGGATTGGGGGAGCTGTGCTGGGATTGGGGGAGCTGTGCTGGGATTGGGGGAGCTGTGCTGGGATGTGGGGAGCTGTGCTGGGATTGGGGGAGCTGTGCTGGGATTGGGGGCGCTGTGCTGGGATTGGGGGAGCTGTGCTGGGATTGGGGGAGCTGTGCTGGGATTGGGGGAGCTGTGCTGGGATGGGGGGAGCTGTGCTGGGATGGGGGGAGCTGTCCTGGGGTGAATGCATTGTTTCATTAGGATGAATTCAAGCTCAGGGTCACACATGTGATGCCAGGAAGTGAGTAACTAGGGAGAAGTGTCACAGACCTGGCAGGTTCACTCAGTTTCTCTCTCCACCGATGCTGCCAGAGATGCTATTGCCGGGTTCCAGTATCTGCAGAATTTTGCTGTTGAACACTGGGAGATTTGGCGACCAATGAGTTAACCTTTAGCAGTAGCTCCAGGCTGGGGCTGGGAGAGGACTTTTAACGTGAAAGGGAAGATTTGGAAAATGGGAACAGACTTCTCCAAACGCTCGGCGTTACAATAAACGCCGATCCTGGACAGCTAAAAAAAAAAACCGCTCAGAATAAAAAGAGGAAAATTACAGAGAGTGAATAAAGAGGGAGGTTGTTGATGATCCGGGGAGGAGAGGTTTGGCGGCTCCGAGAGAGAGCAAACACATTCCTCAGCATCAACACACACTCCTTGTCCGGCAGAAAGAGCAGAAAGTGGGGACAGAGGCAGCAATTTGAAAGCTGGAGGGAGCATATTTTTCAGCCCCAGAGTCTGGGTATCAATCTTTCGCCCCAAAAGCTTTACTCATTCCTAACTCCTCAGTCCTGCCCTTTGTTAGAATTAGGCTGAATCTTGCTGCCATATCTGAGATTCATTCACACATTCTTCTCAATGCGCCTCAGCACACTGGGCGGGTTAGGATTTGCAGCAGGAATTGTATTTCTCGACTTCACCTCAGCCCCTGGGTGGGGGAGGAGGAGGAGGAGGAGGAGGAGGAGGAAAGATATCAGGTCAGTGTTCCTGCTCCTGATTATTATCCACTGACCCCTGCTGGAAAATAAACTGATGTGCAGAATGTATTTGCTCGTTCACACCTCCTCTCCCCTCGGCCTCCCACACAGTGCCAACTCCACATCTTTCTTTATATCTGAACCGCTGCTCCCATTTCCTCCTCGACAATCTGTAACTATTTATGCCTCCTCTGCCCCCATCCTTTGGTGACATATTTGCTCATTGATCATCTCCTTTTGCCTTGCAACTCCCAGCATTTTTTGTAATTTGCTCGCCCCTGCCCTGCATCCCTTGTAGTTCTGCCTCCCCTTCACCCCGACACTGCAGATCCATGGAAATTTCCTCCAAATGAATATTGTGAAAACAGAAGACATTGTCTTTGCCTTTCTCCACCCCCATCCCCCCATTCCTTTGCCTTTCTCCACCCCCCATTCCCCCCCCCACCCCCATTCCCCCAATTCCCCCATTCCCCCCATTCCTTTGCCACCAACTCCATTGCTGTTGTGGGGCTGAACAAAACTTGGTGTGGTATTTGACTCAGGTGAGCTTTTGTACCCTTAATCCTCTTCATCACCAAGACCTCCAACTTCCACCTCCATAATAACACCCGTCCCCACTCCTGCCTCAGCTCATCTGCTGCTGAGACCCTCACCCATGCTTTATAGTCATTTCCAGATTTGAATATTCCAATGCTCTTCTGGATTTTTGGAAGAGCCGAATGTCCTTTTGCAAATCTGATGGAGAGTTTGGAGATGATGAGAACAATGGGGAATATTTGAATCTTGTTGAACAGTGATGCTGGAATGCTGTTGTCACTGATTAGTGCTCTGGAGACCCAGGGTAATGCTCTGAAGACCTGGGTTTAAGCCCCACAACAGCGGATGGTGAAGTTTGAATTTAAAAAAATCTGGAATTAAGGAAAGTCTGATGATGACCTTTGCTGATTGTTGTAAAAACCCATCTGGTTCATTAATGTCCTTTAGAGAAGGAAATCGGCCATCCTCACCTGGTCTGGCCTACATGTGACTCCAGACCCACAGCCATGTGATTGACTCTTAAATGCCCTTTGAACGAAGGCAATTAGGGATGGACAATAAATGCTGGCCTAGCCAGCGAGCCCACTTTGAACAAATGACAAAAAGCGCGGTGAAAAGAAAATCACATCTGATCGTATCTTGTGTTTTAATTGCAATTCCTCTAGATGGACAAAGAGCTGCCAGTATCCTTACCTCTAGCCCTGGCTATCTGGCACCAGCACAGGGATAAATCCTCTTTAATTATTGGATAACATATAATTAACTTCAAAGATTGCAAAGGAAGTGCTAAGTTTTGGAGCCCTGTGATCCTGCCCATACACTTTAATCATTGGCTCCTGCCAATGGCTCCAATTCTGGCAGCAAGAATTAAGTACTTGTGAATTAATTCAAGGATTGAGTCTGCAAGATACTTTGAACTTTCAAAGGTTTTTCTTTTTACTAAATAAGGTTATATTTCAATTTATTTGTAATGTTTCTATAACTGAACAGGAAGAGCTGGCAGCTCTGCTGAACTTTATCCACCTCCCTCTCTCCCAGATGTCATTTGACAATGTCCTTCACTTCTCCAAGTGCAGACACCTGTTGTTGGGAGTTATCGTTTCTCTCACTCTCTCGCCCACTGTGAATTGAGTCAGTGAGGCACCAGCAGATACAGAAAGTCAAACCTGAATCACATACATGACAGAGAACAATTACCATCATGTGGCTCTTGGGCTGTTTCCTCTTGACAGGTAAAGGTTCCCACCAGGTGTGCAAGATCAGTAAAATCATCACAGTTAAGTCTGTTTCTCTGGATGAGTAACATTCACTTTTCTTGGAACGAGCTTGATCTGTGCTCCCGGAACCATACAGCACAGGAGGCCACTCAGCCCATCGTGCCTGTGCTGGTTCTTTGAAAGAGCAATCCATTTGGCCTACTCTGTTAGTCTTTCCCCACAGCCCTGTAAATTTTCCTCTTTAGATATTTATCCAATTCCCCTTTGAAAGTTACGGTTGAATCTTCTTCCACTGCCGTGCATTGCAGAGTACAACAGCTCACTGCATGAAAAGAGTTCCCCTCAGCTCTCCCCGGCAATTACCTTCAGACTGTGCCCTCTGGTCACTGATGCTTCTGCCACTTGGCAGAAACAGTGTCTCCTTCTTCACTCCCCAAAACCCCTTGTGATTTTGAACACCTCTATTAATAAGCCTCCTCTTAACCCTAATCCACGAATCTTCTCTGCTCTAGGTGAACAGTGAATGAGGGATGAGATGGTAACTGATGTGAGACAAACCCCCAATGCCAGACCCCAGCGAAAGTCTGTACCTTATGGAGGAGAGGTTGGAGAAACTCGGATTGTTCTCACTAGAGCGACGGAGATTGAGGGGCGACTTGATAGAAGTTTACAAAATTATGAGTGGCATGGACAGAGTAGATAGTCAGAAGCTTTTTCACAGGGTGAAAGAGTCAATTACTAGGGGACATAGATTTAAGGTGAGAGGAGAAAACTTTAGCGGAGATGTGCAGGGAAAGTTTTTTACGCAGAGGGTAGTGAGTGTCTGGAATTCGCTGCCAGAGGAGGTGGTGGAAGCAGGTACGATAGTGGTGTTTAAGAGGCACCTTGACAAATACATGAATAGGATGGGAATAGAGGGATACGGATCCCGGAAGTACAAAATGTTTTAGTTGACGGGCAATATGATCGGCGCAGGTTTGGAGGGCTGAAGGGCCTGTTCCTGTGCTGTACTTTTCTTTGTTCTTTGTTCTTATTGAGTCAGATAAGTTTAGAAGAATGAGAAATGATTTCATTAAAACGTATCGGATTCTGAGAAGGTAGATGCTAAGAGGGTGTTACCCCCAGCTGAAGAATTGAGAATTGGGAGACATTGGCCGGGATTTTCCATTGCGGCCAGAAGCCAGTCACTCTCCAACTTTTCCCATTCCACCTGCTGCTGGTGGGGCCAGAAAATCCCGCCCATAGTCTCGGGATAAGGGGTCGTCCATTTAGCATTGAGATGAGGAGAAATTTCTTCACTCACAGGGTTGTGACCATTTACAGTTCTCCAATTCGGAGAGATGTGGATGTTCAGGATTGAGATTGATAGATACCTGACTCGAAAGATCAAAGGATGTGTGGATAGGCCAGGAAACTGGACTTGAGGGAGACATTTAGCCATGATCTTATTGAATGACGGACTTGGCCTCAAGGGGCTGAGGCAAGTAAATCCTTCCTTCGGTGAGGGGACCAAACCTGTGCACAGTCCACCAGGTGTGATCTCACCAATGCCCTGAACAATTGCAGCGAGATTTCCATTCTCATACACAACATCCCACTGCAATAAAACTAACTGATCTCACTTCTTTCTGTAGCTGCACAATACATTTTTGTGATTCATGGATAAGACCGCCCAAGTCTCTCCGAAGACCAGCATTGACTAGTCTCTTACTTTAAAAAAAATATTCTACTTTTCTGTTCTTCCCATGAAAGTGGATCATTTCACACCTGCCCACACTATATCCCATAGATGACAAGTCATTTTCTTTCCCAGTCATTTAACTGGTCTATATTCCTCAGCAGCCTCTTTACATCTTCCTCAAAGTTTACTTTGTTACCAAGTTTTGTATTGTTTGTAGACGTGGATATATTACATGCAGTCCTCTCATTGATGTAGACTGTAAATAGCTGAGACTCACACATTGATCCTTATGACATCTACGAGTTGTCTCCTGGCAAACTGAAAATGACCTGTTATACTCTCTGTTTCCTGTCCCTTCTTTGCCCCATATTCATACCTCTTCAGAAGTGTATCCCTAATCTGCTGGAGGAGAGTTCATCCCCATTGGCTCACTGCACAGAGTTTGGGATGAGGCTGCAGTGAAATATGTTAGGATTTTTAAAAAAAAATCAATTATTGCTTTGAGCAGAACTGAAGCTACTTGGGAACCTCAGGAAGTTTAGTGCTGAATATTAAACCAGCTCAGAGGCTGAGCTGAATAGTTATGAGTGATTGAGGTTTAGCCAGTACAGAGAGATCAGATCATTGATCTCTGTGCATCCACTGCCCAAGCTCCCGAATCCCATTTCTGACAGGAGCACACAGTCTCCCTACAGCCTCACCAACACCACCAGCACCAGCAGCAGCAGGAACAGGGTTAGCCACAATGGAGACAGGCAGCTCACAGCATGTAACACGCCTCAGTACATACAGCTCCTTAAAGGAAGCAGGGAGGGGGAGTGATAGCTTTAACTGAGGGAATGAATGACTGAGGAAGGGGATCAGAACCATCAGGAACATTGAGGGTGACTGATTTAAACTGTGGCCTGTGGGTTTTTTTTCCCTGCTGGTTTCTCTGGTGCTGAAGATGTGCTGCAGCCTTCAGCCCACTGAATGTCAAGATCGTAAATGTGGAGCCGATTAATTTCAGTGAAGACATTGTGTGTTCCACTGACTGCATTGGGTTAGATAGGGGCTGCCTGCTTCCTGCACTCATTGCAAAACTGAGGTGTAAACCTGCGGTATCACACTATCCTCTTAATCCATTGCAGGGTGAGAGTCACTGCACTTTGTCTGCTTTCCCTCCCGTGCTGTCACGCTCTGTCTATCTCACTCTCTACTCAGTTTAATTGAAGATTCTGATATCACCAGGGAATAACCTGCAATAGCTCCTCTCCCTATTCCTGCACCGTTATGTTTGGTGACCCTGAAAGGTTCTATCCTTGGACCATCCACATGCTGCCCCTCAGTGACATCATCTGAAAGCACAGAGCCAAGTTCCATATGTACGGTGATGACAGCAGCTTCCCCTCACCATCATTCTGCCCGGTTTGAAATACCTCACATTCACACTCAGCTCCTCTCCCGTTGCTTCGGTGAACCTTGCTGTGTTACATCTTCTCACTCTTCCCTCAGGAGCTCATGTGGAGCCAATCCCAAGTGTGTGAGAATAACAACATGACTGTGCAAACCGGCAAACATTGGAGGCAAGAATGGGCCATGGCCCAAGATCACAGGGTCCTGGGATCAGACCCCAATTTTGCCCTTGGTTAGCCGATCTTGCACGAAAATCAGCCAGGCCTTCTGAACCAGATCACTGTTCACTGGTCACAGGTGGGAAGTTTACGTGTGTATTTCGCTGGACGTGGAATCCAGTGAGAGTTAGTGGCCGGGATTTTCTGTGCGGCCAGCGTTGGGCGTGTTCTGCGGGTGTGAGCGGACAGTATGGTGCGATTGTCTGCTCAGCCCACCAATGGCAGGCCGCATTTCCCGCCATCGGACATCGGGAACCTCATCGTAATACATCAGCCGATCATTATTAGGCCACCTCGCTGGAATCCCCCACCTCCCCCCTCTGCTGCATTGTCCATCCAGGTTGGCAGGAAAACACACCGACATGTTTCACAACAGCACACAGCGACGGCCACCTGGTGAGCTGCATTTCACTCGAGACGTTGAGGTTTGTTTGCTGACCTTGCCTCGGGCAGCACTCCCAATAATCGGTGCCAGGCAGGACCACATCACTGCTCACGGGCAGGTCTCTACCGACCAGATCAGCTGTAAATGGGAACGAAAGCCCAACCCTGCATTGAAACGGCCTGTTTCCCGGGATGCAGAATTAATGTGGCGGGTTTGGGACGATACGGTGTGAAAACCTGTCATTGCGGACGGCGGGTAAAATATCATTTTACTCAACCACTAACGCACTTAGTGCAAATCTGGGACAATTCTGCCCAGTGTGTGTGGAACCCGTACCCCAGTGAGATTCAGTGTGTGTGGGACCCGTACCCCACTAAGAGTCAGTGTGTGTGGAACCCGTACCCCAGTGAGATTCAGTGTGTGTGGAACTGTACCCCAGTGAGAGTCAGTGTGTGTGGGACCCGTACCCCAGTGAGAGTCAGTGTGTGTGGAACCCGTACCCCAGTGAGAGTCAGTGTGTGTGGAACCCGTACCCCAGTGAGAGTCAGTGTGTGTGGAACTGTACCCCAGTGAGAGTCAGTGTGTGAGGGACCCGTACCCCAGTGAGAGTCAGTGTGTGTGGGACCCGTACCCCAGTGAGAGTCAGTGTGTGTGGAACCCGTACCCCAGTGAGAGTCAGTGTGTGTGGGACCCGTACCCCAGTGAGAGTCAGTGTGTGTGGGACCCGTACCCCAGTGAGAGTCAGTGTGTGTGGGACTCGTACCCCAATGAGAGTCAGTGTGTGTGGAACTGTACCACAGTGAGAGTCAGTGTGTGTGAAACTGCACCCGAGTGAGAGTCAGTGTGTGTGGAACCCATTCTCCCAGTGAGAGTCAGTTTGTGTGGAAATGTATCCCATTGAGATTCAGTGTGTGTGGAACTGTACCCCATGGAGAGTCAATGTACGTGGAACTGTACCCCAGTGAGAGTTAGTATGTGTTGCACTGCACCCCGATGAGAGTCAGTGTGTGTTGAACCCATATCCCAGTGAGAATCAGTGTGTATGGAACTGTACCCCTGCAAGAGTCAGTGTGTGTGCAACTGTACCCCATTGAGATTTAGTGTGTGTGGAACTGTACCCCAGTGAGAGTCAGTGTGTGTGGAACTGTACCCCAGTGAGAGTCAGTGTGTGTGGCATTGTACGCCAGTGAGAGTCAGTGTGTGTGTGGAACTGTAATCCAGTGAGAATCAGTGTGTGTGGAACCCATACCCCAGAAAGAGTCAGTATGTGTGGAAATGTACCCCATTGAGAGTCAGTGTATGTGGAACTGTACCCCAGTGAGAATCAGTGTGTGTTGAACCCATACTCCAATGAGGCTCAGAGTGTGTGGAACTGTATCCCATTGACAGTAAGTGTGTGTTGAACCCATACTCCAGCAAGAGACAGTGTGTGTGGGACTGTATCCCAGTGAGATTCAGTGAGTGTGGAACTGTACCCCTGCGAGAGTCAGTGTATGTGGAACTGTACCCCAGTGAGAGACAGTGTGTTTGTGACCCGTACCCCGGTGAGAGTCAGAGTGTGAGGGACCAGTACCCCAGTGTGAGTCGTTGTGTGTGTGGAACTGTACCCCATTGAGCGTCACTCTGTGTGTCGCACTGCACCCCAGTGAGAGTTCGTGTGTGTGGCAATGTATCCCAGTGAGAACTGTACCTCAGGCAGAGTCAGTGTGTGTGGATCTGTACCCCAGTGAGATTCAGAGAGTGTGGATCTGTACCCCAGGTAGAGTCAGTGTGTGTGGAACTGTACCCCAGTGAGAGTTCGTGTGTGTGTCACTGTACCCCAGTGAGAGTCAGTGTGTGTGTCACTGTACACAAGTGAGAGTCAGTGTGTGTTCAACCCATACCCAGTGAGAGTCAGCGTCTGGAACTGTACCCCAGTGAGAGTCAGTGTGTGTGGGACCCGTACCCCAGTGAGAGTCAGTGTGTGTTGGACCCGTTCCCCAGTGAGAGTCAGTGTGTGAGGGACCCGTACCCCAGGGAGAGTCAGTGTGTGTGGAACTATATCCCAGTGAGAGTCAGTGCGTGTGGAACCCATACCCCAGTGAGAGTCAGTGTGTGTGGGACTGTACCCCAGTGAGAGTCAGTGTGTGTGGATCCCGCACACCAGTGAGGGTCAGTGTGTGTGGAATTGTACACCAGTGAGAAGCGGTGTGTGTGGAACTGTACCCCAGTGAGATTCAGTGAGTGTGGAACTGTACCCCAGTGAGAGTCAGTGTGTGTGGAAATGTACCCCAGTGAGAGTCAGTGTGTGTGGAACTGTACCCCAGTGAGATTCAGTGAGTGTGTGGAACTGTACCCCAGTGAGATACAGTGTGTGTGTAATGGTACCCCAGTGAGAATCAGTGTGTGTGGGACCCCTATCCCAGTGAGAGTCAGTGTAAGTGGAACTGTACCCCAGTGAGAGTCAGTGTGTGTGGAACTGTACCCCGGTGAGAGTCAGTGTAAGTGGAACTGTACCCCAGTGAGAGTCAGTGTGTGTGGAACCCGTACCCCAATGAGAGTCAGTGTGTGTGGGACCCGTACCCCAGTGAGAGTCAGTGTGTGTTGATCCCAATACCCAGTGAGAGTCAGTGTGTGTGGGACCCGTACCCCAGTGAGAGTCAGTGTGTGTGGAACCCGTCCCCAGTGAGAGTCAGTGTGTGTGGGTCCCGTACCCTAGTGAGAGTCAGTGTGTGGGACCCGTACCCTAGTGTGAGTCAGTGTGTGTGGAACTGTACCCCATTGAGAGTCAGTGTGTGTGGGACCCGTACCCCAGTGAGAGTCAGCGTGTGTGGAACTGTACCCCAGTGAGAGTCAGTGTGTGTGGAACCCGTACCCTAGTGTGAGTCAGTGTGTGTGGAACTGTACCCCAGTGAAATTCAGTGAGTGTGGAACCCGTACCCCAGTGAGAGTCAGTTCTGAGTGGAACTGTACCCATTCAGAGTCAGTGTGTGTGGATCCCGCACACCAGTGAGAGTCGGTGTGTGTGGAATTGTACCCCAGTGAGATTCAGTGAATGTGGAACTGTAACCCAGTGAGAGTCAGTGAGTGAGGAACTGAACCCCAGTGAGTCAGTGTGTGTGGAACTGTACCCCAGTGAGAGTCAGTGTGTGTGGATCCCGCACACCGGTGAGAGTCAGTGTGTGTAGAACTGTACCCCAGTGCGAGTCAGTATGTGTGGAACTGTACCTCAATGAGAATCTGTGTGTGTGTGGAACTTAGCGTAGTGAGAGTCAGCGTCTGGAACTGTACCCCAGTGAGAGACAGCGTGTGTGGGACTGTACCCCAGTGCAAGTCAGAATGTGTGGAACTGTACCCCAATGCGAGTCAGTGTGTGTGGAACTGTACCCCGGTGAGAGTCAGTGTGTTTTGGACCCATACCCTAGTGAGAGTCAGTATGTGAGGGACCCATACCCCAGTGTGAGTCATTGTGTATGGAACTGTACCCCAGTGAGAGTCAGTGTGTGGGACCTGTACCCCAGTGAGGCTCAGTGTGTGTGGAACTGTACCCCAGTGAGAGTCAGTGTGTGTGGAACCCATCCCCAAGTTAGAGTTAGTGTGTGTGTGGCACTGTACCCCAGTGAGGCACAGTGTGTGTGGAACTGTACCCAAGTGAGAGTCTGTGCGTATGGAACTGTAACCCAGTGAGTGTCAGTGCGTGTGGAACTGTACCCCAGTGAGAGTCACCGTGTGTGGGACCCGTACCCCAGTGAGAGTCAGTGTGTGTGGAACTGTGCCTCAATGAGAGTCAGTGTGTATGTAACTGTACCCCATTGAGAGTCAGTGTGTGTGGAACTGTGCCTCAATGAGAGTCAGTGTGTGTGTAACTGTACCCCACTGAGAGTCAGTGAATGCAGAACTGTACCCCATGTGGAGTCAGTGTGTGTGGAACTGTACCCCAGTGAGAATCAGTGTGTGTGGAACCCGTACCCCAGTGAGAGTCAGTGTGTGTGGAACCCGTACCCCAGTGAGAGTCAGTGTGTGTGGAACCCGTACCCCAGTGAGAGTCAGTGTGTGTGGAACTGTACCCCGGTGAGAGTCAGTGTAAGTGGAACTGTACCCCAGTGAGAGTCAGTGTGTGTGGAACCCGTACCCCAGTGAGAGTCAGTGTGTGTGGGACCCGTACCCCAGTGAGAGTCAGTGTGTGTTGATCCCAATGCCCAGTGAGAGTCAGTGTGTGTGGGACCCGTACCCCAGTGAGAGTCAGTGTGTGTGGAACCCGTCCCCAGTGAGAGTCAGTGTGTGTGGGTCCCGTACCCTAGTGAGAGTCAGTGTGTGGGACCCGTACCCTAGTGTGAGTCAGTGTGTGTGGAACTGTACCCCAGTGAGAGTCAGTGTGTGTGGGACCCATACCCCAGTGAGAGTCAGTGTGTGTGGAACTGTACCCCAGTGAGAGTCAGTGTGTGTGGAACCCGTACCCTAGTGTGAGTCAATGTGTGTGGAACTGTACCCCAGTGAAATTCAGTGAGTGTGGAACCCGTACCCCAGTGAGAGTCAGTTCTGAGTGGAACTGTACCCATTCAGAGTCAGTGTGTGTGGATCCCACACACCAGTGAGAGTCGGTGTGTGTGGAATTGTACCCCAGTGAGAGTTGGTGTGTATGGAACTGTACCCCAGTGAGGTTCAGTGAATGTGGAACTGTACCCCAGTGAGAGTCAGTGTCAGCGGAGAACAGATTGGAAAATAATCGTTGTAGGAAAGCTGAAGGCTTTTATACCTGGAGCACAGAATTCGCTTCAGTCACTATACCTTAGGAAGGATGTATTGGTCTGGGAGGGAGTGCAGTGTGATTTACCAGAATAATATCTGTATCCAAGGTTTTGGTTCCAAGGGGAGATTACACAAATGAGGGTTATATTGCCTGGAACCTTGACTGTTCAGGGTGTTTTTAATCAAAGTTTTCAAGATATAAAGAGGAACAGAGGGTGGATAGAGAGATAATCTTTCTACCAGCTGTGCTGTGCTAGGGATCGTCGGCTAAAAATTAAGAGTTAGACCTTCCAGGCCTGGACTTGACAAACGCGTCCCAGTGCACAGGCGGTAGAGGTTTCCGACTGTGATTGATGCCGGGTTCTAGTGAATTTTACAGTTGAGATGAATAACTTTGCCTCATCCACAGGTAATAAGGGACATGGAGCCAACTGGGTTGGTGGAGTTAGCTCACCGATTGGAACGAGCTGGAGGGGGCTGAACCTCCTCTTCATTGACTTTGTACTTTCATAATTCTCGGCAGTCCGACATATTTACAAATATTTGTCCCTGATTTTGGGCCAAAGTCTCTGGAATTTTTTCCCGCAGGATCCTCCAGCCACTCTCCCACAATGCATTGCAGCGAGGAGTGCCTCTGGCGCCCCCCTGCTGTTGAAACAAGGAATCGCTTTGAGCTCAGTATTTTCGACACAGGAAGATCCAACACGAACACCGGCCGTGAAATTGCCTGATCTCACTGACTCATCCCAGGGACGCCTCAGGACACAAAGAAATTCAGAGTGAGATTTAGGCCACCAGTCCTACCCCGCTCAACATGACCAAACGTAGCTGCAGGAGGGGATTTGGTGTCTGATTAGTTAATGGTTCTTAGTTAATCATCGTTTCGCCAACTAGCAATCCAGCATTTTAATGTTCCTTCACAAACCTTCATTGTTACTTTAAGATGTGGAAGAAAGACTTAGGCGGGGATTTTCTGGCCCCATCTGGGAGATTCGGTGGCCCAGCCGAAAGGCCATTGACTTTCTGGACAATCCCAGTGGCAGATGGGGCCGGAAAATCCCGCCCCTAGATTTCTCTGTGCCTCTCACAACCCCGGAATACCCCAAAGGGCTTTACAGCCAATGACGTATGTTTGAAGAGTGGTCACTGTCCTAATGGAAGAGAAACAGCAGTCAGGTTGAGCACAGCAAGATCCCACAAGCCATCAATGCGATAATGACCAGATATTCTCTTTTAGTGACATCAAGGGAGGAATACTGGCCAGGACAATATGGTGGAGAACTTCCCTGTTCTTAGAACAATATCACATGGACTTTTATGTCTACCTGAGAGGACAGACGGTACCTCAGTTTAATATCTCTTTCAAAAGACAGCCCTTCCAACAGTGCTGCACTCCCTCAGCACTGACCCTCTGACAGTGCACACTCCCTCAGTACTGGCCCTTGGACAGTGCAGCACTCACTCAATGCTGACCCTCCGACAGTGCAGTGCTCACTCAGTTCTGGCCTTCTGACAGTGCAACATTCCTTCAGTACTGACCCTCCAACAGTGCAGTGCTCCCTCAGTACTGATCCTTTGACAGAGCAGCACTCCCTCAGCACTGACCCTCCGATAGTGCAGCACTCCCTCAGTAGTGACCCTCTGACAGTGCAGCACTCCCTCAGTACTGACTCTCCGACAGTGTGGCACTCCCTTATTACTAAGCCCCTGACAGTGCTGCAATTCCTCAGTACAGACCCTCTGACAGTGCTCTGCTCCCTCAGTACTGACCCTCTGACAGTGCAGCACTCCCTCAGCACTGACCCTCCGACAGTGCAGCGCTCCCTTAGTACCGACCCTCCGACAGTGCAACCCTCCCTCAGTACTGACCCTCCGACAGTGCGGCACTCCCTCAGTACTGACCCTCTGACAGTGCGGCGCCCCCTCAGTACTGACCCTCCGACAGTGCAGCGCTCCCTCAGTACCGACCCTCCGACAGTGCAGCCCTCCCTCAGTACTGACCCTCTGACAGTGCGGAGTTCCCTCAGTACTGACCCTCTGACATTGCAGCACACCCTCAGTACTGACCCTCTGACAGTGCGGCACTCCCTCAGTACTGACCCTCTGACAGTGCAGCACTCCCTCAGTACTGACCCTCCGACAGTGCAGCACTCCCTCAGTACTGACCCTCCGACAGGGCGGCACTCCCTCAGTACTGACCCTCTGACAGTGCGGCACTCCCTCAGCACTGACCCTCCGACAGTGCGGCGCTCCCTCAGTACTGACCCTCTGACAGTGCGGCACTCCCTCAGTACTGACCCTCTGACAGTGCAGCACTCCCTCAGTACTGACCCTCTGACAGTGCAGCACTCCCTCAGTACTGACCCTCTGACAGTGCAGCGCTCCCTCAGTACTGACCCTCCGACAGTGCAGCACTCCCTCAGTACTGACCCTCTGACAGTGCAGCACTCCCTCAGTACTGACCCTCTGACAGTGCAGCACTCCCTCAGTACTGACCCTCCGACAGTGCAGCACTCCCTCAGCACTGACGCTCTGACAGTGCAGCACTCCCTCAGTACTGACCCTCCGACAGTGCAGCACTCCCTCAGCACTGACCCTCCGACAGGGCGGCACTCCCTCAGTACTGACCCTCTGACAGTGCAGCGCTCCCTCAGTACTGACCCTCTGACAGTGCAGCGCTCCCTCAGTACTGACCCTCTGACAGTGCAGCGCTCCCTCAGTACCGACCCTCCGACAGTGCAGCGCTCCCTCAGTACTGACCCTCTGACAGTGCAGCGCTCCCTCAGTACTGACCCTCTGACAGTGCAGCGCTCCCTCAGTACCGACCCTCCGACAGTGCAGCGCTCCCTCAGTACTGCACTGAGTGAGTCAGCTTGGATTTTATGCTGAAACCTTTGGAGTGAGTCTTGAACCCAAATCCTCCTGACTGAGAGTCAGATCAAACGTCCAACCACTCACGACCTTGTTTGCTTCAGGAATGTTAATGAGGGGAAAAAATACGGAGAGAACGACGGAAACATGAAATCTAAATCTCTTGAGAATTATTTTGGCGCCTGTTTGTAGGTGTCACGGCCACCGTGAGAAGATCAGTGATTGAATTAATCCCCGACCATGTCCAGTTTGAGGGTGAGTAATTCCTCAGTGTCTGTGAGGCTGTTGTGACATTGACAAACCCATGGCCCTCCCCTAGGAAACACCAACTAGTAACAGGAGTGAGGTGGGAGGGTTCCCTTAAACACAGTATTACAGTGGATCAGTGAATGATTAACTGCTGAGCAGAGTATTGCTCCTGTCTGTCTATCCCGCCTATTTGGGTGGGTATTATTAATCTATTGCTCCCAATTACTGTCCCACTGCTAAGCGGAGACAACCGTGTGAATCTCAGTACCAGCATTAATGAGGCGCCGATAATTACAAGTCAAATATTTACGCAGTGCGAAAATTACCCAAACAGATGGGCGGAGGAACTAAAACGTGTGATAATTTGGTGTTTTTTTTGAATGAAGACTCAGGGCTGCGGCGCTTTAATGAGATGCAAGCGGTGAACCCCAGCACAGATGATGCAGCGGTTGCCTGGAAACTAATGGTTTCCCTGGCAACCAGCAAGCGCAGGCTCCTGGGTGGAAATCGAGCAATCTGACAGGTCACAGCACTTCTTAAAATCCTGTCACACGTCCCCGTTCCCCTGTCAGCGGCCGGAGATTACCAGGGCCAGGATGCTGCCCATCTTTCTCACTGACAACACGTCTCTTCCTCTAGACAAACGCTCATTACGAGGTCTCATCGATAAATAATGAGGCCATTCAGCCCCTCGAACCTCCCCTGCCACTCAATAACATCGGGGCCAATCTCCTACCTCAACTCACTTTCCTGCCAGATCCTCTCATCCCGCGATTCCCATGGATCCCGCAAACCTATCACACCCGGTCTTGAAGATACTCAGAGACTGAGCATCCACAATCTGATCTCACTGCTTCACTTCTGTAACAATATCTCTCCCGTGTCCCACACACACTGACTCTCACTGGGGTACAGGTCCCACACACACTGACTCTCATTGGGGTACGGGTCCCACACACACTGACTCTCACTGGGGTACGGGTCCCACACACACTGACTCTCACTGGGGTACGGGTCCCACACACACTGACTCTCACTGGGGTACGGGTCCCACACACACTGACTCTCACTGGGGTACGGGTCCCACACACACTGACTCTCACTGGGGTACGGGTCCCACACACACTGACTCTCACTGGGGTACGGGTCCCACACACACTGATTCTCACTGGGGTACAGGTTCCACACACACACTGACTCTCACTGGGGTACGGGTCCCACACACACTGACTCTCACTGGGGTACGGGTCCCACACACACTGACTCTCACTGGGGTACGGGTTCCACACACACACTGACTCTCACTGGGGTACGGGTCCCACACACATTGACTCTCACTGGGGTACGGGTCCCACACACAGTGACTCTCACTGGGGTACAGTCCCACATACACTGACTCTCACTGGGGTACGGGTCACACACACACTGACTCTCACTGCGGTACAATCCCACGCACACTGACTCTCACTGGGGTACGGGTCCCACACACACTGACTCTCACTGGGGTACGGGTCCCACACACACTGACTCTCACTGGGGTACGGGTTCCACACACACACTGACTCTCACTGGGGTACGGGTCCCACACACACTGACTCTCACTGGGGTACGGGTCCCACACACAGTGACTCTCACTGGGGTACGGGTCCCACACACAGTGACTCTCACTGGGGTACGGGTCCCACACACGCTGACTCTCACTGGGGTACGGGTCCCACACAAACTGACTCTCACTGGGGTACGGGTTCCACACACACACTGACTCTCACTGGGGTACGGGTCCCACACACACTGACTCTCACTGGGGTACGGGTCCCACACACACTGACTCTCACTGGGGTACAGTCCCACACACACTGACTCTCACTGGGGTACGGGTCACACACACACTGACTCTCACTGTGGTACAATCCCACACACACTGACTCTCACTGGGGTACCGGTCCCACACACACTGACTCTCACTGGGGTACGGGTCCCACACACACTGACTCTCACTGGGGTACGGGTCCCACACACACTGACTCTCACTGAGGTACGGGTCCCACACACACTGACTCTCACTGGGGTACGGGTCCCACACACACTGACTCTCACTGGGGTACGGGTCCCACACACAGTGACTCTCACTGGGGTGCGGGTCCCACACACAGTGACTCTCACTGGGGTGCGGGTCCCACACACAGTGACTCTCACTGGGGTACAGTTCTACAAATTCTGAATCAGTTACAAAACTCGAACTTAATTTAAAGTGGGACAGTGAGCGGGCAGCAAATGCGCAATTCGACATCTTGTAATCCTTTAGGCCGATGACTGGCCAGAGCATTTGCGCAAAAAGAAAACGGTGTGAAAATGGGGTAATGAGACTGGGAGCTGATTGCTATCGTTGAGAAGAGTCCCAAACAGGGAGAGGTTCCAGTTAAAAAGAAAGAGGAACAGGGAAAGGGCTTCCAAGCAGAAGAGGTAAGGCGGCTGGTAGACCTTAAGTGGAGAGTGACTTGGAGAAGCCCTGGCGATTGAAGAAGGTGGCAGAAGATTGGTGACTGACTGCTCTGAGCCAGTGGGGCTAAGGTACCCCTTTGGAGCGGCTGTACTTTGCTCGGGGTGGCTGCAGAGCTGAAGTTGTGCTTGTGAGTTGGTGCTGGAATTCAGACAGAGGAATCCGGGGGAATGGAATCTCAGGAGACGGCACTGAAACTCTGCGGGGTGCGGGGTGGGCTGGAGCTGGGTCTGTCTGAGTTGGAGGCACTTTTGGGAAGAATTCCATGGTGAGACTTTCAGAGGTGAAGATTGCAACCCCTCGTGAGAGAGACAGAGATTGGTTGACTCACAGTATTTACCGACGTCTGTGTAGGTTGTTAAAGATCCCGTGGAATCTGTCTTGGTTACATTTGCCATTTATTGAGCTGTGTGTGCGTGCGACCTCAGTTTGTCTGTTAATTCACATATACATCGTATTAACCCTGAACGTTAGAGTATAAGATCGATATTGTCAATTGTTTTGTCTTTCGGACCTTGTGTGGAGTGACATTTATTTTTGTTTGTCCAAGTCCGTGGAATCTTGTGGCTTTACTCTTAGTGAGTGTCTCACACACGAACATACAACATACGAACATATGAATGAACGAACATATGAACGAACGTGTGAACAAGGAGCAGGAGGAGGAGGACATTTGGCCCCTTGATCCTGCTCCACCATTTAATAAGATCATGGCTGATCGGAGAGGAACCTGAAATCTGCATCAGACCTATCCCCAATAACCTTTCACCCCCTTGCTTACCAAGAACCTATCCACCTCTGCCTTAAAAATATTCAAAGACTCTGCTTCCACCGCCTGTTCAGGAAGAGAGTCCCAAAGACTCACGACCCTCTGAGAGAAAAAATTTCACCTCGTCTCTGTCTTAAATGAGCGACCCCTTATTTTTAAACAGTGACCCCTAGTTCTAGATTTTTCCACAAGAGGAAACATCCTCTCCACATCCACCACGTCAAGACCCCTCAGGATCTTACAAGTTTCAATCAAATCGCCTCTTACTCTTCTAAACTCCAGTGGGTACAAGCCTAACCTGGTCAACCTTTCCTCAGAAGACAACCCTTTCCTGGTATTAGTCTGGTAAACCTTCTCCTAACTGCTTCCAACACATTTACATCCTTCCTTAAATAAGGTGACCAATATTGTACACAGTATTCCAGATGTGATCTCACTAGTGCCCTGTACAACTGAAGCATAACCTCCCTACTTATGTATTCAATTCCTCACACAATAAATGGTAATATTCTATTAGCTTTCCTAATTACTTGCTGTACCTGCATACTAATCTTTTGCGATTCATGCACTAGATACCCAGATACCTCTTTTATTCTTCCTGTCAAAATGCACAATTTCACATTTTCCCACATTATACTCCATTTGCCAGATCTTTGCCCACTCACTTAATCCATCTGTATCCTTTTGTAGCCTCTTCACAACTTACTTTCCTACCTATCTTTGTGTCATCAGCAAATTTGGCAACCATCCCATCCATCCCTTCATCCAAGTCATTTATACAAATTGTGAACTGTTGAGGCCCCAGTACTGATCCCTGTGACACACCACTCATTACAACTTGCCAACCTGAAAAAGACCCATTCTACTCTCTGCTTTCTGTTAGCTAGCCAATCTTCTATCCAGGCCAATATGTTATTCCAGACACCATGAGCTTTTATTTTCCATAATAACCTTTGATGTGGCACTTTATCAAATGCCTTCTGGAAATCTAAGTACAGTACATCCACTGGTTCCCCTTTATCCACAGCACATGTGACTTCCTCAAAGAACTCCAATAAATTGGTTAAACATGATTTCCCTCTCACAGAACTATGTTCACTCCATCTGGTTACCTTGAATTTATCCAAGTGCCCTGCTATAGCATCTTTAATAATAGTTTCTAACATGTTCCCTATGACAGATGTTAAGCTAACTGGTCTGTAGTTTCCCACTTTCTGTCTCCCTCCCTTTTTGCTATTTTCCAATCTAATGGAACCTTCCCTGAATCTAGGGGATTTTGGAAAATTAAAACCAATACATCAACTATCTCACTATCAACTTCTTTTAAGACCCCAGGATGAAGTCCTTCAGGACCTGGACACTTGTCAGCCAACAAGTTGCTTATTCCCACTTCCCTGGTGATTGTAATTTTCCTGAATTCCTCCCTCCCTTCCTTTTCCTGATTTACAGCTATTTCTGTGATATTACTTGTATCCTCTATAGTGAAGACCGATGCAAAATACCTGTTCAATTCATCTGTCACCTCCTTGTTTTCCAATATTAATTCCCCGGCCTTACTTTCTATAGCACCAACGCTCACTTTGTTAACTTGTTTCGTTTTTAAATATTTATAGAAACTCTTAATATCTGTTTTTATATTTCTGGCTAGCAGTCTCTTGTACTCTAATTTTCCCCTCCTTATTAATCTAGGTGTAGAACACCTAAATCTCAGAATGATCATTCTCAGTTCCAAATCTCTCCACCATCTCACTCCTCCCTATCTCTGGAACCTCCTTCAGCTCTATCACCTCCAAGATCTTTGTGCTCCTCTCATTCTGGTCTCCTGAGCATCCCCGATTTCCATTACTGCACCACTGACGGCCATTCCTGGGCCCTAAGCTCTGGAATTCCCACCCTGAACCTCCCCCTCTAGACCTCTCTCTCATCCTTTAAGGTGCTTCTTAAAACCAACCACTTTAACAAAGATTTTGGTCACCTGATCTGAGACATCCTTCTGTGGCTCCATGTCAAATTTGACAGATACTGCTCGAGTGAAGTACCTTGTGACCTTTTAATACATTGGAGCTATATAAGTGCAGGTTGTGGTAGTCGACATTAGCAGGTACTTGTCTATCACTGAGTGCAAGGAGAGGAGGCCAGAAAATTGGTAACAAAATAAAATAATACATTTATTAAATAAGAATCTTTTCAAAATGGGATTCAGAGTTTGCAGCTGATCACCTGCAGGAGCTGCACGGTGGTTGCACCAGTTAAAGCAGGCACTGCCACCTGGTGTTTACGTGTGGGTATTACTGGCTGGGCCAGCACTTATTTTCCATCCCTAGTTGCCCTTGAGAAGGTGGTGGTGAGCTGCCTTCTTGCGCCGCTGCAGTCCATGTGGTGTAGGTACACCCACTGTGCTGTTAGGGAGGGAGTTCCAGGATTTTAACCCAGCGACAGTGAAGGAACGGCGATATAGTTCCAAGTCAGGATGGTGAGTGACTTGGAGGGGAACTTCCAGGTGGTGGTGTTCCCATGTGTCTGCTGCCCTTGTCCTTCTAGATGGTGGTGGTCATGGGTTTGGAAGGTGCTGTCGAAGGAGCCTTGGTGAATTTCTGCAGTGCATCTTGTAGATGGTACACACACTGCTGATGGAGATTCTGCAACTGGATATTTAATAAAAAGGTTTAAAAGGATATTTTTTCAGTGGATCACCAGCCAACTTGATGACAGCATCACAGTAAACCAGCTGTGGCCTGCTTTGAATGCTGCTCCCATTTACATAGACACTGTCTGTCTGCATCATGCCAATTAAAATCTGTGGTCAAAAATACTTCTCTGTTCAAGGTCACTGCTCACATGGGCAGAGACACACACCTTTCAAATCAATGAATGGTTACATACACATGGTCACATGTACACACAGGTCACGTGTGCACAAGCTTACAGTCTGGGTTCACACATGAAGAATGGCCCCTTGGGTGAGATATCAGACGCCACATGTAGACCTGCGACAGTTAACAGCAGGCCTGTCCTTCCCTGAAGGTTCTCACTGACTCTCACTGGGGTACGGGGTCCCCCTCCTCTCCTGAAGGTGCTGACTCTCACTGGGGTACAGGTCCCCTGCTCTCCTGAAGGTGCTGACTCTCACTGGGGTACAGGTCCCCCTCCTCTCCTGAAGGTGCTGACTCTCACTGGGGTACAGGTCCCCCTCCTCTCCTGAAGGTGCTGACTCTCACTGGGGTACAGGTCCCCCTCCTCTCCTGAAGGTGCTGACTCTCACTGGGGTACAGGTCCCCTGCTCTCCTGAAGGTGCTGACTCTCACTGGGGTACAGGTCCCCCTCCTCTCCTGAAGGTGCTGACTCTCAATGGGGTACAGGTCCCCCTCCTCTCCTGAAGGTGCTGACTCTCACTGGGGTACAGGTCCCCCTCCTCTCCTGAAGGTGCTGACTCTCACTGGGGTACAGGTCCCCCTCCTCTCCTGAAGGTGCTGACTCTCACTGGGGTACAGGTCCCCTCATCTCCTGAAGGTGCTGACTCTCACTGGGGTACAGGGTCCCCTCCTCTCCTGAAGGTGCTGACTCTCACTGGGGTACAGGTCCCCCTCCTCTCCTGAAGGTGCTGACTCTCACTGGGCTGCCCTATTACTAGTGTTGATTGAGGTTCAGTGGAGAAAATCCTGCCTCTGAATTAGAAAGTTTTGGGCTTAAGTCCAACTCCAAAGACTTACTTACGGAAACTTGAGATAACCTCAGAGGTGTGGGCGTAATGTCATTGGACTAATAATCCAAAGGATCAGGATGATCCATCTCAACCTCCTCCGGAGGTCCCCAGCATCACAGATTCCAGTCTTAAGCCAATTCGATTCACTCCACGTGATATCAAGAAATGGCTGAAGACACTGGATACTGCAAAGGCTATGGGCCCTGACAATATTCCAGCAATAGTACTGAAGACTTGTGCTCCAGAACTTGCCGCGCCCCTAGCCAAGCTGTTCCAGTACAGCCACAATACCCGGCAATGTGGAAAATTGCTCAGGTATGTCCTGTACACAAAAAGCAGGACAGATCCAACCCGGCCAATTACTGCCCCATCAGTCTACTCTCCATCATCAGTAAAGTAATGGAAGGAGTCATCAACAGTGCTATCAAGCGGCACTTGCTTAGCAATAACCTGCTCACTGATGCCCAATTTGGGTTCCGCCAGGGCCACTCAGCTCCTGACCTCATTACAGCCTTGGTTCAAATATGGACAAAAGAGCTGAACTCCCGAGGTGAGGTGAGAGTGACTGCCCTTGACATCAAGGCAGCATTTGACCGAGTGTGGCATCAAAGAGCCCTAGCAAAACTGGAGTCAATGGGAATCAGGGGAAAACTCTCCACTGGTTGGAGTCATACCTAGCACAAAGGAAGATATCATAGAGTCATAGAGGTCTACAGCACAGAAAAAGGCCCTTCGGCTCATCTAGTCTGTGTCAGTCAAACAAGTACCTAACTATTCTAATCCCATTTTCCAGCACTAGGCCCATAGCCTTGTATGCCATGGCATTGCAAGTGCACATCCAAATACTTCTTAAATGTTATGAGGGTTTCTGCCTCTACCACCCTTTCAGGCAGCGAGTCCAGATTCCCACCACCGTCTGGGTGAAAGAATTCTTCCTCACATCCCCTCTAAACCTCCTGCCCCTTACCTTAAAACTATGCCCCCTGGTTATTGGTCCCTCCACCAAAGGGAAAAGTTCCTTCCTGTCTACCCTATCTATGCCCCTCATAATTTTATACACCTCAATCATGTCCCCCCTCAATCTCCTCTGCTCCAGGGAAAATAACCCCAGTCTATCCAATCTCTCCTCATAACTAAAACTCTCCAGCTCAGGCAACATCGTGGTAAATCTCCTCTGCACTCTCTCTAGTGCAATCACATCCTTCCTATAATGTGGATTCCAGAGCTGCACGCAATACTCTAGCTGTGGCCTAACCAGCGTTTTATACAGTTCCAGCACAACCTTCCTGCTCTTATATTCTATGCCTTGGCTAAGAAAGGCAAGTATCCCATATGCCTTTTTAACCACCTTATCTACCTGTCCCACTACCTTAAGGGACCGGTGGACATGCACACCAAGGTCCCTCTGATCCTCGGTACTTCCCAGGGTCCTACCATTCATCGTGTATTCCCGTGCCTTGTTTGTCCTGCCCAAGTGCATCACCTCACACTTATCCGGATTAAATTCCATTTGCCACTGATCAGCCCATCTGACTCTCACTGGGGTACAGGTCCCCCTCCTCTCCTGAAGGTGCTGACTCTCACTGGGGTACAGGTCCCCTGCTCTCCTGAAGGTGCTGACTCTCACTGGGGTACAGGTCCCCCTCCTCTCCTGAAGGTGCTGACTCTCAATGGGGTACAGGTCCCCCTCCTCTCCTGAAGGTGCTGACTCTCACTGGGGTACAGGTCCCCCTCCTCTCCTGAAGGTGCTGACTCTCACTGGGGTACAGGTCCCCCTCCTCTCCTGAAGGTGCTGACTCTCACTGGGGTACAGGTCCCCTCATCTCCTGAAGGTGCTGACTCTCACTGGGGTACAGGGTCCCCTCCTCTCCTGAAGGTGCTGACTCTCACTGGGGTACAGGTCCCCCTCCTCTCCTGAAGGTGCTGACTCTCACTGGGCTGCCCTATTACTAGTGTTGATTGAGGTTCAGTGGAGAAAATCCTGCCTCTGAATTAGAAAGTTTTGGGCTTAAGTCCAACTCCAAAGACTTACTTACGGAAACTTGAGATAACCTCAGAGGTGTGGGCGTAATGTCATTGGACTAATAATCCAAAGGATCAGGATGATCCATCTCAACCTCCTCCGGAGGTCCCCAGCATCACAGATTCCAGTCTTAAGCCAAGTCTATATGCTCCTGTAATCTAAGGCTACCCTCCTCACTATTTACCACCCCACCAATTTTCATGTCATCTGCGAACTTACTGATCAATCCTCCTACATTCAAGTCTAAATCGTTTATATATACCACAAACAGCAAGGGACCCAACACCGATCCCCGTGGAACCCCATTGGACACAGGCATCCAGTCACAAAAACACCCCTTGACCATCACCCTCTGCTTCCTGCCACACAGCCAATTCTGGATCCAATTTGCCAAATTGCCTTGGATCCCATGGGCTCTTACCTTCATTATCAGTCTCCCATGTGGGACCTTATCAAAAGCCTTGCTGAAGTTCAAGTAGACTACGTCAAATGCATTGCCCTCATCTACACACCTGGTCACCTCTTCAAAAAATTCAATCAAATTGGTCAGACATGACCTCCCCTTTACAAAACCATACTGACCGTCCTTGATTAATCCCTGCCTCTCCAAGTGTAGATTAATTCTGTCCCTCGGAATTACTTCCAATAGTTTCCCCAGCACTGAGGTTAGACTGACTGCCTGTAGTTCCCTGGTTTATCCCTTCCTCCCTTCTTGAATAACGGTACCACATTGGCTGTCCTCCAGTCCTCTGGCATCTCTCCTGTGGCCAGAGAGGTATTGAAAATTATTGCCAGCGCCCCTGCTCCCTCCTCCCTTGCCTCACTCAACAGCCTGGGATACATTTCATCCAGGCCTGGAGATTTCTCTACTTTTAAGCCTTCCAGACCACTTACAACCTCCTCCCTTTCTATGCTAATTTCTTTAATTATATCACAGTCCTTCTGCCTGATTTCCATACCCACGTCATCCCTCTCACTTGTGAACACCAACACAAAGCGTTCATCTAGAACCCTACCTCCATCTTCCAGCTCCACACATAAATTACCACTCTAGCCCTTAATGGGCCCTACTCTTTCCCTAGCTATCCTCTTGCTCTTAGGGCAGAATTCTACGAGTTGGCGAGCAGGGGCGGGGCCCACTTACCGATGTGTAAAATGACACGTGGTTACGTCAGGGGGAACTCCCGACATCATCCCGCCCTATTTAAATTTTCAGGAAGTTGGGGGCGCGGCCAAATCAGCTGTGGACCTGCCGACCTGTAATGGCCAATTGAGGCCATTGACAGGGTCAATTAAGTAATTAAAGGACCTGCCCGTCCAACCTTAAGGCTGGTGGGCAGGCCAGGAGCCCCAGCGGCAAATAGATAAAACATGAAACCTCATCCACGGGCGGGATGAGGTCTCATGTAGGGTTTTAAAAATTTTAATAAAGATTTTGTAAAAATTATGGACATGTGACATTGCCACGGGGGGTCATGTAAGGGAAATTTTATTTTTCTATTTTTGTCTTTTTTACATGTGCAGCCGATCTCCCCGAGGCAGCACTTAGCCTCAGGGAGATGAATGCGCACTTTCGTGCGTGAAAGAGCACACTCTCGATTTTGGGATTCCCCTCTCGCCCGCACAGGGAGCGCTAAGCGCTTCTGTGCGGACATCACACTGGGCGGGCCTTAATTGGCCCGCCCACGTAAAATGGTGCCGCACCTCCGACCGTGGGCACCAATCGGAAGTGCGCCTGTACGCGCCCGCCCATCAACATCCACCCCACCACAGGGGCAAAATTCAGCCCTTACTGTACTTGTAAAATAACTTTGGATTTTCCTTTATTTTACCTGCCAATGTATTTTCATGACCCCTTTTTGCTCTCCTAATTTCCTTTTTAAGTTCCCCCCTACACATTCTATACTTCTCTAGCGTTTCCGCTGTTTAGACCATAAGACCACAAGACATAGGAGCAGAAATTAGGCCATTCGGCCCATCGAGTCTGCTCTGCCATTCAATCATGGCTGATAAGTTTCTCAACCCCATTCTCCACCTTCTCCCCGTAACCTTTGATCCCCTTACCAATCAAGAACCTATCTATCTCGGTCTTAAATACACTCAATGACCTGGCCTCCACAACCTTCTGTGGCAATGAATTCCATAGATTCACCACTCTCTGGCTAAAATAGTTTCTCCTCATCTCTGTTCTAAAAGGTCTTCCCTTTACTCTGAGGCTGTGCCCTCGGGTCCTAGTCTCTCCTACTAATGGAAACATCTTCCCCACGTCCACTCTATCCAGGCCTTTCAGTATTCTGTAAGTTTCAATCAGATCCCCCCCTCATCCTTCTAAACTCCATTGAGTATAGACCCAGAGTCCTCAAACGTTCCTCATACGTTAAGCCTTTCATCCCTGGGATCCTTCTCATGAACCTCCTCTGGACCCTCTCCAGGGCCAGCACATCCTTCCTGAGATACAGGGCCCAAAATTGCTCACAATATTCTAAATGTGGTCTGACCAGAGCCTTATAAAGCCTCAGCAGCACATCCCTGCTTTTATATTCTAGTCCTCTCGAAATAAATGCCAACATTGCATTTGCCTTCCTAACTACCGACTCAATCTGCAAGTTAACCTTAAGAGAATCCTGGACTAGGACTCCCAAGTCCCTTTGCACTCCAGATTTTTGAATTCTCTCCCCATTTAGAAAATAGTCTATGCCTCTAATCTTCCTACCAAAGTGTATGACCTCACACTTCCCCACGTTGTATTCCATCTGCCACTTCTTTGCCCATTCTCCTAACCTGTCCAAATCCTTCTGCAGCCTCCCCGCCTCCTCAATACTACCTGTCCCTCCACCTATCTTTGTATCATCTGCAAACTTAGCCAGGATGCTCTCAGTTCCTTCATCTAGATCATTAATGTATAAAGTGAAAAGTTGTGGTCCCAACACTGACCCCTGCGGAACTCCACTAGTCATCGGCCGCCATCCTGAGAAGGACCCCCTTATCCCCACTCTCTGCCTCCTGCCAGACAGCCAGTCTTCTATCTATGCTAGTACCTTGCCTCTAACACCATGGGCTCTTATCTTACTGAGCAGCCTCCTGTGCGGCACCTTGTCAAAGGCCTTCTGGAAGTCCAAGTAGATAACATCCATTGGTTCTCCTTTGTCTAACCTACTCGTTACCTCCTCAAAGAATTCTAACAGATTTGTCAGGCATGACCTCCCCTTGATGAAACCATGCTGACTTTGCTCTATTTTACCATGCACTTCCAAGTATTCTGAAATCTCATCCTTAATAATGGACTCTAAAATCTTACCAACGACCGAGGTCAGGCTAATCGGCCTGTAATTCCCGTATTTTGCCTCACTCCCTTCTTAAACAGGGGGGTTACATTAGTGATTTTCCAGTCCTCTGGGACCCTCCCTGACTCCAGTGATTCCTGAAAGATCACCACTAACGCCTCCACTATCTCTTCAGCTATCTCCTTCAGAACTCTGGGGTGTAATCCATCTGGTCCAGGTGATTTATCCACCTTCAGACCTTTCAGTTTTCCTAGCACCTTCTCCTTGGTAATGGCCACCATACTCACCTCTGCCCCCCGACTCTCTTGAACTTTGGGGATGTCACCTGTGTCTTCCACCGTGAAGACTGATGCAAAGTACCAATTCAGTTCCTCCGCCATTTCTTTGTTCCCCACTACTACTTCTCCAGCGTCATTTTCCAGCGGCCCAATGTCCACTTTTGCCTCTCTCTTACCCTTTATATATCTAAAAAAACTCTTGCAATCTTCTTTTATATTACTGGCTAGTTTACCCTCATATTTAATCTTCTCCCTCCTTATTTCTTTTTTAGTTGTCCTCTGTTGGTCTTTGTCGGCTTCCCAATCCCCTGGCTTCTCACTGCTCTTTGCCACATTGTATGCTTTCTCTTTAGCTTTTATGCTGCCCCTGACTTCCCTTGTCAGCCATGGTTGCCTCGTCCTCCCTTTAGTATGCTTCTTCTTCCTAGGGATGAATTTTTGCTGTGTCTCCCAAGAAACTCCTGCCATTGCTGTTCCACTGTCTTTCCTGCTAGGCTCATCTCCCAGTCAATTCTGGCCAGCTCCTCCCTCATGCCTCTGTAGTTGCCTTTATTCAACTGTAATACCGTTACATCTGATTCCAGCTTTTTCCTCTCAAATTGCAGGGTGAATTCTATCATATTATGGTCACTTCCTCCTAAGGGTTCCTTCACCTTAAGCTCCCTTATCAAATCTGCCTCATTACACATCACTAAATCTAGAATTGCCTGTTCCCTAGTGGGCTCCACCACAAGCTGCTCCAAAAAGCCATCTCGTAGACATTCCACAAATTCCTTTTCTTGGGATCCACTACCAACCTGATTTTCCCAGTCTACCTGCATATTGAAATCCCCCATGATCACTGTAACCTTGCCTTTCTTACACACCTTTTCTATCTCCTGGTGTATCTTGTGCCCCACATCCTGGCTACTGTTCAGAGGCCTGTACATAACTCCCATTATGGTTTTTTTACCTTTGCGGTTCCTCAACTCTACCCACACAGATTCTACATCACCTGACCCTACGTCATTTCTTGCTATTGATTTAATTTCATTTCTTACTAACAAAGCAACCCCACCCCCTCTGCCAACCTGCCTATCTTTTCGGTACGATGTATATCCTTAGATATTTAGCTCCCAGTCCTGATCCCCTTGCAGCCATGTCTCCGTGATGCCCACTACATCGTACCTGCCAATTTCAATCTGCGCCACAAGCTCATTTACCTTATTTCGTATACTGCGTGCATTCAGATACAACACCTTCAGTCCTGTATTTCCCGTCCCCTTTCTCATTGTTTTGAGCCCTCGGTATCTGCCATAATCCTCCCCTTTTCTCTTTATCCAATCCTGTATATCCCTCGACTTCCAGGGTTCCCTGGATTTGTTGATCCCACCCTTTGTCCTTATTGGAATATGTCAGCCTCTCTCCCTATTTCCTTCTTGAATGAGTCCCACTGCTCTGATGCAGATTCACCTAAAAGTAGCTGCTCCCAGTCCACTCTGGCCAAATCATACCTGATCTTATTAAAATCAGCTTTCCCCAATTCAAACTCTGATTTCTGGCCCATCCTTGTCCTTTTCCATAACAACCTTGAATCTAACGGAGTTATGATCATTATCCTGTCGGCTGGTTCCCCGAGCAGACTGTCAAAGTCATTTGGCAGAATGCCTCATCGCCAGAACTTTCCAACAAGCACCAAGACGTAGCTTGGCTGGTGGTGAGAAAGGCCCTCCCAGTCAGATCCTTCCAACACGCCAGGAGTCTCACCCCCTCTGCACGTTGCCCTCGAGGTGGCTGTGGTGGGGACGAGACTGTTGTTCACCTCCTTGTGGATTGTGCCTTTGCAAAGAAAGTCTGGAGAGAGATGCAGTGGTTGCTGTCGAGGTTCATCCCGAGCAGTTCTGTGACACAGGACTCTGTGCTCTATGGGCTGTTCCCAGGGACACACACCGAGACAAACATCAACTGCAGCTGGAGGATCATCAACTCGGTGAAAGACGCGCTTTGGTCTGCTAAATGACTTTGACAGTCTGCTCGGGGAACCATCCCACAGGGTCCACCCTCTCCTTTTCCCTCAGGGCCTCTAAGACGTTACGTGCTGACCACTGCCTGATGGACTTGTGGTCAAAGGTGTTTTTCTGCATAAATTTTTCCACGAGGGACAGGTGGTACGGCACGGTCCAACTACTTGGAGCGTTCCGCGGCAGCGTGGCCAGACCCATCCTTCGCAACACCGGGGACAGGTAGAACCTCAGCACGTAGTGACACTTGGTGTTTGCGTACTGAGGGTCTACCCACCGCTTGATGCAGCCACACACAAAGGTGGCCATCAGGATGAGGGCGATGTTGGGCCGGGTTCCTTATGTTGCAACAGTGACTACACTTCGCGTTGGGGACTGATCTTCAGGTTTTAAAGGCGCTATAGAAATGCAAATCTTTCTTTGTTTAAGTGAGAGGGTTTGCAGACAGCCCCAGGATTGTTAGTGTTTACCTGTCGAACCTGTTTATATTCAGGGTTAGACTCTGTGTGATCAGTTTGAGCAATAGCCTGCCCTTTGTTTTCCTGAGCTCTGCCTGTACGGAGAGGAATGCAGTCGGACTAGTTTCGATTCTGTTTCACCATCAGCCTGACACAGGGAACAGCAGAGAATCTTCAACAGCTAACACCCAGTACAGGAATGTCACAGGGAAATATAGAGCAGCATGATTCACATCACCTCCCCGGCTCCCATTCCCCCTCCCCCCCAAACACACCCTGACCCCTCCCCCCCAAACACACCCTGACCCCTCCCCCCCAAACACACCCTGACCCCTCCCCCGGCTCCCATTCCCCCTCCCCCCCAAACACACCCTGACCCCTCCCCCCCAAACACACCCTGACCCCTCCCCAGGCTCTCATCCCCCTCTGCCCTCCCCCCCACCATTACTCACCCTGACTCCAGCCCGTTCGCCCACTATGGGGTTAGCGTTGAATCCACAAGTTTCTGATTGAGAGCGGGAGTTATTCTTGGAGCTAACACCTTAAAACATGGTCAACAAAACCAAACTGAACACATCACTTGGATTTTGTCAGTTTTTATCACCATTTCTTGCTGCTCATTCTTGGAGATTAATCTTCAATTTCCCAGAGGCACCTGGAAAATCTGGAGGAAGGCAACAGGAAAACAGGTCACAGAGTGAGACCGAGTCACACTGACCGGGACTGAGACCAGGAGCGAGACCGAGAGTGAGACCGAGTCACACTGACCGGGACTGAGACCAGGAGCGAGACTGAGAGTGAGACCAGGTGACACTGACCGGGACTGAGATCACGAGCGAGACCGAGAGCGAGACCGAGTCACACTGACCGGGACTGAGACCAGAAGCGAGACTGAGAGTGAGACCGAGTCACACTGACCGGGACTGAGACCAGGAGCGAGACCGAGAGTGAGACCGAGTCACACTGACCGGGACTGAGACCAGGAGCGAGACTGAGAGTGAGACCGAGAGACACTGACCGGGACTGAGACCAGGAGCGAGACCGAGACTGAGACCGAGTCACACTGACCGGGACTGAGACCAGGAGCGAGACTGAGAGTGAGACCGATTGACACTGACCGGGACTGAGACCAGGAGCGAGACTGAGAGTGAGACCGAGTCACACTGACCGGGACTGAGACCAGGAGCGAGACTGAGAGTGAGACCGAGTGACACTGACCGGGACTGAGACCAGGAGCGAGACTGAGAGTGAGACCGAGTCATGCTGACCGGGACTGAGACCAGGAGCGAGACCGAGAGTGAGACCGATTGACACTGACCGGGACTGAGACCAGGAGCGAGACCGAGAGTGAGACCGAGTCACACTGACCGGGACTGAGACCAGGAGCGAGACCGAGAGTGAGACCGAGTCACACTGACCGGGACTGAGACCAGGAGCGAGACCGAGAGTGAGACCGAGTCACACTGACCGGGACTGAGACCAGGAGCGAGACCGAGAGTGAGACCGAGTGACACTGACCGGGACTGAGACCAGGAGAGAGACCGAGTCACACTGACCGGGACTGAGACCAGGAGAGAGACCGAGTCACACGGACCGGGACTGAGACCAGGAGCGAGACTGAGAGTGAGACCGAGTCACACTGACCGGGACTGAGGCCAGGAGGGAGACTGAGAGTGAGACTGAGTGACACTGACCGGGACTGAGACCAGGAGCGAGACTGAGAGTGAGACCGAGTCACACTGACCGGGACTGAGACCAGGAGCGAGACTGAGAGTGAGACCGAGTCACACTGACCGGGACTGAGACCAGGAGCGAGACTGAGAGTGAGACCGAGTCACACTGACCGGGGCTGAGACCAGGAGCGAGACTGAGAGTGAGACCGAGTCACACTGACCGGGACTGAGACCAGGAGAGAGACCGAGTCACACTGACCGGGACTGAGACCAGGAGTGAGACCGAGAGTGCGACCGAGTGACACTGACCGGGACTGAGACCAGGAGCGAGACTGAGAGTGAGACCGAGTCATGCTGACCGGGACTGAGACCAGGAGCGAGACCGAGAGTGAGACCGAGTGACACTGACCGGGACTGAGACCAGGAGCGAGACCGAGAGTGAGACCGAGTCACACTGACCGGGACTGAGACCAGGAGCGAGACTGAGAGTGAGACCGAGTGACACTGACCGGGACTGAGACCAGGAGCGAGACCGAGACTGAGACCGAGTGACACTGACCGGGACTGAGACCAGGAGCGAGACCGAGAGTGAGACCGAGTCACACTGACCGGGACTGAGACCAGGAGCGAGACTGAGAGTGAGACCGAGTGACACTGACCGGGACTGAGACCAGGAGCGAGACCGAGACTGAGACCGAGTGACACTGACCGGGACTGAGACCAGGAGCGAGACAGAGTGAGACCGAGTCACACTGACCGGGACTGAGACCAGGAGCGAGACTGAGAGTGAGACCAGTCACACTGACCGGGACTGAGACCCGGAGCGAGACAGAGTGAGACCGAGTGACACTGACCGGGACTGAGACCCGGAGCGAGACTGAGAGTCATACTGAGCAAGAGACCGAGTCACACTGACCGAGAGTGAAACCATGAGTGAGACTGAATCACAGTGAGAGTGAGACTGAGAGTGAGACCGAGAGTCACATCAACTGGAGCTGAGACTGACTCTGTCAGTGACCAAGAGTGAGAGCGAGAGTAACTCTGAGCTGGACAGAGGGAGGGGGTTGCTCTCTGAAGGAAGGGCTGATTTGTGATCCAGAATGCTGAGCTGCCTGAAGGTGCCTGGAGATGCTGAGAGAGTAACAGGAATCTCAGGAATGTTGTTTATAATAATAACCTCACCCTCATCGTCACTAGCAGATTGGAAAGGGCAGCATGACAAAAGGATTGGGAAAAAAAAGTTAAATTTCATGGCTCAGGGGAGGAGCAGGATTTTGTTTGGGTTAACTGGGTGCTGGTGTGAATCAGTCAGATTTCCACTGAATGTCAGGCAGACTGAGGGCAGAGGGGAAGAGGGGAGACAATTGCTGGGCACGCCCGGAAGGAACAAAATAGCTCATGACAGTCGTCTCATTCCCCAGTTTTCACTGGTGTTCCATTTTAAGGTGAACAAGACCAGTTTGGACCAGTTTTCTTATTTCCCAGTTTTTGCTGTTCATTCATTCTGGGAGGCCAGTTTCTAATGAGAGATTAGGAAGGTAAATGAGGTAAAGGGGGAATCAAGGGATTCGGGTTGCCAACTGTGAGTAAATGTATTCCTGGAGGTTTCATCGTTTGACTTCCCCCCCACACGCCATCCATTATTCACCCATCCTTGTGATGTCTGTGGCCTTCACACGCCAACTGGAAGATGCCTGACTGTCAGACAAACAGCCTTTCTTTCCCCAATTTGAATATTTTGATATCTGGTAAAGAGAAATGATCAAAGAAAATGACAAAAATTCAATGTTTTTTAATGTTCCGATGATTTTTCTCCGGGGCTGCAGTGTCCTCGAGATTGATTTTCAACACCGCAGACTCCAGGCTGATCCTAGGGGAGGCGATGGTGTCGGTGGTGGTGGTGTCGGTGGTGGTGGTGGTGTCGGTGGTGGTGTTGGTGTCGGTGGTGGTGGTGGTGTCGGTGGTGGTGGTGGTGGTGGTGGTGGTGTCGGCGGTGGTGGTGTCGGTGGTGGTGTTGGTGTCGGTGGTGGTGTCGGTGGTGGTGGTGGTGTCGGTGGTGGTGGTGGTGGTGGTGTCGGCGGTGGTGGTGTCGGTGGTGGTGGTGACGGTGGTGGTGGTGGTGGTGGTGTCGGCGGTGGTGGTGTCGGTGGTGGTGGTGTAAGTGGTGGTGGTGGTGGTGGTGTCGGTGGTGGTGTCGGTGGTGTCGGTGGTGGTGGTGGTGGTGTCGGTGGCGGTGGTGGTGTCGGTGGTGGTGGTGGTGGTGGTGTCAGTGGTGGTGGTGTCGGTGGTGGTGGTGTCGGTGGTGGTGGTGTCGGCGGTGGTGGTGTCAGTGGTGGTGGTGTCGGTGGTGGTGGTGGTGGTGTCGGCGGTGGTGGTGTCGGTGGTGTCGGTGGTGGTGGTGGTGGTGTCGGCAGTGGTGGTGGTGGTGGTGGTGTCGGCGGTGGTGGTGTCGGCGGTGGTGGTGTCGGTGGTGGTGGTGGTGGTGGTGGTGTCGGCAGTGGTGGTGTCGGTGGTGGTGGTGTCGTTGGTGGTAGTGGTGGTGGTGTCGGCGGTGGTGGTGTCGGTGGTGGTGGTGTCGGTGGTGGTGGTGTCGGTGGTGGTGGTGGTGGTGGTGTCGGCGGTGGTGGTGTCGGTGGTGGTGGTGGTGGTGTCGGCGGTGGTGGTGGTGGTGGTGTCGGCGGTGGTGGTGTCGGTGGTGGTGGTGTCGATGGTGGTGGTGTCGGTGGTGTCAGTGGTGGTGGTGTCGGCGGTGGTGGTGTCGGTGGTGGTGGTGTCGATGGTGGTGGTGTCGGTGGTGTCGGTGGTGGTATTGTGGCTGGACTAATAATCCAGAGACCCAGGGTAATGCAACCATTTGGTGTAAAAACCCATCTGGTTCACTCATACCCTTTAGGGAAAGAAATATGCCGTCCTTACCTGGTCTGGCCTACATGTGATTCCAGACCCAGAACAATGGGGCTGACTCTTAAATGGCCTAGCAAGACACTCAGTTGTATCAAAGTCACAAAAAAAGGAATGAAACCGGACGGACCATTGGAAAAGACAACAGCAAACTCAGCCCTGTCGACCCTGCAAAGTCCTCCTTACTAACATCTGGGGGCTTGTGCCAAAATTGGGAGAGCTGTCTCACAGGCTAGTCAAGCAACAGCCTGACATAGTCATCATAACAGAATTATACCTTACAGATAATGTCCCAGACACCACCACCACCATCCCTGGGTATGTCCTGTCCCACCGGCAGGACAGGCCCAGCAGAGGTGGCGGCATAGTGATATAGTCAGAAGGTAGTTGCCCTGGGAGCCTTCAACATCGACTCTGGACCCTATGAAGTCTCATAGCTTCAGGTTATAACATGGGCAAGGAAACCTCCTGCTGATTACCACGTACCGCCCTCCCTCAGCTGATGAATCAGTGCTCCTCCATGTTGAACATCACTTGAGGAAGCACTGAGGGTGGCAAGGGTGCAGAATGTACTCTGGGTGGGGGACTTCAATGTCCATCACCGAGAGTGGCTCGGTAGCACCACTACTGACCGAGCTGGCTGAGTCCTAAAGGACATAGCTGCTAGACTGGGTCTGCGGCAGGTGGTGAGGGAACCAACAAGAGGGAAAAACACACTTGACCTCATCCTCACCAACCTGCCTGCTGCAGATGTATCTGTCCATGACAGTATCGGTAGGAGTGACCACCGCACAGTCCTTGTGGAGACGAAGTCCCACCTTCACATTGAGCATACCCTCCATCGTGTTGTGTGGCACCACCACCATGCCAAATGGGATAGATTTCGAACAGATCTAGCAACTCAAGACTAGGCATCCATGAGGTGCTGTGGGCCATCAGCAGCAGCAGAACTGTACTCGAACACAATCTGTAACCTCACGGCATATACCTGACTCAAGCTAGGGGTCAGTCATGGTTCAATGAAGAGTGCAGGAGGGCATGCCAGGAGCAGCACCAGGCATACCTAAAAATGAGGTGTCAACCTGGTGAAGCTATAACACAGGACTACTCGCATTCCAAACAGCATAAGCAGCAAGTGATAGACAGAGCTAAGCGATCCCACGACCAATGGATCAGATCTAAGCTCTGCCGTCCTGCCACATCCAGTTGTGAATGGTGGTGGACAATTAAACAACTCACTGGAGGAGGAGGCTCCACAAATATCCCCATCCTCAATGATGGAGGAGCCCAGCACATCAGTGCAAAAGATAAGGCTGAAGCATTTGCTACAATCTTCAGCCAGAAATGCTGAGTGGATGATCCATCTTAGCCTCCTCCAGAGGTCCCCAGCATCACAGATGCCAGTCTTCAGCCAATTCCATTTACTCCACGTGATATCAGGAAACAGCTGAAGGCACTGGATACTGCAAAGGCTATGGGCCCTGACAATATTCTGGCAATAGCACTGAAGACTTGTGCTCCAGAACTTGCCGTGCCCCTAGCCAAGCTGTTCCAGTACAACTACAACACTGGCATCTACCCGGCTATGTGGAAAATTGCCCAGGTACGTCCTGTACACAAAAAACAGGACAAATCCAACCCGGCCAGTTACCGTCCCATCAGTCTACTCTCAATCATCAGTAAAGTAATGGAAAGGATCATCAACAGTGCTATCAAGCGGCACTTGCTTAGCAATAACCTGCTCACTGATGTCCAGTTTAGGTTCTGCCAGGGCCACTCAGCTCCTGACCTCATTACAGCCTTGGTTCAAACATGGACAAAAGAGCTGAACTCCCGAGGTGAGGTGAGAGTGACTGCCCTTGACATCAAGGCAGCATTTGACCGAGTGTGGCATCAAGAAACCCTAGCAAAACTGGAGTCAATGGGAATCAGGGGGAAAACTCTCCACTGGTTGGAGTCATACCTAGCACAAAGGAAGATGGTTGTGGTTGTTGGAGGTCAGTCATCTCAGCTCCAGGACATCACTGCAGGAGTTCCTCAGGGTAGTGTCCTCGGCCCAACCATCTTCAGCTGCTTCATCAATGACCTTCCTTCCAACATAAAGTCAGAAGTGGGGATGTTCGCTGATGATTGCACAATGTTCAGCACCATTCGTGACTCCTCAGATACTGAAACAGTCCATGTCCAAATGCAGCAAGACCTGGACAATATCCAGGCTTGTGCTGACAAGTGGCAAGCAACATTCACGCCACACAAGTGTCAGGCAATGACCATCTCCAATAAGAGAGAATCTAACCATCGCCCCTTGATGTTCAATGGCATTACCATCACTGAATCCCCCACTATCAACATCCTGGGGGTTACCATTGACCAGAAACTGAACTGGACTAGCCAAATAAATACTGTGGCTACAAGAGCAGGTCAGAGGCTGGGAATCCTGTGGTGAGTAACTCACCTCCTGACTCCCCAAAGCCTGTCCACCATACAAGGCACAAGTCAGGAGTGTGATGGGATACTCCCCACTTGCCTGGATGAGTGCAGCTCCCACAACACTCAAGAAGCTCGACACAGTCCAGGATAAAGCAGCCCCGCTTGATTGGCACCCTATCCACAAACATTCACTCCCTCCACCACTGATGCACAGTAGCAGCAGTGTGTACCATCTACAAGATGGACTGCAGGAACTCACCAAGGCTCCTTCGACAGCACCTTCCAAACTCATGAGCACTACCATCTAGAAGGACAAGGGCAGCAGATAGATGGGAACACCACCACCTGGAAGTTCCCCTCCAAGTCACTCACCATCCTGACTTGGAAATATATTGCCATTCCTTCACTGTCACTGGGTCAAAATCCTGGAACTCCCTCCCTAATAGCACTGTGGGTGTACCTACACCACATGGACTGCAGCGGTTCAAGAAGGCAGCTCACCACCAACACCTTGGTTCAGTTTTTCATTCCAGTGGTTCAGTTGTTTACAGGTTCCAACTCTCCTGCCTCTCCCTGTACCCCTGCCCCCCGTCTCTCCCCTGTTTGCCTCTTGCTGCCCCCTCTACCGCCCTAACACTCTCACCTCTGAGTCAAAACGTTGTGGGTTCAAGTCTCCCTCCAGACACTTGAGCACAAAATCTAGATGGACACTCCAGTGAAGTACTGAGGGAGTGCTGCATTGTTGGAAGTGCTGTCCTTCAGATGCGATGTTAAACGAGGTCTTGTCAGTTGGATATAAAAGATCCCATGGACCCGGGTGTTTTCCACCACTCCTGAGCCAACATCACAAAAACAGATGATCTGGTTATAAATTGGCTGCAGCATTTACTACATTTCAACAATGACTACATTTCGAATCAGGTCATCAGCTGTAAAACACGTTGGGACATGCTGAGGTTGTGAAAGGTGCCAAATAAATGTAAGTATTTCTTTCAAGCACTGAAGCCTTTGCAGCGACCGTGCTGTGCAGTGTCAGTGTGTGGAATCGCTGTGTTGGCCTGGGCTGGACCAAGGGCACTGGGCCTGGGTGTGGAGGCCTCAGTTGGGAAGATGTGCAGCAGGTGAATGATTCCTGTTGAACCTGTTCACCCTGTCTGGCCTGTTTGCTGATTGGCTGTGGTTGTTGAGGCCACCCCTGGTTTGAGCTGGAGTTTCTCACTTTGTTCTTGGATCAGCTCCTGTGTGACAGTCGGTGACTCTGCTCAGACCCCACTCCGGCCACTGCCCTGACCACCCTCCACCATGAGGCTTCTCATACTCCTGGCACTCGCCTCCATCGCAGGAGGTAAGTACATTAACAGCTTCGTGACTCCGATCTCGGAGCAGGTTCTTACACTCACTCTCTCCCTGTGAGTGTTTATTCCAATCATCCTCTCTGTGTTTTTTCATGTTTTCTGTCCCTCTCTCCCTCTATATCACACTCTCCCTCTCTCCCTCTATATCTGTCCCTCTCTCCCTCTATATCTGTCCCTCTCTCCCTCTATATCACACTCTCCCTCTCTCCCTCTATATCTGTCCCTCTCTCCCTCTATATCTGTCCCTCTCTCCCTCTATATCACACTCTCCCTCTATATCACACTCTCCCTCTCTCCCTCTATATCACACTCTCCCTCTCTCCCTCTATATCTGTCCCTCTCTCCCTCTATATCACACTCTCCCTCTCTCCCTCTATATCTGTCCCTCTCTCCCTCTATATCACACTCTCCCTCTCTCCCTCTATATCTGTCCCTCTCTCCCTCTATATCACACTCTCCCTCTCTCCCTCTATATCTGTCCCTCTCTCCCTCTATATCACACTCTCCCTCTCTCCCTCTATATCACACTCTCCCCTGTCACTCTGTCTCTTCTATCTTTTCTTTCTCTATCTCACTGTCTCTCACTCGCCCTCTATCTCTCTCTTTCCCTGTCGCTTTCCACCCTGTGTGTCTCTGTTTCTCTCTGTCCCTGTGTGTTGCTCTCTCTCACTTTCTTTCTCTATTTTTCCTTCACTCTCTCTTGATCTTTAGAACCATTGAAAAGTTACAGCAAGATTCTCTTTCTATTTTCCCTCTGTTCCTCTCCCTCTCTGTCTCCCTCTCTCCTCCCTCCCTGTTTGTCTCAGATTCAAGAGCATTAATCCTGCTTTTTCATTGATCCTAATTCTTTTTTCCAATTCCTTCTTGGTTAACGCCTAATTTTAGTTCACCCACTATTTTCCTTTTGCTTGTCTTTCCCCTGTGTAACCACTGTGTACTGCTGCCTGTACTGTGTGTACCGCTGCCTGTACTGTGTGTACCGCCGCCTGTACTGTGTGTACCGCTGCCTGTACTCTGTGTACCGCTGCCTGTCCTGTGTGTACCGCTGCCTGTACTCTGTGTACCGCTGCCTGTCCTGTGTGTACCGCTGCCTGTCCTGTGTGTACCGCTGCCTGTCCTGTGTGTACTGCTGCCTGTCTCCCGTGTACCGCTGTCTGTCCTGCGTGTCCCCGTGCATTCCCTGTCTCCCCTTGCTGTCCTCAATGTAACCCCTGTGTAACCCTCTGCACTGTGTATCCCCTCCTGTTCGCTGTATACCTCATGTGTACCCCCTGTTTGCCCCCTTTCTCCAGCCTGTCTATCTCACTTACCCCGTGTTTCTTCCCTTTCTTACCCCTATCTGATCCCCTGCAATTTACCCGCTGTGTACCCCCCCCAGCTGTGTACCCCCCCCCGCAGTGTACCCCCCCTCGCTGTGTACCCCACCCCTCTGTGTACCCCCCTCTGTGTACCCCCCCCTCTGTGTACCCCCCCTCTGTGTACCCCCCCTCTGTGTATCCCCCCCTGTGTACCCCCCCTTCGCTGTGTACCCCCCCTCTGTGTATCCCCCCCTGTGTACCCCCCCTTCGCTGTGTACCCCACCTCTGTGTATCCCCCCCTGTGTACCCCCCTTCGCTGTGTACCCCCCCTCTGTGTACCCCCCTCTGTGTACCCCCCCTCTGTGTATCCCCCCCTGTGTACCCCCCTTCGCTGTGTACCCCCCCTCTGTGTACCCCCCCTCTGTGTACCCCCCCTCTGTGTACCCCCCTCTCTATGTACCCCCCCCTTCGCTGTGTACCCGCCCCTCGCTGTGTACCCCCCTCGCTGTGTACCCCCCCCCACTGTGTACCCCCCTCGCTGTGTACCCCCCCGCTGTGTACCCCCCCTCTGTGTACCCCCCCTCTGTGTACCCCCCTCGCTGTGTACCCCCCCCCTCGCTGTGTACCCCCCCCCTCGCTGTGTACCCCCCCTCGCTGTGTACCCCCCCCCCTCGCTGTGTACCCCCCCCTCGCTGTGTACCCCCCCCCTCGCTGTGTACCCCCCCCTCGCTGTGTACCCCCCCCCCTCGCTGTGTACCCCCCCCCTCGCTGTGTACCCCCCCCTCGCTGTGTACCCCCCAGTCTGTCTCACATTCTAATGGCTTTTCCAGGAGGTACATGGGCTGTGATGAAGAATGGAATTGGAGCTCCCTCTGGTGGGTAATAACAGCCACACAGGAAGACTCTGCCTCCCCAGCGACCTGGCCAATAATTCCCCCTCCACTATCACCAAAAGAGATTGTCACGTTACTGTTTGTTGTGTGAAAATTGGCTGCAGCGTTTCCTACATCGCAACAGTGACTGCATTTCAAAAATCATCTTTTCGCTGTGAAGTTCTTTCTCCTGAGACGCTATATATTATATATTATATAATTCAAGTTCTTCCTTTAAAATCAGCAGCTCCCACCTGACCTTCAGCCAGAGGGTTACAGATTATTAGGGTCAAAGGATTTTGGTTCCTAATCCTCCAGCCCGCCCCAGCCCAGCTTCCCCTCTCTGCTGTAATAAAAGCAAAATACTGCAGATGCTGGGAATCTGAAATAAAAACAAAGTGTTGGAAAAACTCAGCAGCTCTGACAGCATCTGTGGAGAGAGAGACACAGAGTTAACCTTTCGAGTCCGTGTGACTCTTCTCCAGAGCTCCGACATAGGGAAGGAGAGTCACACGGACTCGAAACGTTAACTTTTGTGTTTCTCTCTCCACAGATGCTGTGGGACCTGCTGAGTTTTCCCAGCGTTTTCTGTTTTTATCCCACTCTCTGCTGTTGCTCGGTTACAGATGATAAGGGGATCGGCTGTGGTCCTTTGATCCCTCAGGCCAATGGTCATTCTTCCTGCACAGACAAGATGGTGAGATCTGGTTCTCCGGAACAGGTTCAAGGGGCTCAATGTGTCCCCTAGAATTGGACACTACTCCAGCTGAGGCCTAACCAGTGATTTATATGAAGGTTTATCATCATTTCCCTGCTTTTTTATTCTGCCTCTGTTAATTAAGTTGAAATTTGCTGGTAATTCAGAGTCACCCTCACATAATAAGTACATAATAAATAATAATAATTTGGAGGCAGTTTACAAATCCAAAGTAACTCATCGTGTTCAGGTGTCTGACATACAGATTCTGTAACAATCACCAATCATTAATTATCCCCTGTCCAGGTTCCAGATGCACTCACACCCACCCAACAAGCTTCAACTTTATTAACAGAGGCAGAATAAAAGAGCAGGGAAATGATGATAAACTTTCATAAATCACTGGTTAGGCCTCAGCTGGAACAGTGTCCAATTCTAGGGACAATGTCAAGGCCCTGGATTGGACAGAGGTGACTTCCCAGAATGGGACCAGGAATGAAAGACTTCACCTCAATAGGGGAGAGACTGGAGAAGCTGAGATCGTCCTCCTTAAAGCAGAGAAGGTTAAAGGGTGATTTAACAGAGATGGTTAAAACCATGAAGGGTTTTGATCGAGTAGTGAAGGAGAAATTGTTTCCTGTGGCAGGAGAGTCGGTAATTGGAGGGACACAGATTGAAGAAAGTTTGTAAAAGAACCAGAGGGAGAGATGAGGAGAATTTTTTTTTTACAGCGAGTTGTTGTGATCTGGAAGGCGCTGCCTGAAAGGGCGGTGGAAGCAGGTTCAATAGACACTTTCAAAAGGGGAACTGAAGAAGTACTTGGAAGGGAAAAAATTGCAGAGCTTTGGGGAAAGAGCAGGCAGTGGGACTAATTGGATAGATCTTTCAAAGAGCCAGCAAAGGCATTGTTGTATTGTTGTACTGAGTTGTACTGTTAGTGAGAGAGTTGATGTGCAGACACTTCTGGGGTGGAAACTTTGAAGTTTGTTTACAATATGCTCAGCAGCAACTACACGTGTGCTTTCAACTCCAACTCTATCTCTACACTGACTGCTGAGGGAGCCCACGTGGTTCACCTATTGGTTACTACAGATCGTGTGATCTTTCTTAACAAGTATTATTCTTAAAGGTACATTACACGCTAAATGAAACCACAATTACTACATTCCTCCCCTTTAACTCGGCTATACATATTATATTTACAAGGACATATTTTTCAAGACAACATAATATTTACACTGGGTAAGGAATTTACAGATTCAGTCTTTCAGGTGGTTTCCTGGTCCTTGTGGAATGTCGCAACTCCACAACCTCAGATTCTTTGTCAGGAACATCATTTTCCAGAGTTGCCTGAACATCAGGTGCTTTGATGGGCATTTGCTGTTCTGTATCCTCAGGAACATCAGTCATGTCTGTGCTGGGTTGAGTATCTTCAACAGGAAACACAGACCCAGTCATGGTCACTATTGGAAACATATCTTGATGATTTGTCTCTCCATTTCTTAAATGGTCCACATGTTTACAGATGATCCGGCCTTTCACCTCCACATGGTAAGAGAGAGGTCCAGTCACTGCACTTATTTCACCCGGTAACCACTTTGGTCCTTCCCTGAAATTTTTCACCTATACCGGCTCTCCCACAGTAAATTTCCTCTCGTGACTATACCAGTCGTGTCTGGTTTTCTGGTTTCCCTGACTCCTTTCCACCTTCCCCTCCAAACTCAGCATTATTCAGCTCAATCTCATCCTGAGACGGCGTTTCAACAATAACTCCGCAGGTGTGACGCCTGTTGTTGTGTGAGGGGTAGTCCTGTAATGAAAAGGAAATGTGTTAGCTTGGTTGCTGAGGAATCACCAGTTGGCTTTTTCATGTCTGCCTTGAATGTTTGAACCTCCCTTTCCCGAGTCCGTTTGAGGGAGGGTGGGTATGGCGCAGTTTTCACTTGAGTGACGATGTTGAGGCTGATAAACCGTTGAAACTCAGCACTCATAAATACCGTGCTCATTATCGGAAATGACTACTTCTGGTAGTCTGTGAATGGCAAAACTCTGACACAGTTTCTCAATTGTAATGGCCGACGTTGGTGGCTTCACCTCCTATATGTCCAACCATTTTGAATGGACATCGACAATGAGCAGAGACATTGTTCCCAGGAAAGGTCCAACGTAGTCAATGTGTAACCGCACCCAGGGTCTACCTGGTCACTCCCATGGGTGTAATGGAGCTGTCACTGGCAACTTTTGCAGTTGCTGACATTGCACACAATGCTTTACTAAACTCTCTATTTCACCATCCATCCCAGGCCACCATAGATAACTGCATGCTATGGAGCTCATTCGGGAAATTCCGGATCACTGTGTAGTTCAATTAAAGGTGGCTCCCTTCCCTTTGGAGGAACGATCACTCGTGCTCCCCACAATAAGATGCCATCCTGGTTATTTCATGTCTTCTTTTGAAGTGTAGTTCCATTTCGTCAGACACGGGCTCCTGTGACCAACCCTGTAGCACTTCTTCTTGTACTTGGGATAGGACTTGTCCAGTCTCTGATCTGTCGAGTGTTCACCGGCGAGGAATCTAAGAAGTTTAACAGCAAAACAAGTTTCTGTGGAACTGGGACATGCTCATCATTTTCTTGTAAAGAGAAATGACTAAGGGCATCGGTGTTAGTGATTTGATTGCCAGGCCAATGTATGAAAGTGGATTCGTTTGCTGCCCGAATTAAAGCCCTATTAGTATTTCTGTATCTCCTTTCGAGCACAGACTTTAATCTCGACTTTAAACCTTCTTTTAGACTTCACTATTGGTCAGAATTCTCTCAGATACACGCTCAACTTGTCTGAGCTCAGTGGCTGAGTCTCCCAGAATTTCATTATCTGTCGGCTTCTTGGGAAAATTCTGTGACTTATGCTTCCAAATCCTCTTTGGGTTCATTTAGCCGATTCTCCAGCTCTTCCTTCTCTGTTTTGTATTTGTTGGCTGCCTCCTGGAAACCTGAACATTGATGTGTCTTCTCCGCCAACTGGTTCTTCAGTTTGTTCACAGAGATGCTGAATTCTTTCTGTTTCTCTTCGTACTGTTCCAGAGGCTCAAACTTTGACCTGAGGGAATCTTGTCATGTGTGAAGGTCTTTTAATAGGTTTTTTTGCCCCCTGCGAAGGTTGCTTACCTCGTCTTGAAGTCTGTCATCCAGCAGGTTCTCTTCGAGTTTCTTCTGCTGTTCTTTCAGGCTTTGGATTAAGACAGCCTGCGTTTCTCCAGGTTGTTGAGTCCTTACACACTCCTTTTCCAAAACAGGAACACTCCCAGCTTCCTTTTGGGATCACAGTGGCCAATCAAGGTTGATTTCCCTTAGCCAATTTTGCCCTAGGAGGCTTGGTCCTCTGCCTCTCGATACCAACACTGGTCGCTTTGCCAATTGGCTTCCATAATGGACAGTTACTCTGCTTATGCCTTTTACTTGAATGTATAAGCTTTTAGCTTGGCCGCTGTTCATTCCAAACTTAATTGAAGTTCACCATCATTCAGATATCTGTAAGTATGTTCCCCAATCCTGTAGTGGAATCTCCTGTGTCCACTTCCACTCAAACGGGTTTGTCATTTACTTTCACTGTGACAAATATTGGTTCTGTCTTTCCAATTTTCAGATTAAACAATAAGTAAATGCCTGAATTTGTTGTTTCAGGTTCTTCTACATTGTAGATCTCACTGGACAAGTCCGTTTGAATCTTTCCTTGCACTGTCTCATTATATGTCCATTTCTGTGACAATAGTAGCATTCGATTTTTTTAAACTGCCAATCGCTAAAACATTGACTGTTTCCACCTCTATTAAAATAATGATTTGATTTTGCTGCTAAGTTACTTTTCTTTATTCTTCGGTTAGCGGGGGCTGTTTCCCGCTTCCTGGCTGGGCCTCGCTTTTTTTGTGTCCTTTTTGGCTGAGGTTTCCCTCCCGATGTGGAGGATGGCGCCATTTTGCACACCTTGTATTGCTTTCGAATCTCTTACTGCGCTTTCCATGGCCAGCGCTATCTCTAGCACCTTCCTAACATCCAGATTCACTTTGGACAATAATCTTTTCTGAATAGTGCCCTCTTTCACACCGCACACGAAACGATCTCTGAACCTGTCATTCAGCATTTGTACCAGACTCACAAGGGCAGAATTTTACTGTTGGCGAGCAGGGGGCGGGGCCCACTCGCCGACGCGTAAAATGACGCGGGATGACATCGGACGGAACCCCAACGTCACCGTGCCCCATTTAAATTTTCAGGAAGGTGGGGACGCAGCAAAATCAGCTGCAGACCCACCGACCTGTCAATGGCCAATTGAGGCCATTGACTGGATCATTTAACCAATTAAAGGACCTGCCCGTCCAACCTTAAGGTTGTCGGGTCGGCCAGGAGCCCTGGCGGCAAATAGATTAAACATGAAACCTCATCCACCGGCGAGATGAGGTTTCATGCAGGGTTCGAAAAAGCTTAATAAAGTTTTACTGTAATTTATGAACATGTCCCATCTCATGTGACATTGTCACATGAAGGCGACATGTTAGGGAATTTTTTTTTCTGTTTTTAATCCTTTTAAAAGTGTAAGCGCTCTCCCTGAGGCAGCACTTATCCTCAGGAAGATGTGCGCTCTTTCGTGCGCATGCGCGAAAGAGCGCACTCTTGCTTTTGGGGAACTCCCCCCCCCACCGCCCACACAGGGACCTTAATTGGTCCGCCCAGGCAAAATGGTGGCGGGTCCCGCTTCTCCGGCGGGGATTGTGTCAGGCCCGCCCGCCAGACAGGCAGAAAATTCTGCCCACAATGTTCCATTAGCTGTTCAAATTTGCCATGTAGCATGCAATTGTCTCACCCGGGGCTCTGTTTCACGAATTAAATCTGAATCTCTCCATTGTGACCGAGGGCTTGGGTTGAAAGTGACCCTTCATCATGTCAACCAATTCATCAAAATTCTTCGAATCTGGGGCACTGGGTGCCGTCTGACTTCAAATCAGACTGTAGGTTTTGCTCCCACAAGTACTCAGGAGGATCGCTCGCCTCTTCTCTTCCCCCGTAATCTTGTCCGCTTGATAAAAGAACTTGAGGCATTCTATGTATTGAGGCCAATCGTCTGTGGCTGGTTCAAAAGGATCAATTCTCCCAAATTGTGGCATTTTTAGAGAGGATAACTTCTTCAATTCTAACAGAGCTTGCTACTACTTACAATCACTGGGCGAGGCGCAGTGCTAATTTCTTTCTAACTTGATTTCTTCTGTTCAATCCTGTATTATCCTCGTCGCCAGTTTGTTGTAGGGTGGCCGAGTTGTACTATTAGTAATAGAGTTGAACTGCAGACACTTCTTAAGTGGAAACACTAAGATTATTTACAATATACTCAGCAGCAACTACACGTGTACTTTCAACTCCAACTCTATCTCTACACTGACTGCTGAGGTAGACTGTGCTACCCTCCTATTGGTTACTACAGACCATGTGATCTTTCCTAACAGGTATTCTTAAAGGTACATTACACACTCAATAAAACCATAATTACTACAAGCATGATGGGTGAATGGCCTCCTTCTGTGCTGTATCATTCTATGATTATGTGACTGTGTGTCTAACTTTACATTCATTGGGGAGAGAGTGAAGAGAGAGGTTTAGTGGATTTAGAAATAGTCAACTGTAAATCCTGGAGTGGCTTTAAAGTGGGTTACAGGGTCAATATTGGGGAATTGGAAAACTTAAACAAGAAATGAGTTGCGGGTGAGTCACGGGTACATTCATGCAAACCCAATCCTGAACCGTCTCTATTTCTTTATTAATGTTCTCTGTGTTGCTGCATTCAGTCGCTTACTGTGACTGGCCAGCAGTCTGTAAGTATAGCAATAATGAAGATTTCAACAGAGGCATTTTCAATGTTGGCTGTGTTTGGGATAAATCTAATCAAAAGCTGTGACCACAGAGAGTGAGGGTCAGAGGGGGGAAGTGCACAAGATTCCTTTTAACCGGGTGATGAACTGTGAACATATTCAAACACCCGGGTGATCTTCCACTCAGGTGATTGGCAGGTCAGATACCCAATTGTCTCCGCTGTGACCAGAATTAACGATAAGCAGTATAATCTTTAGGTGAATGTGAATAATTGGGTCAGGTCCTCGTTTACAGTAATCCAATGTGTCCTTATTTTGATAAAATCCTTGGATTTGAGATTATCATTAGATAGGAAATCTTGGGAAGCATCAGGAAACTGATTGAAACAAAGGACTTACTGCATCAACAGGTTCAGGAACTGGGTACTAGTTGGAGAGAAACCATTTTCTCTGGTGGGGTTAGGGGTGGGGGATGGGTGGGGTCAGATAACCTTAAAGTTAGAGCCAAGCTGTTCAGGGGTGATGTCAGGAGGCATTTTTTCACACAAATGGGAGTGGAAATTCAGAACTCTCTCCCCAAAAAAGCTGTTGACCCTGGGGTTTGGCGGGGGGGAGTGGGCTTCAATTGAAAATTTCAAAACTGAGATTGATATATTTTGTTGGGTATGGGAATTATAAGTTAGAGAATCAAGGTGGGTAGATGGAATTAAGATACAGGTCAGGCGTGATCTAGCTAAACGGTGGAACAGGATGGAAGGTGAATGGTCTCCTCATGTTCCTAAGGAAAACACAAAACTGATGTATCAGCTGATGGGGTGGTTGTTATTACAGTGTGACATGTTTACATAGGCAGGGCCAATTATGAATGTGACACAGGAATTCATTGTGGAAAATGAATTCGCTCGCATTCTATTAACAGATAACATTTTCTGTGATTTTGTTTCCAACCCTTTTGGCCTCTAATATTAGAGATGAGACAGGGTTTTACCTGTCACGGGGACCAGAGTTTTATTCAATAGTTTAAAACTTTTGTTTTTCTGTTATTTACAGCTTTTAACATCACATTGGTGAATGAAAGCAGCAGTGGGATTGTTGGAAGTGTCCGTTCAATGTCTGCAATCACGAGTTTGCCTCCTTGCATATTTTCAGGGCAGGATGTCACAGTCGAAGTTACAAACGGCACTGGAGGGCCAGGTAACCTTAACTCTCTTCAATCCTTCATCTAACTTAATGCCCTGTTTGGGTTCTCCACCATTTCACTTTTAACCGTTTGTTAACTTCCTCTTGCAGGGCCAGAACAGCTCAGATTTACGATGCCAATCTGTCGGTTCAGAAGAGGATTGGTCAGCCTTGTGTCCAGCATTAATGGTATTTCACAAACATTGAACCTGGGCTACAGAATTAAAAATCTGCAACCGGGCACTAATTACACGTAAGTATTAAACGTTGGGCCAGAATGGTATGGGGAGGATTATAGGTAACCATGTCGGCCTGTCCCTGACAACTGATACCAGAGCAAGAAGCAAACACTCCGATTCAATCACCTTCAGTCATTCCCTCGTAATCGCCCCCTCTTGTCCCTCTTACCCCATCCCCTGTGTCCCTTTGCATATGCTCACTTCCATCTCAACACCTCTCCCCTCATCCTCCCTCATATATGCAGTCCTGTCATATCTAGTCGTGAATGGTGGTGGACAATTAAACAACTCACTGGAGGAGGAGGCTCCACAAATATCCTCATCCTCAATGATGGAGGAGCCCAGCACATCAGTGCAAAAAATAAGGCCGAAGAATTTGAACAGTCTTCAGCCAGAAATGCTGAGTGGATGATCCATCTCGGCCTCCTCCAGAGGTCCCCAACATCACAGATGTCAGTCTTCAGCCAATTCGATTCACTCCACATGATATCAAGAAATGGCTGAAGGCACTGGATACTGCAAAGGCTATGGGTCCTGACAATATTCCGGCAATAGTACTGAAGACTTGTGCTCCAGAACTTGCCGCACCCCTAGTTATCAGGTACAGCAAGCCAATAGGAAGGCTAATGGGGTGTTAGCCTTTATCGCAAGAGGATTTGAGTATGGGGTAGTGAAGTCTTGCTTCAGTTGTATAGAAGCTTGGTTAGACCGCACCTGGAGTACTGTGTGCAGTTTTGGTCCCCTTACCTCAGAAAGGATATTATTGACATAGAGGGAGTGCAACAAAGATTCACCAGGTTTGTTCCGGGGATGGTAGGACTGACCTATGAAGAAAGATTGGGGAAACTGGAACAAAAACAAAAATAAAAATACCTGGAAAAACTCAACAGGTCTGACAGCATCTGCGGAGAGGAACACAGTTAACGTTTCGAGTCCTAATGACTCTTCATTAGAACTAAGGAAAAATAGAAAAGAGGTGAAATATAAGCTGGTTTAAGGGGGGGTGGGACAAGTAGAGCTGGATAGAGGGCCAGTGATAGGTGGAGATAGCTAAAAGATGTCACAGACAAAAGGACAAAGAGGTGTTGAAGGTGGTGATATTATCTAAGGAATGTGCTAATTAAGGGTAGAAAGCAGGACGAGCAAGGTACAGATAGCTCTAGTGGGGGTGGGGGGGGGGGGGAGGGGGGATCGAAATAGGCTAAAAGGCAGAGATAAAACAATGGATGGAAATACATTTAAAAATAATGGAAATAGGTGGGAAAAGAAAAATCTATATAAATTATTGGAAAAAAGGGGGGATCGGAAAGGGGGTGGGGATGGTGCTCTCTTGCCCACATGTCCGTCCTTGGCTTGCTGCAATGTTCCAGTGAAGCTCAACGCAAACTGGAGGAACAGCACCTCATCTTCCGACTAGGCACTTTACAGCCTTCCGGACTGAATATTGAATTCAACAACTTTAGATCATGAACTCTCTCCTCCATCCCTACCCCTTTTGTCCCTTGCTCGTCCTGCTTTCTACCCTTAATGTCACCATTAGCACATTTCTTAGATCATATCACCACCGTCAACACCTCTTTGCCCTTTTGTCTGTGACATCTTTTGGTTATCTCCACCTATCACTGGCCCTCTATCCAGCTCTACTTGTCCCACCCCCCCCTTAAACCAGCTTATATTTCACCTATTTTTTCTTAGTTCTGTTGAAGAGTCATACGGACTCGAAACGTTAACTGTGTTCCTCTCCGCAGATGCTGTCAGACCTGCTGAGTTTTTCCAGGTATTTTTATTTTTGTTTTTGTTTTGGATTTCCAGCATCCGCAGTTTTTTGCTTTTATCTCGGGGAAACTGGGCCTGGATTCTCTAGAGTTTTGAAGAATGAGAGGTGATCTCATTGAAACCTACAAAATACTTAAAGGAATGGACAGAGTAGATGCAGGTAAGATGTTTCCCCTGGTTGGGGAGTCTAGAACCAGGGGACACAATTTCAAAATAAGGGGGAAGCCACTTAGGACCGAGATGAGGAGAAATCTCTTTACCCAGAGGGTTGTGAATCTTGGGAATTCTCTAACCCAGAGGGCCGTGGATGCTCACTTATTGAGTATGTTTAAGGTGGAGATTGATGGATTTCTGAGTAATGATAATGTAAAGGGTTATGGGGATAGTGCTGGTAAAAGGCATTGAAGTGTTCGATCAGCCATGATCGTATTGAATGTTGGAGCAGGCTCGATGGGCTGAATGGCCTTCTCTCGATCCTATGTTCCTATGTTCCTAGCCAAGCTGTTCCAGTACAGCTACAACACTGGCATCTACCTGGCTAAGTATAAAATTGCCCAGGTGTGCCCTGTACACAAAAAGCAGGACAAATCCAACCTGGCCAATTACCGCCCCATCAGTCTACTGTCAATCATCAGTAAAGTAATGGAAGGGGTCATCAACAGTGCTATCAAGTGGCACTTGCTTAGCAATAACCTGCTCACTGACACTCAGCTTGGGTTCCACCCGGGCCACTCAGCTCCTGACCTCATTACAGCCTTGGTTCAAAGATGGACAAAAGAGCTGAACTCCCGAGGTGAGAGTGACTGCCCTTGACATCAAGGCAGCATTTGACCAAGTGTGACATCAAGGAGCCCTAGCAAAACTGGAGCGAGTGGGAATTGAGGGGGAAACTCTCCGCTGGTTGGAGTCATACCTAGCACAAAGGAAGGTGGTTGTGGTTGTTGGAGGTCAGTCATCTCAGTTCCAGGACATCACTGCAGGAGTTCCTCAGGATAGTGTCCTCAGCCCAACTATCTTCAGCTGCTTCATCAATGACCTTCCTTCCATCATAAGGTCAGAAGTGGGGATGTTCGCTGATGATTGCACAATGTTCAGCACCATTCATGACTCCTCAGATACTGAAGCAATCCATGTCCAATTGCAGCAAGACCTGGACAATATCCAGACTTGGGCTGACAAGTGGCAAGTAACATTCGTGCCGCACAAGTGCCAGGCAATGACCATCCCCAACAAGAGTGAATCTAACCATTGCCCCTTGATGTTCAATTCAGAAGGCATTTGATAAGGTGCCACATCAAAGATTATTACGGAAAATAAAAGCACATAGTGTAGGGGTAACATATTAGCATGGATAGTAGATAGAGATAGCATGGATAGATAAGATGGCTGGCAGAAAGCAGAGGGTATTCATAAATGAGTCTTTGTCTGATTGACAGGATGTGACAAGTGGAGTCCCGCAGGGCCTGTGTCGGGGCCTCAACTTTTACAGTTTACACCAATGACTTAGATGAGGGGAGTGAAGGCATGGGAGCTAAATTTGCAGATGACACAAAGATAGGTAGGAAAGTATCTTGTGAAGAGGACATGAGGAGGTTGCAGATGGAAAAAGATAGGCTGAGTGAGTGGGCAAAGATCTGGAAAATGGAGTTTAATGTGGGAAAATGTGAAGTTCACTTTGGCAGGAAGAACAAAAAAGCAGAGTATTCCTTAAATGGAGAAGGCTGCATAATTCTGAGGTGCAGAGGGATCTGGGTGTAGAGGAGTAACAAAAGGTTAGTATGCAGGTACAGCAGGTAGTTAAGGCTAATGAAATGCTATCCTTTATTATGAGAGGGATTGAACATAAAAGTGAGGATGTTATGCTTCAGTTATACAGGGTATTGGGGGGACCGCACCTCGAATACTGTATGCAGTTTTGGTCTCTTTATTTAGGGAAGGATGTAAATGCATTAGAGGCGGTTCAGAGGAGGTTTACTAGATTGATACCTGGAATGAGTGGGTTGTTTTATGAGGAAAGGTTGGACAGGCTGGGCTTGTTTCCACTGGAGTTTAGAAGAGTGAGGGGTGACTTGATTGAAGTTTACAAGATCCTGAACGGCCTTGACAAGGTGGACATGGAAAGGATGTTTCCTCTTGTGGGTGACTCCAGAACTAAGGGGCACTGTTTTAAAATTAGGGGTCACCCTTTTAGGACAGAGATGAGGAGATTTTTTTCTCCCAGAGGGTTGTGCGACTTTGGAACTCTCTGCCTCAGAAGGTGGTGGGGGCGGGGTCATTGAATATTTTTAAGGCAGAGGCAGATAGATTCTTGTTAGGCAAGGGAACCAAAGGTTATCGGGGGTAGATGGGGATGTGGAATTCGAAACACAATAAGATCAGCCATGACCTTATTGAATGGTGGAGCAGGCTCGAGGGGCCGAATGTTACTATTACTATTACTCCTGTTACTATTTCTTATGTTCTCAATAGCATTACCATGGCTAATCCACTATCAACATCCAGAAACTGAACTGGACTAGCCACATAAATACTGTGGCTACAAGAGCAGGTCAGAGGCTAGGAATCAAGCAATGGGTATCTCACCTCCTGACTCCCCTAAGCCTGTCCACCATCTACAAGGCACAAGTCAGGAGTGTGATGGAATACTCCCCACTTGCCTGGATGAGTGCAGCTCCCACAACACTCAAGGAGCTTGACACTGTCCAGGACAGAGCAGCCCTGCCTGATTGGCACCCCATCCACAAACATTCACTAGCAGCAGTGTGTGTACCATCTACAAGATGCACTGCAGGAATTCACCAAGGCTCTTTCGACAGCACCTTCCAAACCCACAACCACTACCATCTAGAAGGACAAGGGCAGCAGATAGATGGGAACACCACCACCCAAGTTCCTCCCCAAGACAGTCACCATCCTGACTTGGAAATATATCACCGTTCCTTCACTGTCGCTGGGTCAAAATCCAGGAACTCCCTCCCTAACAGCACTGTGGGTGTACCTACACCACATGGACTGCAGCGGTTCAAGAAGGCAGCTCACCACCACCTTCTCAAGGGCAATTAGGGATGGACAATAAATGCTGGCCCAGCCAGCGATGCCCACATCCCGTGAATGAACCAAAAATAAAATATGACCCACACTCTCCCTCTCTACAAAACTCCTCCACTCTCACCCTCTCCCCTATCCATTCTTTACTTTTTCTCCATGATTCAGCCTGGCTCTCTGTCCTGCCATGTTTGATGATTCCTCGTATTCTCTATTTCTGTCCCTCCCTGTCCCACTCTGTCTCTCTCTGCCCCATTCTCTCTCCCTGTCTGTCTCTCTCTTTCCCTCTCTGTCCCACTCTCTCTCCCTCTGTCCCACTGTCTCTCCCTGTCTTTCTGACTGTCTCTCTCTCTCTCCTTGTCTGTCATCTTTGTCTCTTTCTGTCTCTCTCCCTCTGTCCACCTGTCTGTCATCTGTGTCTCTTTCTTTATCTGTCTCTCTCTGTCTGTCTCTTTCTCTTTCTCTGTCTCTCTCTGTTTCTCTCTCTCTGTCTCTCTCACTCTCTGTCTCTGTCTCTCTCGCCCTCCCTTTCTCTCTGTCTCTCTCTGTCTTGTGTCCCTCTTGCCGTGTTGAAGCTGTTCTCTTTCCTTTTTTTGCAGTGTGGTTTATCGTGTTGGTGACCAGATGAGTAACTTTCTGTCGATCACAACCACCTCACGTGAGTATTAATTTCGATTTCCACATTGTGTTGGAAACCTCTTCACACATTGAAATGACCCCTCGCTCCATAATCCTCAGACTCGCTCAGCCAGCAGGTGCAATTTGGCAGCTCGGTGATGTTCCTCCACAGGGAGGGAGTCAGTTAAACTGCAGCCAATTTATTCGCGATGCAACATCACTGACTCTACTCTCCATCCTCCACTGGAATTAAAGGGTTAATGAACCAATTCACAAACCCTTTTCCTTTGCTGTTTTCCCCATTTCCCCATCCACTCCTGACTGTGCTGGGGTTTCCACATGGGCAGCCCCTACCCTACCCCCCCCTGCAGCACCTTCCCTGTGCCCACCCAGACAGTGTGTGCCAGCTCACTATTTGACTATGGTGGGCTTCACATGTGACCACCATGTTCCCCCCCACACACACACAAGTCCTTTCCAGTCCGAGTCACTGGACAGAGATTAGGAGTTGGAATGCCTGAGTTTCTCCTGCCCTCACCCGGATTCCCTAATCTCCAAATAGTTGCCACTCCCTAGCCGCCTGCCCACAGCCCAATCGGTTAACCCAGCTGAACGGGCATGGGAGCTGGGATCAAGCTGTGTAGAGACCGGGTGGCCCATTAAAACCCACGGGTCCGAGGATTGCAGAGGTTAATGGTCAAATGTTGTGAAGAGGACATAAGGAGTCTGCAAAGGGACATAGACAGGTGATAAGTGAGTGGGCAAATATTTGTCAGATGGAGTATAATGTGGGAAAATGTGAATTGTCCACTTTGGCAGGAAGATTAGAAAAGCAGAATATTATTTAACTGGAGACAGGCTGCAGAAATCTGAGGTACAGACGGGTTTTTAAATTATTCATTGATGGGATGTGGGTGTCGCTGGCTGGGCCAGCATTTATTGCCCATCCCTAATTGCCCTTGGGAAGGTGGTGTTGGTGAGCTGCCTTCTTGAACCGCTGCAGTCCATGTGGTGTAGGTACACCCACAGTGCTGTTAGGAAGGGATCTGGGTGTCCTGGTACATGAATCACAGTTTGCAGGTACAGCAAGTGATTAGGCAAATGGAACGCTGGTGTTTGCAAGGGGAATGGGATATAAAAGCAGGGTTGGTACAGAGCGCTGGTGAGACTATATCTGGGTATATTTTGTATATAATTTTGGTCTTATTTAAGAAAGGATATAATAGCATTAGGTCCAGTTCACTGAAGGTTCACTCAACGGATTCCTGGGATTGGGAGGGTGTGGGTGAAGTGTGAACAGGCTGGGCCGGTACCTATTGGAGTTTAGGAGGATGAGAGGAGAAACATATAATATCTTGAGGGGACTTGACAGGGTGGATGCTGAAAGGATGTTTCCCCTTGTGGGAGAGACTAGAACTAGGGCTCAGAGTTTAAAAATAAGGGATCTGCTATTTAATATGGAGGTGAAGAGAATTTTTTTCTCTCAGAGGTTGTTAGTCTGTGGAATCCTCCTCTCCGGAGGGTAGTGGAGGCCGGGTCACTGAATATTCTTAAGGCTGAATTAGACAGATTTTTTATAGACAAGGGAGTGTGCACAGTGAGTGTGTAAGGAATGTATAGAGGGAGTGTGAGCAGTGAGTGTGTAAGGAATGTATAGAGGGAGTGTGCGCAGTGAGTGTGTAAGGAATGTATAGAGGGAGTGTGCGCAGTGAGTGTGTAAGGAATGTATAGAGGGAGTGTGAGCAGTGAGTGTGTAAGGAATGTATAGAGGGAGTGTGCGCAGTGAGTGTGTAAGGAATGTATAGAGGGAGTGTGAGCAGTGAGTGTGTCAGGAATGTATAGAGGGAGTGTGCGCAGTGAGTGTGTAAGGAATGTATAGAGGGAGTGTGAGCAGTGAGTGTGTAAGGAATGTATAGAGGGAGTGTGCGCAGTGAGTGTGTAAGGAATGTATAGAGGGAGTGTGCGCAGTGAGTGTGTAAGGAATGTATAGAGGGAATGTGCGCAGTGAGTGTGTAAGGAATGTATAGAGGGAGTGTGAGCAGTGAGTGTGTAAGGAATGTATAGAGGGAGTGTGCGCAGTGAGTGTGTAAGGAATGTATAGAGGGAGTGTGAGCAGTGAGTGTGTCAGGAATGTATAGAGGGAGTGTGCGCAGTGAGTGTGTAAGGAATGTATAGAGGGAGTGTGAGCAGTGAGTGTGTAAGGAATGTATAGAGGGAGTGTGCGCAGTGAGTGTGTAAGGAATGTATAGAGGGAGTGTGAGCAGTGAGTGTGTAAGGAATGTATAGAGGGAGTGTGAGCAGTAATTGCGTCAGGAATGTATAGATGGAGTGTGAGCAGTGAGTGTGTAAGGAATGTATAGAGGGAGTGTGAGCAGTGAGTGTGTAAGGAATGTATAGAGGGAGTGTGAGCAGTAATTGTGTCAGGAGTGTATAGAGGGAGTGTGAGCAGTGATTGTGTAAGGAATGTACAGAGGGAGTGTGAGCAGTGAGTGTGTAAGGAATGTATAGAGGGAGTGTGAGCAGTGATTGTGTAAGGAATGTATAGAGGGAGTGTGAACAGTGAGTGTGTAAGGAGTGTATAGAGGGAGTGTGAGCAGTGAGTGTGTAAGGAATGTATAAAGGGAGTGTGAGCAGTGAGTGTGTCCGGAATGTATAGAGGGAGTGTGAGCAGTGAGTGTGTCAGGAATGTGTAGAGGGAGTGTGAGCAGTGATTGTGTCAGGAATGTATAGAGGGAGTGTGAGCAGTGATTGTGTAAGGAATGTATAGAGGGAGTGTGAGCAGTGATTGTGTCAGGAATGTATGGAGGGAGTGTGAGCAGTGATTGTGTCAGGAATGTATAGAGGGAGCGTGAGCAGTGAGTGTGTAAGGAATGTATAGAGGGAGTGTGAGCAGTGAGTGTGTAAGGAATGTATAGAGGGAGTGTGAGCAGTGAGTGTGTAAGGAATGTATAGAGGGAGTGTGAGCAGTGAGTGTGTAAGGAATGTACAGAGGGAGTATGAGCAGCGAGTGTGTAAGGAATGTATAGAGGGAGTGTGAGCAGTGAGTGTGTAAGGAATGTTTGGAGGGAGTATGAGCAGTGAGTTTGTAAGGAATGTATAGAGGGAGTGTGAGCAGGGAGTGTGTCAGGAATGCATAGAGGGAGTGTGAGCAGTGAGTGTGTCAGGAATGTATAGAGGGAGTGTGAGCAGTGAGTGTGTCAGGAATGTATAGAGGGAGTGTGAGCAGTGAGTGTGTAAGGAATGTATAGAGGGAGTGTGAGCAGTAATTGCGTCAGGAATGTATAGATGGAGTGTGAGCAGTGAGTGTGTAAGGAATGTATAGAGGGAGTGTGAGCAGTGAGTGTGTAAGGAATGTATAGAGGGAGTGTGAGCAGTAATTGTGTCAGGAGTGTATAGAGGGAGTGTGAGCAGTGATTGTGTAAGGAATGTACAGAGGGAGTGTGAGCAGTGAGTGTGTAAGGAATGTATAGAGGGAGTGTGAGCAGTGATTGTGTAAGGAATGTATAGAGGGAGTGTGAGCAGTGAGTGTGTAAGGAATGTATAGAGGGAGTGTGAGCAGTGAGTGTGTAAGGAATGTATAAAGGGAGTGTGAGCAGTGAGTGTGTCCGGAATGTATAGAGGGAGTGTGAGCAGTGAGTGTGTCAGGAATGTGTAGAGGGAGTGTGAGCAGTGATTGTGTCAGGAATGTATAGAGGGAGTGTGAGCAGTGATTGTGTAAGGAATGTATAGAGGGAGTGTGAGCAGTGAGTGTGTAAGGAATGTATAGAGGGGATATGAGCAGTGAGTGTGTAAGGAATGTATAGAGGGAGTGTGAGCAGTGATTGTGTCAGGAATGTATGGAGGGAGTGTGAGCAGTGATTGTGTCAGGAATGTATAGAGGGAGCGTGAGAAGTGAGTGTGTAAGGAATGTATAGAGGGAGTGTGAGCAGTGAGTGTGTAATGAATGTATAGAGGGAGTGTGAGCAGTGAGTGTGTAAGGAATGTATAGAGGGAGTGTGAGCAGTGAGTGTGTAAGGAATGTACAGAGGGAGTATGAGCAGCGAGTGTGTAAGGAATGTATAGAGGGAGTGTGAGCAGTGAGTGTGTAAGGAATGTTTGGAGGGAGTATGAGCAGTGAGTTCGTAAGGAATGTATAGAGGGAGTGTGAGCAGGGAGTGTGTCAGGAATGCATAGAGGGAGTGTGAGCAGTGAGTGTGTCAGGAATGTATAGAGGGAGTGTGAGTAGTGAGTGTGTCAGGAATGTATAGAGGGAGTGTGAGCAGTGAGTGTGTAAGGAATGTATAGAAGGAGTGTGAGCAGTGAGTGTGTAAGGAATGTATAGAGGGAGTGTGGGCAGTGAGTGTGTAAGGAATGTATAGAGGGAGTGTGAGCAGTGAGTGTGTAAGGAATGTTTGGAGGGAGTATGAGCAGTGAGTGTGTAAGGAATGTATAGAGGGATTGTGAGCTGTGAGTGTGTCAGGAATGTATAGAGAGAGTGTGAGCACTGAGTGTGTCAGGAATGTATAGAGGGAGTGTGAGCAATGAGTGTGTAAGGAATGTATAGAGGGAGTGTGAGCAGTGAGTGTGTAAGGAATGTATAGAGGGAGTGTGAACAGTGAGTGTGTCAGGAATGTATAGAGGGAGTGTGAGCAGTGAGTGTGTAAGGAATGTATAGAGGGAGTGTGAGCAGTGAGTGTGTCGGGAATGTATAGATGGAGTGTGAGCAGTGAGTGTGTCAGGAATGTATAGAGGGAGTGTGAGCAGTGAGTGTGTCAGGAATGCATAGAGGGAGTGTGAGCAGTGAGTGTGTCAGGAATGTATAGAGGGAGTGTGAGCAGTGATTGTGTCAGGAATGTATAGAGGGAGTGTGAGCAGTGAGTGTGTAAGGAATGTATAGAGGGAGTGTGAGCAGTGAGTGTGTCGGGAATGTATAGATGGAGTGTGAGCAGTGAGTGTGTCAGGAATGCATAGAGGGAGTGTGAGCAGTGAGTGTGTCAGGAATGTATAGAGGGAGTGTGCGCAGTGAGTGTGTCAGGAATGTATAGAGGGAGTGTGAGCAGTGAGTGTGTAAGGAATGTATAGAGGGAGTGTGAGCAGTGAGTGTGTAAGGAATGTTTGGAGGGAGTGTGAGCAGTGAGTGTGTAAGGAATGTATAGAGGGAGTGTGAGCAGTGAGTTCGTAAGGAATGTATAGAGGGAGTGTGAGCAGTGAGTGTGTAAGGAATGTATAGAGGGAGTGTGAGCAGTGAGTGTGTAAGGAATGTGTAGAGGGAGTGTGAGCAGTGAGTGTGTCAGGAATGTATAGAGGGAGTGTGAGCAGTGAGTGTGTCAGGAATGTATAGAGGGAGTGTGAGCAGTGAGTGTGTAAGGACATTAAGAGGACCAGGCCGGTATTAATTTATTGAAACATTTTCTTTCCCCAGCAACTAACTTCAGGAATATCGATGATGGATTTACTGGTCGGTCTGGGGCAATGGTTGTGATCACCGTGCTTCTAGTAATTGCCATGGCTCTGCTCATCATCCTTCTGATTGTGTCTGTGGTAGTCAGGAGTTAAACGATGGAGTTCAGGGATCAACAAACACTTGCAGCCAGTATATATGAACATTCCTCTTGTTTAGTAGCTGTGTGTTTTATAAGCTTGCTCTGCACTTTCAAATGCTCTGTCTTTGCATTGTACTTCCGAGGGGAATCTACTTATTGTGACTGCAATCATTTCTGTGACACATTTTGATTTGTTAAGTATTGAGATTATTTCTGTGTCCCTGGTGGAGCTCTTGGTCTCGCATGGCTCTGCCACTGATGCATTGATTCACCTCCAGTGACCCCGAGAACCTTTAACTCTCTCTATTCCTGAAACAATCTCCCGGTCTTCACTCTACCTCCCATTGGATCCTGCGATTCCGATCGATCTACCCGTGGTGGGCCGAAATTACTACGGGTGAAACCGCGCGAAGAAACCATGGGTCCCTGGAGAGTTTAAAATGATGGTTCTATGTTTGCAATTAAACTGATTACAAAACACTGTTCACCTACAAGAACAATCTTAATTTGTAATAAAGAAATGACTTTATAATCCAGCCTCATTTCCTTCATTCAGTGAAAACAGGGAGAAGCTTGTTTGGGTTTAGTGTGTGTGTAGTTTCAGTGTGGGTTTGGTGTGTGTGGGGTTTCAGTGTGGGTTTAGTGTGTGTGGGGTTTCAGTGTGGGTTTGCTGTGTGTGGGGTTTCAGTGTGGGTTTGGTGTGTGTGTAGTTTCAGTGTGGGTTTGGTGTGTGTAGTTTCAGTGTGGGTTTGGTGTGTGTGTGGTTTCAGTGTGGGTTTAGTGTGTGTAGTTTCAGTGTGGGTTTAGTGTGTGTAGTTTCAGTGTGTGTTTGGTGTGTGTGTAGTTTCAGTGTGGGTTTGGTGTGTGTGTGTTCTCAGTGTGGGTTTGGTGTGTGTGGTTTCAGTGTGGGTTTGGTGTGTGTAGTTTCAGTTTGGGTTTGGTGTGTGTAGTTTCAGTATGGGTTTGGTGTGTGTGTGTTCTCAGTGTGGGTTTGGTGTGTGTGGTTACAGTGTGGGTTTGGTGTGTGTGGTCTCAGTGTGGGTTTGGTGTGTGTAGTTTCAGTGTGGGTTAGGTGTGTGTAGTTTCAGTGTCGGTTTGGTGTGTGTGTAGTTGAAGTGTGGGTTTGGTGTGTTTGTGGTTTCAGTGTGGGTTTGGTGTGTGTAGTTTCAGTGTGGGTTTGGTGTGTGTAGTTTCAGTTTGGGTTTGGTGTGTGTAGTTTCAGTATGGGTTTGGTGTGTGTGTGGTCTCAGTGTGGGTTTGGTGTGTGTGGTTTCAGTGTGGGTTTGGTGTGTGTGGTCTCAGTGTGGGTTTGTTGTGTGTAGGTTCAGTGTGGGTTTGGTGTGTGTGTAGTTTCAGTGTGGGTTTGGTGAGTGTGTGGTTTCAATGTGGGTTTGGTGTGTGTAGTTTCAGTGTGGGTTTGGTGTGTGTAGATTCAGTGTGGGGTTGGTATGTGTGTAGTTTCAGTGTGGGTTTGGTCTGTGTAGTTTCAGTTTGGGTTTGGTGTGTGTGGTTTCAGTGTGGGTTTGGTGTGTGTGGTCTCAGTGTGGGTTTGTTGTGTGTAGTTTCAGTGTGGGATTGGTGTGTGTGTAGTTTCAGTGTGGGTTTGGTGTGTGTGTGGTTTCAGTGTGGGTTTGGTGTGTATAGTTTCAGTGTGGGTTTGGTGTGTGTAGTTTCAGTGTGGGTTTGGTGTGTGTAGTTTCAGTGTGGGTTTGGTGTGTGTAGTTTCAGTGTGGGTTTGGTGTGCGTAATTTCAGTGTGTGTTTGGTGTGTGTAGTTTCAGTGTGGGTTTGGTGTGTGTGTAGTTTAAGAGTGGGTTTGGTGTGTTTGTGGTTTCAGTGTGGGTTTGGTGTGTGTAGTTGCAGTGTGGGTTTGGTGTGTGTGTGGTTTCAGTGCGGGTTTGGTTTGTGTGGTCTCAGTGTGGGTTTGTTGTGTGTAGTTTAAGTGTGGGTCTGGTGTGTGTGTAGTTGCAGTGTGGGTTTGGTGTGTGTGTGGTTTCAGTGTGGGTTTTCTGTGTGTAGTTTCAGTGTGGGTTTGGTGTGTGTGTAGTTTAAGAGTGGGTTTGGTGTGTTTGTGGTTTCAGTGTGGGTTTGGTGTGTGTAGTTGCAGTGTGGGATTGGTGTGTGTGTGGTTTCAGTGCGGGTTTGGTTTGTGTGGTCTCAGTGTGGGTTTGTTGTGTGTCGTTTCAGTGTGGGTTTGGTGTGTGTAGTTTCAGTGTGGGTTTGGTGTGTGTGTGGTTTCAGTGTGGGTTTGCTGTGTGTAGTTTCAGTGTGGGTTTGGTGTGTGTAGTTTCAGTGTGGGTTTGGCGTGTGTAGTTTCAGTGTGGGTTTGGTGTGTGTGTGGTATCAATGGGTTTGGCATGTGTGTGGGTTCAGTGTGGGTTTGGTGTGTGTAGTTTGAGTGTGGATTTGGTGTGTAGTTTCAGTGTGGGTTTAGTCTGTGTAGTTTCAGTTTGGGTTTGGTGTGTGTAGTTTCAGTATGGGTTTGGTTTGTGTGTGGTCTCAGTGTGGGTTTGGTGTGTGTGGTTTCAGTGTGGGTTTGGTGTATGTGGTCTCAGTGTGGGTTTGTTGTGTGTAGTTTCGGTGTGGGTTTGGTGTGTGTGTAGTTTCAGTGTGGGTTTGGTGTGTTTGTGGTTTCAGTGTGGGTTTGGTGTGTGTAGTTTCAGTGTGGGTTTGGTGTGTGTAGTTTCAGTGTGGGTTTGGTGTGTAGTTTCAGTGTGGATTTGGTCTGTGTAGTTTCAGTTTGGGTTTGGTGAGTGTAGTTTCAGTGTGGGTTTGGTGTGTGTAGTTTCAGTGTGGGTTTGGTGTGTGTAGTTTCAGTGTGGGTTTGGTGTGTGTACTTTCAGTGTGGGTTTGGTGTGTGTAGTTTCAGTGCGGGTTTGGTGTGTGTAGTTTCAGTGTGGGTTTGGTGTGTGTAGTTTCAGTGTGGGTTGGGTGTGTGTAGTTTCAGTGTGGGTTTGGTGTGTGTAGTTTCAGTGTGGGTTTGGTGTGTGTGTAGTTTAAGTGTGGGTTTGGTGTGTTTGTGGTTTCAGTGTGGGTTTGGTGTGTTTGTGGTTTCAGTGTGGGTTTGGTGTGTGTGGTCTCAGTGTGGGTTTGTTGTGTGTAGGTTCAGTGTGGGTTTGGTGTGTGTGTAGTTTCAGTGTGGGATTGGTGTGTGTGTGGTTTCAGTGTGGGTTTGGTGTGTGTAGTTTCAGTTTGGGTTTGGTTTGTGAAGTTTCAGTATGGGTTTGGTGTGTGTGTGGTCTCAGTGTGGGTTTGGTGTGTGTGGTTTCAGTGTGGGTTTGGTGTGTGTGTTCTCAGTGTGGGTTTGTTGTGTGTAGTTTCAGTGTGGGATTGGTGTGTGTGTAGTTTCAGTGTGGGTTTGGTGTGTGTGTGGTTTCAGTGTGGGTTTGGTATGTGTAGTTTCAGTGTGGGTTTGGTGTGTGTAGTTTCAGTGTGGGTTTGGTGTGTGTAGTTTCAGTGTGGGTTTGGAGTGTGTAGTTTCAGTGTGGGTTTGGTGTGCGTAATTTCAGTGTGGGTTTGGTGTGTGTAGTTTCAGTGTGGGTTTGGTGTGTGTAGTTGCAGTGTGGGTTTGGTGTGTGTGTGGTTTCAGTGCGGGTTTGGTTTGTGTGGTCTCAGTGTGGGTTTGTTGTGTGTAGTTTAAGTGTGGGTTTGGTGTGTGTGTAGTTGCAGTGTGGGTTTGATGTGTGTGTGGTTTCAGTGTGGGTTTTCTGTGTGTAGTTTCAGTGTGGGTTTGGTGTGTGTGTAGTTTAAGAGTGGGTTTGGTGTGTTTGTGGTTTCAGTGTGGGTTTGGTGTGTGTAGTTGCAGTGTGGGATTGGTGTGTGTGTGGTTTCAGTGCGGGTTTGGTTTGTGTGGTCTCAGTGTGGGTTTGTTGTGTGTCGTTTCAGTGTGGGTTTGGTGTGTGTAGTTTCAGTGTGGGTTTGGTGTGTGTGTGGTTTCAGTGTGGGTTTGCTGTGTGTAGTTTCAGTGTGGGTTTGGTGTGTGTAGTTTCAGTGTGGGTTTGGCGTGTGTAGTTTCAGTGTGGGTTTGGTGTGTGTGTGGTATCAATGGGTTTGGCATGTGTGTGGGTTCAGTGTGGGTTTGGTGTGTGTAGTTTGAGTGTGGATTTGGTGTGTAGTTTCAGTGTGGGTTTAGTCTGTGTAGTTTCAGTTTGGGTTTGGTGTGTGTAGTTTCAGTATGGGTTTGGTTTGTGTGTGGTCTCAGTGTGGGTTTGGTGTGTGTGGTTTCAGTGTGGGTTTGGTGTATGTGGTCTCAGTGTGGGTTTGTTGTGTGTAGTTTCGGTGTGGGTTTGGTGTGTGTGTAGTTTCAGTGTGGGTTTGGTGTGTTTGTGGTTTCAGTGTGGGTTTGGTGTGTGTAGTTTCAGTGTGGGTTTGGTGTGTGTAGTTTCAGTGTGGGTGTGGTGTGTAGTTTCAGTGTGGATTTGGTCTGTGTAGTTTCAGTTTGGGTTTGGTGAGTGTAGTTTCAGTGTGGGTTTGGTGTGTGTAGTTTCAGTGTGGGTTTGGTGTGTGTAGTTTCAGTGTGGGTTTGGTGTGTGTACTTTCAGTGTGGGTTTGGTGTGTGTAGTTTCAGTGCGGGTTTGGTGTGTGTAGTTTCAGTGTGGGTTTGGTGTGTGTAGTTTCAGTGTGGGTTGGGTGTGTGTAGTTTCAGTGTGGGTTTGGTGTGTGTAGTTTCAGTGTGGGTTTGGTGTGTGTGTAGTTTAAGTGTGGGTTTGGTGTGTTTGTGGTTTCAGTGTGGGTTTGGTGTGTTTGTGGTTTCAGTGTGGGTTTGGTGTGTGTGGTCTCAGTGTGGGTTTGTTGTGTGTAGGTTCAGTGTGGGTTTGGTGTGTGTGTAGTTTCAGTGTGGGATTGGTGTGTGTGTGGTTTCAGTGTGGGTTTGGTGTGTGTAGTTTCAGTGTGGGTTTGGTGTGTGTAGTTTCAGTGTGGGTTTGGTATGTGTGTAGTTTCAGTGTGGGTTTGGTCTGTGTAGTTTCAGTTTGGGTTTGGTGTGTGAAGTTTCAGTATGGGTTTGGTGTGTGTGTGGTCTCAGTGTGGGTTTGGTGTGTGTGGTTTCAGTGTGGGTTTGGTGTGTGTGTTCTCAGTGTGGGTTTGTTGTGTGTAGTTTCAGTGTGGGATTGGTGTGTGTGTAGTTTCAGTGTGGGTTTGGTGTGTGTGTGGTTTCAGTGTGGGTTTGGTATGTGTAGTTTCAGTGTGGGTTTGGTGTGGGTAGTTTCAGTGTGGGTTTGGTGTGTGTAGTTTCAGTGTGGGTTTGGTGTGTGTAGTTTCAGTGTGGGTTTGGTGTGCGTAATTTCAGTGTGGGTTTGGTGTGTGTAGTTTCAGTGTGGGTTTGGTGTGTGTAGTTGCAGTGTGGGTTTGGTGTGTGTGTGGTTTCAGTGCGGGTTTGGTTTGTGTGGTCTCAGTGTGGGTTTGTTGAGTGTAGTTTAAGTGTGGGTTTGGTGTGTGTGTAGTTGCAGTGTGGGTTTGATGTGTGTGTGGTTTCAATGTGGGTTTGGTGTGTGTAGTTTCAGTGTGGGTTTGGCGTGTGTGGTTTCAGTGTGGGTTTGGTGTGTGTAGTTTCAGTGTGGGTTTGGTGTGTGTCGTTTCAGTGTGGGTTTGGTGTGTGTAGTTTCAGTGTGGGTTTGGTGTGTGTGTGGATTCAGTGTGGGTTTGCTGTGTGTTGTTTCAGTGTGGGTTTGGTGGGTGTAGTTTCAGTGTGGGTTTGGTGTGTGTAGTTTCAGTGTGGGTTTGGTGTGTCTGTGGTTTCAATGGGTTTGGCATGTGTGTGGGTTCAGTGTGGGTTTGGTGTGTGTAGTTTGAGTGTGGATTTGGTGTGTGTGGTTTCAGTGCGGGTTTGGTGTGTAGTTTCAGTGTGGGTTTGCTCTGTGCGTAGTTTCAGTGTGCGTTTGGTGTGTGTAGTTTCAGTGTGGGTTTGGTGTTAAGTTTCAGTGTGGGTTTGGTATGTGTGTAGTTTCAGTGTGGGTTTGGTCTGTGTAGTTTCAGTTTGGGTTTGGTGTGTGTAGTTTCAGTATAGGTTTGGTTTGTGTGTGGTCTCAGTGTGGGTTTGGTGTGTGTGGTTTCAGTGTGGGTTTGGTGTATGTGGTCTCAGTGTGGGTTTGTTGTGTGTAGTTTCGGTGTGGGTTTGGTGTGTGTGTAGTTTCAGTGTGGGTTTGGTGTGTTTGTGGTTTCAGTGTGGGTTTGGTGTGTGTAGTTTCAGTGTTGGTTTGGTGTGTGTGTGCTTTCAATGGTTTTGGTAAGTGTGTAGGTTCAGTGTGGGTTGGGTGTGTGTAGTTTCATTGTGGATTTGGTGTGTGTGGTTTCAGTGTGGGTTTGGTGTGTGTAGTTTCAGTGTGGGTTTGGTGTGTAGTTTCAGTGTGGATTTGGTCTGTGTAGTTTCAGTTTGGGTTTGGTGTGTGTAGTTTCAGTGTGGGTTTGGTGTGTGTAGTTTCAGTGTGGGTTTGGTGTGTGTGTGGTTTCAGTGTGGGTTTGGTGTGTGTAGTTGCAATGTGGGTTTGGTGTGTGTAGTTTCAGTGTGAGTTTGGTGTGTAGTTTCAGTGTGGGTTTGGTCGGTGAAGTATCAGTTTGGGTTTGGTGTGTGTAGTTTCATTGTGGGTTTGGTGTGTGTAGTTTCAGTGTGGGTTTGATGTGTGTTGTTTCAGTGTGCATTTGGTGTGTGTGGTTTCAGTGTGGGTTTGGTGTGTGTAGTTTCATTGTGGGTTTGGTGTGTGTAGTATCAGTGTGGGTTTGGTGTGTGTAGTTTCAGTGTGGGTTTGGTGTGTGTAGTTTCAGTGTGGGTTTGGAATGTGTGCAGTTTCAGTGTGGGTTTGGTGTGTGTAGTTTCATTGTGGGTTTGGTGTGTGTAGTTTCAGTGTGGGTTTGATGTGTGTTGTTTCAGTGTGCATTTGGTGTTTGTGGTTTCAGTGTGGGTTTGGTGTGTGTAGTTTCAGTGTGGGTTTGGTGTGTGTAGTTTCAGTGTGGGTTTGGTGTGTAGTTTCAGTGTGGATTTGGTCTGTGTAGTTTCAGTTTGGGTTTGGTGAGTGTAGTTTCAGTGTGGGTTTGGTGTGTGTAGTTTCAGTGTGGGTTTGGTGTGTGTAGTTTCAGTGTGGGTTTGGTGTGTGTACTTTCAGTGTGGGTTTGGTGTGTGTAGTTTCAGTGCGGGTTTGGTGTGTGTAGTTTCAGTGTGGGTTTGGTGTGTGTAGTTTCAGTGTGGGTTGGGTGTGTGTAGTTTCAGTGTGGGTTTGGTGTGTGTAGTTTCAGTGTGGGTTTGGTGTGTGTGTAGTTTAAGTGTGGGTTTGGTGTGTTTGTGGTTTCAGTGTGGGTTTGGTGTGTTTGTGGTTTCAGTGTGGGTTTGGTGTGTGTGGTCTCAGTGTGGGTTTGTTGTGTGTAGGTTCAGTGTGGGTTTGGTGTGTGTGTAGTTTCAGTGTGGGATTGGTGTGTGTGTGGTTTCAGTGTGGGTTTGGTGTGTGTAGTTTCAGTGTGGGTTTGGTGTGTGTAGTTTCAGTGTGGGTTTGGTATGTGTGTAGTTTCAGTGTGGGTTTGGTCTGTGTAGTTTCAGTTTGGGTTTGGTGTGTGAAGTTTCAGTATGGGTTTGGTGTGTGTGTGGTCTCAGTGTGGGTTTGGTGTGTGTGGTTTCAGTGTGGGTTTGGTGTGTGTGTTCTCAGTGTGGGTTTGTTGTGTGTAGTTTCAGTGTGGGATTGGTGTGTGTGTAGTTTCAGTGTGGGTTTGGTGTGTGTGTGGTTTCAGTGTGGGTTTGGTATGTGTAGTTTCAGTGTGGGTTTGGTGTGTGTAGTTTCAGTGTGGGTTTGGTGTGTGTAGTTTCAGTGTGGGTTTGGTGTGTGTAGTTTCAGTGTGGGTTTGGTGTGCGTAATTTCAGTGTGGGTTTGGTGTGTGTAGTTTCAGTGTGGGTTTGGTGTGTGTAGTTGCAGTGTGGGTTTGGTGTGTGTGTGGTTTCAGTGCGGGTTTGGTTTGTGTGGTCTCAGTGTGGGTTTGTTGTGTGTAGTTTAAGTGTGGGTTTGGTGTGTTTGTAGTTGCAGTGTGGGTTTGATGTGTGTGTGGTTTCAGTGTGGGTTTGGTGTGTGTAGTTTCAGTGTGGGTTTGGCGTGTGTGGTTTCAGTGTGGGTTTGGTGTGTGTAGTTTCAGTGTGGGTTTGGTGTGTGTCGTTTCAGTGTGGATTTGGTGTGTGTAGTTTCAGTGTGGGTTTGGTGTGTGTGTGGATTCAGTGTGGGTTTGCTGTGTGTAGTTTCAGTGTGGGTTTGGTGGGTGTAGTTTCAGTGTGGGTTTGGTGTGTGTAGTTTCAGTGTGGGTTTGGTGTGTCTGTGGTTTCAATGGGTTTGGCATGTGTGTGGGTTCAGTGTGGGTTTGGTGTGTGTAGTTTGAGTGTGGATTTGGTGTGTGTGGTTTCAGTGCGGGTTTGGTGTGTAGTTTCAGTGTGGGTTTGGTCTGTGCGTAGTTTCAGTGTGCGTTTGGTGTGTGTAGTTTCAGTGTGGGTTTGGTGTTAAGTTTCAGTGTGGGTTTGGTATGTGTGTAGTTTCAGTGTGGGTTTGGTCTGTGTAGTTTCAGTTTGGGTTTGGTGTGTGTAGTTTCAGTATAGGTTTGGTTTGTGTGTGGTCTCAGTGTGGGTTTGGTGTGTGTGGTTTCAGTGTGGGTTTGGTGTATGTGGTCTCAGTGTGGGTTTGTTGTGTGTAGTTTCGGTGTGGGTTTGGTGTGTGTGTAGTTTCAGTGTGGGTTTGGTGTGTTTGTGGTTTCAGTGTGGGTTTGGTGTGTGTAGTTTCAGTGTGGGTTTGGTGTGTGTGTGCTTTCAATGGTTTTGGTAAGTGTGTAGGTTCAGTGTGGGTTGGGTGTGTGTAGTTTCATTGTGGATTTGGTGTGTGTGGTTTCAGTGTGGGTTTGGTGTGTGTAGTTTCAGTGTGGGTTTGGTGTGTAGTTTCAGTGTGGATTTGGTCTGTGTAGTTTCAGTTTGGGTTTGGTGTGTGTAGTTTCAGTGTGGGTTTGGTGTGTGTAGTTTCAGTGTGGGTTTGGTGTGTGTGTGGTTTCAGTGTGGGTTTGGTGTGTGTAGTTGCAATGTGGGTTTGGTGTGTGTAGTTTCAGTGTGAGTTTGGTGTGTAGTTTCAGTGTGGGTTTGGTCGGTGAAGTTTCAGTTTGGGTTTGGTGTGTGTAGTTTCATTGTGGGTTTGGTGTGTGTAGTTTCAGTGTGGGTTTGATGTGTGTTGTTTCAGTGTGCATTTGGTGTGTGTGGTTTCAGTGTGGGTTTGGTGTGTGTAGTTTCATTGTGGGTTTGGTGTGTGTAGTATCAGTGTGGGTTTGGTGTGTGTAGTTTCAGTGTGGGTTTGGTGTGTGTAGTTTCAGTGTGGGTTTGGAATGTGTGCAGTTTCAGTGTGGGTTTGGTCTGTGTAGTTTCAGTTTGGGTTTCGTGTGTGTAGTTTCAGCATGGGTTTGTTAATGTGTGTGGTCTCAGTGTGGGTTTGGTGTGTGTGGTTTCAGTGTGTGTTTGGTGTATGTGGTCTCAGTGTGGGTTTGATGTGTAGTTTCAGTGTGGGTTTGGTGTGTGCGTTGTTTCAGTGTGGTTTTGGTGTGTTTGTGGTTTCAGCGTGGGTTTGGTGTGAGTAGTTTCAGTGTGGGTTTGGTGTGTGTAGTTTCAGTGTGGGTTTGCTGTGTAGTTTCAGTGTGGATTGGGTCTGTCTAGTTTCAGTGTGGGTTTGGTGTGTGTAGTTTCAGTGTGGGTTTGGTGTGTGTAGTTTCAGTTTGGGTTTGGTGTGTGTAGTTTCAGTATGCGTTTGGTGTGTGTGTGGTCTCAGTGTGGGTTTGGTGTGTGTGGTTTCAGTGTGGGTTAGGTGTGTGTGGTCTCAGTGTGGGTTTGTTGTGTGTAGTTTCAGCGTGGGTTTGGTGTGTGTGTAGTTTCAGTGTGGGTTTGGGGTATGTGTGGTTTCAGTGTGGGTTTGGTGTGTGTAGTTTCAGTGTGGGTTTTGTGTGTGTAGCTTCAGTGTGGGTTTGGTAAGTGTGTAGTTTCAGAGTGGGTTTGGTCTGTGTAGTTTCAGTTTGGGTTTGGTGTCTGAAGTTTCAGTGTGGGTTTGGTGTGTGTGTGGTCTCAGTGTGGATTTGGTGTGTGTGGTTTCAGTGTGTGTTTGGTTTGTGTGGTCTCAGTGTGGGTTTGATGTGTGTAGTTTAAGTGTGGGTTTGGTGTGTGTGTAGTTTCAGTGTGGGTTTGGTGTGTGTGTAGTTTCAGTGTGCGTTTGGTGTGTTTGTGGTTTCAGCGTGGGTTTGGTGTGTGTAGTTTCAGTGTGGGTTTGGTGTGTGTAGTTTCAGTGTGGGTTTGCTGTGTAATTTCAGTGTGGATTTGGTGTGTGTAGTTTCAGTGTGGGTTTGGTGTGTGTAGTTTCAGTGTGGGTTTGGTGTGTGTAGTTTCAGTTTGGGTTTGGTGTGTGTAGTTTCAGTATGGGTTTGGTGTGTGTGGTTTCAGAGTGGGTTTGGTGCGTGTGGTCTCAGTGTGGGTTTGTTGTGTGTAGTTTCAGTGTGGGTTTGGTGTGTGTGCAGTTTCAGTGTGGGTTTGGTGTGTGTGTGGTTTCAGTGTGGGTTTGGTGTGAAGTTTCAGTGTGGGTTTGGTGTGTGTAGTTTCAGTGTGGGTTTGGTATGTGTGTAGTTTCAGAGTGGGTTTGGTCTGTGTAGTTTCAGTTTGGGTTTGGTGTCTGAAGTTTCAGTATGGGTTTGGTGTGTGTGTGGTCTCAGTGTGGGTTTGGTGTGTGTGGGTTCAGTGTGGGTTTGATGTGTGTGGTCTCAGTGAGGGTTTGTTGTGTGTAGTTTCAGTGTGGGTTTGGTGTGTGTGTAGTTTCAGTGTGGGTTTGGTGTGTGTGTGGTTTCAGTGTGGGTTTGGTGTGTGTAGTTTCAGAGGGGGTTTGTTGTGTGTAGTTTCAGTGTGGGTTTGGTGTGTGCAGTTTCAGTGTGGGTTTGGTGTGTGTAGTTTCAGTGTGGGTTTGGTGTGCGTATTTTCAGTGTGGGTTTGGTGTGTGTAGTTTCAGTGTGGGTTTCGTGTGTGTGTAGTTTAAGTGAGGGTTTGGTGTGTTTGTGGTTTCAGTGTGGGTTTGGTGTGTGTAGTTTCAGTGTGGGTTTGGTGTGTGTAGTTTCAGTTTGGGTTTGCTGTGTGTGGTTTCAGTGTGGGTTTGGTGTGTGTAGTTTCAGTGTGGGTTTGGTGTGTGTAGTTTCAGTGTGGGTTTGGTGTGTGTGTGCTTTCAATGGTTTTGGTAAGTGTGTAGGTTCAGTGTGGGTTTGGTGTGTGTAGTTTCATTGTGGATTTGGTGTGTGTGGTTTCAGTGTGGGTTTGGTGTGTGTAGTTTCAGTGTGGGTTTGGTGTGTAGTTTCAGTGTGGATTTGGTGTGTGTAGTTTCAGTTTGGGTTTGGTGTGTGTAGTTTCAGTGTGGGTTTGGTGTGTGTAGTTTCAGTGTGGGTTTGGTGTGTGTGTGGTTTCAGTGTGGGTTTGGTGTGTGTAGTTTCAATGTGGGTTTGGTGTGTGTAGTTTCAGTGTGAGTTTGGTGTGTAGTTTCAGTGTGGGTTTGGTCGGTGTAGTTTCAGTTTGGGTTTGGTGTGTGTAGTTTCAGTGTGGGTTTGGTGTGTGTGTAGTTTCATTGTGGGTTTGGTGTGTGTAGTTTCAGTGTGGGTTTGATGTGTGTTGTTTCAGTGTGCATTTGGTGTGTGTGGTTTCAGTGTGGGTTTGGTGTGTGTAGTTTCATTGTGGGTTTGGTGTGTGTAGTGTCAGTGTGGGTTTGGTGTGTGTAGTTTCAGTGTGGGTTTGGTGTGTGTAGTTTCAGTGTGGGTTTGGAATGTGTGCAGTTTCAGTGTGGGTTTGGTCTGTGTAGTTTCAGTTTGGGTTTCGTGTGTGTAGTTTCAGCATGGGTTTGTTAATGTGTGTGGTCTCAGTGTGGGTTTGGTGTGTGTGGTTTCAGTGTGTGTTTGGTGTATGTGGTCACAGTGTGGGTTTGATGTGTAGTTTCAGTGTGGGTTTGGTGTGTGCGTAGTTTCAGTGTGGTTTTGGTGTGTTTGTGGTTTCAGCGTGGGTTTGGTGTGAGTAGTTTCAGTGTGGGTTTGGTGTGTGTAGTTTCAGTGTGGGTTTGCTGTGTAGTTTCAGTGTGGATTTGGTCTGTGTAGTTTCAGAGTGGGTTTGGTCTGTGTAGTTTCAGTTTGGGTTTGGTGTCTGAAGTTTCAGTATGGGTTTGGTGTGTGTGTGGTCTCAGTGTGGGTTTGGTGTGTGTGTAGTTTCAGTGTGGGTTTGGTGTGTGTGTGGTTTCAGTGTGGGTTTGGTGTGTGTAGTTTCAGAGGGGGTTTGTTGTGTGTAGTTTCAGTGTGGGTTTGGTGTGTGCAGTTTCAGTGTGGGTTTGGTGTGTGTAGTTTCAGTGTGGGTTTGGTGTGCGTATTTTCAGTGTGGGTTTGGTGTGTGTAGTTTCAGTGTGGGTTTCGTGTGTGTGTAGTTTAAGTGAGGGTTTGGTGTGTTTGTGGTTTCAGTGTGGGTTTGGTGTGTGTAGTTTCAGTGTGGGTTTGGTGTGTGTGTGGTTTCAGTGTGGGTTTGGTTTGTGTGGTCTCAGTGTGGGTTTGTTGTGTGTAGTTTAAGTGTGGGTTTGGTGTGTGTGTAGTTTCAGTGTGGGTTTGGTGTGTGTGTAGTTTCAGTGTGGGTTTGGTGTGTTTGTGGTTTCAACGTGGGTTTGGTGTGTGTAGTTTCAGTGTGGGTTTGTTGTGTGTAGTTTCAGTGTGGGTTTGCTGTGTAGTTTCAGTGTGGATTTGGTCTGTGTAGTTTCAGTGTGGGATTGGTGTGTGTAGTTTCAGTGTGGGTTTGGTGTGTGTAGTTTCAGTTTGGGTTTGGTGTGTGTAGTATCAGTGTGTGTTTGGTGTGTGTGGTTTCAGAGTGGGTTTGGTGCGTGTGGTCTCAGTGTGGGTTTGTTGTGTGTAGTTTCAGTGTGGGTTTGGTGTGTGTGTAGTTTCAGTGTGGGTTTGGTGTGTTTGTGGTTTCAGTGTGGGTTTGGTGTGTAGTTTCAGTGTGGGTTTGGTGTGTGTAGTTTCAGTGTGGGTTTGGTATGTGTGTAGTTTCAGTGTGGGTTTGGTCTGTGTAGTTTCAGTTTGGGTTTGGTGTGTGAAGTTTCCGTATCGGTTTGGTGTGTGTGTGTTCTCAGTGTGGGTTTGCTGTGTGTGGTTTCAGTGTGGGTTTGGTGTGTGTAGTTTCAGTGTGGGTTTGGTGTGTGTAGTTTCAGTGTGGGTTTGGTGTGCGTAATTTCAGTGTGGGTTTGGTGTGTGTAGTTTCAGTGTGGGTTTGGTGTGTGTGTAGTTTAAGAGTGGGTTTGGTGTGTTTGTGGTTTCAGTGTGGGATTGGTGTGTGTAGTTGCAGTGTGGGTTTGGTGTGTGTGTGGTTTCAGTGCGGGTTAGGTTTGTGTGGTCTCAGTGTGGGTTTGTTGTGTGTAGTTTAAGTGTGGGTTTGGTGTGTGTGTAGTTGCAGTGTGGGTTTGATGTGTGTGTGGTTTCAGTGTGGGTTTGGTGTGTGTAGTTTCAGTGTGGGTTTGGCGTGTGTGGGTTCAGTGTGGTTTTGGTGTGTGTAGTTTCAGTGTGGGTTTGGTGTGTGTCGTTTCAGTGTGGGTTTGGTGTGTGTAGTTTAAGTGTGGGTTTGGTGTTTGTGTAGTTGCAGTGTGGGTTTGCTGTGTGTGTAGTTTCAGTGTGGGTTTGGTGTGTGTAGTTTCAGTGTGGGTTTGGTGTGTGTAGTTTCAGTGTGGGTTTGTGGTGTGTGTGCTTTCAATGGGATTGGCATGTTTGTGTGTTCAGTGTGGGTTTGGTGTGTGTAGTTTGAGTGTGGATTTGGTGTGTGTGGTTTCAGTGTGGGTTTGGTGTGTAGTTTCAGTGTGGGTTTGGTATGTGTGTAGTTTCAGTGTGGGTTTGGTGTGTGTAGTTTCAGTGTGGGTTTGGTGTGAGTTTGGTTTCAGTGTGGGTTTGGTGTGCGTAGTTTCAGTGTGGGTTTGTTGCGTGTAGTTTCAGTGTGGGTTTGGTGTGTGTAGTATCAGTGTGGGTTTGGTGTGTGTGTGGTTTCAGTGTGGGTTTTGTGTGTGTAGTTTCAGTGTGGGTTTGGTGTATGTTGTTTCAGTGTGGATTTGGTGTGTGTGTGATTTCAGTGGGTTTGGTATGTGTGTAGGTTCAGTGTGGGTTTGGTGTGTGTAGTTTCAGTGTGTGTTTTGTGTGTGTGGTTTCAGTGTGGATTTGGTTTTTGTGGTTTCAGTGTGGGTTTGTTGTGTGTAGTTTCAGTGTGGGTTTGGTGTGTGTGTAGTTTCAGTGTGGGTTTGGTGTGTTTGTGGTTTCAGTGTGGGTTTGGTGTGTAGTTTCAGTGTGGGTTTGGTGTGTGTAGTTTCAGTGTGGGTTTGGTATGTGTGTAGTTTCAGTGTGGGTTTGGTCTGTGTAGTTTCAGTTTGGGTTTGGTGTGTGAAGTTTCCGTATCGGTTTGGTGTGTGTGTGTTCTCAGTGTGGGTTTGCTGTGTGTGGTTTCAGTGTGGGTTTGGTGTGTGTAGTTTCAGTGTGGGTTTGGTGTGTGTAGTTTCAGTGTGGGTTTGGTGTGCGTAATTTCAGTGTGGGTTTGGTGTGTGTAGTTTCAGTGTGGGTTTGGTGTGTGTGTAGTTTAAGAGTGGGTTTGGTGTGTTTGTGGTTTCAGTGTGGGATTGGTGTGTGTAGTTGCAGTGTGGGTTTGGTGTGTGTGTGGTTTCAGTGCGGGTTAGGTTTGTGTGGTCTCAGTGTGGGTTTGTTGTGTGTAGTTTAAGTGTGGGTTTGGTGTGTGTGTAGTTGTAGTGTGGGTTTGATGTGTGTGTGGTTTCAGTGTGGGTTTGGTGTGTGTAGTTTCAGTGTGGGTTTGGCGTGTGTGGGTTCAGTGTGGTTTTGGTGTGTGTAGTTTCAGTGTGGGTTTGGTGTGTGTCGTTTCAGTGTGGGTTTGGTGTGTGTAGTTTAAGTGTGGGTTTGGTGTTTGTGTAGTTGCAGTGTGGGTTTGCTGTGTGTGTAGTTTCAGTGTGGGTTTGGTGTGTGTAGTTTCAGTGTGGGTTTGGTGTGTGTAGTTTCAGTGTGGGTTTGTGGTGTGTGTGCTTTCAATGGGATTGGCATGTTTGTGTGTTCAGTGTGGGTTTGGTGTGTGTAGTTTGAGTGTGGATTTGGTGTGTGTGGTTTCAGTGTGGGTTTGGTGTGTAGTTTCAGTGTGGGTTTGGTATGTGTGTAGTTTCAGTGTGGGTTTGGTGTGTGTAGTTTCAGTGTGGGTTTGGTGTGAGTTTGGTTTCAGTGTGGGTTTGGTGTGCGTAGTTTCAGTGTGGGTTTGTTGCGTGTAGTTTCAGTGTGGGTTTGGTGTGTGTAGTATCAGTGTGGGTTTGGTGTGTGTGTGGTTTCAGTGTGGGTTTTGTGTGTGTAGTTTCAGTGTGGGTTTGGTGTATGTTGTTTCAGTGTGGATTTGGTGTGTGTGTGATTTCAGTGGGTTTGGTATGTGTGTAGTTTCAGTGTGGGTTTGGTGTGTGTAGTTTCAGTGTGTGTTTTGTGTGTGTAGTTTCAGTGTGGATTTGGTTTTTGTGGTTTCAGTGTGGGTTTGGTGTGTGTAGTTTCATTGTCGGTTTGGTGTGTGTTATTTCAGTGTGGGTTTGGGTTGCGTAGGTTCAGTGTGGGTTTGGTGTGTAGTTTCAGAGTCAGTTTGGTATGTGTGTAGTTTCAGTGAGGGTTTCGTCTCTGTAGTTTCAGTTTGGGTTTGGTGTGTGTAGTTTCAGTATGGGTTTGGTTTGTGTGTGGTCTCTGTGTGGGTTTGGTGTGTGTGGTTTCAGTGTGGTTTTGGTGTACGTGGTCTCAGTGTGGGTTTGTTATGTGGAGTTTCGGTGTGCGTTTGGTGTCTGTGTAGATTCAGTGTGGGTATGGTGTGTTTGTGGTTTCAGTGTGGGTTTGGTGTGTGTAGTTTCAGTGTGGGTTTGCTGTGTAGTTTCAGTGTGGATTTGGTCTGTGTAGTTTCAGAGTGGGTTTGGTCTGTGTAGTTTCAGTTTGGGTTTGGTGTCTGAAGTTTCAGTATGGGTTTGGTGTGTGTGTGGTCTCAGTGTGGGTTTGGTGTGTGTGTAGTTTCAGTGTGGGTTTGGTGTGTGTGTGGTTTCAGTGTGGGTTTGGTGTGTGTAGTTTCAGAGGGGGTTTGTTGTGTGTAGTTTCAGTGTGGGTTTGGTGTGTGCAGTTTCAGTGTGGGTTTGGTGTGTGTAGTTTCAGTGTGGGTTTGGTGTGCGTATTTTCAGTGTGGGTTTGGTGTGTGTAGTTTCAGTGTGGGTTTCGTGTGTGTGTAGTTTAAGTGAGGGTTTGGTGTGTTTGTGGTTTCAGTGTGGGTTTGGTGTGTGTAGTTTCAGTGTGGGTTTGGTGTGTGTGTGGTTTCAGTGTGGGTTTGGTTTGTGTGGTCTCAGTGTGGGTTTGTTGTGTGTAGTTTAAGTGCGGGTTTGGTGTGTGTGTAGTTTCAGTGTGGGTTTGGTGTGTGTGTAGTTTCAGTGTGGGTTTGGTGTGTTTGTGGTTTCAACGTGGGTTTGGTGTGTGTAGTTTCAGTGTGGGTTTGTTGTGTGTAGTTTCAGTGTGGGTTTGCTGTGTAGTTTCAGTGTGGATTTGGTCTGTGTAGTTTCAGTGTGGGTTAGGTGTGTAGTTTCAGTGTTGGTTTGGTCTGTGTAGTTTCAGTTTGGGTTTGGTGTGTTTAGTCTCAGTGTGGGTTTCGTGTGTGATGTTTAAGTGTGGGTTTGGTGTGTGTGTGGTTTCAATGGATTTGGTATGTGTTTAGGTTCACTGTGGGTTTGGTGTGTGATGTTTCAGTGTGGATTTGGTGTGTGTGGTTTCAGTGTGGGTTTGGTGTGTGTAGTTTCATTGTGGGTTTGGTGTGTGTAGTTTCAGTGTGGTTTGGTGTGCGTAGTTTCAGTGTGGGTTTGGTGTGTGTAGTTTCAGAATGGGTTTGGTTTGTGTGTGGTATCAGTGTGGGTTTGGTGTGTAGTTTCAGTGTGGGTTTGGTTTGTGTAGTTTCAGTTTGGGTTTGGTGTGTGTAGTTTCAGTTTGGGTTTGGTGCGTGTAGTTTCAGTGTGGGTTTGGTGTTTGTAGTATCAGTATGGGTTTGGTGTGTGTGTGGTTTCAGTGTGGGTTTGGTGTGTGTAGTTTCAGTGTGGGTTTGGTGTATGTAGTTTCAGTGTGGGTTTGGTGTGTGTGTGGTTTCAGTGGGTTTGGTATGTGTGTAGTTTCAGTGTGGGTTTGTTGTGTGTAGTTTCAGTGTGTGTTTTGTGTGTGTATTTTCAGTGTGGGTTTGGTGTGTGTAGTTTCAGTGTGGGTTAGGTGTGTAGTTTCAGTGTTGGTTTGGTCTGTGTAGTTTCAGTTTGGGTTTGGTGTGTTTAGTCTCAGTGTGGGTTTGGTGTGTGATGTTTAAGTGTGGGTTTGGTGTGTGTGTGTGGTTTCAATGGATTTGGTATGTGTTTCGGTTCAGTGTTGGTTTGGTGTGTGAAGTTTCAGTGTGGATTTGGTGTGTGTGGTTTCAGTGTGGGTTTGGTGTGTGTAGTTTCAGAATGGGTTTGGTTTGTGTGTGGTATCAGTGTGGGTTTGGTGTGTGTGGTTTCAGTGTGGGTTTGGTGTAAGTGGTCTCAGTGTGGGTTTGTTTTGTGGAGTTTCAGTGTGCGTTTAGTGTGTGTGTAGTTTCAGTGTGGGTTTGGTGTGTTTGTGGTTTCAGTGTGGGTTTGGTGTGTGTAGTTTCAGTGTGGGTTTGGTGTGTGTAGTTTCAGTTTGGGTTTGGTGTGTAGTTTCAGTGTGGATTTGGTCTCTGTAGTTTCAGTTTGGGTTTGGTATGTGTAGTTTCAGTGTGGGTTTGTTGTGTGTAGATTCAGTGTGGGTTTGGTGTGTCTAGTTTCGATGTGGATTTGGTGTATGTTGTTTCAGTGTGGGTTTGGTGTGTGTATTTTCAGTGTGGGTTTGGTGTGTGTAGTTTCAGTGTGGGTTTGGTGTGTGTAGTTTCAGTGTGGGTTTGGTGTGTGTGTAGTTTCAGTGTGGGTTTGGTGTTTGTAGTTTCAGTGTGGGTTTGGTGTGTGTGTGGTTTCAGTGGGTTTGGTATGTGTGTAGTTTCAGTGTGGGTTTGTTGTGTGTAGTTTCAGTGTGTGTTTTGTGTGTGTATTTTCAGTGTGGGTTTGGTGTGTGTAGTTTCAGTGTGGGTTAGGTGTGTAGTTTCAGTGTTGGTTTGGTCTGTGTAGTTTCAGTTTGGGTTTGGTGTGTTTAGTCTCAGTGTGGGTTTGGTGTGTGATGTTTAAGTGTGGGTTTGGTGTGTGTGTGTGGTTTCAATGGATTTGGTATGTGTTTAGGTTCAGTGTGGGTTTGGTGTGTGAAGTTTCAGTGTGGATTTGGTGTGTGTGGTTTCAGTGTGGGTTAGGTGTGTAGTTTCAGTGTTGGTTTGGTCTGTGTAGTTTCAGTTTGGGTTTGGTGTGTTTAGTCTCAGTGTGGGTTTGGTGTGTGATGTTTAAGTGTGGGTTTGGTGTGTGTGTGTGGTTTCAATGGATTTGGTATGTGTTTAGGTTCATGTGGGTTTGGTGTGTGAAGTTTCAGTGTGGATTTGGTGTGTGTGGTTTCAGTGTGGGTTTGGTGTGTGTAGTTTCAGAATGGGTTTGGTTTGTGTGTGGTATCAGTGTGGGTTTGGTGTGTGTGGTTTCAGTGTGGGTTTGGTGTAAGTGGTCTCAGTGTGGGTTTGTTTTGTGGAGTTTCAGTGTGCGTTTAGTGTGTGTGTAGTTTCAGTGTGGGTTTGGTGTGTTTGTGGTTTCAGTGTGGGTTTGGTGTGTGTAGTTTCAGTGTGGGTTTGGTGTGTGTAGTTTCAGTTTGGGTTTGGTGTGTAGTTTCAGTGTGGATTTGGTCTCTGTAGTTTCAGTTTGGGTTTGGTATGTGTAGTTTCAGTGTGGGTTTGTTGTGTGTAGATTCAGTGTGGGTTTGGTGTGTCTAGTTTCGATGTGGATTTGGTGTATGTTGTTTCAGTGTGGGTTTGGTGTGTGTATTTTCAGTGTGGGTTTGGTGTGTTTAGTTTCAGTGTGGGTTTGGTGTGTGTAGTTTCAGTGTGGGTTTGGTGTGTGTGTAGTTTCAGTGTGGGTTTGGTGTTTGTAGTTTCAGTGTGGGTTTGGTGTGTGTAGTTTCAGTGTGGGTTTGGTGTGTGTAGTTTCAGTGTGGGTTTGGTGTGTGTAGTTTCGGTGTGGATTTGGTGTGTGTAGTTTCAGTGTGGGTTTGGTGTGTGTGTGGTTTCAGTGTGGGTTTGTTGTGTCTAGTTTCAGTGTGGGTTTGGTGTGTGTAGTTTCAGTGCGGGTTTGGTGTGTGTGTGGTTTCAGTGTGGGTTTGGTGTTTGTAGTTTCAGTCAGGGTTTGGTGTGTGTATTTTCAGTGTGTGCTTGGTGTGTGAAGTTTCAGTGTGGGTTTGATGTGTGTTGTTTTAGTGTGGGGTTGGTCTGTGTTTTTACAGTGTTGGTTTGGTTTGTGTGTTCTCAGTGTGGTTTTGTTGTGTGTAGTTTCAGTGTGGGTTTGTCGTCTGTGTAGTTTCACTGTGGGTTTCGTGTGTGTGTGGTTTCAGTGTGGGATTGGTGTGTGTAGTATCAATGTGGGTTTGGGATGTGTAGTTTCAGTTTGGGTTTGGTGTGTGTATTTTCAGTGTGGGTTTGTTGTGTGTAGTTTCATTGTGGGTTTGTTGTGTGTGTAGTTTCACTGTGGGTTTGGTGTGTATGTGGTTTCAGTGTGGGTTTGGCGTGTGTAGTTTCAATGTGGGTTTGGTGTGTGTAGTTTCAGTGTGGGTTTGGTGTCTAGTTTGAGTGTGGGTTTGGTGTGTGTAGTTTCAGTTTGGGTTTGGTGAGTGTAGTTTCAGTGTGGGTTTGGTGCGTGTAGTTTCAGTGTGGGTTTGGTGTGTGAAGTATCAGTGTGGGTTTGGTGTGTGTGTGGTTTCAGTGTGGGTTTGGTGTGTGTAGTTTCAGTGTGGGTTTGGTGTATGTAGTTTCAGTGTGGGTTTGGTGTGTGTGTGGTTTCAGTGGGTTTGGTATGTGTGTAGTTTCAGTGTGGGTTTGGTGTGTGTAGTTTCAGTGTTTGTTTTGTGTGTGTAGTTTCAGTGTGGGTTTGGTGTGTGTAGTTTCAGTGTGGGTTAGGTGTGTAGTTTCAGTGTTGGTTTGGTCTGTGTAGTTTCAGTTTGGGTTTGGTGTGTTTAGTCTCAGTGTGGCTTTGGAGTGTGTTGCTTAAGTGTGGGTTTGGTGTGTGTGTGGTTTCAATGGATTTGGTATGTGTTTCGATTCAGTGTTGGTTTGGTGTGTGAAGTTTCAGTGTGGATTTGGTGTGTGTGGTTTCAGTGTGGGTTTGATATGTGTAGTTTCATTGTGGGTTTGGTGTGTGTAGTTTCAGTGTGGGTTTGGTGTGCGTTAGTTTCAGTGTGGGTTTGGTGTGTAGTTTCAGTGTGGGTTTGGTATGTGTGTAGTTTCAGTGTGGGTTTGGTCTCTGTAGTTTCAGTTTGGGTTTGGTGTGTGTAGTTTCAGTATGGGTTTGGTTTGTGTGTGGTATCAGTGTGGGTTTGGTGTGTGTGGTTTCAGTGTGGTTTTGGTGTACGTGGTCTCAGTGTGGGTTTGTTTTGTGGAGTTTCAGTGTGCGTTTGGTGTGTGTGTAGTTTCAGTGTGGGTTTGGTGTGTTTGTGGTTTCAGTGTAGGTTTGGTGTGTGTAGTTTCAGTGTGGGTTTGGTGTGTGTAGTTTCAGTGTGGGTTTGGTGTGTAGTTTCAGTGTGGATTTGGTCTCTGTAGTTCCAGTTTTGGTTTGGTGTGTGTAGTTTCAGTGTGGGCTTGGTGTGTTTAGTTTCAGTGTGGGATTGGTGTGTCTAGTTTCGGTGTGGATTTGGTGTATGTAGTTTCAGTGTGGGTTTGGTGTGTCTATTTTCAGTGTGGGTTTGGTGTGTTTAGTTTCAGTGTGGGTTTGGTGTGTGTAGTTTCAGTGTGGGTTTGGTGTGTATGTGGTTTCAGTGTGGGTTTGGTGTTTGTAGTTTCCGTCTGGGTTTGGTGTGTGTAGTTTCAGTGTGGGTTTGGTGTGTGTAGTTTCAGTTTGGGTTTGGTGTGTGTAGTTTCGGTGTGGATTTGGTGTTTGTAGTTTCAGTGTGGGTTTGGTGTGTGTGTGGTTTCTGTGTGGGTTTGTTGTGTGTAGTTTCAGTTTGGGTTTGGTGTGTGTAGTTTCAGTGTGGGTTTGGTGTGTCCGTGGTTTCAGTGTGGGTTTGGTGTTTGTAGTTTCAATGTGGGTTTTGTGTGTGTAGTTTCAGTGTGTGTTTGGTGTGTGTAGTTTCAGTGTGGGTTTGATGTGTGTTGTTTCAGTGTGGGGTTGGTCTGTGTGGTTTCAGTGTGGGTTTCTTTTGTGTGGTCTCAATGTGGGTTTGTTTTGTGTAGTTTCAGTGTGGGTTTTTTGTGCGTGTAGTTTCACTGTTGGTTTCGTGTGTGTGTGGTTTCAGTGTGGGATTGGTGTGTGTAGTTTCAATGTGGGTTTGGTGTGTGTAGTTTCAGTGTGGGTTTGGTGTGTAGTTTCAGTGTGGGTTTGGTCTGTGTAGTTTCAGTTTGGGTTTGGTGTGTGTAGGTTCAGTGTGGGTTTGGTGTTTGTAGTTTCATTGTGGGTTTGGTGTGTGTAGTTTCAGTGTGGGGTGGTGTGTGTTGTTTCAGTGTGGGTTTGGTGTGTGTTTGGTTTCAGTGTGGGTTTGGTTTGTGTAGTTTCAGTGTGGGTTTGGTGCGTGTAGTTTCAGTGTGGGTTTGGTGTGTGTAGTATGAGTTTGGGTTTGGTGTGTGTGTGGTTTCAGTGTGGGTTTGGTGTGTGTAGTTTCAGTGTGGGTTTGGTGTATGTAGTTTCATTGTGGGTTTGGTGTGTGTGTGATTTCAGTGGGTTTGGTATGTGTGTAGTTTCAGTTTGAGTTTGGTGTGTGTAGTTTCAGTGTGTGTTTTGTGTGTGTAGTTTCAGTGTGGGTATGGTGTGTGTAGTTTCAGTGTGGGTTTGGTGTGTAGTTTCACTGTTGGTTTGATCTGTGTAGTTTCAGTTTGGGTTTGGAGTGTGTAGTCTCATTGTGGGTTTGGTGTGTGTTGTTTAATGTGGGTTTGGTGTGTGTGTGGTTTCAATGGGTTTGGTATGTGTGTAGGTTCAGTGTGGGTTTGGTGTGTGTAGTTTCAGTGTGGATTTGGTGTGTGTGGTTTCAGTGTGGGTTTGGTGTGTGTAGTTTCATTGTGGTTTTGGTGTGTGTAGTTTCAGTGAGGGTTAGGTGTGCGTAGTTTCAGTGTGGGTTTGGTGTGTAATTTCAGTGTGGGTTTGGTATGTGTGTAGTTTCAGTGTGGGTTTGGTCTCTGTAGTTTCAGTTTGGGTTTGTTGTGTGTAGTTTCAGTATGGTTTTGGTTTGTGTGTGGTATCAGTGTGGGTTTGGTGTGTTTGTGGTTTCAGTGTGGGTTGGGCGTGTGTAGTTTCAGTGTGGGTTTGGTGGGGTAGTTTCAGTGTGGGTTTGATGTGTGTTGTTTCAGTGTGGGTTTGGTATGTGTTTTTTCAGTGTGGGTTTGGTTTCTGTGGTCTCAGTGTGGGTTTGTTGTGTGTAGTTTCAGTGTGGGTTTGTTGTGTGTGTAGTTTCACTGAGGGTTTGGTGTGTGTGTGGTTTCAGTGTGGGTTTGGTGTGTGTAGTTTCAATGTGGGTTTGGTGTGTGTAGTTTCACTGTGGGTTTGGTGTGTAGTTTCAGTGTGGGTTTGGTGTGTGTAGTTTCAGTTTGGGTTTGGTGTGTGTAGTTTCAGTGTGGGTTTGGTGTTTGTAGTTTCATTGTGGGTTTGGTGTGTGTAGTTTCAGTTTGGGTTTGGCGTGTGTAGTTTCAGTGTGGGTTTGGTGTGTGTTTGGTTTCAGTGTGGGTTTGGTGTGTGTAGTTTCAGCGTAGGTTTGGTGCATGTAGTTTCAGTGTGGGTTTTGTGTGTGTAGTTTCAGTGTGGGTTTGGTGTGTGTGTGGTTTCAGTGCGGGTTTGGTGTTTGTAGGTTCAGTGTCGGTTTGGTGTGTGTAGTTTCAGTGTGGGTTTGGTGTGTGTAGTTTCACTGTGGGTTTGGTGTGTGTGTGGTTTCAATGGGGTTGGTATGTGTGTAGCTTCAGTGTGGGTTTGGTGAGTGTAGTTTCAGTGTGGGTTTGGTCTCTGTAGTTTCAGTTTGGGTTTGGTGTGTGTAGTTTCAGTATGGGTTTGGTTTGTGTGTTTTCTCAGTGTGGGTTTGGTGTGTATATTTTCAGTGTGGGTTTGGTGTACGTGGTCTCAGTGTGGGTTTGTTTTGTGGAGATTCAGTGTGCGTTTGGTGTGTGTGTAGTTTCAGTGTGGGTTTGGTGTGTTTGTGGTTTCAGTGTAGGTTTGGTGTGTGTAGTTTCAGTGTGGGTTTGGTGTGTGTAGTTTCAGTGTGGGTTTGGTGTGTGTAATTTCAGTGTGGGTTTGGTGTGTGTAGTTTCAGTGTGGGTTTGGTGTATGTAGTTTCGGTGTGGGTTTGGTGTGTGTAGTTTCAGTGAGGGTATGGTGTGTGTAGTTTCAGTGTGGGTTTGGTGTGTGTAGTTTCAGTGTGGTTTTGGTGAGTGTGTGTTTTCAGTGTGGGTTTGGAGTGTATAGTTTCAGTGTGGGTTTGGTGTGTGTGTGTTTTCAGTGTGGGTTTGGTGTGTGTAGTTTCAGTGTGGGTTTGGTGTGTGTAGTTTCAGTGTGGGTTTGGTGTGTGGGTGATTTCAGTTGGATTGGTATGTGTGTAGTTTCAGTGTGAGTTTGGTGAGTGTAGTTTCAGTGTGGGTTGGGTGTGTGTTGTTTCAGTGTTGGTTAGGTGTGTGTAGTTTCAGTGTGGGTTTCGTCTGTGTAGTTTCAGTGTGGGTTTGTTATGTGTGTAGTTTTAGTGTGGGATTGGTGTGTGTAGTTTCAGTGTGGATTTTGTGTGTGTGGTTTCAGTGTGGGTTTGGTGTGTGTGGTCTCAGTGTGGGTTTGGTGTGTGTGGTCTCAGTGTGGGTTTGGTGTGTGCGGTCTCAGTGTGGGTTTGGTGTGTGTAGTTTCAGTGTGGGTTTGGTCTCTATAGTCTCAGTGTGGGTTTGGTGTGTGTAGACTCAGTGTGGGTTTGGCGTGTGTAGCCTCAGTGTGGGTTTGGTGTGTGTTTCTCAGTCAAGGTTTGGTATGTGTGTAGTCTCAGTGTGGGTTTGGTGTGTGGTTTCAGTGTGGGTTTGGTGTGTGTGTGGATTCAGTGTGGGGTTGGTGTGTGTGGTTTCAGTGTGGGATTGGTGTGTGTAGTATCAGTGTGGGTTTGGTGAGTGTGTGTGGTTTCAGTGTTGGTTTGGTGTGTGTAGTCTCAGTGTGGGTTTTGTGTGTTTGTTGTTTCAGCATCGGATTGGTGTGTGTAGTCTCAGTGTGGGTTTGGTGAGTGTAGTTTCAGTGTAGGTTTGGTATGTGCAGTCTCAGTGTGGGTTTGGTGTGTATAGTTTCAGTGTAGGTTTGGTGTGTGCAATCTCAGTGTGGGTTTGGTGTGGGTGTTTCAGTGTGGGTTTGGTGTGTGTAGTCTCAGTGTGGGTTTGGTGTGTGTAGTTTCAGTGTAGGTTTGGTGTGTGCAGTCTCAGTGCGGGTTTGGTGTGTGTGTAGTTTCAGTGTGGGTTTGGTGTGTGTGGTTTCAGTCTGGGTTTGGTGTGTGTAGTTTCAGTGTGGGTTTGGTGTGTGTGTGTTTTCAGTGTGGGTTTTGTTTGTGTGGTCTCAGTTTGGGTTTGTTGTGTGTAGTTTCAGTGTGGGTTTGGTGTGTGTGTAGTTTCAGTGTGGGTTTGGTGTGTGTGTTGTTTCAGTGTGGGTTTGGTGTGTGTAGTTTCAGTGTGGGTTTGGTGTGTGTAGTTTCAGTGTGGGTTTGGTCTCTGTAGTTTCAGTTTGGGTTTGGTGTGTGTAGTTTCAGTATGGGTTTGGTTTGTGTGTTTTCTCAGTGTGGGTTTGGTGTGTGTGGTTTCAGTGTGGGTTTGGTGTATGTGGTCTCAGTGTTGGTTTGTTTTGTGGAGACTCAGTGTGCGTTTGGTGTGTGTGTAGTTTCTGTGTGGGTTTGGTGTGTTTGTGGTTTCAGTGTGGGTTTGGTGTGTGTAGTTTCAGTGTGGATTTGGTCTGTGTAGTTTCATTTTGGGTTTGGTGTGTGTAGTTTCAGTGTGGGTTTGGTGTGTGTGTGGATAAAGTGTGGGTTTGGTGTGTGTGGTTTCAGTGTGGGATTTGTGTGTGTAGAATCAGTGTGGGTTTGGTGAGTGTGTGTGGTTTCAGTGTAGGTTTGGTGTGTGTAGTCTCAGTGTGGGTTTGGTGTGTGCGTAGTTTCAGTGTCGTTTTGGTGTGTGTAGTCTCAGTGTGGGTTTGGTGAGTGTAGTTTCAGTGTAGGTTTGGTGTGTGCAGTCGCAGTGTGGGTTTGGTGTGTGTAGATTCGGTGTAGGTTTGGTGTGTGCAGTCTCAGTGTGGGTTTGGTGTGTGTGTTTCAGTGTGGGTGTGGTGTGTGTAGTTTCAGTGTGGGTTTGGTGTGTAGTTTCAGTGTGGATTTGGTCTGTGTAGTTTCAGTTTGGGTTTGGTGTGTGTAGTTTCAGTGTGGGTTTGGTGTGTGTGTGGATTCAGTGTGGGGTTGGTGTGTGTGGTTTCAGTGTGGGATTGGTGTGTGTAGAATCAATGTGGGTTTGGTGAGTGTGTGTGGTTTCAGTGTAGGTTTGGTGTGTGTAGTCTCAGTGTGGGTTTGGTGTGTGTGTAGTTTCAGTGTCGGTTTGGTGTGTGTAGTCTCAGTGTGGGTTTGGTGAGTGAAGTTTCAGTGTCGGTTTGGTGTGTGCAGTCTCCGTGTGGGTTTGGTGTGTGTAGTTTCTGTGTAGGTTTGGTGTGTGCAGTCTCAGTGTGGGTTTGGTGTGTGTGTTTCAGTGTGGGTTTGGTGTGTGTAGTTTCAGTGTGGGTTTGGTGTGTAGTTTCAGTGTGGATTTGGTCTGTGTAGTTTCAGTTTGGGTTTGGTGTGTGTAGTTTCAGTGTGGGTTTGGTGTGTGTGTGGATTCAGTGTGGGGTTGGTGTGTGTGGTTTCAGTGTGAGATTGGTGTGTGTAGAATCAGTGTGGGTTTGGTGAGTCTGTGTGGTTTCAGTGTAGGTTTGGTGTGTGTAGTCTCAGTGTGGGTTTGGTGTGTGTGTAGTTTCAGTGTCGGTTTGGTGTGTGTATTCTCAGTGTGGGTTTGGTGAGTGTAGTTTAGTGTAGGTTTGGTGGGTGCAGTCTCAGTGTGGGTTTGGTGTGTGTAGTTTCAGTGTAGGTTTGGTGTGTGCAGTCTCAGTGTGGGTTTGGTGTGTGTGTTTCAGTGTGGGTTTGGTGTGTGTAGTCTCAGTGTGGGTTTGGTGTGTGTAGTTTCAATGTGGGTTGGGTGTGTGTAGTTTCAGTGTGGGTTTGGTGTGTAGTTTCAATGTGGGTTTGGTCTGTCCAGTTTCAGTTTGGGTTTGGTGTGTGTAGATTCAGTGTGGGTTTGGTGTTTGTAGTTTCATTGTGGCTTTGGTGTGTGTAGTTTCATTGTGGGTTAGGTGTGCTTAGTTTCAGTGTGAGTTTGGTGTGTAGTTTCAGTGTGGGTTTGGTATGTGTGTAGTTTCAGTGTGGGTTTGGTCTCTGTAGTATCAGTTTGGGTTTGGTGTGTGTAGTTTCAGTATGGGTTTGGTTTGTGTGTGGTATCAGTGTGGGTTTGGTGTGTGTGGTTTCAGTGTGGGTTTGGTGTACGTGGTCTCAGTGTGGGTTTGTTTTGTGGAGTTTCAGTGTTCATTTGGTGTGTGTGTAGTTTCAGTGTGGGTTTGGTGTGTTTGTGGTTTCAGTGTGGGTTTGGCGTGTGTAGTTTCAGTGTGGGATTGGTGGGGTAGTTTCAGTGTGGGTTTGATGTGTGTTGTTTCAGTGTGGGTTTGTTATGTGTGGTTTCAGTGTGGATTTGGTTTCTGTGGTCTCAGTGTGGATTTGTTGTGTGTAGTTTCAGTGTGGGTTTGTTGTGTGTGTAGTTTCACTGTGGGTTTGGTGTGTGTGTGGTTTCAGTGTAGGTTTGGTGTGTGTAGTCTCAGTGTGGGTTTGGTGTGTGTGTAGTTTCAGTGTCGGTTTGGTGTGTGTAGTCTCAGTGAGGGTTTGGTGAGTGTAGTTTCAGTGTAGGTTTGGTATGTGCAGTCTCAGTGTGGGTTTGGTGTGTATAGTTTCAGTGTAGGTTTGGTGTGTGCAGTCTCAGTGTGGGTTTGGTGTGGGTGTTTCAGTGTGGGTTTGGTGTGTGTAGTCTCAGTGTGGGTTTGGTGTGTGTAGTTTCAGTGTAGGTTTGGTGTGTGCAGTCTCAGTGCGGGTTTGGTGTGTGTGTAGTTTCAGTGTGGGTTTGGTGTGTGTGGTTTCAGTCAGGGTTTGGTGTGTGTAGTTTCAGTGTGGGTTTGGTGTGTGTGTGTTTTCAGTGTGGGTTTTGTTTGTGTGGTCTCAGTTTGGGTTTGTTGTGTGTAGTTTCAGTGTGGGTTTGGTGTGTGTGTAGTTTCAGTGTGGGTTTGGTGTGTGTGTTGTTTCAGTGTGGGTTTGGTGTGTGTAGTTTCAGTGTGGGTTTGGTGTGTGTAGTTTCAGTGTGGGTTTGGTCTCTGTAGTTTCAGTTTGGGTTTGGTGTGTGTAGTTTCAGTATGGGTTTGGTTTGTGTGTTTTCTCAGTGTGGGTTTGGTGTGTGTGGTTTCAGTGTGGGTTTGGTGTATGTGGTCTCAGTGTTGGTTTGTTTTGTGGAGACTCAGTGTGCGTTTGGTGTGTGTGTAGTTTCTGTGTGGGTTTGGTGTGTTTGTGGTTTCAGTGTGGGTTTGGTGTGTGTAGTTTCAGTGTGGGTTTGGTGTGTGTAGTTTCAGTGTGGGTTTGGTGTGTAGTTTCAGTGTGGATTTGGTCTGTGTAGTTTCAGTTTGGGTTTGGTGTGTGTAGTTTCAGTGTGGGTTTGGTGTGTGTGTGGATACAGTGTGGGTTTGGTGTGTGTGGTTTCAGTGTGGGATTTGTGTGTGTAGAATCAGTGTGGGTTTGGTGAGTGTGTGTGGTTTCAGTGTAGGTTTGGTGTGTGTAGTCTCAGTGTGGGTTTGGTGTGTGCGTAGTTTCAGTGTCGGTTTGGTGTGTGTAGTCTCAGTGTGGGTTTGGTGAGTGTAGTTTCAGTGTAGGTTTGGTGTGTGCAGTCTCAGTGTGGGTTTGGTGTGTGTAGATTCGGTGTAGGTTTGGTGTGTGCAGTCTCAGTGTGGGTTTGGTGTGTGTGTTTCAGTGTGGGTGTGGTGTGTGTAGTTTCAGTGTGGGTTTGGTGTGTAGTTTCAGTGTGGATTTAGTCTGTGTAGTTTCAGTTTGGGTTTGGTGTGTGTAGTTTCAGTGTGGGTTTGGTGTGTGTGTGGATTCAGTGTGGGGTTGGTGTGTGTGGTTTCAGTGTGGGATTGGTGTGTGTAGAATCAGTGTGGGTTTGGTGAGTGTGTGTGGTTTCAGTGTAGGTTTGGTGTGTGTAGTCTCAGTGTGGGTTTGGTGTGTGTGTAGTTTCAGTGTCGGTTTGGTGTGTGTAGTCTCAGTGTGGGTTTGGTGAGTGAAGTTTCAGTGTCGGTTTGGTGTGTGCAGTCTCCGTGTGGGTTTGGTGTGTGTAGTTTCTGTGTAGGTTTGGTGTGTGCAGTCTCAGTGTGGGTTTGGTGTGTGTGTTTCAGTGTGGGTTTGGTGTGTGTAGTTTCAGTGTGGGTTTGGTGTGTAGTTTCAGTGTGGATTTGGTCTGTGTAGTTTCAGTTTGGGTTTGGTGTGTGTAGTTTCAGTGTGGGTTTGGTGTGTGTGTGGATTCAGTGTGGGGTTGGTGTGTGTGGTTTCAGTGTGAGATTGGTGTGTGTAGAATCAGTGTGGGTTTGGTGAGTCTGTGTGGTTTCAGTGTAGGTTTGGTGTGTGTAGTCTCAGTGTGGGTTTGGTGTGTGTGTAGTTTCAGTGCCGGTTTGGTGTGTGTATTCTCAGTGTGGGTTTGGTGAGTGTAGTTTAGTGTAGGTTTGGTGGGTGCAGTCTCAGTGTGGGTTTGGTGTGTGTAGTTTCAGTGTAGGTTTGGTGTGTGCAGTCTCAGTGTGGGTTTGGTGTGTGTGTTTCAGTGTGGGTTTGGTGTGTGTAGTCTCAGTGTGGGTTTGGTGTGTGTAGTTTCAATGTGGGTTGGGTGTGTGTAGTTTCAGTGTGGTTTTGGTGTGTAGTTTCAATGTGGGTTTGGTCTGTCCAGTTTCAGTTTGGGTTTGGTGTGTGTAGATTCAGTGTGGGTTTGGTGTTTGTAGTTTCATTGTGGCTTTGGTGTGTGTAGTTTCATTGTGGGTTAGGTGTGCTTAGTTTCAGTGTGAGTTTGGTGTGTAGTTTCAGTGTGGGTTTGGTATGTGTGTAGTTTCAGTGTGGGTTTGGTCTCTGTAGTATCAGTTTGGGTTTGGTGTGTGTAGTTTCAGTATGGGTTTGGTTTGTGTGTGGTATCAGTGTGGGTTTGGTGTGTGTGGTTTCAGTGTGGGTTTGGTGTACGTGGTCTCAGTGTGGGTTTGTTTTGTGGAGTTTCAGTGTTCATTTGGTGTGTGTGTAGTTTCAGTGTGGGTTTGGTGTGTTTGTGGTTTCAGTGTGGGTTTGGCGTGTGTAGTTTCAGTGTGGGATTGGTGGGGTAGTTTCAGTGTGGGTTTGATGTGTGTTGTTTCAGTGTGGGTTTGTTATGTGTGGTTTCAGTGTGGATTTGGTTTCTGTGGTCTCAGTGTGGATTTGTTGTGTGTAGTTTCAGTGTGGGTTTGTTGTGTGTGTAGTTTCACTGTGGGTTTGGTGTGTGTGTGGTTTCAGTGTAGGTTTGGTGTGTGTAGTCTCAGTGTGGGTTTGGTGTGTGTGTAGTTTCAGTGTCGGTTTGGTGTGTGTAGTCTCAGTGAGGGTTTGGTGAGTGTAGTTTCAGTGTAGGTTTGGTATGTGCAGTCTCAGTGTGGGTTTGGTGTGTATAGTTTCAGTGTAGGTTTGGTGTGTGCAGTCTCAGTGTGGGTTTGGTGTGGGTGTTTCAGTGTGGGTTTGGTGTGTGTAGTCTCAGTGTGGGTTTGGTGTGTGTAGTTTCAGTGTAGGTTTGGTGTGTGCAGTCTCAGTGCGGGTTTGGTGTGTGTGTAGTTTCAGTGTGGGTTTGGTGTGTGTGGTTTCAGTCAGGGTTTGGTGTGTGTAGTTTCAGTGTGGGTTTGGTGTGTGTGTGTTTTCAGTGTGGGTTTTGTTTGTGTGGTCTCAGTTTGGGTTTGTTGTGTGTAGTTTCAGTGTGGGTTTGGTGTGTGTGTAGTTTCAGTGTGGGTTTGGTGTGTGTGTTGTTTCAGTGTGGGTTTGGTGTGTGTAGTTTCAGTGTGGGTTTGGTGTGTGTAGTTTCAGTGTGGGTTTGGTCTCTGTAGTTTCAGTTTGGGTTTGGTGTGTGTAGTTTCAGTATGGGTTTGGTTTGTGTGTTTTCTCAGTGTGGGTTTGGTGTGTGTGGTTTCAGTGTGGGTTTGGTGTATGTGGTCTCAGTGTTGGTTTGTTTTGTGGAGACTCAGTGTGCGTTTGGTGTGTGTGTAGTTTCTGTGTGGGTTTGGTGTGTTTGTGGTTTCAGTGTGGGTTTGGTGTGTGTAGTTTCAGTGTGGGTTTGGTGTGTGTAGTTTCAGTGTGGGTTTGGTGTGTAGTTTCAGTGTGGATTTGGTCTGTGTAGTTTCAGTTTGGGTTTGGTGTGTGTAGTTTCAGTGTGGGTTTGGTGTGTGTGTGGATACAGTGTGGGTTTGGTGTGTGTGGTTTCAGTGTGGGATTTGTGTGTGTAGAATCAGTGTGGGTTTGGTGAGTGTGTGTGGTTTCAGTGTAGGTTTGGTGTGTGTAGTCTCAGTGTGGGTTTGGTGTGTGCGTAGTTTCAGTGTCGGTTTGGTGTGTGTAGTCTCAGTGTGGGTTTGGTGAGTGTAGTTTCAGTGTAGGTTTGGTGTGTGCAGTCTCAGTGTGGGTTTGGTGTGTGTAGATTCGGTGTAGGTTTGGTGTGTGCAGTCTCAGTGTGGGTTTGGTGTCTGTGTTTCAGTGTGGGTTTGGTGTGTGTAGTTTCAGTGTGGGTTTGGTGTGTAGTTTCAGTGTGGATTTGGTCTGTGTAGTTTCAGTTTGGGTTTGGTGTGTGTAGTTTCAGTGTGGGTTTGGTGTGTGTGTGGATTCAGTGTGGGGTTGGTGTGTGTGGTTTCAGTGTGAGATTGGTGTGTGTAGAATCAGTGTGGGTTTGGTGAGTCTGTGTGGTTTCAGTGTAGGTTTGGTGTGTGTAGTCTCAGTGTGGGTTTGGTGTGTGTGTAGTTTCAGTGTCGGTTTGGTGTGTGTATTCTCAGTGTGGGTTTGGTGAGTGTAGTTTAGTGTAGGTTTGGTGGGTGCAGTCTCAGTGTGGGTTTGGTGTGTGTAGTTTCAGTGTAGGTTTGGTGTGTGCAGTCTCAGTGTGGGTTTGGTGTGTGTGTTTCAGTGTGGGTTTGGTGTGTGTAGTCTCAGTGTGGGTTTGGTGTGTGTAGTTTCAATGTGGGTTGGGTGTGTGTAGTTTCAGTGTGGGTTTGGTGTGTAGTTTCAATGTGGGTTTGGTCTGTCCAGTTTCAGTTTGGGTTTGGTGTGTGTAGATTCAGTGTGGGTTTGGTGTTTGTAGTTTCATTGTGGCTTTGGTGTGTGTAGTTTCATTGTGGGTTAGGTGTGCGTAGTTTCAGTGTGAGTTTGGTGTGTAGTTTCAGTGTGGGTTTGGTATGTGTGTAGTTTCAGTGTGGGTTTGGTCTCTGTAGTATCAGTTTGGGTTTGGTGTGTGTAGTTTCAGTATGGGTTTGGTTTGTGTGTGGTATCAGTGTGGGTTTGGTGTGTGTGGTTTCAGTGTGGGTTTGGTGTACGTGGTCTCAGTGTGGGTTTGTTTTGTGGAGTTTCAGTGTTCATTTGGTGTGTGTGTAGTTTCAGTGTGGGTTTGGTGTGTTTGTGGTTTCAGTGTGGGTTTGGCGTGTGTAGTTTCAGTGTGGGATTGGTGGGGTAGTTTCAGTGTGGGTTTGATGTGTGTTGTTTCAGTGTGGGTTTGTTATGTGTGGTTTCAGTGTGGATTTGGTTTCTGTGGTCTCAGTGTGGATTTGTTGTGTGTAGTTTCAGTGTGGGTTTGTTGTGTGTGTAGTTTCACTGTGGGTTTGGTGTGTGTGTGGTTTCAGTGTAGGTTTGGTGTGTGTAGTCTCAGTGTGGGTTTGGTGTGTGTGTAGTTTCAGTGTCGGTTTGGTGTGTGTAGTCTCAGTGTGGGTTTGGTGAGTGTAGTTTCAGTGTAGGTTTGGTGTGTGCAGTCTCAGTGTGGGTTTGGTGTGTGTAGTTTCAGTGTAGGTTTGGTGTGTGCAGTCTCAGTGTGGGTTTGGTGTGTGTGTTTCAGTGTGGGTTTGGTGTGTGTAGTCTCAGTGTGGGTTTGGTGTGTGTAGTTTCAATGTGGGTTGGGTGTGTGTAGTTTCAGTGTGGGTTTGGTGTGTAGTTTCAGTGTGGGTTTGGTCTGTCTAGTTTCAGTTTGGGTTTGGTGTGTGTAGTTTCAGTGTGGGTTTGTTGTTTGTAGTTTCATTGTGGGTTTGGTGTGTGTAGTTTCAGTGTGGGTTTGGTGTGTGTAGTTTCAGTGTGGGTTTGGTGTGTGTTTGGTTTCAGTGTGGGTTTGGTGTGTGTAGTTTCAGTGTGGGTTTGGTGCGTGTAGTTTCAGTGTGGGTTTGGTGTGTGTAGTATGACTGTGGGTTTGGTGTGTGTGTGGTTTCATGTGGGTTTGGTGTGTGTAGTTTCAGTGTGGGTTTGGTGTATGTAGTTTCATTGTGGGTTTGGTGTGTATGTGGTTTCAGTGGGTTTGGTATGTGTGTAGTTTCAGTGTGAGTTTGGTGTGTGTAGTTTCAGTGTGTGTTTTGTGTGTGTAGTTTCAGTGTAGGTTTGTTGTGTGTAGTTTCAGTGTGGGTTAGGTGTGTAGTTTCACTTTTGGTTTGATGTGTGTAGTTTCAGTTTGGGTTTGGTGTGTGTAGTCTCATTGTGGGTTTGGTGTGTGTAGATCAAGTGTGGGTTTGGTGTGTGTGTGTGGTTTAAATGGATTTGGTTGTGTGTAGGTTCAGTGTGGGTTTGGTGTGTGTAGTTTCAGTGTGGATTTGGTGTGTGTGGTTTCAGTGTGGGTTTGTTGTGTGTAGTTTCATTGTGGTTTTGGTGTGTGTAGTTTCAGTGTGGTTTAGGTGTGCGTAGTTTCAGTGTGGGTTTGGTGTGTAGTTTCAGTGTGGGTTTGGTATGTGTGTAGTTTCATTGTGGGTTTGGTCTCTGTTGTTTCAGTTTGGGTTTGGTGTGTGTAGTTTCAGTATGGGTTTGGTTTATATGTGGTATCAGTGTGGGGGTGGTGTGTGTGGTTTCAGTGTGGGTTTGGTGTACGTGGTCTCAGTGTGGGTTTGTTTTGTGGAGTTTCAGTGTTCATTTGGTGTGTGTGTAGTTTCAGTGTGGGTTTGGTGTGTTTGTGGTTTCAGTGTGGGTTTGGCGTGTGTAGTTTCAGTGTGGGTTATGTGGGGTAGTTTCAGTGTAGGTTTGATGTGTGTTGTTTCAGTGTGGGTTTGGTATGTGTGGATTCAGTGTGGGTTTGGTTTCTGTGGTCCCAGTGTGTGTTTGTTGTGTGTAGTTTCAGTGTGGGTTTGTTGTGTGTGTAGCTTCACTGTGGGTTTGGTGTGTGTGTGGTTTCAGTGTGGTTTGGTGTGTATAGTTTCAATGTGGGTTTGGTGTGTGTAGTTTCAGTGTGGGTTTGGTGTGTAGTTTCAGTGTGGGTTTGGTGTGTGTAGTTTCAGTTTGGGTTTGGTGTGTGTAGTTTCAGTGTGGGTTTGGTGTTTGTAGTTTCAGTGTGGGTTTGGTGTGTGTAGTTTCAGTTTGGGTTTGGTGTGTGTAGTTTCAGTGTGGGTTTGGTGTGTGTTTGGTTTCAGTGTGGGTTTGGTGTGTGTAGTTTCAGCGTAGGTTTGGTGTGTCTGTAGTTTCAGTGCGGCTTTGGTGTTTGTAGTTTCAGTATCGGTTTGGTGTGTGTAGTTTCAGTGTGCGTTTGGTGTGTGTAGTTTCACTGTGGGTTTGGTGTGTGTGTGGTTTCAATGGGTTTGGTATGTGTGTAGTTTCAGTGTGGGTTTGGTGTGTGTAGTTTCAGTGTGGGTTTGGTCTCTGTAGTTTCAGTGTGGGTTTGGTGTGTGTAGTTTCAGTATGGGTTTGGTTTGTGTGTTTTCTCAAGTGTGGGTTTGGTGAGTGTGGTTTCAGTGTGGGTTTGGTGTACGTGGTCTCAGTGTGGGTTTGTTTTGTGGAGATTCAGTGTGCGTTTGGTGTGTGTGTAGTTTCAGTGTGGGTTTGGTGTGTTTGTGTTTTCAGTGTGGGTTTGGTGTGTGTAGTTTCAGTGTGGGTTTGCTGTGTGTAGTTTCAGTGTGGGTTTGGTGTGTAGTTTCAGTGTGGATTTGGTCTGTGTAGTTTCAGTTTGGGTTTGGTGTGTGTAGTTTCAGTGTGGGTTTGGTGTGTGTAATTTCAGTGTGGGTTTGGTGTGTGTAGTTTCAGTGTGGGTTTGGTGTGTGTAGTTTCGGTGTGGGTTTGGTGTGTGTAGTTTCAGTGTGGGTATGGTGTGTGTAGTTTCAGTGTGGGTTTGGTGTGTGTAGTTTCAGTGTGGTTTTGGTGAGTGTGTGTTTTCAGTGTGGGTTTGGAGTGTGTATTTTCAGTGTGGGTTTGGTGTGTGTGTGTTTTCAGTGTGGGTTTGGTGTGTGTAGTTTCAGTGTGGGTTTGGTGTGTGTAGTTTCAGTGTGGGTTTGGTGTGTGTGTGGTTTCAGTTGGTTTGGTATGTGTGTAGGTTCAGTGTGGGTTTGGTGTGTGTAGTTTCAGTGTGGGTTTGGTGTGTGTTGTTTCAGTGTGGGTTAGGTGTGTGTAGTTTCAGTGTGGGTTTCGTCTGTGTACTTTCAGTGTGGGTTTGTTATGTGTGTAGTATTAGTTTGGGATTGGTGTGTGTAGTTTCACTGTGGATTTTGTGTGTGTGGTTTCAGTGTGGGTTTGGTGTGTGTGGTCTCAGTGTGGGTTTGGTGTGTGTGGTCTCAGTGTGGCTTTGGTGTGTGCGGTCTCAGTGTGGGTTTGGTGTGTGTAGTTTCAGTGTGGGTTTGGTCTCTATAGTCTCAGTGTGGGTTTGGTGTGTGTAGTCTCAGTGTGGGTATGGCGTGTGTAGCCTCAGTGTGGGTTTGGTGTGTGTAGTTTCATTGTGGGTTTGGTGTGTGGTTTCAGTGTGGGTTTGGTGTGTGTGTGGATTCAGTGTGGGGTTGGTGTGTGTGGTTTCAGTGTGGGATTGGTGTGTGTAGTATCAGTGTGGGTTTGGTGAGTGTGTGTGGTTTCAGTGTAGGTTTGGTGTGTGTAGTTTCAGTGTGGGTTTGGTGTATGTAGTTTCGGTGTGGGTTTGGTGTGTGTGTGGTTTCAGTGGGTTTGGTATGTGTGTAGTTTCAGTGTGGGTTTGGTGTGTGTAGTTTCAGTGTTTGTTTTGTGTGTGTAGTTTCAGTGTGGGTTTGGTGTGTGTAGTTTCAGTGTGGGTTAGGTGTGTAGTTTCAGTGTTGGTTTGGTCTGTGTAGTTTCAGTTTGGGTTTGGTGTGTTTAGTCTCAGTGTGGCTTTGGAGTGTGTTGCTTAAGTGTGGGTTTGGTGTGTGTGTGGTTTCAATGGATTTGGTATGTGTTTCGGTTCAGTGTTGGTTTGGTGTGTGAAGTTTCAGTGTGGATTTGGTGTGTGTGGTTTCAGTGTGGGTTTGATGTGTAGTTTCAGTGTGGATTTGGTCTGTGTAGTTTCAGTTTGGGTTTGGTGTGTGTAGTTTCAGTGTGGGTTTGGTGTGTGTTATTTCAGTGTGGGTTTGGTGTGTGTAGTTTCAGTGTGGGTTTGGTGTGTGTAGTTTCGGTGTGGGTTTGGTGTGTGTAGTTTCAGTGTGGGTATGGTGTGTGTAGTTTCAGTGTGGGTTTGGTGTGTGTAGTTATGTGTGGTTTTGGTGAGTGTGTGTTTTCAGTGTGGGTTTGCAGTGTGTAGTTTCAGTGTGGGTTTGGTGTGTGTGTGTTTTCAGTGTGGGTTTGGTGTGTGTAGTTTCAGTGTGGGTTTGGTGTGTGTAGTTTCAGTGTGGGTTTGATGTGTGTGTGTGGTTTCAGTTGGTTTGGTATGTGTGTAGTTTCAGTGTGGGTTTGGTGTGTGTAGTTTCAGTGTGGGTTTGGTGTGTGTTGTTTCAGTGTGGGTTAGGTGTGTGTAGTTTCAGTGTGGGTTTCGTCTGTGTAGTTTCAGTGTGGGTTTGTTATGTGTGTAGTTTTAGTGTGGGATTGGTGTGTGTAGTTTCAGTGTGGATTTTGCTTTTGTGGTTTCAGTGTGGGTTTGGTGTGTGTGGTCTCAGTGTTGTTTTGGTGTGTGTGGTCTCAGTGTGGGTTTGGTGTGTGCGGTCTCAGTGTGGGTTTGGTGTGCGTAGTTTCAGTGTGGGTTTGGTGTCTATAGTCTCAGTGTGGGTTTGGTGTGTATAGTTTCAGTGTAGGTTTGGTGTGTGCAGTCTCAGTGTGGGTTTGGTGTGTGTGTTTCAGTGTGGGTTTGGTGTGTGTAGTCTCAGTGTGGGTTTGGTGTGTGTAGTTTCAGTGTGGGTTTGGTGTGTGCAGTCTCAGTGCGGGTTTGGTGTTTGTGTAGTTTCAGTGTGGGTTTGGTGTGTGTGCTTTCAGTGTGGGTTTGGTGTGTGTAGTTTCAGTGTGGGTTTGGTGTGTGTGTGTGTTTTCAGTGTGGGTTTTGTTTGTGTGGTCTCAGTTTGGGTTTGTTGTGTGTAGTTTCAGTGTGGGTTTGGTGTGTGTGTAGTTTCAGTGTGGGTTTGGTGTGTGTTTTGTTTCAGTGTGGGTTTGGTGTGTGTAGTTTCAGTGTGGGTTTGGTGTGTGTAGTTTCAGTGTGGGTTTGGTCTCTGTAGTTTCAGTTTGGGTTTGGTGTGTGTAGTTTCAGTATGGGTTTGGTTTGTGTGTTTTCTCAGTGTTGGTTTGGTGTGTGTGGTTTCAGTGTGGGTTTGGTGTATGTGGTCTCAGTGTGGGTTTGTTTTGTGGAGATTCAGTGTGCGTTTGGTGTGTGTGTAGTTTCTTTGTGGGTTTGGTGTGTTTGTGGTTTCAGTTTGGGTTTGGTGTGTGTAGTTTCAGTGTGGGTTTGGTGTGTGTAGTTTCAGTGTGGGTTTGGTGTGCAGTTTCAGTGTGGATTTGGTCTGTGTAGTTTCAGTTTGGGTTTGGTGTGCGTAGTTTCAGTGTGGGTTTGGTGTGTGTGTGGATACAGTGTGGGTTTGGTGTGTGTGGTTTCAGAGTGGGATTGGTGTGTGTAGAATCAGTGTGGGTTTGGTGAGTGTGTGTGGTTTCAATGTAGGTTTGGTGTGTGTAGTCTCAGTGTGGGTTTGGTGTGTGTGTAGTTTCAGTGTCGGTTTGGTGTGTGTAGTCTCAGTGTGGGTTTGGTGAGTGTAGTTTCAGTGTAGGTTTGGTGTGTGCAGTCTCAGTGTGGGTTTGGTGTGTGTAGTTTCAGTGTAGGTTTGGTGTGTGCAGTCTCAGTGTGGGTTTGGTGTGTGTGTTTCAGTGTGGGTTTGGTGTGTGTAGTTTCAGTGTGGGTTTGGTGTGTAGTTTCAGTGTGGATTTGGTCTGTGTATTTTCAGTTTGGGTTTGGTGTGTGTAGTTTCAGTGTGGGTTTGGTGTGTGTGTGGATTCAGTGTGGGGTTGGTGTGTGTGGTTTCAGTGTGGGATTGGTGTGTGTAGAATCAATGTGGGTTTGGTGAGTGTGTGTGGTTTCAGTGTAGGTTTGGTGTGTGTAGTCTCAGTGTGGGTTTGGTGTGTGTGTAGTTTCAGTGTCGGTTTGGTGTGTGTAGTTTCAGTGTGGGTTTGGTGAGTGTAGTTTCAGTGTAGGTTTGGTGTGTGCAGTCTCCGTGTGGGTTTGGTGTGTGTAGTTTCAGTGTAAGTTTGGTGTGTGCAGTCTCAGTGTGGGTTTGGTGTGTGTGTTTCAGTGTGGGTTTGGTGTGTGTAGTTTCAGTGTGGGTTTGGTGTGTAGTTTCAGTGTGGATTTGGTCTGTGTATTTTCAGTTTGGGTTTGGTGTGTGTAGTTTCAGTGTGGGTTTGGTGTGTGTGTGGATTCAGTGTGGGGTTGGTGTGTGTGGTTTCAGTGTGGGATTGGTGTGTGTAGAATCAGTGTGGCTTTGGTGAGTGTGTGTGGTTTCAGTGTAGGTTTGGTGTGTGTAGTCTCAGTGTGGGTTTGGTGTGTATGTAGTTTCAGTGTCGGTTTGGTGTGCGTAGTCTCAGTGTGGGTTTGGTGAGTGTAGTTTCAGTGTAGGTTTGGTGTGTGCAGTCTCAGTGTGGGTTTGGTGTGTGTAGTTTCAGTGTAGGTTTGGTGTGTGCAGTCTCAGTGTGGGTTTGGAGTGTGTGTTTCAGTGTGGGTTTGGTGTGTGTAGTCTCAGTGTGGGTTTGGTGTGTGTAGTTTCAATGTGGGTTGGGTGTGTGTAGTTTCAGTGTGGGTTTGGTGTGTAGTTTCAATGTGGGTTTGGTCTGTCTAGTTTCAGTTTGGGTTTGGTCTGTGTAGTTTCAGTGTGGGTTTGGTGTTTGTAGTTTCATTGTGGCTTTGGTGTGTGTAGTTTCAGTGTGGGTTTGGTGTGTGTAGTTTCAGTGTGGGTTTGGTGTGTGTTTGGTTTCAGTGTGGGTTTGGTGTGTGTAGTTTCAGTGTTGGTTTGCTGCGTGTAGTTTCAGTGTGGGTTTGGTGTGTGTAGTATGAGTGTGGGTTTGGTGTGTGTGTGGTTTCAGTGTGGGTTTGGTGTGTGTAGTTTCAGTTTGGGTTTGGTGTATGTAGTTTCATTGTGGGTTTGGTGTGTGTGTGGTTTCAGTGTGTTTGGTATGTGTTTAGTTTCAGTGTGAGTTTGCTGTGTGTAGTTTCAGTGTGTGTTTTGTGTGTGTAGTTTCAGTGTGGGTTTGGTGTGTGTAGTTTCAGTGTGGGTTAGGTGTGTAGTTTCACTGTTGGTTTGATCTGTGTAGTTTCAGTTTGGGTTTGGTGTGTGTAGTCTCATTGTGGGTTTGGTGTGTGTTGTTTAAGTGTGGGTTTGGTGTGTGTGTGGTTTCAATGGGGTTGGTATGTGTGTAGCTTCAGCGTGGGTTTGGTGCATGTAGTTTCAGTGTGGGTTTTGTGTGTGTAGTTTCAGTGTGGGTTTGGTGTGTGTGTGGTTTCAGTGCGGGTTTGGTGTTTGTAGGTTCAGTGTGGGTTTGGTGTGTGTAGTTTCAGTGTGGGTTTGGTGTGTGTAGTTTCACTGTGGGTTTGGTGTGTGTGTGGTTTCAATGGGGTTGGTATGTGTGTAGCTTCAGTGTGGGTTTGGTGAGTGTAGTTTCAGTGTGGGTTTGGTCTCTGTAGTTTCAGTTTGGGTTTGGTGTGTGTAGTTTCAGTATGGGTTTGGTTTGTGTGTTTTCTCAGTGTGGGTTTGGTGTGTATATTTTCAGTGTGGGTTTGGTGTACGTGGTCTCAGTGTGGGTTTGTTTTGTGGAGATTCAGTGTGCGTTTGGTGTGTGTGTAGTTTCAGTGTGGGTTTGGTGTGTTTGTGGTTTCAGTGTAGGTTTGGTGTGTGTAGTTTCAGTGTGGGTTTGGTGTGTGTAGTTTCAGTGTGGGTTTGGTGTGTGTAATTTCAGTGTGGGTTTGGTGAGTGTGTGTGGTTTCAGTGTGGGTTTGGTGTGTGTAGAATCAGTGTGGGTTTGGTGAGTGTGTGTGGTTTCAGTGTAGGTTTGGTGTGTGTAGTCTCAGTGTGGGTTTGGTGAGTGTAGTTTCAGTGTAGGTTTGGTGTGTGCAGTCTCAGTGTGGGTTTGGTGTGTGTAGTTTCAGTGTAGGTTTGGTGTGTGCAGTCTCAGTGTGGGTTTGGAGTGTGTGTTTCAGTGTGGGTTTGGTGTGTGTAGTCTCAGTGTGGGTTTGGTGTGTGTAGTTTCAATGTGGGTTGGGTGTGTGTAGTTTCAGTGTGGGTTTGGTGTGTAGTTTCAATGTGGGTTTGGTCTGTCTAGTTTCAGTTTGGGTTTGGTCTGTGTAGTTTCAGTGTGGGTTTGGTGTTTGTAGTTTCATTGTGGCTTTGGTGTGTGTAGTTTCAGTGTGGGTTTGGTGTGTGTAGTTTCAGTGTGGGTTTGGTGTGTGTTTGGTTTCAGTGTGTGTTTGGTGTGTGTAGTTTCAGTGTTGGTTTGCTGCGTGTAGTTTCAGTGTGGGTTTGGTGTGTGTAGTATGAGTGTGGGTTTGGTGTGTGTGTGGTTTCAGTGTGGGTTTGGTGTGTGTAGTTTCAGTTTGGGTTTGGTGTATGTAGTTTCATTGTGGGTTTGGTGTGTGTGTGGTTTCAGTGTGTTTGGTATGTGTTTAGTTTCAGTGTGAGTTTGCTGTGTGTAGTTTCAGTGTGTGTTTTGTGTGTGTAGTTTCAGTGTGGGTTTGGTGTGTGTAGTTTCAGTGTGGGTTAGGTGTGTAGTTTCACTGTTGGTTTGATCTGTGTAGTTTCAGTTTGGGTTTGGTGTGTGTAGTCTCATTGTGGGTTTGGTGTGTGTTGTTTAAGTGTGGGTTTGGTGTGTGTGTGGTTTCAATGGGGTTGGTATGTGTGTAGCTTCAGCGTGGGTTTGGTGCATGTAGTTTCAGTGTGGGTTTTGTGTGTGTAGTTTCAGTGTGGGTTTGGTGTGTGTGTGGTTTCAGTGCGGGTTTGGTGTTTGTAGGTTCAGTGTGGGTTTGGTGTGTGTAGTTTCAGTGTGGGTTTGGTGTGTGTAGTTTCACTGTGGGTTTGGTGTGTGTGTGGTTTCAATGGGGTTGGTATGTGTGTAGCTTCAGTGTGGGTTTGGTGAGTGTAGTTTCAGTGTGGGTTTGGTCTCTGTAGTTTCAGTTTGGGTTTGGTGTGTGTAGTTTCAGTATGGGTTTGGTTTGTGTGTTTTCTCAGTGTGGGTTTGGTGTGTATATTTTCAGTGTGGGTTTGGTGTACGTGGTCTCAGTGTGGGTTTGTTTTGTGGAGATTCAGTGTGCGTTTGGTGTGTGTGTAGTTTCAGTGTGGGTTTGGTGTGTTTGTGGTTTCAGTGTAGGTTTGGTGTATGTAGTTTCATTGTGGGTTTGGTGTGTGTGTGGTTTCAGTGTGTTTGGTATGTGTTTAGTTTCAGTGTGAGTTTGCTGTGTGTAGTTTCAGTGTGTGTTTTGTGTGTGTAGTTTCAGTGTGGGTTTGGTGTGTGTAGTTTCAGTGTGGGTTAGGTGTGTAGTTTCACTGTTGGTTTGATCTGTGTAGTTTCAGTTTGGGTTTGGTGTGTGTAGTCTCATTGTGGGTTTGGTGTGTGTTGTTTAAGTGTGGGTTTGGTGTGTGTGTGGTTTCAATGGGGTTGGTATGTGTGTAGCTTCAGCGTGGGTTTGGTGCATGTAGTTTCAGTGTGGGTTTTGTGTGTGTAGTTTCAGTGTGGGTTTGGTGTGTGTGTGGTTTCAGTGCGGGTTTGGTGTTTGTAGGTTCAGTGTGGGTTTGGTGTGTGTAGTTTCAGTGTGGGTTTGGTGTGTGTAGTTTCACTGTGGGTTTGGTGTGTGTGTGGTTTCAATGGGGTTGGTATGTGTGTAGCTTCAGTGTGGGTTTGGTGAGTGTAGTTTCAGTGTGGGTTTGGTCTCTGTAGTTTCAGTTTGGGTTTGGTGTGTGTAGTTTCAGTATGGGTTTGGTTTGTGTGTTTTCTCAGTGTGGGTTTGGTGTGTATATTTTCAGTGTGGGTTTGGTGTACGTGGTCTCAGTGTGGGTTTGTTTTGTGGAGATTCAGTGTGCGTTTGGTGTGTGTGTAGTTTCAGTGTGGGTTTGGTGTGTTTGTGGTTTCAGTGTAGGTTTGGTGTGTGTAGTTTCAGTGTGGGTTTGGTGTGTGTAGTTTCAGTGTGGGTTTGGTGTGTGTAATTTCAGTGTGGGTTTGGTGAGTGTGTGTGGTTTCAGTGTGGGTTTGGTGTGTGTAGAATCAGTGTGGGTTTGGTGAGTGTGTGTGGTTTCAGTGTAGGTTTGGTGTGTGTAGTCTCAGTGTGGGTTTGGTGTGTATGTAGTTTCAGTGTCGGTTTGGTGTGCGTAGTCTCAGTGTGGGTTTGGTGAGTGTAGTTTCAGTGTAGGTTTGGTGTGTGCAGTCTCAGTGTGGGTTTGGTGTGTGTAGTTTCAGTGTAGGTTTGGTGTGTGCAGTCTCAGTGTGGGTTTGGAGTGTGTGTTTCAGTGTGGGTTTGGTGTGTGTAGTCTCAGTGTGGGTTTGGTGTGTGTAGTTTCAATGTGGGTTGGGTGTGTGTAGTTTCAGTGTGGGTTTGGTGTGTAGTTTCAATGTGGGTTTGGTCTGTCTAGTTTCAGTTTGGGTTTGGTCTGTGTAGTTTCAGTGTGGGTTTGGTGTTTGTAGTTTCATTGTGGCTTTGGTGTGTGTAGTTTCAGTGTGGGTTTGGTGTGTGTAGTTTCAGTGTGGGTTTGGTGTGTGTTTGGTTTCAGTGTGGGTTTGGTGTGTGTAGTTTCAGTGTTGGTTTGCTGCGTGTAGTTTCAGTGTGGGTTTGGTGTGTGTAGTATGAGTGTGGGTTTGGTGTGTGTGTGGTTTCAGTGTGGGTTTGGTGTGTGTAGTTTCAGTTTGGGTTTGGTGTATGTAGTTTCATTGTGGGTTTGGTGTGTGTGTGGTTTCAGTGTGTTTGGTATGTGTTTAGTTTCAGTGTGAGTTTGCTGTGTGTAGTTTCAGTGTGTGTTTTGTGTGTGTAGTTTCAGTGTGGGTTTGGTGTGTGTAGTTTCAGTGTGGGTTAGGTGTGTAGTTTCACTGTTGGTTTGATCTGTGTAGTTTCAGTTTGGGTTTGGTGTGTGTAGTCTCATTGTGGGTTTGGTGTGTGTTGTTTAAGTGTGGGTTTGGTGTGTGTGTGGTTTCAATGGGGTTGGTATGTGTGTAGCTTCAGCGTGGGTTTGGTGCATGTAGTTTCAGTGTGGGTTTTGTGTGTGTAGTTTCAGTGTGGGTTTGGTGTGTGTGTGGTTTCAGTGCGGGTTTGGTGTTTGTAGGTTCAGTGTGGGTTTGGTGTGTGTAGTTTCAGTGTGGGTTTGGTGTGTGTAGTTTCACTGTGGGTTTGGTGTGTGTGTGGTTTCAATGGGGTTGGTATGTGTGTAGCTTCAGTGTGGGTTTGGTGAGTGTAGTTTCAGTGTGGGTTTGGTCTCTGTAGTTTCAGTTTGGGTTTGGTGTGTGTAGTTTCAGTATGGGTTTGGTTTGTGTGTTTTCTCAGTGTGGGTTTGGTGTGTATATTTTCAGTGTGGGTTTGGTGTACGTGGTCTCAGTGTGGGTTTGTTTTGTGGAGATTCAGTGTGCGTTTGGTGTGTGTGTAGTTTCAGTGTGGGTTTGGTGTGTTTGTGGTTTCAGTGTAGGTTTGGTGTGTGTAGTTTCAGTGTGGGTTTGGTGTGTGTAGTTTCAGTGTGGGTTTGGTGTGTGTAATTTCAGTGTGGGTTTGGTGTGTGTAGTTTCAGTGTGGGTTTGGTGTATGTAGTTTCGGTGTGGGTTTGGTGTGTGTAGTTTCAGTGAGGGTATGGTGTGTGTAGTTTCAGTGTGGGTTTGGTGTGTGTAGTTTCAGTGTGGTTTTGGTGAGTGTGTGTTTTCAGTGTGGGTTTGGAGTGTATAGTTTCAGTGTGGGTTTGGTGTGTGTGTGTTTTCAGTGTGGGTTTGGTGTGTGTAGTTTCAGTGTGGGTTTGGTGTGTGTAGTTTCAGTGTGGGTTTGGTGTGTGGGTGATTTCAGTTGGATTGGTATGTGTGTAGTTTCAGTGTGAGTTTGGTGAGTGTAGTTTCAGTGTGGGTTGGGTGTGTGTTGTTTCAGTGTTGGTTAGGTGTGTGTAGTTTCAGTGTGGGTTTCGTCTGTGTAGTTTCAGTGTGGGTTTGTTATGTGTGTAGTTTTAGTGTGGGATTGGTGTGTGTAGTTTCAGTGTGGATTTTGTGTGTGTGGTTTCAGTGTGGGTTTGGTGTGTGTGGTCTCAGTGTGGGTTTGGTGTGTGTGGTCTCAGTGTGGGTTTGGTGTGTGCGGTCTCAGTGTGGGTTTGGTGTGTGTAGTTTCAGTGTGGGTTTGGTCTCTATAGTCTCAGTGTGGGTTTGGTGTGTGTAGACTCAGTGTGGGTTTGGCGTGTGTAGCCTCAGTGTGGGTTTGGTGTGTGTTTCTCAGTCAAGGTTTGGTATGTGTGTAGTCTCAGTGTGGGTTTGGTGTGTGGTTTCAGTGTGGGTTTGGTGTGTGTGTGGATTCAGTGTGGGGTTGGTGTGTGTGGTTTCAGTGTGGGATTGGTGTGTGTAGTATCAGTGTGGGTTTGGTGAGTGTGTGTGGTTTCAGTGTTGGTTTGGTGTGTGTAGTCTCAGTGTGGGTTTTGTGTGTTTGTTGTTTCAGCATCGGTTTGGTGTGTGTAGTCTCAGTGTGGGTTTGGTGAGTGTAGTTTCAGTGTAGGTTTGGTATGTGCAGTCTCAGTGTGGGTTTGGTGTGTATAGTTTCAGTGTAGGTTTGGTGTGTGCAATCTCAGTGTGGGTTTGGTGTGGGTGTTTCAGTGTGGGTTTGGTGTGTGTAGTCTCAGTGTGGGTTTGGTGTGTGTAGTTTCAGTGTAGGTTTGGTGTGTGCAGTCTCAGTGCGGGTTTGGTGTGTGTGTAGTTTCAGTGTGGGTTTGGTGTGTGTGGTTTCAGTCTGGGTTTGGTGTGTGTAGTTTCAGTGTGGGTTTGGTGTGTGTGTGTTTTCAGTGTGGGTTTTGTTTGTGTGGTCTCAGTTTGGGTTTGTTGTGTGTAGTTTCAGTGTGGGTTTGGTGTGTGTGTAGTTTCAGTGTGGGTTTGGTGTGTGTGTTGTTTCAGTGTGGGTTTGGTGTGTGTAGTTTCAGTGTGGGTTTGGTGTGTGTCGTTTCAGTGTGGGTTTGGTCTCTGTAGTTTCAGTTTGGGTTTGGTGTGTGTAGTTTCAGTATGGGTTTGGTTTGTGTGTTTTCTCAGTGTGGGTTTGGTGTGTGTGGTTTCAGTGTGGGTTTGGTGTATGTGGTCTCAGTGTTGGTTTGTTTTGTGGAGACTCAGTGTGCGTTTGGTGTGTGTGTAGTTTCTGTGTGGGTTTGGTGTGTTTGTGGTTTCAGTGTGGGTTTGGTGTGTGTAGTTTCAGTGTGGGTTTGGTGTGTGTAGTTTCAGTGTGGGTTTGGTGTGTAGTTTCAGTGTGGATTTGGTCTGTGTAGTTTCATTTTGGGTTTGGTGTGTGTAGTTTCAGTGTGGGTTTGGTGTGTGTGTGGATACAGTGTGGGTTTGGTGTGTGTGGTTTCAGTGTGGGATTTGTGTGTGTAGAATCAGTGTGGGTTTGGTGAGTGTGTGTGGTTTCAGTGTAGGTTTGGTGTGTGTAGTCTCAGTGTGGGTTTGGTGTGTGCGTAGTTTCAGTGTCGTTTTGGTGTGTGTAGTCTCAGTGTGGGTTTGGTGAGTGTAGTTTCAGTGTAGGTTTGGTGTGTGCAGTCGCAGTGTGGGTTTGGTGTGTGTAGATTCGGTGTAGGTTTGGTGTGTGCAGTCTCAGTGTGGGTTTGGTGTGTGTGTTTCAGTGTGGGTGTGGTGTGTGTAGTTTCAGTGTGGGTTTGGTGTGTAGTTTCAGTGTGGATTTAGTCTGTGTAGTTTCAGTTTGGGTTTGGTGTGTGTAGTTTCAGTGTGGGTTTGGTGTGTGTGTGGATTCAGTGTGGGGTTGGTGTGTGTGGTTTCAGTGTGGGATTGGTGTGTGTAGAATCAATGTGGGTTTGGTGAGTGTGTGTGGTTTCAGTGTAGGTTTGGTGTGTGTAGTCTCAGTGTGGGTTTGGTGTGTGTGTAGTTTCAGTGTCGGTTTGGTGTGTGTAGTCTCAGTGTGGGTTTGGTGAGTGAAGTTTCAGTGTCGGTTTGGTGTGTGCAGTCTCCGTGTGGGTTTGGTGTGTGTAGTTTCTGTGTAGGTTTGGTGTGTGCAGTCTCAGTGTGGGTTTGGTGTGTGTGTTTCAGTGTGGGTTTGGTGTGTGTAGTTTCAGTGTGGGTTTGGTGTGTAGTTTCAGTGTGGATTTGGTCTGTGTAGTTTCAGTTTGGGTTTGGTGTGTGTAGTTTCAGTGTGGGTTTGGTGTGTGTGTGGATTCAGTGTGGGGTTGGTGTGTGTGGTTTCAGTGTGAGATTGGTGTGTGTAGAATCAGTGTGGGTTTGGTGAGTCTGTGTGGTTTCAGTGTAGGTTTGGTGTGTGTAGTCTCAGTGTGGGTTTGGTGTGTGTGTAGTTTCAGTGTCGGTTTGGTGTGTGTATTCTCAGTGTGGGTTTGGTGAGTGTAGTTTAGTGTAGGTTTGGTGGGTGCAGTCTCAGTGTGGGTTTGGTGTGTGTAGTTTCAGTGTAGGTTTGGTGTGTGCAGTCTCAGTGTGGGTTTGGTGTGTGTGTTTCAGTGTGGGTTTGGTGTGTGTAGTCTCAGTGTGGGTTTGGTGTGTGTAGTTTCAATGTGGGTTGGGTGTGTGTAGTTTCAGTGTGGGTTTGGTGTGTAGTTTCAATGTGGGTTTGGTCTGTCCAGTTTCAGTTTGGGTTTGGTGTGTGTAGATTCAGTGTGGGTTTGGTGTTTGTAGTTTCATTGTGGCTTTGGTGTGTGTAGTTTCATTGTGGGTTAGGTGTGCTTAGTTTCAGTGTGAGTTTGGTGTGTAGTTTCAGTGTGGGTTTGGTATGTGTGTAGTTTCAGTGTGGGTTTGGTCTCTGTAGTATCAGTTTGGGTTTGGTGTGTGTAGTTTCAGTATGGGTTTGGTTTGTGTGTGGTATCAGTGTGGGTTTGGTGTGTGTGGTTTCAGTGTGGGTTTGGTGTACGTGGTCTCAGTGTGGGTTTGTTTTGTGGAGTTTCAGTGTTCATTTGGTGTGTGTGTAGTTTCAGTGTGGGTTTGGTGTGTTTGTGGTTTCAGTGTGGGTTTGGCGTGTGTAGTTTCAGTGTGGGATTGGTGGGGTAGTTTCAGTGTGGGTTTGATGTGTGTTGTTTCAGTGTGGGTTTGTTATGTGTGGTTTCAGTGTGGATTTGGTTTCTGTGGTCTCAGTGTGGATTTGTTGTGTGTAGTTTCAGTGTGGGTTTGTTGTGTGTGTAGTTTCACTGTGGGTTTGGTGTGTGTGTGGTTTCAGTGTAGGTTTGGTGTGTGTAGTCTCAGTGTGGGTTTGGTGTGTGTGTAGTTTCAGTGTCGGTTTGGTGTGTGTAGTCTCAGTGAGGGTTTGGTGAGTGTAGTTTCAGTGTAGGTTTGGTATGTGCAGTCTCAGTGTGGGTTTGGTGTGTATAGTTTCAGTGTAGGTTTGGTGTGTGCAGTCTCAGTGTGGGTTTGGTGTGGGTGTTTCAGTGTGGGTTTGGTGTGTGTAGTCTCAGTGTGGGTTTGGTGTGTGTAGTTTCAGTGTAGGTTTGGTGTGTGCAGTCTCAGTGCGGGTTTGGTGTGTGTGTAGTTTCAGTGTGGGTTTGGTGTGTGTGGTTTCAGTCTGGGTTTGGTGTGTGTAGTTTCAGTGTGGGTTTGGTGTGTGTGTGTTTTCAGTGTGGGTTTTGTTTGTGTGGTCTCAGTTTGGGTTTGTTGTGTGTAGTTTCAGTGTGGGTTTGGTGTGTGTGTAGTTTCAGTGTGGGTTTGGTGTGTGTGTTGTTTCAGTGTGGGTTTGGTGTGTGTAGTTTCAGTGTGGGTTTGGTGTGTGTAGTTTCAGTGTGGGTTTGGTCTCTGTAGTTTCAGTTTGGGTTTGGTGTGTGTAGTTTCAGTATGGGTTTGGTTTGTGTGTTTTCTCAGTGTGGGTTTGGTGTGTGTGGTTTCAGTGTGGGTTTGGTGTATGTGGTCTCAGTGTTGGTTTGTTTTGTGGAGACTCAGTGTGCGTTTGGTGTGTGTGTAGTTTCTGTGTGGGTTTGGTGTGTTTGTGGTTTCAGTGTGGGTTTGGTGTGTGTAGTTTCAGTGTGGGTTTGGTGTGTGTAGTTTCAGTGTGGGTTTGGTGTGTAGTTTCAGTGTGGATTTGGTCTGTGTAGTTTCAGTTTGGGTTTGGTGTGTGTAGCTTCAGTGTGGGTTTGGTGTGTGTGTGGATACAGTGTGGGTTTGGTGTGTGTGGTTTCAGTGTGGGATTTGTGTGTGTAGAATCAGTGTGGGTTTGGTGAGTGTGTGTGGTTTCAGTGTAGGTTTGGTGTGTGTAGTCTCAGTGTGGGTTTGGTGTGTGCGTAGTTTCAGTGTCGGTTTGGTGTGTGTAGTCTCAGTGTGGGTTTGGTGAGTGTAGTTTCAGTGTAGGTTTGGTGTGTGTAGTCTCAGTGTGGGTTTGGTGTTTGTAGATTCGGTGTAGGTTTGGTGTGTGCAGTCTCAGTGTGGGTTTGGTGTGTGTGTTTCAGTGTGGGTGTGGTGTGTGTAGTTTCAGTGTGGGTTTGGTGTGTAGTTTCAGTGTGGATTTAGTCTGTGTAGTTTCAGTTTGGGTTTGGTGTGTGTAGTTTCAGTGTGGGTTTGGTGTGTGTGTGGATTCAGTGTGGGGTTGGTGTGTGTGGTTTCAGTGTGGGATTGGTGTGTGTAGAATCAATGTGGGTTTGGTGAGTGTGTGTGGTTTCAGTGTAGGTTTGGTGTGTGTAGTCTCAGTGTGGGTTTGGTGTGTGTGTAGTTTCAGTGTCGGTTTGGTGTGTGTAGTCTCAGTGTGGGTTTGGTGAGTGAAGTTTCAGTGTCGGTTTGGTGTGTGCAGTCTCCGTGTGGGTTTGGTGTGTGTAGTTTCTGTGTAGGTTTGGTGTGTGCAGTCTCAGTGTGGGTTTGGTGTGTGTGTTTCAGTGTGGGTTTGGTGTGTGTAGTCTCAGTGTGGGTTTGGTGTGTGGTTTCAGTGTGGGTTTGGTGTGTGTGTGGATTCATTGTGGGGTTGGTGTGTGTGGTTTCAGTGTGAGATTGGTGTGTGTAGAATCAGTGTGGGTTTGGTGAGTCTGTGTGGTTTCAGTGTAGGTTTGGTGTGTGTAGTCTCAGTGTGGGTTTGGTGTGTGTGTAGTTTCAGTGTCGGTTTGGTGTGTGTATTCTCAGTGTGGGTTTGGTGAGTGTAGTTTAGTGTAGGTTTGGTGGGTGCAGTCTCAGTGTGGGTTTGGTGTGTGTAGTTTCAGTGTAGGTTTGGTGTGTGCAGTCTCAGTGTGGGTTTGGTGTGTGTGTTTCAGTGTGGGTTTGGTGTGTGTAGTCTCAGTGTGGGTTTGGTGTGTGTAGTTTCAATGTGGGTTGGGTGTGTGTAGTTTCAGTGTGGGTTTGGTGTGTAGTTTCAATGTGGGTTTGGTCTGTCTAGTTTCAGTTTGGGTTTGGTGTGTGTAGATTCAGTGTGGGTTTGGTGTTTGTAGTTTCATTGTGGCTTTGGTGTGTGTAGTTTCATTGTGGGTTAGGTGTGCGTAGTTTCAGTGTGAGTTTGGTGTGTAGTTTCAGTGTGGGTTTGGTATGTGTGTAGTTTCAGTGTGGGTTTGGTCTCTGTAGTATCAGTTTGGGTTTGGTGTGTGTAGTTTCAGTATGGGTTTGGTTTGTGTGTGGTATCAGTGTGGGTTTGGTGTGTGTGGTTTCAGTGTGGGTTTGGTGTACGTGGTCTCAGTGTGGGTTTGTTTTGTGGAGTTTCAGTGTTCATTTGGTGTGTGTGTAGTTTCAGTGTGGGTTTGGTGTGTTTGTGGTTTCAGTGTGGGTTTGGCGTGTGTAGTTTCAGTGTGGGATTGGTGGGGTAGTTTCAGTGTGGGTTTGATGTGTGTTGTTTCAGTGTGGGTTTGTTATGTGTGGTTTCAGTGTGGATTTGGTTTCTGTGGTCTCAGTGTGGATTTGTTGTGTGTAGTTTCAGTGTGGGTTTGTTGTGTGTGTAGTTTCACTGTGGGTTTGGTGTGTGTGTGGTTTCAGTGTAGGTTTGGTGTGTGTAGTCTCAGTGTGGGTTTGGTGTGTGTGTAGTTTCAGTGTCGGTTTGGTGTGTGTAGTCTCAGTGAGGGTTTGGTGAGTGTAGTTTCAGTGTAGGTTTGGTATGTGCAGTCTCAGTGTGGGTTTGGTGTGTATAGTTTCAGTGTAGGTTTGGTGTGTGCAGTCTCAGTGTGGGTTTGGTGTGGGTGTTTCAGTGTGGGTTTGGTGTGTGTAGTCTCAGTGTGGGTTTGGTGTGTGTAGTTTCAGTGTAGGTTTGGTGTGTGCAGTCTCAGTGCGGGTTTGGTGTGTGTGTAGTTTCAGTGTGGGTTTGGTGTGTGTTTTTTCAGTCAGGGTTTGGTGTGTGTAGTTTCAGTGTGGGTTTGGTGTGTGTGTGTTTTCAGTGTGGGTTTTGTTTGTGTGGTCTCAGTTTGGGTTTGGTTTGTGTGTGGTATCAGTGTGGGTTTGGTGTGTGTGGTTTCAGTGTGGGTTTGGTGTATGTGGTCTCAGTGTGGGTTTGTTTTGTGGAGTTTCAGTGTTCATTTGGTGTGTGTGTAGTTTCAGTGTGGGTTTGGTGTGTTTGTGGTTTCAGTGTGGGTTTGGCGTGTGTAGTTTCAGTGTGGGATTGGTGGGGTAGTTTCAGTGTGGGTTTGATGTGTGTTGTTTCAGTGTGGGTTTGTTATGTGTGGTTTCAGTGTGGATTTGGTTTCTGTGGTCTCAGTGTGGATTTGTTGTGTGTAGTTTCAGTGTGGGTTTGTTGTGTGTGTAGTTTCACTGTGGGTTTGGTGTGTGTGTGGTTTCAGTGTAGGTTTGGTGTGTGTAGTCTCAGTGTGGGTTTGGTGTGTGTGTAGTTTCAGTGTCGGTTTGGTGTGTGTAGTCTCAGTGAGGGTTTGGTGAGTGTAGTTTCAGTGTAGGTTTGGTATGTGCAGTCTCAGTGTGGGTTTGGTGTGTATAGTTTCAGTGTAGGTTTGGTGTGTGCAGTCTCAGTGTGGGTTTGGTGTGGGTGTTTCAGTGTGGGTTTGGTGTGTGAAGTCTCAGTGTGGGTTTGGTGTGTGTAGTTTCAGTGTAGGTTTGGTGTGTGCAGTCTCAGTGCGGGTTTGGTGTGTGTGTAGTTTCAGTGTGGGTTTGGTGTGTGTGGTTTCAGTCAGGGTTTGGTGTGTGTAGTTTCAGTGTGGGTTTGGTGTGTGTGTGTTTTCAGTGTGGGTTTTGTTTGTGTGGTCTCAGTTTGGGTTTGTTGTGTGTAGTTTCAGTGTGGGTTTGGTGTGTGTGTAGTTTCAGTGTGGGTTTGGTGTGTGTGTTGTTTCAGTGTGGGTTTGGTGTGTGTAGTTTCAGTGTGGGTTTGGTGTGTGTAGTTTCAGTGTGGGTTTGGTCTCTGTAGTTTCAGTTTGGGTTTGGTGTGTGTAGTTTCAGTATGGGTTTGGTTTGTGTGTTTTCTCAGTGTGGGTTTGGTGTGTGTGGTTTCAGTGTGGGTTTGGTGTATGTGGTCTCAGTGTTGGTTTGTTTTGTGGAGACTCAGTGTGCGTTTGGTGTGTGTGTAGTTTCTGTGTGGGTTTGGTGTGTTTGTGGTTTCAGTGTGGGTTTGGTGTGTGTAGTTTCAGTGTGGGTTTGGTGTGTGTAGTTTCAGTGTGGGTTTGGTGTGTAGTTTCAGTGTGGATTTGGTCTGTGTAGTTTCAGTTTGGGTTTGGTGTGTGTAGTTTCAGTGTGGGTTTGGTGTGTGTGTGGATACAGTGTGGGTTTGGTGTGTGTGGTTTCAGTGTGGGATTTGTGTGTGTAGAATCAGTGTGGGTTTGGTGAGTGTGTGTGGTTTCAGTGTAGGTTTGGTGTGTGTAGTCTCAGTGTGGGTTTGGTGTGTGCGTAGTTTCAGTGTCGGTTTGGTGTGTGTAGTCTCAGTGTGGGTTTGGTGAGTGTAGTTTCAGTGTAGGTTTGGTGTGTGCAGTCTCAGTGTGGGTTTGGTGTGTGTAGATTCGGTGTAGGTTTGGTGTGTGCCGTCTCAGTGTGGGTTTGGTGTGTGTGTTTCAGTGTGGGTGTGGTGTGTGTAGTTTCAGTGTGGGTTTGGTGTGTAGTTTCAGTGTGGATTTAGTCTGTGTAGTTTCAGTTTGGGTTTGGTGTGTGTAGTTTCAGTGTGGGTTTGGTGTGTGTGTGGATTCAGTGTGGGGTTGGTGTGTGTGGTTTCAGTGTGGGATTGGTGTGTGTAGAATCAATGTGGGTTTGGTGAGTGTGTGTGGTTTCAGTGTAGGTTTGGTGTGTGTAGTCTCAGTGTGGGTTTGGTGTGTGTGTAGTTTCAGTGTCGGTTTGGTGTGTGTAGTCTCAGTGTGGGTTTGGTGAGTGAAGTTTCAGTGTCGGTTTGGTGTGTGCAGTCTCCGTGTGGGTTTGGTGTGTGTAGTTTCTGTGTAGGTTTGGTGTGTGCAGTCTCAGTGTGGGTTTGGTGTGTGTGTTTCAGTGTGGGTTTGGTGTGTGTAGTTTCAGTGTGGGTTTGTTGTGTGTGTAGTTTCACTGTGGGTTTGGTGTGTGTGTGGTTTCAGTGTAGGTTTGGTGTGTGTAGTCTCAGTGTGGGTTTGGTGTGTGTGTAGTTTCAGTGTCGGTTTGGTGTGTGTAGTCTCAGTGTGGGTTTGGTGAGTGTAGTTTCAGTGTAGGTTTGGTGTGTGCAGTCTCAGTGTGGGTTTGGTGTGTGTAGTTTCAGTGTAGGTTTGGTGTGTGCAGTCTCAGTGTGGGTTTGGTGTGTGTGTTTCAGTGTGGGTTTGGTGTGTGTAGTCTCAGTGTGGGTTTGGTGTGTGTAGTTTCAATGTGGGTTGGGTGTGTGTAGTTTCAGTGTGGGTTTGGTGTGTAGTTTCAGTGTGGGTTTGGTCTGTCTAGTTTCAGTTTGGGTTTGGTGTGTGTAGTTTCAGTGTGGGTTTGTTGTTTGTAGTTTCATTGTGGGTTTGGTGTGTGTAGTTTCAGTGTGGGTTTGGTGTGTGTAGTTTCAGTGTGGGTTTGGTGTGGGTTTGGTGTGTGTAGTTTCAGTATGGGTTTGGTGCGTGTAGTTTCAGTGTGGGTTTGGTGTGTGTAGTATGACTGTGGGTTTGGTGTGTGTGTGGTTTCATGTGGGTTTGGTGTGTGTAGTTTCAGTGTGGGTTTGGTGTATGTAGTTTCATTGTGGGTTTGGTGTGTATGTGGTTTCAGTGGGTTTGGTATGTGTGTAGTTTCAGTGTGAGTTTGGTGTGTGTAGTTTCAGTGTGTGTTTTGTGTGTGTAGTTTCAGTGTAGGTTTGTTGTGTGTAGTTTCAGTGTGGGTTAGGTGTGTAGTTTCACTTTTGGTTTGATGTGTGTAGTTTCAGTTTGGGTTTGGTGTGTGTAGTCTCATTGTGGGTTTGGTGTGTGTAGATCAAGTGTGGGTTTGGTGTGTGTGTGTGGTTTAAATGGATTTGGTTGTGTGTAGGTTCAGTGTGGGTTTGGTGTGTGTAGTTTCAGTGTGGATTTGGTGTGTGTGGTTTCAGTGTGGGTTTGTTGTGTGTAGTTTCATTGTGGTTTTGGTGTGTGTAGTTTCAGTGTGGGTTAGGTGTGCGTAGTTTCAGTGTGGGTTTGGTGTGTAGTTTCAGTGTGGGTTTGGTATGTGTGTAGTTTCATTGTGGGTTTGGTCTCTGTTGTTTCAGTTTGGGTTTGGTGTGTGTAGTTTCAGTATGGGTTTGGTTTATATGTGGTATCAGTGTGGGGGTGGTGTGTGTGGTTTCAGTGTTGGTTTGGTGTACGTGGTCTCAGTGTGGGTTTGTTTTGTGGAGTTTCAGTGTTCATTTGGTGTGTGTGTAGTTTCAGTGTGGGTTTGGTGTGTTTGTGGTTTCAGTGTGGGTTTGGCGTGTGTAGTTTCAGTGTGGGTTATGTGGGGTAGTTTCAGTGTAGGTTTGATGTGTGTTGTTTCAGTGTGGGTTTGGTATGTTTGGATTCAGTGTGGGTTTGGTTTCTGTGGTCCCAGTGTGTGTTTGTTGTGTGTAGTTTCAGTGTGGGTTTGTAGTGTGTGTAGTTTCACTGTGGGTTTGGTGTGTGTGTGGTTTCAGTGTGGTTTGGTGTGTATAGTTTCAATGTGGGTTTGGTGTGTGTAGTTTCAGTGTGGGTTTGGTGTGTAGTTTCAGTGTGGGTTTGGTGTGTGTAGTTTCAGTTTGGGTTTGGTGTGTGTAGTTTCAGTGTGGGTTTGGTGTTTGTAGTTTCAGTGTGGGTTTGGTGTGTGTAGTTTCAGTTTGGGTTTGGTGTGTGTAGTTTCAGTGTGGGTTTGGTGTGTGTTTGGTTTCAGTGTGGGTTTGGTGTGTGTAGTTTCAGCGTAGGTTTGGTGTGTCTGTAGTTTCAGTGCGGCTTTGGTGTTTGTAGTTTCATTGTGGGTTTGGTGTGTGTAGTTTCAGTGTGCGTTTGGTGTGTGTAGTTTCACTGTGGGTTTGGTGTGTGTGTGGTTTCAATGGGTTTGGTATGTGTGTAGTTTCAGTGTGGGTTTGGTGTGTGTAGTTTCAGTGTGGGTTTGGTCTCTGTAGTTTCAGTGTGGGTTTGGTGTGTGTAGTTTCAGTATGGGTTTGGTTTGTGTGTTTTCTCAAGTGTGGGTTTGGTGAGTGTGGTTTCAGTGTGGGTTTGGTGTACGTGGTCTCAGTGTGGGTTTGTTTTGTGGAGATTCAGTGTGCGTTTGGTGTGTGTGTAGTTTCAGTGTGGGTTTGGTGTGTTTGTGTTTTCAGTGTGGGTTTGGTGTGTGTAGTTTCAGTGTGGGTTTGGTGTGTGTAGTTTCAGCGTGTTTTTGGTGTGTAGTTTCAGTGTGGATTTGGTCTGTGTAGTTTCAGTTTGGGTTTGGTGTGTGTAGTTTCAGTGTGGGTTTGGTGTGTGTAATTTCAGTGTGGGTTTGGTGTGTGCAGTTTCAGTGTGGGTTTGGTGTGTGTAGTTTCGGTGTGGGTTTGGTGTGTGTAGTTTCTGTGTGGGTATGGTGTGTGTAGTTTCAGTGTGGGTTTGGTGTGTGTAGTTTCAGTGTGGTTTTGGTGAGTGTGTGTTTTCAGTGTGGGTTTGGAGTGTGTATTTTCAGTGTGGGTTTGGTGTGTGTGTGTTTTCAGTGTGGGTTTGGTGTGTGTAGTTTCAGTGTGGGTTTGGTGTGTGTAGTTTCAGCGTGTTTTTGGTGTGTAGTTTCAGTGTGGATTTGGTCTGTGTAGTTTCAGTTTGGGTTTGGTGTGTGTAGTTTCAGTGTGGGTTTGGTGTGTGTAATTTCAGTGTGGGTTTGGTGTGTGCAGTTTCAGTGTGGGTTTGGTGTGTGTAGTTTCGGTGTGGGTTTGGTGTGTGTAGTTTCAGTGTGGGTATGGTGTGTGTAGTTTCAGTGTGGGTTTGGTGTGTGTAGTTTCAGTGTGGTTTTGGTGAGTGTGTGTTTTCAGTGTGGGTTTGGAGTGTGTATTTTCAGTGTGGGTTTGGTGTGTGTGTGTTTTCAGTGTGGGTTTGGTGTGTGTAGTTTCAGTGTGGGTTTGGTGTGTGTAGTTTCAGTGTGGGTTTGGTGTGTGTGTGGTTTCAGTTGGTTTGGTATGTGTGTAGGTTCAGTGTGGGTTTGGTGTGTGTAGTTTCAGTGTGGGTTTGGTGTGTGTTGTTTCAGTGTGGGTTAGGTGTGTGTAGTTTCAGTGTGGGTTTCGTCTGTGTACTTTCAGTGTGGGTTTGTTATGTGTGTAGTATTAGTTTGGGATTGGTGTGTGTAGTTTCAGTGTGGATTTTCTGTGTGTGTGGTTTCAGTGTGGGTTTGGTGTGTGTGGTCTTAGTGTGGGTTTGGTGTGTGTGGTCTCAGTGTGGCTTTGGTGTGTGCGGTCTCAGTGTGGGTTTGGTGTGTGTAGTTTCAGTGTGGGTTTGGTCTCTATAGTCTCAGTGTGGGTTTGGTGTGTGTAGTCTCAGTGTGGGTTTGGCGTGTGTAGCCTCAGTGTGGGTTTGGTGTTTGTAGTTTCATTGTGGGTTTGGTGTGTGGTTTCAGTGTGGGTTTGGTGTGTGTGTGGATTCAGTGTGGGGTTGGTGTGTGTGGTTTCAGTGTGGGATTGGTGTGTGTAGTATCAGTGTGGGTTTGGTGAGTGTGTGTGGTTTCAGTGTAGGTTTGGTGCGTGTAGTCTCAGTGTGGATTTGGTGCGTGTGTAGTTTCAGTGTCGGTTTGGTGTGTTTAGTCTCAGTGTGGGTTTGGTGAGTGTAGATTCAGTGTAGGTTTGGTGTGTGCAGTCTCAGTGTGGGTTTGGTGTGTATAGTTTCAGTGTAGGTTTGGTGTGTGCAGTCTCAGTGTGGGTTTGGTGTGTGTGTTTCAGTGTGGGTTTGGTGTGTGTAGTCTCAGTGTGGGTTTCGTGTATGTAGTTTCAGTGTATGTTTGGTGTGTGCAGTCTCAGTGCGGGTTGGTGTGTGTGTTGTTTCAGTGTGGGTTTGGTGTGTGTAGTTTCAGTGTGGGTTTGGTGTGTGTAGTTTCAATGTGGGTTCGGTGTGTGTAGTTTCAGTGTGGGTTTGGTGTGTGTAATTTCAGTGTGGGTTTAGTGTGTGTGTGATTTCAGAGTGGGTTTGGTTTGTGTGGTCTGAATTTGGGTTTGTTGTGTGTAGTTTCAGTGTGGGTTTGTTGTGTGTGTAGTTTCAGTGTGGGTTTGGTGTGTGTGTTGTTTCAGTGTGGGTTTGGTGTGTGTAGTTTCAGTGTGGGTTTGGTGTGTGTAGTTTCAGTGTGGGTTTGGTCTCTGTAGTTTCAGTTTAGGTTTGGTGTGTGTAGTTTCAGTATGGGTTTGGTTTGTGTGCTATCTCAGTGTGGGTTTGGTGTGTGTGGTTTCAGTGTGGGTTTGGTGTACGTGGTCTCAGTGTGGGTTTGTTTTGTGGAGATTCAGTTTGCGTTTGGTGTGTAGTTTCAGTGTGGGTTTGGTCTGTGTAGTTTCAGTTTGGGTTTGGTGTGTGTAGTTTCAGTTTGGGTTTGGTGCGTGTAGTTTCAGTGTGGGTTTGGTGTGTGTAGTATCAGTATGGGTTTGGTGTGTGTGTGGTTTCAGTGTGGGTTTGGTGTGTGTAGTTTCAGTGTGGGTTTGGTGTATGTAGTTTCAGTGTGGGTTTGGTATGTGTGTAGTTTCATTGTGGGTTTGTTGTGTGTAGTTTCAGAGTGTGTTTTGTGTGTGTATTTTCAGTGTGGGTTTGGTGTGTGTAGTTTCAGTGTGGGTTAGGTGTGTAGTTTCAGTGTTGGTTTGGTCTGTGTAGTTTCAGTTTGGGTTTGGTGTGTTTAGTCTCAGTGTGGGTTTGGTGTGTGATGTTTAAGTGTGGGTTTGGTGTGTGTGGTTTCAGTGTGGATATGGTGTGTGTAGTTTCAGTGTGGGTTTGGTGTGTGTAGTTTCAGAGTGGGTTTGGTATGTGTGTAGTTTCAGTGTGGGTTTGGTCTCTGTAGTTTCAGTTTGGGTTTGGTGTGTGTAGTTTCAGAATGGGTTTGGTTTGTGTGTGGTATCACTGTGGGTTTGGTGTGTGTGGTTTCAGTGTGGGTTTGGTGTAAGTGGTCTCAGTGTGGGTTTGTTTTGTGGAGTTTCAGTGTGCGTTTGGTGTGTGTGTAGTTTCAGTGTGGGTTTGGTGTGTTTGTGGTTTCAGTGTGGGTTTGGTGTGTGTAGTTTCAGTGTGGGTTTGGTGTGTGTAGTTTCAGTTTGGGTTTGGTGTGTAGTTTCAGTGTGGATTTGGTCTCTGTAGTTTCAGTTTGGGTTTGGTATGTGTAGTTTCAGTGTGGGTTTGTTGTGTGTAGATTCAGTGTGCGTTCGGTGTGTCTAGTTTCGATGTGGATTTGGTGTATGTTGTTTCAGTGTGGGTTTGGTGTGTGTAGTTTCATTGTGGGTTTGGTGTGTGTAGTTTCAGTGTGGGTTTGGTGTGTGTAGTTTCAGTGTGGGTTTGGTGTGTGTGTGGTTTCAGTGTGGGTTTGGTGTTTGTAGTTTCAGTCTGGGTTTGGTGTGTGTAGTTTCAGTGTGGGTTTGGTGTGTGTAGTTTCAGTGTGGGTTTGGTGTGTGTAGTTTCTGTATGGATTTGGTGTGTGTAGTTTCAGTGTGGGTTTGGTGTGTGTGTGGTTTCAGTGTGGGTTTGTTGTGTGTAGTTTCAGTGTGGGTTTGGTGTGTGTAGTTTCAGTGTGGGTTTGGTGTGTGTGTGGTTTCAGTGTGGGTTTGGTGTTTGTAGTTTCAGTCAGGGTTTGCTGTGTGTAGTTTCAGTGTGTGTTTGGTGTGTGAAGTTTCAGTGTGGGTTTGATGTGTGTTGTTTCAGTGTGGGGTTGGTCTGTGTTTTTACAATGTGGGTTTGGTTTGTGTGGTCTCAGTGTGGTTTTGTTGTGTGTAGTTTCAGTGTGGGTTTGTCGTCTGTGTAGTTTCACTGTGGGTTTCGTGTGTGTGTGGTTTCAGTGTGGGATTGGTGTGTGTAGTATCAATGTGGGTTTGGTATGTGTAGTTTCAGTGTGGTTTTGGTGTGTAGTTTCAGTGTGGGTTTGGTCTGTGTTGTTTCAGTTTGGGTTTGGTGTGTGTAGTTTCAGTGTGTGTTTGGTGTTTGTAGTTTCATTGTGGGTTTGGTGTGTGTAGTTTCAGTGTGGGTTTGGTGTGTGTTTGGTTTCAGTGTGGTTTTGGTGTGTGTAGTTTCAGTGTGGGTTTGGTGCGTGTAGTTTCAGTGTGGGTTTGGTGTGTGTGTGGTTTCAGTTTGGGTTTGGTGTTTGTAGTTTCAGTCTGGGTTTGGTGTGTGTAGTTTCAGTGTGGGTTTGGTGTGTGTAGTTTCAATGTGGGTTTGATGTATGTTGTTTCAGTGTGGGTTTGGTCTGTGTGGTTTCAGTGTGGGTTTTGTTTGTGTGGTCTCAGTGTGGGTTTGTTGTGTGTAGTTTCAGTGTGGGTTTGTCGTGTGTGTAGTTTCACTGTGGGTTTGGTGTGTGTGTGGTTTCAGGGTGGGTATGGCGTGTGTAGTTTCAATGTGGGTTTGGTGTGTGTAGTTTCAGTGTGGGTTTGGTGTCTAGTTTCAGTGTGGGTTTGGTCTGTGTAGTTTCAGTTTGGGTTTGGTGCGTGTAGTTTCAGTGTGGGTTTGGTGCGTGTGGTTTCAGTGTGGGTTTGGTGTGTGAAGTATCAGTGTGGGTTTGGTGTGTGTGTGGTTTCAGTGTGGGTTTGGTGTGTGTAGTTTCAGTGTGGGTTTGGTGTATGTAGTTTCGGTGTGGGTTTGGTGTGTGTGTGGTTTCAGTGGGTTTGGTATGTGTGTAGTTTCAGTGTGGGTTTGGTGTGTGTAGTTTCAGTGTTTGTTTTGTGTGTGTAGTTTCAGTGTGGGTTTGGTGTGTGTAGTTTCAGTGTGGGTTAGGTGTGTAGTTTCAGTGTTGGTTTGGTCTGTGTAGTTTCAGTTTGGGTTTGGTGTGTTTAGTCTCAGTGTGGCTTTGGAGTGTGTTGCTTAAGTGTGGGTTTGGTGTGTGTGTGGTTTCAATGGATTTGGTATGTGTTTCGGTTCAGTGTTGGTTTGGTGTGTGAAGTTTCAGTGTGGATTTGGTGTGTGTGGTTTCAGTGTGGGTTTGATGTGTAGTTTCAGTGTGGATTTGGTCTGTGTAGTTTCAGTTTGGGTTTGGTGTGTGTAGTTTCAGTGTGGGTTTGGTGTGTGTTATTTCAGTGTGGGTTTGGTGTGTGTAGTTTCAGTGTGGGTTTGGTGTGTGTAGTTTCGGTGTGGGTTTGGTGTGTGTAGTTTCAGTGTGGGTATGGTGTGTGTAGTTTCAGTGTGGGTTTGGTGTGTGTAGTTATGTGTGGTTTTGGTGAGTGTGTGTTTTCAGTGTGGGTTTGCAGTGTGTAGTTTCAGTGTGGGTTTGGTGTGTGTGTGTTTTCAGTGTGGGTTTGGTGTGTGTAGTTTCAGTGTGGGTTTGGTGTGTGTAGTTTCAGTGTGGGTTTGATGTGTGTGTGTGGTTTCAGTTGGTTTGGTATGTGTGTAGTTTCAGTGTGGGTTTGGTGTGTGTAGTTTCAGTGTGGGTTTGGTGTGTGTTGTTTCAGTGTGGGTTAGGTGTGTGTAGTTTCAGTGTGGGTTTCGTCTGTGTAGTTTCAGTGTGGGTTTGTTATGTGTGTAGTTTTAGTGTGGGATTGGTGTGTGTAGTTTCAGTGTGGATTTTGCTTTTGTGGTTTCAGTGTGGGTTTGGTGTGTGTGGTCTCAGTGTGGGTTTGGTGTGTGTGGTCTCAGTGTGGGTTTGGTGTGTGCGGTCTCAGTGTGGGTTTGGTGTGCGTAGTTTCAGTGTGGGTTTGGTGTCTATAGTCTCAGTGTGGGTTTGGTGTGTATAGTTTCAGTGTAGGTTTGGTGTGTGCAGTCTCAGTGTGGGTTTGGTGTGTGTGTTTCAGTGTGGGTTTGGTGTGTGTAGTCTCAGTGTGGGTTTGGTGTGTGTAGTTTCAGTGTGGGTTTGGTGTGTGCAGTCTCAGTGCGGGTTTGGTGTTTGTGTAGTTTCAGTGTGGGTTTGGTGTGTGTGCTTTCAGTGTGGGTTTGGTGTGTGTAGTTTCAGTGTGGGTTTGGTGTGTGTGTGTGTTTTCAGTGTGGGTTTTGTTTGTGTGGTCTCAGTTTGGGTTTGTTGTGTGTAGTTTCAGTGTGGGTTTGGTGTGTGTGTAGTTTCAGTGTGGGTTTGGTGTGTGTTTTGTTTCAGTGTGGGTTTGGTGTGTGTAGTTTCAGTGTGGGTTTGGTGTGTGTAGTTTCAGTGTGGGTTTGGTTTGTGTGTTTTCTCAGTGTTGGTTTGGTGTGTGTGGTTTCAGTGTGGGTTTGGTGTATGTGGTCTCAGTGTGGGTTTGTTTTGTGGAGATTCAGTGTGCGTTTGGTGTGTGTGTAGTTTCTTTGTGGGTTTGGTGTGTTTGTGGTTTCAGTGTGGGTTTGGTGTGTGTAGTTTCAGTGTGGGTTTGGTGTGTGTAGTTTCAGTGTGGGTTTGGTGTGCAGTTTCAGTGTGGATTTGGTCTGTGTAGTTTCAGTTTGGGTTTGGTGTGCGTAGTTTCAGTGTGGGTTTGGTGTGTGTGTGGATACAGTGTGGGTTTGGTGTGTGTGGTTTCAGAGTGGGATTGGTGTGTGTAGAATCAGTGTGGGTTTGGTGAGTGTGTGTGGTTTCAATGTAGGTTTGGTGTGTGTAGTCTCAGTGTGGGTTTGGTGTGTGTGTAGTTTCAGTGTCGGTTTGGTGTGTGTAGTCTCAGTGTGGGTTTGCTGAGTGTAGTTTCAGTGTAGGTTTGGTGTGTGCAGTCTCAGTGTGGGTTTGGTGTGTGTAGTTTCAGTGTAGGTTAGGTGTGTGCAGTCTCAGTGTCGGTTTGGTGTGTGTGTTTCAGTGTGGGTTTGGTTTGTGTAGTTTCAGTGTGGGTTTGGTGTGTAGTTTCAGTGTGGATTTGGTCTGTGTATTTTCAGTTTGGGTTTGGTGTGTGTAGTTTCAGTGTGGGTTTGGTGTGTGTGTGGATTCAGTGTGGGGTTGGTGTGTGTGGTTTCAGTGTGGGATTGGTGTGTGTAGAATCAATGTGGGTTTGGTGAGTGTGTGTGGTTTCAGTGTAGGTTTGGTGTGTGTAGTCTCAGTGTGGGTTTGGTGTGTGTGTAGTTTCAGTGTCGGTTTGGTGTGTGTAGTTTCAGTGTGGGTTTGGTGAGTGTAGTTTCAGTGTAGGTTTGGTGTGTGCAGTCTCCGTGTGGGTTTGGTGTGTGTAGTTTCAGTGTAAGTTTGGTGTGTGCAGTCTCAGTGTGGGTTTGGTGTGTGTGTATCAGTGTGGGTTTGGTGTGTGTAGTTTCAGTGTGGGTTTGGTGTGTAGTTTCAGTGTGGATTTGGTCTGTGTATTTTCAGTTTGGGTTTGGTGTGTGTAGTTTCAGTGTGGGTTTGGTGTGTGTGTGGATTCAGTGTGGGGTTGGTGTGTGTGGTTTCAGTGTGGGATTGGTGTGTGTAGAATCAATGTGGGTTTGGTGAGTGTGTGTGGTTTCAGTGTAGGTTTGGTGTGTGTAGTCTCAGTGTGGGTTTGGTGTGTATGTAGTTTCAGTGTCGGTTTGGTGTGCGTAGTCTCAGTGTGGGTTTGGTGAGTGTAGTTTCAGTGTAGGTTTGGTGTGTGCAGTCTCAGTGTGGGTTTGGTGTGTGTAGTTTCAGTGTAGGTTTGGTGTGTGCAGTCTCAGTGTGGGTTTGGAGTGTGTGTTTCAGTGTGGGTTTGGTGTGTGTAGTCTCAGTGTGGGTTTGGTGTGTGTAGTTTCAATGTGGGTTGGGTGTGTGTAGTTTCAGTGTGGGTTTGGTGTGTAGTTTCAATGTGGGTTTGGTCTGTCTAGTTTCAGTTTGGGTTTGGTCTGTGTAGTTTCAGTGTGGGTTTGGTGTTTGTAGTTTCATTGTGGCTTTGGTGTGTGTAGTTTCAGTGTGGGTTTGGTGTGTGTAGTTTCAGTGTGGGTTTGGTGTGTGTTTGGTTTCAGTGTGTGTTTGGTGTGTGTAGTTTCAGTGTTGGTTTGCTGCGTGTAGTTTCAGTGTGGGTTTGGTGTGTGTAGTATGAGTGTGGGTTTGGTGTGTGTGTGGTTTCAGTGTGGGTTTGGTGTGTGTAGTTTCAGTTTGGGTTTGGTGTATGTAGTTTCATTGTGGGTTTGGTGTGTGTGTGGTTTCAGTGTGTTAGGTATGTGTTTAGTTTCAGTGTGAGTTTGCTGTGTGTAGTTTCAGTGTGTGTTTTGTGTGTGTAGTTTCAGTGTGGGTTTGGTGTATGTAGTTTCAGTGTGGGTTAGGTGTGTAGTTTCACTGTTGGTTTGATCTGTGTAGTTTCAGTTTGGGTTTGGTGTGTGTAGTCTCATTGTGGGTTTGGTGTGTGTTGTTTAAGTGTGGGTTTGGTGTGTGTGTGGTTTCAATGGGTTTGGTTGTGTGTAGTTTCAGTGTGGGTTTGGTGTGTGTAGTTTCAGTGTGGTTTTGGTGTGTGTGGTTTCAGTGTGGGTTTGGTGTGTGTAGGTTCATTGTGGTTTTGGTGTGTGTAGTTTCATTGTGGGTTAGGTGTGCGTAGTTTCAGTGGGGTTTGGTGTGTAGTTTCAGTGTGGGTTTGGTATGTGTGTGTTTTCAGTGTGGGTTTTGTTTGTGTGGTCTCAGTTTGGGTTTGTTGTGTGTAGTTTCAGTGTGGGTTTGGTGTGTGTGTAGTTTCAGTGTGGGTTTGGTGTGTGTTTTGTTTCAGTGTGGGTTTTGTGTGTGTAGTTTCAGTGTGGGTTTGGTGTGTGTAGTTTCAGTGTGGGTTTGGTCTCTGTAGTTTCAATTTGGGTTTGGTGTGTGTAGTTTCAGTATGGGTTTGGTTTGTGTGTTTTCTCAGTGTGGGTTTGGTGTGTGTGGTTTCAGTGTGGGTTTGGTGTATGTGGTCTCAGTGTGGGTTTGTTTTGTGGAGATTCAGTGTGCGTTTGGTGTGTGTGTAGTTTCTTTGTGGGTTTGGTGTGTTTGTGGTTTCAGTGTGGGTTTGGTGTGTGTAGTTTCAGTGTGGGTTTGGTGTGTGTAGTTTCAGTGTGGGTTTGGTGTGCAGTTTCAGTGTGGATTTGGTCTGTGTAGTTTCAGTTTTGGTTTGGTGTGCGTAGTTTCAGTGTGGGTTTGGTGTGTGTGTGGATACAGTGTGGGTTTGGTGTGTGTGGTTTCAGTGTGGGATTGGTGTGTGTAGAATCAGTGTGGGTTTGGTGAGTGTGTGTGGTTTCAATGTAGGTTTGGTGTGTGTAGTCTCAGTGTGGGTTTGGTGTGTGTGTAGTTTCAGTGTCGGTTTGGTGTGTGTAGTCTCAGTGTGGGTTTGGTGAGTGTAGTTTCAGTGTAGGTTTGGTGTGTGCAGTCTCAGTGTGGGTTTGGTGTGTGTAGTTTCAGTGTAGGTTTGGTGTGTGCAGTCTCAGTGTCGGTTTGGTGTGTGTGTTTCAGTGTGGGTTTGGTGTGTGTAGTTTCAGTGTGGGTTTGGTGTGTAGTTTCAGTGTGGATTTGGTCTGTGTATTTTCAGTTTGGGTTTGGTGTGTGTAGTTTCAGTGTGGGTTTGGTGTGTGTGTGGATTCAGTATGGGGTTGGTGTGTGTGGTTTCAGTGTGGGATTGGTGTGTGTAGAATCAATGTGGGTTTGGTGAGTGTGTGTGGTTTCAGTGTAGGTTTGGTGTGTGTAGTCTCAGTGTGGGTTTGGTGTGTGTGTAGTTTCAGTGTCGGTTTGGTGTGTGTAGTTTCAGTGTGGGTTTGGTGAGTGTAGTTTCAGTGTAGGTTTGGTGTGTGCAGTCTCCGTGCGGGTTTGGTGTGTGTAGTTTCAGTGTAGGTTTGGTGTGTGCAGTCTCAGTGTGGGTTTGGTGTGTGTGTTTCAGTGTGGGTTTGGTGTGTGTAGTTTCAGTGTGGGTTTGGTGTGTGCAGTCTCAGTGTCGGTTTGGTGTGTGTGTTTCAGTGTGGGTTTGGTGTGTGTAGTTTCAGTGTGGGTTTGGTGTGTAGTTTCAGTGTGGATTTGGTCTGTGTAGTTTGAGTTTGGGTTTGGTGTGTGTATTTTCAGTGTGGGTTTGGTGTGTGTGTGGATTCAGTGTGGGGTTGGTGTGTGTGGTTTCAGTGTGGGATTGGTGTGTGTAGAATCAGTGTGGGTTTGGTGAGTGTGTGTGGTTTCAGTGTAGGTTTGGTGTGTGTAGTCTCAGTGTGGGTTTGGTGTGTGTGTAGTTTCAGTGTCGGTTTGGTGTGTGTAGTCTCAGTGTGGGTTTGGTGAGTGTAGTTTCAGTGTAGGTTTGGTGTGTGCAGTCTCAGTGTGGGTTTGGTGTGTGTAGTTTCAGTGTAGGTTTGGTGTGTGCAGTCTCAGTGTGGGTTTGGAGTGTGTGTTTCAGTGTGGGTTTGGTGTGTGTAGTCTCAGTGTGGGTTTGGTGTGTGTAGTTTCAATGTGGGTTGGGTGTGTGTAGTTTCAGTGTGGGTTTGGTGTGTAGTTTCAATGTGGGTTTGGTCTGTCTAGTTTCAGTTTGGGTTTGGTGTCTGTAGTTTCAGTGTGGGTTTGGTGTTTGTAGTTTCATTGTGGCTTTGGTGTGTGTAGTTTCAGTGTGGGTTTGGTGTGTGTAGTTTCAGTGTGGGTTTGGTGTGTGTTTGGTTTCAGTGTGGGTTTGGTGTGTGTAGTTTCAGTGTTGGTTTGCTGCGTGTAGTTTCAGTGTGGGTTTGGTGTGTGTAGTATGAGTGTGGGTTTGGTGTGTGTGTGGTTTCAGTGTGGGTTTGGTGTGTGTAGTTTCAGTTTGGGTTTGGTGTATGTAGTTTCATTGTGGGTTTGGTGTGTGTGTGGTTTCAGTGGGTTTGGTATGTGTTTAGTTTCAGTGTGAGTTTGCTGTGTGTAGTTTCAGTGTGTGTTTTGTGTGTGTAGTTTCAGTGTGGGTTTGGTGTGTGTAGTTTCAGTGTGGGTTAGGTGTGTAGTTTCACTGTTGGTTTGATCTGTGTAGTTTCAGTTTGGGTTTGGTGTGTGTAATCTCATTGTGGGTGTGGTGTGTGTTGTTTAAGTGTGGGTTTGGTGTGTGTGTGGTTTCAATGGGTTTGGTTGTGTGTAGGTTCAGTGTGGGTTTGGTGTGTGTAGTTTCAGTGTGGATTTGGTGTGTGTGGTTTCAGTGTGGGTTTGGTGTGTGTAGTTTCATTGTGGTTTTGGTGAGTGTAGTTTCATTGTGGGTTAGGTGTGCGTAGTTTCAGTGTGGGGTTGGTGTGTAGTTTCAGTGTGGGTTTGGTATGTGTGTAGTTTCAGTGTGGGTTTTGTCTCTGTAGTTTCAGTTTGGGTTTGGTGTGTGTAGTTTCATTATGGATTTGGTTTGTGTGTGGTATCAGTGTGGGTTTGGTGTGTGTGGTTTCAGTGTGGGTTTGGTGTACGTGGTCTCAGTGTGGGTTTGTTTTGTGGAGTTTCAGTGTTCTTTTGGTGTGTGTGTAGATTCAGTGTGGGTTTGCTGTGTTTGTGGTTTCAGTGTGGGTTTGGCGTGTGTAGTTTCAGTGTGGGTATGGTGTGTGTAGTTTCAGTGTGGGTTTGGTGTGTGTAGTTATGTGTGGTTTTGGTGAGTGTGTGTTTTCAGTGTGGGTTTGGAGTGTGTAGTTTCAGTGTGGGTTTGGTGTGTGTGTGTTTTCAGTGTGGGTTTGGTGTGTGTAGTTTCAGTGTGGGTTTGGTGTGTGTAGTTTCAGTGTGGGTTTGATGTGTGTGTGTGGTTTCAGTTGGTTTGGTATGTGTGTAGTTTCAGTGTGGGTTTGGTGTGTTTAGTTTCAGTGTGGGTTTGGTGTGTGTTGTTTCAGTGTGGGTTAGGTGTGTGTAGTTTCAGTGTGGGTTCCGTCTGTGTAGTTTCAGTGTGGGTTTGTTATGTGTGTAGTTTTAGTGTGGGATTGGTGTGTGTAGTTTCAGTGTGGATTTTGCTTTTGTGGTTTCAGTGTGGGTTTGGTGTGTGTGGTCTCAGTGCGGGTTTGGTGTGTGTGGTCTCAGTGTGGGTTTGGTGTGTGCGGTCTCAGTGTGGGTTTGGTGTGCGTAGTTTCAGTGTGGGTTTGGTGTCTATAGTCTCAGTGTGGGTTTGGTGCGTATAGTTTCAGTGTAGGTTTGGTGTGTGCAGTCTCAGTGTGGGTTTGGTGTGGGTGTTTCAGTGTGGGTTTGGTGTGTGTAGTCTCAGTGTGGGTTTGGTGTGTGTAGTTTCAGTGTGGGTTTGGTGTGTGCAGTCTCAGTGCGGGTTTGGTGTTTGTGTAGTTTCAGTGTGGGTTTGGTGTGTGTGCTTTCAGTGTGGGTTTGGTGTGTGTAGTTTCAGTGTGGGTTTGGTGTGTGTGTGTTTTCAGTGTGGGTTTTGGTTATGTGGTCTCAGTTTGGGTTTCTTGTGTGTAGTTTCAGTGTGGGTTTGGTGTGTGTGTAGTTTCAGTGTGGGTTTGGTGTGTGTTTTGTTTCAGTGTGGGTTTGGTGTGTGTAGCTTCAGTGTGGGTTTGGTGTGTGTAGTTTCAGTGTGGGTTTGGTCTCTGTAGTTTCAGTTTGGGTTTGTTGTGTGTAGTTTCAGTATGGGTTTGGTTTGTGTGTTATCTCAGTGTGGGTTTGGTGTGTGTGGTTTCAGTGTGGGTTTGGTGTATGTGGTCTCAGTGTGGGTTTGTTTTGTGGAGATTCAGTGTGCATTTGGTGTGTGTGTAGTATTTTTGTGGGTTTGGTGTCTTTCTGGTTTCAGTGTGGGTTTGGTGTGTGTAGTTTCAGTGTGGGTTTGGTGTGTGTAGTTTCAGTGTGGGTTTGTTGTGCAGTTTCAGTGTTGATTTGGTCTGTGTAGTTTCAGTTTGGGTTTGGTGTGCGTAGTTTCAGTGTGGGTTTGGTGTGTGTTTGGATACAGTGTGGGTTTGGTGTGTGTGGTTTCAGTGTGGGATTGGTGTGTGTAGAATCAGTGTGGGTTTGGTGAGTGTGTGTGGTTTCAATGTAGGTTTGGTGTGTGTAGTCTCAGTGTGGGTTTGGTGTGTGTGTAGTTTCAGCGTCGGTTTGGTGTGTGTAGTCTCAGTGTGGGTTTGGTGAGTGTAGTTTCAGTGTAGGTTTGGTGTGTGCAGTCTCAGTGTGGGTTTGGTGTGTGTAGTTTCAGTGTAGGTTTGGTGTGTGCAGTCTCAGTGTCGGTTTGGTGTGTGTGTTTCAGTGTGGGTTTGGTGTGTGTAGTTTCAGTGTGGGTTTGGTGTGTAATTTCAGTGTGGATTTGGTCTGTGTATTTTCAGTTTGGGTTTGGTGTGTGTAGTTTCAGTGTGGGTTTGGTGTGTGTGTGGATTCAGTGTGGGGTTGGTGTGTGTGGTTTCAGTGTGGGATTGGTGTGTGTAGAATCAATGTGGGTTTGGTGAGTGTGTGTGGTTTCAGTGTAGGTTTGATGTGTGTAGTCTCAGTGTGGGTTTGGTGTGTGTGTAGTTTCAGTGTCGGTTTGGTGTGTGTAGTTTCAGTGTAGGTTTGGTGTGTGCAGTCTCCGTGCGGGTTTGGTGTGTGTAGTTTCAGTGTAGGTTTGGTGTGTGCAGTCTCATTGTGGGTTTGGTGTGTGTGTTTCAGTGTGGGTTTGGTGTGTGTAGTTTCAGTGTGGGTTTGGTGTGTAGTTTCAGTGTGGATTTGGTCTGTGTAGTTTCAGTTTGGGTTTGTTGTGTGTAGTTTCAGTGTGGGTTTGGTGTGTGTGTGGATTCAGTGTGGGGTTGGTGTGTGTGGTTTCAGTGTGGGATTGGTGTGTGTAGAATCAGTGTGGGTTTGGTGAGTGTGTGTGGTTTCAGTGTAGGTTTGGTGTGTGTAGTCTCAGTGTGGGTTTGGTGTGTGTGTAGTTTCAGTGTCGGTTTGGTGTGTGTAGTCTCAGTGTGGGTTTGGTGAGTGTAGTTTCAGTGTAGGTTTGGTGTGTGCAGTCTCAGTGTGGGTTTGGTGTGTGTAGTTTCAGTGTAGGTTTGGTGTGTGCAGTCTCAGTGTGGGTTTGGAGTGTGTGTTTCAGTGTGGATTTAGTGTGTGTAGTCTCAGTGTGGGTTTGGTGTGTGTAGTTTCAATGTGGGTTGGGTGTGTGTAGTTTCAGTGTGGGTTTGGTGTGTAGTTTCAATGTGGGTTTGGTCTGTCTAGTTTCAGTTTGGGTTTGGTGTGTGTAGTTTCAGTGTGGGTTTGATGTTTGTAGTTTCATTGTGGCTTTGGTGTGTGTAGTTTCAGTGTGGGTTTGGTGTGTGTAGTTTCAGTGTGGGTTTGGTGTGTGTTTGGTTTCAGTGTGGGTTTGGTGTGTGTAGTTTCAGTGTTGGTTTGCTGCGTGTAGTTTCAGTGTGGGTTTGGTGTGTGTAGTATGAGTGTGGGTTTGGTGTGTGTAGTTATGTGTGGTTTTGGTGAGTGTGTGTTTTCAGTGTGGGTTTGGAGTGTGTAGTTTCAGTGTGGGTTTGGTGTGTGTGTGTTTTCAGTGTGGGTTTGGTGTGTGTAGTTTCAGTGTGGGTTTGGTGTGTGTAGTTTCTGTGTGGGTTTGATGTGTGTGTGTGGTTTCAGTTGGTTTGGTATGTGTGTAGTTTCAGTGTGGGTTTGGTGTGTGTAGTTTCAGTGTGGGTTTGGTGTGTGTTGTTTCAGTGTGGGTTAGGTGTGTGTAGTTTCAGTGTGGGTTTCGTCTGTGTAGTTTCAGTGTGGGTTTGTTATGTGTGTAGTTTTAGTGTGGGATTGGTGTGTGTAGTTTCAGTGTGGATTTTGCTTTTGTGGTTTCAGTGTGGGTTTGGTGTGTGTGGTCTCAGTGTGGGTTTGGTGTGTGTGGTCTCAGTGTGGGTTTGGTGTGTGCGGTCTCAGTGTGGGTTTGGTGTGCGTAGTTTCAGTGTGGGTTTGGTGTCTGTAGTCTCAGTGTGGGTTTGGTGTGTATAGTTTCAGTGTAGGTTTGGTGTGTGCAGTCTCAGTGTGGGTTTGGTGTGTGTGTTTCAGTGTGGGTTTGGTGTGTGTAGTCTGAGTGTGGGTTTGGTGTGTGTAGTTTCAGTGTGGGTTTGGTGTGTGCAGTCTCAGTGCGGGTTTGGTGTTTGTGTAGTTTCAGTGTGGTTTTGGTGTGTGTGCTTTCAGTGTGGGTTTGGTGTGTGTAGTTTCAGTGTGGGTTTGGTGTGTGTTTGGTTTCAGTGTGGGTTTGGTGTGTGTAGTTTCAGTGTTGGTTTGCTGCGTGTAGTTTCAGTGTGGGTTTGGTGTGTGTAGTATGAGTGTGGGTTTGGTGTGTGTGTGGTTTCAGTGTGGGTTTGGTGTGTGTAGTTTCAGTTTGGGTTTGGTGTACGTAGTTTCATTGTGGGTTTGGTGTGTGTGTGGTTTCAGTTGGTTTGGTATGTGTTTAGTTTCAGTGTGAGTTTGCTGTGTGTAGTTTCAGTGTGTGTTTTGTGTGTGTAGTTTCAGTGTGGGTTTGGTGTGTGTAGTTTCAGTGTGGGTTAGGTGTGTAGTTTCACTGTTGGTTTGATCTGCGTAGTTTCAGTTTGGGTTTGGTGTGTGTAGTCTCATTGTGGGTTTGGTGTGTGTTGTTTAAGTGTGGGTTTGGTGTGTGTGTGGTTTCAATGGGTTTGGTTGTGTGTAGGTTCAGTGTCGGTTTGGTGTGTGTAGTTTCAGTGTGGATTTGGTGTGTGTGGTTTCAGTGTGGGTTTGGTGTGTGTAGTTTCATTGTGGTTTTGGTGTGTGTAGTTTCATTGTGGGTTAGGTGTGCGTAGTTTCAGTGTGGGTTTGGTGTGTAGTTTCAGTGTGGGTTTGGTATGTGTGTAGTTTCAGTGTGGGTTTTGTCTCTGTAGTTTCAGTTTGGGTTTGGTGTGTGTAGTTTCATTATGGATTTGGTTTGTGTGTGGTATCAGTGTGGGTTTGGTGTGTGTGGTTTCAGTGTGGGTTTGGTGTACGTGGTCTCAGTGTGGGTTTGTTTTGTGGAGTTTCAGTGTTCTTTTGGTGTGTGTGTAGATTCAGTGTGGGTTTGCTGTGTTTGTGGTTTCAGTGTGGGTTTGGCGTGTGTAGTTTCAGTGTGGGTTTGGTGGGGTAGTTTCAGTGTGGGTTTGATGTGTGTTGTTTCAGTGTGGGTTTGGTATGTGTGGTTTCAGTGTGGGTTTGGTTTCTGTGGTCTCAGTGTGGGTTTGTTGTGTGTAGTTTCAGTGTGGGTTTGTTGTGTGTGTAGTTTCACTGTGGGTTTGGTGTGTGTGTGGTTTCAGTGTAGGTTTGGTGTGTGTAGTCTCAGTGTGGGTTTGGTGTGTGTGTAGTTTCAGTGTGGGTTTGGTGTGTGTAGTCTCAGTGTGGGTTTGGTGAGTGTAGTTTCAGTGTAGGTTTGCTGTGTGCAGTCTCAGTGTGGGTTTGGTGTGTGTAGTCTTAGTGTGGGTTTGGTGTGTGTAGTTTCAATGTGGGTTTGGTGTGTGTAGTTTCAGTGCGGGTTTGGTGTGTAGTTTCAGTGTGGGTTTGGTCTGTCTAGTTTCAGTTTGGGTTTGGTGTGTGTAGTTTCAGTTTGGGTTTGGTGTTTGTAGTTTCATTGTGGGTTTGGTGTGTGTATTTTCAGTGTGGGTTTGGTGTGTGTAGTTTCAGTGTGGGTTTGGTGTGTGTTTGGTTTCAGTGTGGGTTTGGTGTGTGTAGTTTCAGTGTGGGTTTGGTGCGTGTAGTTTCAGTGTGGGTTTGGTGTGTGTAGTGTGACTGTGGGTTTGGTGTGTGTGTGGTTTCATGTGGGTTTGGTGTGTGTAGTTTCAGTTTGGGTTTGGTGTACGTAGTTTCATTGTGGGTTTGGTGTGTGTGTGGTTTCAGTTGGTTTGGTATGTGTTTAGTTTCAGTGTGAGTTTGCTGTGTGTAGTTTCAGTGTGTGTTTTGTGTGTGTAGTTTCAGTGTGGGTTTGGTGTGTGTAGTTTCAGTGTGGGTTAGGTGTGTAGTTTCACTGTTGGTTTGATCTGCGTAGTTTCAGTTTGGGTTTGGTGTGTGTAGTCTCATTGTGGGTTTGGTGTGTGTTGTTTAAGTGTGGGTTTGGTGTGTGTGTGGTTTCAATGGGTTTGGTTGTGTGTAGGTTCAGTGTCGGTTTGGTGTGTGTAGTTTCAGTGTGGATTTGGTGTGTGTGGTTTCAGTGTGGGTTTGGTGTGTGTAGTTTCATTGTGGTTTTGGTGTGTGTAGTTTCATTGTGGGTTAGGTGTGCGTAGTTTCAGTGTGGGTTTGGTGTGTAGTTTCAGTGTGGGTTTGGTATGTGTGTAGTTTCAGTGTGGGTTTTGTCTCTGTAGTTTCAGTTTGGGTTTGGTGTGTGTAGTTTCATTATGGATTTGGTTTGTGTGTGGTATCAGTGTGGGTTTGGTGTGTGTGGTTTCAGTGTGGGTTTGGTGTACGTGGTCTCAGTGTGGGTTTGTTTTGTGGAGTTTCAGTGTTCTTTTGGTGTGTGTGTAGATTCAGTGTGGGTTTGCTGTGTTTGTGGTTTCAGTGTGGGTTTGGCGTGTGTAGTTTCAGTGTGGGTTTGGTGGGGTAGTTTCAGTGTGGGTTTGATGTGTGTTGTTTCAGTGTGGGTTTGGTATGTGTGGTTTCAGTGTGGGTTTGGTTTCTGTGGTCTCAGTGTGGGTTTGTTGTGTGTAGTTTCAGTGTGGGTTTGTTGTGTGTGTAGTTTCACTGTGGGTTTGGTGTGTGTGTGGTTTCAGTGTAGGTTTGGTGTGTGTAGTCTCAGTGTGGGTTTGGTGTGTGTGTAGTTTCAGTGTGGGTTTGGTGTGTGTAGTCTCAGTGTGGGTTTGGTGAGTGTAGTTTCAGTGTAGGTTTGCTGTGTGCAGTCTCAGTGTGGGTTTGGTGTGTGTAGTCTTAGTGTGGGTTTGGTGTGTGTAGTTTCAATGTGGGTTTGGTGTGTGTAGTTTCAGTGCGGGTTTGGTGTGTAGTTTCAGTGTGGGTTTGGTCTGTCTAGTTTCAGTTTGGGTTTGGTGTGTGTAGTTTCAGTTTGGGTTTGGTGTTTGTAGTTTCATTGTGGGTTTGGTGTGTGTATTTTCAGTGTGGGTTTGGTGTGTGTAGTTTCAGTGTGGGTTTGGTGTGTGTTTGGTTTCAGTGTGGGTTTGGTGTGTGTAGTTTCAGTGTGGGTTTGGTGCGTGTAGTTTCAGTGTGGGTTTGGTGTGTGTAGTGTGACTGTGGGTTTGGTGTGTGTGTGGTTTCATGTGGGTTTGGTGTGTGTAGTTTCAGTGTGGGTTTGGTGTATGTAGTTTCATTGTGGGTTTGGTGTGTGTGTGGTTTCATTGGGTTTGGTATGTGTGTAGTTTCAGTCTGAGTTTGGTGTGTGCAGTTTCAGTGTGTGTTTTGTGTGTGTAGTTTCAGTGTGGGTTTGGTGTGTGTAGTTTCAGTGTGGGTTAGGTGTGTAGTTTCAGTGTTGGTTTTATCTGTGTAGTTTCAGTGTGGGTTTGGTGTGTGTAGTCTCATTGTGGGTTTGGTGTGTGTTGTTTAAGTGTGGGTTTGGTGTGTGTGTGGTTTCAATGGGTTTGGTTGTGTGTAGGTTCAGTGTGGGTTTGGTGTGTGTAGTTTCAGTGTGGATTTTGTGTGTGTGGTTTCAGTGTGGGTTTGTTGTGTGTAGTTTCATTGTGGTTTTGGTGTGTGTAGTTTCAGTTTGGGTTAGGTGTGCGTAGTTTCAGTGTGGGTTTGGTGTGTAGTTTCAGTGTGGGTTTGGTATGTGTGTAGTTTCATTGTGGGTTTGGTCTCTGTAGTTTCAGTTTGGGTTTGGTGTGTGTAGTTTCAGTATGGGTTTGGTTTGTGTGTGGTATCAGTGTGGGGGTGGTGTGTGTGGTTTCAGTGTGGGTTTGGTGTACGTGGTCTCAGTGTGGGTTTGTTTTGTGGAGTTTCAGTGTTCATTTGGTGTGTGTGTAGTTTCAGTGTGGGTTTGGTGTGTTTGTGGTTTCAGTGTGGGTTTGGCGTGTTTAGATTCAGTGTGGGTTTGGTGGGGTTGTTTCAGTGTGGGTTTGATGTGTGCTGTTTCAGTGTGGGTTTGGTATGTGTGGTTTCAGTGTGGGTTTGGTTTCTGTGGTCTCAGTGTGGGTTTGTTGCGTGTAGTTTCAGTGTGGGTTTGTTGTGTGTGTAGTTTCACTGTGGGTTTGGTGTGTGTGTGGTTTCAGTGTGGGTTTGGTGTGTGTAGTTTCAATGTGGGTTTGGTGTGTGTAGTTTCAGTGTGGGTTTGGTGTGTAGTTTCAGTGTGGTTTTGGTGTGTGTAGTTTCAGTTTGGGTTTGGTGTGTGTAGTTTCAGTGTGGGTTTGGTGTTTGTAGTTTCAGTGTGGGTTTGGTGTGTGTAGTTTCAGTTTGTGTTTGGTGTGTGTAGTTTCAGTGTGGGTTTGGTGTGTGTTTGGTTTCAGTGTGGGTTTGGTGTGTGTAGTTTCAGCGTAGGTTTGGTGCGTGTAGTTTCAGTGTGGGTTTGGTGTGTGTAATTTCAGTGTGGGTTTGGTGTGTGTGTGGTTTCAGTGCGGTTTTGGTGTTTGTAGTTTCAGTGTAAGTTTGGTGTGTGTAGTTTCAGTGTGGGTTTGGTGTGTGTAGTTTCACTGTGGGTTTGGTGTGTGTGTGGTTTCAATGGGTTTGGTATGTGTGTAGTTTCAGTGTGGGTTTGGTGTGTGTAGTTTCAGTGTGGGTTTCGTGTGTGTTGTTTCAGTGTGGGTTAGGTGTGTGTAGTTTCAGTGTGGGTTTCGTCTGTGTAGTTTCAGTGTGGGTTTGTTATGTGTGTAGTTTTAGTGTGGGATTGGTGTTTGTAGTTTCAGTGTGGATTTTGCTTTTGTGGTTTCAGTGTGGGTTTGGTGTGTGTGGTCTCAGGGTGGGTTTGGTGTGTGTGGTCTCAGTGGGGGTTTGGTGTGTGCGGTCTCAGTGTGGGTTTGGTGTGCGTAGTTTCAGTGTGGGTTTGGTGTCTGTAGTCTCAGTGTGGGTTTGGTGTGTATAGTTTCAGTGTAGGTTTGGTGTGTGCAGTCTCAGTGTGGGTTTGGTGTGTGTGTTTCAGTGTGGGTTTGGTGTGTGTAGTCTCAGTGTGGGTTTGGTGTTTGTAGTTTCAGTGTGGGTTTGGTGTGTGCAGTCTCAGTGCGGGTTTGGTGTTTGTGTAGTTTCAGTGTGGTTTTGGTGTGTGTGCTTTCAGTGTGGGTTTGGTGTGTGTAGTTTCAGTGTGGGTTTGGTGTGTGTTTGGTTTCAGTGTGGGTTTGGTGTGTGTAGTTTCAGTGTTGGTTTGCTGCGTGTAGTTTCAGTGTGGGTTTGGTGTGTGTAGTATGAGTGTGGGTTTGGTGTGTGTGTGGTTTCAGTGTGGGTTTGGTGTGTGTAGTTTCAGTTTGGGTTTGGTGTACGTAGTTTCATTGTGGGTTTGGTGTGTGTGTGGTTTCAGTTGGTTTGGTATGTGTTTAGTTTCAGTGTGAGTTTGCTGTGTGTAGTTTCAGTGTGTGTTTTGTGTGTGTAGTTTCAGTGTGGGTTTGGTGTGTGTCGTTTCAGTGTGGGTTAGGTGTGTAGTTTCACTGTTGGTTTGATCTGTGTAGTTTCAGTTTGGGTTTGGTGTGTGTAGTCTCATTGTGGGTTTGGTGTGTGTTGTTTAAGTGTGGGTTTGGTGTGTGTGTGGTTTCAATGGGTTTGGTTGTGTGTAGGTTCAGTGTGGGTTTGGTGTGTGTAGTTTCAGTGTGGATTTGGTGTGTGTGGTTTCAGTGTGGGTTTGGTGTGTGTAGTTTCATTGTGGTTTTGGTGTGTGTAGTTTCATTGTGGGTTAGGTGTGCGTAGTTTCAGTGTGGGGTTGGTGTGTAGTTTCAGTGTGGGTTTGGTATGTGTGTAGTTTCAGTGTGGGTTTTGTCTCTGTAGTTTCAGTTTGGGTTTGGTGTGTGTAGTTTCATTATGGACTTGGTTTGTGTGTGGTATCAGTGTGGGTTTGGTGTGTGTGGTTTCAGTGTGGGTTTGGTGTACGTGGTCTCAGTGTGGGTTTGTTTTGTGGAGTTTCAGTGTTCTTTTGGTGTGTGTGTAGATTCAGTGTGGGTTTGCTGTGTTTGTGGTTTCAGTGTGGGTTTGGCGTGTGTAGTTTCAGTGTGGGTTTGGTGGGGTAGTTTCAGTGTGGGTTTGATGTGTGTTGTTTCAGTGTGGGTTTGGTATGTGTGGTTTCAGTGTGGGTTTGGTTTCTGTGGTCTCAGTGTGGGTTTGTTGTGTGTAGTTTCAGTGTGGGTTTGTTGTGTGTGTAGTTTCACTGTGGGTTTGGTGTGTGTGTGGTTTCAGTGTAGGTTTGGTGTGTGTAGTCTCAGTGTGGGTTTGGTGTGTGTGTAGTTTCAGTGTGGGTTTGGTGTGTGTAGTCTCAGTGTGGGTTTGGTGAGTGTAGTTTCAGTGTAGGTTTGCTGTGTGCAGTCTCAGTGTGGGTTTGGTGTGTGTAGTCTTAGTGTGGGTTTGGTGTGTGTAGTTTCAATGTGGGTTTGGTGTGTGTAGTTTCAGTGCGGGTTTGGTGTGTAGTTTCAGTGTGGGTTTGGTCTGTCTAGTTTCTGTTTGGGTTTGGTGTGTGTAGTTTCAGTTTGGGTTTGGTGTTTGTAGTTTCATTGTGGGTTTGGTGTGTGTATTTTCAGTGTGGGTTTGGTGTGTGTAGTTTCAGTATGGGTTTGGTTTGTGTGTGGTATCAGTGTGGGGGTGGTGTGTGTGGTTTCAGTGTGGGTTTGGTGTACGTGGTCTCAGTGTGGGTTTGTTTTGTGGAGTTTCAGTGTTCATTTGGTGTGTGTGTAGTTTCAGTGTGGGTTTGGTGTGTTTGTGGTTTCAGTGTGGGTTTGGCGTGTTTAGATTCAGTGTGGGTTTGGTGGGGTTGTTTCAGTGTGGGTTTGATGTGTGCTGTTTCAGTGTGGGTTTGGTATGTGTGGTTTCAGTGTGGGTTTGGTTTCTGTGGTCTCAGTGTGGGTTTGTTGCGTGTAGTTTCAGTGTGGGTTTGTTGTGTGTGTAGTTTCACTGTGGGTTTGGTGTGTGTGTGGTTTCAGTGTGGGTTTGGTGTGTGTAGTTTCAATGTGGGTTTGGTGTGTGTAGTTTCAGTGTGGGTTTGGTGTGTAGTTTCAGTGTGGTTTTGGTGTGTGTAGTTTCAGTGTGGGTTTGGTGTGTGTAGTTTCAGTGTGGGTTTGGTGTTTGTAGTTTCAGTGTGGGTTTGGTGTGTGTAGTTTCAGTTTGGGTTTGGTGTGTGTAGTTTCAGTGTGGGTTTGGTGTGTGTTTGGTTTCAGTGTGGGTTTGGTGTGTGTAGTTTCAGCGTAGGTTTGGTGCGTGTAGTTTCAGTGTGGGTTTGGTGTGTGTAATTTCAGTGTGGGTTTGGTGTGTGTGTGGTTTCAGTGCGGTTTTGGTGTTTGTAGTTTCAGTGTAAGTTTGGTGTGTGTAGTTTCAGTGTGGGTTTGGTGTGTGTAGTTTCACTGTGGGTTTGGTGTGTGTGTGGTTTCAATGGGTTTGGTATGTGTCTAGTTTCAGTGTGGGTTTGGTGTGTGTAGTTTCAGTGTGGGTTTGGTGTGTGTTGTTTCAGTGTGGGTTAGGTGTGTGTAGTTTCAGTGTGGGTTTCGTCTGTGTAGTTTCAGTGTGGGTTTGTTATGTGTGTAGTTTTAGTGTGGGATTGGTGTGTGTAGTTTCAGTGTGGATTTTGCTTTTGTGGTTTCAGTGTGGGTTTGGTGTGTGTGGTCTCAGTGTGGGTTTGGTGTGTGTGGTCTCAGTGTGGGTTTGGTGTGTGCGGTCTCAGTGTGGGTTTGGTGTGCGTAGTTTCAGTGTGTGTTTGGTGTCTATAGTCTCAGTGTGGGTTTGGAGTGTATAGTTTCAGTGTAGGTTTGGTGTGTGCAGTCTCAGTGTGGGTTTGGTGTGTGTGTTTCAGTGTGGGTTTGGTGTGTGTAGTCTGAGTGTGGGTTTGGTGTGTGTAGTTTCAGTGTGGGTTTGGTGTGTGCAGTCTCAGTGCGGGTTTGGTGTTTGTGTAGTTTCAGTGTGGTTTTGGTGTGTGTGCTTTCAGTGTGGGTTTGGTGTGTGTAGTTTCAGTGTGGGTTTGGTGTGTGTTTGGTTTCAGTGTGGGTTTGGTGTGTGTAGTTTCAGTGTTGGTTTGCTGCGTGTAGTTTCAGTGTCGGTTTGGTGTGTGTAGTATGAGTGTGGGTTTGGTGTGTGTGTGGTTTCAGTGTGGGTTTGGTGTGTGTAGTTTCAGTTTGGGTTTGGTGTACGTAGTTTCATTGTGGGTTTGGTGTGTGTGTGGTTTCAGTTGGTTTGGTATGTGTTTAGTTTCAGTGTGAGTTTGCTGTGTGTAGTTTCAGTGTGTGTTTTGTGTGTGTAGTTTCAGTGTGGGTTTGGTGTGTGTAGTTTCAGTGTGGGTTAGGTGTGTAGTTTCACTGTTGGTTTGATCTGTGTAGTTTCAGTTTGGGTTTGGTGTGTGTAGTCTCATTGTGGGTTTGGTGTGTGTTGTTTAAGTGTGGGTTTGGTGTGTGTGTGGTTTCAATGGGTTTGGTTGTGTGTAGGTTCAGTGTGGGTTTGGTGTGTGTAGTTTCAGTGTGGATTTGGTGTGTGTGGTTTCAGTGTGGGTTTGGTGTGTGTAGTTTCATTGTGGTTTTGGTGTGTGTAGTTTCATTGTGGGTTAGGTGTGCGTAGTTTCAGTGTGGGGTTGGTGTGTAGTTTCAGTGTGGGTTTGGTATGTGTGTAGTTTCAGTGTGGGTTTTGTCTCTGTAGTTTCAGTTTGGGTTTGGTGTGTGTAGTTTCATTATGGACTTGGTTTGTGTGTGGTATCAGTGTGGGTTTGGTGTGTGTGGTTTCAGTGTGGGTTTGGTGTACGTGGTCTCAGTGTGGGTTTGTTTTGTGGAGTTTCAGTGTTCTTTTGGTGTGTGTGTAGATTCAGTGTGGGTTTGCTGTGTTTGTGGTTTCAGTGTGGGTTTGGCGTGTGTAGTTTCAGTGTGGGTTTGGTGGGGTAGTTTCAGTGTGGGTTTGATGTGTGTTGTTTCAGTGTGGGTTTGGTATGTGTGGTTTCAGTGTGGGTTTGGTTTCTGTGGTCTCAGTGTGGGTTTGTTGTGTGTAGTTTCAGTGTGGGTTTGTTGTGTGTGTAGTTTCACTGTGGGTTTGGTGTGTGTGTGGTTTCAGTGTAGGTTTGGTGTGTGTAGTCTCAGTGTGGGTTTGGTGTGTGTGTAGTTTCAGTGTGGGTTTGGTGTGTGTAGTCTCAGTGTGGGTTTGGTGAGTGTAGTTTCAGTGTAGGTTTGCTGTGTGCAGTCTCAGTGTGGGTTTGGTGTGTGTAGTCTTAGTGTGGGTTTGGTGTGTGTAGTTTCAATGTGGGTTTGGTGTGTGTAGTTTCAGTGTGGGTTTGGTGTGTAGTTTCAGTGTGGGTTTGGTCTGTCTAGTTTCAGTTTGGGTTTGGTGTGTGTAGTTTCAGTTTGGGTTTGGTGTTTGTAGTTTCATTGTGGGTTTGGTGTGTGTATTTTCAGTGTGGGTTTGGTGTGTGTAGTTTCAGTGTGGGTTTGGTGTGTGTTTGGTTTCAGTGTGGGTTTGGTGTGTGTAGTTTCAGTGTGGGTTTGGTGCGTGTAGTTTCAGTGTGGGTTTGGTGTGTGTAGTGTGACTGTGGGTTTGGTGTGTGTGTGGTTTCATGTGGGTTTGGTGTGTGTAGTTTCAGTGTGGGTTTGGTGTATGTAGTTTCATTGTGGGTTTGGTGTGTGTGTGGTTTCATTGGGTTTGGTATGTGTGTAGTTTCAGTCTGAGTTTGGTGTGTGTAGTTTCAGTGTGTGTTTTGTGTGTGTAGTTTCAGTGTGGGTTTGGTGTGTGTAGTTTCAGTGTGGGTTAGGTGTGTAGTTTCACTGTTGGTTTTATCTGTGTAGTTTCAGTGTGGGTTTGGTGTGTGTAGTCTCATTGTGGGTTTGGTGTGTGTTGTTTAAGTGTGGGTTTGGTGTGTGTGTGGTTTCAATGGGTTTGGTTGTGTGTAGGTTCAGTGTGGGTTTGGTGTGTGTAGTTTCAGTGTGGATTTTGTGTGTGTGGTTTCAGTGTGGGTTTGTTGTGTGTAGTTTCATTGCGGTTTTGGTGTGTGTAGTTTCAGTTTGGGTTAGGTGTGCGTAGTTTCAGTGTGGGTTTGGTGTGTAGTTTCAGTGTGGGTTTGGTATGTGTGTAGTTTCATTGTGGGTTTGGTCTCTGTAGTTTCAGTTTGGGTTTGGTGTGTGTAGTTTCAGTATGGGTTTGGTTTGTGTGTGGTATCAGTGTGGGGGTGGTGTGTGTGGTTTCAGTGTGGGTTTGGTGTACGTGGTCTCAGTGTGGGTTTGTTTTGTGGAGTTTCAGTGTTCATTTGTTGTGTGTGTAGTTTCAGTGTGGGTTGGGTGTGTTTGTGGTTTCAGTGTGGGTTTGGCGTGTTTAGATTCAGTGTGGGTTTGGTGGGGTTGTTTCAGTGTGGGTTTGATGTGTGCTGTTTCAGTGTGGGTTTGGTATGTGTGGTTTCAGTGTGGGTTTGGTTTCTGTGGTCTCAGTGTGGGTTTGTTGCGTGTAGTTTCAGTGTGGGTTTGTTGTGTGTGTAGTTTCACTGTGGGTTTGGTGTGTGTGTGGTTTCAGTGTGGGTTTGGTGTGTGTAGTTTCAATGTGGGTTTGGTGTGTGTAGTTTCAGTGTGGGTTTGGTGTGTAGTTTCAGTGTGGTTTTGGTGTGTGTAGTTTCAGTTTGGGTTTGGTGTGTGTAGTTTCAGTGTGGGTTTGGTGTTTGTAGTTTCAGTGTGGGTTTGGTGTGTGTAGTTTCAGTTTGGGTTTGGTGTGTGTAGTTTCAGTGTGGGTTTGGTGTGTGTTTGGTTTCAGTGTGGGTTTGGTGTGTGTAGTTTCAGAGTAGGTTTGGTGCATGTAGTTTCAGTGTGGGTTTGGTGTGTGTAATTTCAGTGTGGGTTTGGTGTGTGTGTGTGGTTTCTGTGCGGTTTTGGTGTTTGTAGTTTCAGTGTAAGTTTGGTGTGTGTAGTTTCAGTGTGGGTTTGGTGTGTGTAGTTTCACTGTGGGTTTGGTGTGTGTGTGGTTTCAATGGGTTTGGTATGTGTGTAGTTTCAGTGTGGGTTTGGTGTGTGTAGTTTCAGTGTGGGTTTGGTCTCTGTCGTTTCAGTTTGGGTTTGGTGTGTGTGGTTTCAGTGTGGGTTTGGTGTACGTGGTCTCAGTGTGGGTTTGTTTTGTGGAGATTCAGTGTGCGTTTGGTGTGTGTGTAGTTTCAGTGTGGGTTTTGTGTGTTTGTGTTTTCAGTGTGGGTTTGGTGTGTGTAGTTTCAGTGTGGGTTTGGTGTGTGTAATTTCAGTGTGGGTTTGGTGTGTAGTTTCAGTGTGGATTTGGTCTGTGTAGTTTCAGTTTGGGTTTGGTGTGTCTAGTTTCAGTGTGGGTTTGGTGTGTGTAATTTCAGTGTGGGTTTGGTGTGTGTAGTTTCAGTTTGTGTTTGGTGTGTGTAGTTTCGGTGTGGGTTTGGTGTGTGTAGTTTCAGTGTGGGTATGGTGTGTGTAGTTTCAGTGTGGGTTTGGTGTGTGTAGTTTCAGTGTGGTTTTGGTGAGTGTGTGTTTTCAGTGTGGGTTTGGAGTGTGTAGTTTCAGTGTGGGTTTGGTGTGTGTGTGTTTTCAGTGTGGGTTTGGTGTGTGTAGTTTCAGTGCGGGTTTGGTGTGTGTAGTTTCAGTGTGGGTTTGGTGTGTGTGTGGTTTCAGTTGGTTTGGTATGTGTGTAGTTTCAGTGTGGGTTTGGTGTGTGTAGTTTCAGTGTGGGTTTGGTGTGTGTTGTTTCAGTGTGGGTTAGGTGTGTGTAGTTTCAGTGTGGGTTTTGTCTGTGTACTTTCAGTGTGGGTTTGTTATGTGTGTAGTTTCAGTGTGGGTTTGGTGTGTGTAATTTCAGTGTGGGTTTGGTGTGTGTAGTTTCAGTGTGGGTTTGGTGTGTGTAGTTTCGGTATGGGTTTGGTGTGTGTAGTTTCAGTGAGGGTATGTTGTGTGTAGTTTCAGTGTGGGTTTGGTTTGTGTAGTTATGTGTGGTTTTGGTGAGTGTGTGTTTTCAGTGTGGGTTTGGAGTGTGTAGTTTCAGTGTGGGTTTGGTGTGTGGGTGTTTTCAGTGTGGGTTTGGTGTGTGTAGTTTCAGTGTGGGTTTGGTGTGTGTAGTTTCAGTGTGGGTTTGGTGTGTGTGTGTGGTTTCAGTTGGTTTGGTATGTGTGTAGTTTCAGTGTGGGTTTGGTGTGTGTAGTTTCAGTGTGGGTTTGGTGTGTGTTGTTTCAGTGTGGGTTAGGTGTGTGTAGTTTCAGTGTGGGTTTCGTCTGTGTAGTTTCAGTGTGGGTTTGTTATGTGTGTAGTTTTAGTGTGGGATTGGTGTGTGTAGTTTCAGTGTGGATTTTGCTTTTGTGGTTTCAGTGTGGGTTTGGTGTGTGTGGTCTCAGTGTGGGTTTGGTGTGTGTGGTCTCAGTGTGGGTTTGGTGTGTGCGGTCTCAGTGTGGGTTTGGTGTGCGTAGTTTCAGTGTGGGTTTGGTGTCTATAGTCTCAGTGTGGGTTTGGTGTGCGTAGTCTCAGTGTGGGTTTGGTGTGTGTTTCTCAGTGTGGGTTTGGTATGTTTGTTTTCTCAGTGTGGGTTTGGTGTGTTTAGTTTCATTGAGGGTTTGGTGTGTGGTTTCAGTGTGGGTTTGGTGTGTGTGTGGATTCAGTGTGGGGTTGGTGTGTGTGGTTTCAGTGTGGGATTGGTGTGTGTAGGATAAGTGTGGGTTTGGTGAGTGTGTGTGGTTTCAGTGTAGATTTGGTGTGTAGTCTCAGTGTGGGTTTGGTGTGTGTGTGGTTTCAGTGTGGGTTTGGTGTGTGTAGTTTCAATGTGGGTTTGGTGTGTGTAGTTTCAGTGTGGGTTTGGTGTGTAGTTTCAGTGTGGTTTTGGTGTGTGTAGGATAAGTGTGGGTTTGGTGAGTGTGTGTGGTTTCAGTGTAGATTTGGTGTGTAGTCTCAGTGTGGGTTTGGTGTGTGTGTAGTTTCAGTGTCGGTTTGGTGTGTTTAGTCTCAGTGTGGGTTTGGTGAGTGTAGTTTCAGTGTAGGTTTGGTGTGTGCAGTCTCAGTGTGGGTTTGGTGAGTGTAGTTTCAGTGTAGGTTTGGTGTGTGCAATCTCAGTGTGGGTTTGGTGTGTGTGTTTCAGTGTAGGTTTGGTGTGTGTAGTCTCAGTGTGGGTTTGGTGTGTGTAGTTTCAGTGTAGGTTTGGTGTGTGCAGTCTCAGTGCGGGTTTGGTGTGTGTGATTTCAGTGTGGGTTTGGTGTGTGTAGTTTCAGTGTGGGTTTGGTGTGTGTAGTTTCAATGTGGGTTCGGTGTGTGTAGTTTCAGTGTGGGTTTGGTGTGTGTATTTTCAGTGTGGGTTTGGTGTGTGTGTAGTTTAAGTGTGGTTTTGGTGTGTTTGTGGTTTCAGTGTGAGTTTGGTGTGTGTAGTTTCAGTGTGGGTTTGGTGTGTGTGTGTTTTCAGTGTGGGTTTGGTTTGTGTGGTCTCAGTTTGGGTTTGTTGTGTGTAGTTTCAGTGTGGGTTTGGTGTGTGTGTAGTTTCAGTGTGGGTTTGGTGTTTGTAGTTTCAGTGTGGGTTTGGTGTGTGTAGTTTCAGTTTGGGTTTGGTGTGTGTAGTTTCAGTGTGGGTTTGGTGTGTGTTTGGTTTCAGTGTGGGTTTGGTGTGTGTAGTTTCAGCGTAGGTTTGGTGCGTGTAGTTTCAGTGTGGGTTTGGTGTGTGTAATTTCAGTGTGGGTTTGGTGTGTGTGTGGTTTCAGTGCGGTTTTGGTGTTTGTACTTTCAGTGTGGGTTTGTTGTGTGTATTTTCAGTGTGGGTTTGGTGTGTGTAGTTTCACTGTGGGTTTGGTGTGTGTGTGGTTTCAATGGGTTTGGTATGTGTGTAGTTTCAGTGTGGGTTTGGTGTGTGTAGTTTCAGTGTGGGTTTGGTGTGTGTTGTTTCAGTGTGGGTTAGGTGTGTGTAGTTTCAGTGTGGGTTTCGTCTGTGTAGTTTCAGTGTGGGTTTGTTATGTGTGTAGTTTTAGTGTGGGATTGGTGTGTGTAGTTTCAGTGTGGATTTTGCTTTTGTGGTTTCAGTGTGGGTTTGGGGTGTGTGGTCTCAGTGTGGGTTTGGTGTGTGTGGTCTCAGTGTGGGTTTGGTGTGTGCGGTCTCAGTGTGGGTTTGGTGTGCGTAGTTCCAGTGTGGGTTTGGTGTCTATAGTCTCAGTGTGGGTTTGGTGTGTATAGTTTCAGTGTAGGTTTGGTGTGTGCAGTCTCAGTGTGGGTTTGGTGTGTGTGTTTCAGTGTGGGTTTGGTGTGTGTAGTCTCAGTGTGGGTTTGGTGTGTGTAGTTTCAGTGTGGGTTTGGTGTGTGCAGTCTCAGTGCGGGTTTGGTGTTTGTGTGGTTTCAGTGTGGTTTTGGTGTGTGTGCTTTCAGTGTGGGTTTGGTGTGTGTAGTTTCAGTGTGGGTTTGGTGTGTGTTTGGTTTCAGTGTGGGTTTGGTGTGTGTAGTTTCAGTGTTGGTTTGCTGCGTGTAGTTTCAGTGTGGGTTTGGTGTGTGTGTGGTTTCAGTTGGTTTGGTATGTGTTTAGTTTCAGTGTGAGTTTGCTGTGTGTAGTTTCAGTGTGTGTTTTGTGTGTGTAGTTTCAGTGTGGGTTTGGTGTGTGTAGTTTCAGTGTGGGTTAGGTGTGTAGTTTCACTGTTGGTTTGATCTGTGTAGTTTCAGTTTGGGTTTGGTGTGTGTAGTCTCATTGTGGGTTTGGTGTGTGTTGTTTAAGTGTGGGTTTGGTGTGTGTGTGGTTTCAATGGGTTTGGTTGTGTGTAGGTTCAGTGTGGGTTTGGTGTGTGTAGTTTCAGTGAGGATTTGGTGTGTGTGGTTTCAGTGTGGGTTTGGTGTGTGTAGTTTCATTGTGGTTTTGGTGTGTGTAGTTTCATTGTGGGTTAGGTGTGCGTAGTTTCAGTGTGGGTTTGGTGTGTAGTTTCAGTGTGGGTTTGGTATGTGTGTAGTTTCAGTGTGGGTTTTGTCTCTGTAGTTTCAGTTTGGGTTTGGTGTGTGTAGTTTCATTATGGATTTGGTTTGTGTGTGGTATCAGTGTGGGTTTGGTGTGTGTGGTTTCAGTGTGGGTTTGGTGTACGTGGTCTCAGTGTGGGTTTGTTTTGTGGAGTTTCAGTGTTCTTTTGCTGTGTGTGTAGATTCAGTGTGGGTTTGCTGTGTTTGTGGTTTCAGTGTGGGTTTGGCGTGTGTAGTTTCAGTGTGGGTTTGGTGGGGTAGTTTCAGTGTGGGTTTGATGTGTGTTGTTTCAGTGTGGGTTTGGTATGTGTGGTTTCAGTGTGGGTTTGGTTTCTGTGGTCTCAGTGTGGGTTTGTTGTGTGTAGTTTCAGTGTGGGTTTGTTGTGTGTGTAGTTTCACTGTGGGTTTGGTGTGTGTGTGGTTTCAGTGTAGGTTTGGTGTGTGTAGTCTCAGTGTGGGTTTGGTGTGTGTGTAGTTTCAGTGTGGGTTTGGTGTGTGTAGTCTCAGTGTGGGTTTGGTGAGTGTAGTTTCAGTGTAGGTTTGCTGTGTGCAGTCTCAGTGTGGGTTTGGTGTGTGTAGTCTTAGTGTGGGTTTGGTGTGTGTAGTTTCAATGTGGGTTTGGTGTGTGTAGTTTCAGTGTGGGTTTGGTGTGTAGTTTCAGTGTGGGTTTGGTCTGTCTAGTTTCAGTTTGGGTTTGGTGTGTGTAGTTTCAGTTTGGGTTTGGTGTTTGTAGTTTCATTGTGGGTTTGGTGTGTGTATTTTCAGTGTGGGTTTGGTGTGTGTAGTTTCAGTGTGGGTTTGGTGTGTGTTTGGTTTCAGTGTGGGTTTGGTGTGTGTAGTTTCAGTGTGGGTTTGGTGCGTGTAGTTTCAGTGTGGGTTTGGTGTGTGTACTGTGACTGTGGGTTTGGTGTGTGTGTGGTTTCATGTGGGTTTGGTGTGTGTAGTTTCAGTGTGGGTTTGGTGTATGTAGTTTCATTGTGGGTTTGGTGTGTGTGTGGTTTCATTGGGTTTGGTATGTGTGTAGTTTCAGTCTGAGTTTGGTGTGTGTAGTTTCAGTGTGTGTTTTGTGTGTGTAGTTTCAGTGTGGGTTTGGTGTGTGTAGTTTCAGTGTGGGTTAGGTGTGTAGTTTCAGTGTTGGTTTTATCTGTGTAGTTTCAGTGTGGGTTTGGTGTGTGTAGTCTCATTGTGGGTTTGGTGTGTGTTGTTTAAGTGTGAGTTTGGTGTGTGTGTGGTTTCAATGGGTTTGGTTGTGTGTAGGTTCAGTGTGGGTTTGGTGTGTGTAGTTTCAGTGTGGATTTTGTGTGTGTGGTTTCAGTGTGGGTTTGTTGTGTGTAGTTTCATTGTGGTTTTGGTGTGTGTAGTTTCAGTTTGGGTTAGGTGTGCGTAGTTTCAGTGTGGGTTTGGTGTGTAGTTTCAGTGTGGGTTTGGTATGTGTGTAGTTTCATTGTGGGTTTGGTCTCTGTAGTTTCAGTTTGGGTTTGGTGTGTGTAGTTTCAGTATGGGTTTGGTTTGTGTGTGGTATCAGTGTGGGGGTGGTGTGTGTGGTTTCAGTGTGGGTTTGGTGTACGTGGTCTCAGTGTTGGTTTGTTTTGTGGAGTTTCAGTGTTCATTTGGTGTGTGTGTAGTTTCAGTGTGGGTTTGGTGTGTTTGTGGTTTCAGTGTGGGTTTGGCGTGTTTAGATTCAGTGTGGGTTTGGTGGGGTTGTTTCAGTGTGGGTTTGATGTGTGCTGTTTCAGTGTGGGTTTGGTATGTGTGGTTTCAGTGTGGGTTTGGTTTCTGTGGTCTCAGTGTGGGTTTGTTGCGTGTAGTTTCAGTGTGGGTTTGTTGTGTGTGTAGTTTCACTGTGGGTTTGGTGTGTGTGTGGTTTCAGTGTGGGTTTGGTGTGTGTAGTTTCAATGTGGGTTTGGTGTGTGTAGTTTCAGTGTGGGTTTGGTGTGTAGTTTCAGTGTGGTTTTGGTGTGTGTAGTTTCAGTTTGGGTTTGGTGTGTGTAGTTTCAGTGTGGGTTTGGTGTTTGTAGTTTCAGTGTGGGTTTGGTGTGTGTAGTTTCAGTTTGTGTTTGGTGTGTGTAGTTTCAGTGTGGGTTTGGTGTGTGTTTGGTTTCAGTGTGGGTTTGGTGTGTGTAGTTTCAGCGTAGGTTTGGTGCGTGTAGTTTCAGTGTGGGTTTGGTGTGTGTAATTTCAGTGTGGGTTTGGTGTGTGTGTGGTTTCAGTGCGGTTTTGGTGTTTGTAGTTTCAGTGTAAGTTTGGTGTGTGTAGTTTCAGTGTGGGTTTGGTGTGTGTAGTTTCACTGTGGGTTTGGTGTGTGTGTGGTTTCAATGGGTTTGGTATGTGTGTAGTTTCAGTGTGGATTTGGTGTGTGTAGTTTCAGTGTGGGTTTGGTCTCTGTCGTTTCAGTTTGGGTTTGGTGTGTGTGGTTTCAGTGTGGGTTTGGTGTACGTGGTCTCAGTGTGGGTTTGTTTTGTGGAGATTCAGTGTGCGTTTGGTGTGTGTGTAGTTTCAGTGTGGGTTTTGTGTGTTTGTGTTTTCAGTGTGGGTTTGGTGTGTGTAGTTTCAGTGTGGGTTTGGTGTGTGTAATTTCAGTGTGGGTTTGGTGTGTAGTTTCAGTGTGGATTTGGTCTGTGTAGTTTCAGTTTGGGTTTGGTGTGTCTAGTTTCAGTGTGGGTTTGGTGTGTGTAATTTCAGTGTGGGTTTGGTGTGTGTAGTTTCAGTTTGTGTTTGGTGTGTGTAGTTTCGGTGTGGGTTTGGTGTGTGTAGTTTCAGTGTGGGTATGGTGTGTGTAGTTTCAGTGTGGGTTTGGTGTGTGTAGTTTCAGTGTGGTTTTGGTGAGTGTGTGTTTTCAGTGTGGGTTTGGAGTGTGTAGTTTCAGTGTGGGTTTGGTGTGTGTGTGTTTTCAGTGTGGGTTTGGTGTGTGTAGTTTCAGTGCGGGTTTGGTGTGTGTAGTTTCAGTGTGGGTTTGGTGTGTGTGTGGTTTCAGTTGGTTTGGTATGTGTGTAGTTTCAGTGTGGGTTTGGTGTGTGTAGTTTCAGTGTGTGTTTGGTGTGTGTTGTTTCAGTGTGGGTTAGGTGTGTGTAGTTTCAGTGTGGGTTTTGTCTGTGTACTTTCAGTGTGGGTTTGTTATGTGTGTAGTTTCAGTGTGGGTTTGGTGTGTGTAATTTCAGTGTGGGTTTGGTGTGTGTAGTTTCAGTGTGGGTTTGGTGTGTGTAGTTTCGGTATGGGTTTGGTGTGTGTAGTTTCAGTGAGGGTATGTTGTGTGTAGTTTCAGTGTGGGTTTGGTTTGTGTAGTTATGTGTGGTTTTGGTGAGTGTGTGTTTTCAGTGTGGGTTTGGAGTGTGTAGTTTCAGTGTGGGTTTGGTGTGTGGGTGTTTTCAGTGTGGGTTTGGTGTGTGTAGTTTCAGTGTGGGTTTGGTGTGTGTAGTTTCAGTGTGGGTTTGGTGTGTGTGTGTGGTTTCAGTTGGTTTGGTATGTGTGTAGTTTCAGTGTGGGTTTGGTGTGTGTAGTTTCAGTGTGGGTTTGGTGTGTGTTGTTTCAGTGTGGGTTAGGTGTGTGTAGTTTCAGTGTGGGTTTCGTCTGTGTAGTTTCAGTGTGGGTTCGTTATGTGTGTAGTTTTAGTGTGGGATTGGTGTGTGTAGTTTCAGTGTGGATTTTGCTTTTGTGGTTTCAGTGTGGGTTTGGTGTGTGTGGTCTCAGTGTGGGTTTGGTGTGTGTGGTCTCAGTGTGGGTTTGGTGTGTGCGGTCTCAGTGTGGGTTTGGTGTGCGTAGTTTCAGTGTGGGTTTGGTGTCTATAGTCTCAGTGTGGGTTTGGTGTGCGTAGTCTCAGTGTGGGTTTGGTGTGTGTTTCTCAGTGTGGGTTTGGTATGTTTGTTTTCTCAGTGTGGGTTTGGTGTGTTTAGTTTCATTGAGGGTTTGGTGTGTGGTTTCAGTGTGGGTTTGGTGTGTGTGTGGATTCAGTGTGGGGTTGGTGTGTGTGGTTTCAGTGTGGGATTGGTGTGTGTAGGATAAGTGTGGGTTTGGTGAGTGTGTGTGGTTTCAGTGTAGATTTGGTGTGTAGTCTCAGTGTGGGTTTGGTGTGTGTGTGGTTTCAGTGTGGGTTTGGTGTGTGTAGTTTCAATGTGGGTTTGGTGTGTGTAGTTTCAGTGTGGGTTTGGTGTGTAGTTTCAGTGTGGTTTTGGTGTGTGTAGTTTCAGTTTGGGTTTGGTGTGTGTAGTTTCAGTGTGGGTTTGGTGTTTGTAGTTTCAGTGTGGGTTTGGTGTGTGTAGTTTCAGTTTGTGTTTGGTGTGTGTAGTTTCAGTGTGGGTTTGGTGTGTGTTTGGTTTCAGTGTGGGTTTGGTGTGTGTAGTTTCAGCGTAGGTTTGGTGCGTGTAGTTTCAGTGTGGGTTTGGTGTGTGTAATTTCAGTGTGGGTTTGGTGTGTGTGTGGTTTCAGTGCGGTTTTGGTGTTTGTAGTTTCAGTGTAAGTTTGGTGTGTGTAGTTTCAGTGTGGGTTTGGTGTGTGTAGTTTCACTGTGGGTTTGGTGTGTGTGTGGTTTCAATGGGTTTGGTATGTGTGTAGTTTCAGTGTGGATTTGGTGTGTGTAGTTTCAGTGTGGGTTTGGTCTCTGTCGTTTCAGTTTGGGTTTGGTGTGTGTGGTTTCAGTGTGGGTTTGGTGTACGTGGTCTCAGTGTGGGTTTGTTTTGTGGAGATTCAGTGTGCGTTTGGTGTGTGTGTAGTTTCAGTGTGGGTTTTGTGTGTTTGTGTTTTCAGTGTGGGTTTGGTGTGTGTAGTTTCAGTGTGGGTTTGGTGTGTGTAATTTCAGTGTGGGTTTGGTGTGTAGTTTCAGTGTGGATTTGGTCTGTGTAGTTTCAGTTTGGGTTTGGTGTGTCTAGTTTCAGTGTGGGTTTGGTGTGTGTAATTTCAGTGTGGGTTTGGTGTGTGTAGTTTCAGTTTGGGTTTGGTGTGTGTAGTTTCGGTGTGGGTTTGGTGTGTGTAGTTTCAGTGTGGGTATGGTGTGTGTAGTTTCAGTGTGGGTTTGGTGTGTGTAGTTTCAGTGTGGTTTTGGTGAGTGTGTGTTTTCAGTGTGGGTTTGGAGTGTGTAGTTTCAGTGTGGGTTTGGTGTGTGTGTGTTTTCAGTGTGGGTTTGGTGTGTGTAGTTTCAGTGCGGGTTTGGTGTGTGTAGTTTCAGTGTGGGTTTGGTGTGTGTGTGGTTTCAGTTGGTTTGGTATGTGTGTAGTTTCAGTGTGGGTTTGGTGTGTGTAGTTTCAGTGTGGGTTTGGTGTGTGTTGTTTCAGTGTGGGTTAGGTGTGTGTAGTTTCAGTGTGGGTTTTGTCTGTGTACTTTCAGTGTGGGTTTGTTATGTGTGTAGTTTCAGTGTGGGTTTGGTGTGTGTAATTTCAGTGTGGGTTTGGTGTGTGTAGTTTCAGTGTGGGTTTGGTGTGTGTAGTTTCGGTATGGGTTTGGTGTGTGTAGTTTCAGTGAGGGTATGTTGTGTGTAGTTTCAGTGTGGGTTTGGTTTGTGTAGTTATGTGTGGTTTTGGTGAGTGTGTGTTTTCAGTGTGGGTTTGGAGTGTGTAGTTTCAGTGTGGGTTTGGTGTGTGGGTGTTTTCAGTGTGGGTTTGGTGTGTGTAGTTTCAGTGTGGGTTTGGTGTGTGTAGTTTCAGTGTGGGTTTGGTGTGTGTGTGTGGTTTCAGTTGGTTTGGTATGTGTGTAGTTTCAGTGTGGGTTTGGTGTGTGTAGTTTCAGTGTGGGTTTGGTGTGTGTTGTTTCAGTGTGGGTTAGGTGTGTGTAGTTTCAGTGTGGGTTTCGTCTGTGTAGTTTCAGTGTGGGTTTGTTATGTGTGTAGTTTTAGTGTGGGATTGGTGTGTGTAGTTTCAGTGTGGATTTTGCTTTTGTGGTTTCAGTGTGGGTTTGGTGTGTGTGGTCTCAGTGTGGGTTTGGTGTGTGTGGTCTCAGTGTGGGTTTGGTGTGTGCGGTCTCAGTGTGGGTTTGGTGTGCGTAGTTTCAGTGTGGGTTTGGTGTCTATAGTCTCAGTGTGGGTTTGGTGTGCGTAGTCTCAGTGTGGGTTTGGTGTGTGTTTCTCAGTGTGGGTTTGGTATGTTTGTTTTCTCAGTGTGGGTTTGGTGTGTTTAGTTTCATTGAGGGTTTGGTGTGTGGTTTCAGTGTGGGTTTGGTGTGTGTGTGGATTCAGTGTGGGGTTGGTGTGTGTGGTTTCAGTGTGGGATTGGTGTGTGTAGGATAAGTGTGGGTTTGGTGAGTGTGTGTGGTTTCAGTGTAGATTTGGTGTGTAGTCTCAGTGTGGGTTTGGTGTGTGTGTAGTTTCAGTGTCGGTTTGGTGTGTTTAGTCTCAGTGTGGGTTTGGTGAGTGTAGTTTCAGTGTAGGTTTGGTGTGTGCAGTCTCAGTGTGGGTTTGGTGAGTGTAGTTTCAGTGTAGGTTTGGTGTGTGCAATCTCAGTGTGGGTTTGGTGTGTGTGTTTCAGTGTAGGTTTGGTGTGTGTAGTCTCAGTGTGGGTTTGGTGTGTGTAGTTTCAGTGTAGGATTGGTGTGTGCAGTCTCAGTGCGGGTTTGGTGTGTGTCTAGTTTCAGTGTGGGTTTGGTGTGTGTGATTTCAGTGTGGGTTTGGTGTGTGTAGTTTCAGTGTGGGTTTGGTGTGTGTAGTTTCAATGTGGGTTCGGTGTGTGTAGTTTCAGTGTGGGTTTGGTGTGTGTATTTTCAGTGTGGGTTTGGTGTGTGTGTGGTTTCAGTGTAGGTTTGGTGTGTGTAGTCTCAGTGTGGGTTTGGTGTGTGTGTAGTTTCAGTGTGGGTTTGGTGTGTGTAGTCTCAGTGTGGGTTTGGTGAGTGTAGTTTCAGTGTAGGTTTGCTGTGTGCAGTCTCAGTGTGGGTTTGGTGTGTGTAGTCTTAGTGTGGGTTTGGTGTGTGTAGTTTCAATGTGGGTTTGGTGTGTGTAGTTTCAGTGTGGGTTTGGTGTGTAGTTTCAGTGTGGGTTTGGTCTGTCTAGTTTCAGTTTGGGTTTGGTGTGTGTAGTTTCAGTTTGGGTTTGGTGTTTGTAGTTTCATTGTGGGTTTGGTGTGTGTATTTTCAGTGTGGGTTTGGTGTGTGTAGTTTCAGTGTGGGTTTGGTGTGTGTTTGGTTTCAGTGTGGGTTTGGTGTGTGTAGTTTCAGTGTGGGTTTGGTGCGTGTAGTTTCAGTGTGGGTTTGGTGTGTGTAGTGTGACTGTGGGTTTGGTGTGTGTGTGGTTTCATGTGGGTTTGGTGTGTGTAGTTTCAGTGTGGGTTTGGTGTATGTAGTTTCATTGTGGGTTTGGTGTGTGTGTGGTTTCATTGGGTTTGGTATGTGTGTAGTTTCAGTCTGAGTTTGGTGTGTGTAGTTTCAGTGTGTGTTTTGTGTGTGTAGTTTCAGTGTGGGTTTGGTGTGTGTAGTTTCAGTGTGGGTTAGGTGTGTAGTTTCAGTGTTGGTTTTATCTGTGTAGTTTCAGTGTGGGTTTGGTGTGTGTAGTCTCATTGTGGGTTTGGTGTGTGTTGTTTAAGTGTGAGTTTGGTGTGTGTGTGGTTTCAATGGGTTTGGTTGTGTGTAGGTTCAGTGTGGGTTTGGTGTGTGTAGTTTCAGTGTGGATTTTGTGTGTGTGGTTTCAGTGTGGGTTTGTTGTGTGTAGTTTCATTGTGGTTTTGGTGTGTGTAGTTTCAGTTTGGGTTAGGTGTGCGTAGTTTCAGTGTGGGTTTGGTGTGTAGTTTCAGTGTGGGTTTGGTATGTGTGTAGTTTCATTGTTGGTTTGGTCTCTGTAGTTTCAGTTTGGGTTTGGTGTGTGTAGTTTCAGTATGGGTTTGGTTTGTGTGTGGTATCAGTGTGGGGGTGGTGTGTGTGGTTTCAGTGTGGGTTTGGTGTACGTGGTCTCAGTGTGGGTTTGTTTTGTGGAGTTTCAGTGTTCATTTGGTGTGTGTGTAGTTTCAGTGTGGGTTTGGTGTGTTTGTGGTTTCAGTGTGGGTTTGGCGTGTTTAGATTCAGTGTGGGTTTGGTGGGGTTGTTTCAGTGTGGGTTTGATGTGTGCTGTTTCAGTGTGGGTTTGGTATGTGTGGTTTCAGTGTGGGTTTGGTTTCTGTGGTCTCAGTGTGGGTTTGTTGCGTGTAGTTTCAGTGTGGGTTTGTTGTGTGTGTAGTTTCACTGTGGGTTTGGTGTGTGTGTGGTTTCAGTGTGGGTTTGGTGTGTGTAGTTTCAATGTGGGTTTGGTGTGTGTAGTTTCAGTGTGGGTTTGGTGTGTAGTTTCAGTGTGGTTTTGGTGTGTGTAGTTTCAGTTTGGGTTTGGTGTGTGTAGTTTCAGTGTGGGTTTGGTGTTTGTAGTTTCAGTGTGGGTTTGGTGTGTGTAGTTTCAGTTTGTGTTTGGTGTGTGTAGTTTCAGTGTGGGTTTGGTGTGTGTTTGGTTTCAGTGTGGGTTTGGTGTGTGTAGTTTCAGCGTAGGTTTGGTGCGTGTAGTTTCAGTGTGGGTTTGGTGTGTGTAATTTCAGTGTGGGTTTGGTGTGTGTGTGGTTTCAGTGCGGTTTTGGTGTTTGTAGTTTCAGTGTAAGTTTGGTGTGTGTAGTTTCAGTGTGGGTTTGGTGTGTGTAGTTTCACTGTGGGTTTGGTGTGTGTGTGGTTTCAATGGGTTTGGTATGTGTGTAGTTTCAGTGTGGATTTGGTGTGTGTAGTTTCAGTGTGGGTTTGGTCTCTGTCGTTTCAGTTTGGGTTTGGTGTGTGTGGTTTCAGTGTGGGTTTGGTGTACGTGGTCTCAGTGTGGGTTTGTTTTGTGGAGATTCAGTGTGCGTTTGGTGTGTGTGTAGTTTCAGTGTGGGTTTTGTGTGTTTGTGTTTTCAGTGTGGGTTTGGTGTGTGTAGTTTCAGTGTGGGTTTGGTGTGTGTAATTTCAGTGTGGGTTTGGTGTGTAGTTTCAGTGTGGATTTGGTCTGTGTAGTTTCAGTTTGGGTTTGGTGTGTCTAGTTTCAGTGTGGGTTTGGTGTGTGTAATTTCAGTGTGGGTTTGGTGTGTGTAGTTTCAGTTTGTGTTTGGTGTGTGTAGTTTCGGTGTGGGTTTGGTGTGTGTAGTTTCAGTGTGGGTATGGTGTGTGTAGTTTCAGTGTGGGTTTGGTGTGTGTAGTTTCAGTGTGGTTTTGGTGAGTGTGTGTTTTCAGTGTGGGTTTGGAGTGTGTAGTTTCAGTGTGGGTTTGGTGTGTGTGTGTTTTCAGTGTGGGTTTGGTGTGTGTAGTTTCAGTGCGGGTTTGGTGTGTGTAGTTTCAGTGTGGGTTTGGTGTGTGTGTGGTTTCAGTTGGTTTGGTATGTGTGTAGTTTCAGTGTGGGTTTGGTGTGTGTAGTTTCAGTGTGGGTTTGGTGTGTGTTGTTTCAGTGTGGGTTAGGTGTGTGTAGTTTCAGTGTGGGTTTTGTCTGTGTACTTTCAGTGTGGGTTTGTTATGTGTGTAGTTTCAGTGTGGGTTTGGTGTGTGTAATTTCAGTGTGGGTTTGGTGTGTGTAGTTTCAGTGTGGGTTTGGTGTGTGTAGTTTCGGTATGGGTTTGGTGTGTGTAGTTTCAGTGAGGGTATGTTGTGTGTAGTTTCAGTGTGGGTTTGGTTTGTGTAGTTATGTGTGGTTTTGGTGAGTGTGTGTTTTCAGTGTGGGTTTGGAGTGTGTAGTTTCAGTGTGGGTTTGGTGTGTGGGTGTTTTCAGTGTGGGTTTGGTGTGTGTAGTTTCAGTGTGGGTTTGGTGTGTGTAGTTTCAGTGTGGGTTTGGTGTGTGTGTGTGGTTTCAGTTGGTTTGGTATGTGTGTAGTTTCAGTGTGGGTTTGGTGTGTGTAGTTTCAGTGTGGGTTTGGTGTGTGTTGTTTCAGTGTGGGTTAGGTGTGTGTAGTTTCAGTGTGGGTTTCGTCTGTGTAGTTTCAGTGTGGGTTTGTTATGTGTGTAGTTTTAGTGTGGGATTGGTGTGTGTAGTTTCAGTGTGGATTTTGCTTTTGTGGTTTCAGTGTGGGTTTGGTGTGTGTGGTCTCAGTGTGGGTTTGGTGTGTGTGGTCTCAGTGTGGGTTTGGTGTGTGCGGTCTCAGTGTGGGTTTGGTGTGCGTAGTTTCAGTGTGGGTTTGGTGTCTATAGTCTCAGTGTGGGTTTGGTGTGCGTAGTCTCAGTGTGGGTTTGGTGTGTGTTTCTCAGTGTGGGTTTGGTATGTTTGTTTTCTCAGTGTGGGTTTGGTGTGTTTAGTTTCATTGAGGGTTTGGTGTGTGGTTTCAGTGTGGGTTTGGTGTGTGTGTGGATTCAGTGTGGGGTTGGTGTGTGTGGTTTCAGTGTGGGATTGGTGTGTGTAGGATAAGTGTGGGTTTGGTGAGTGTGTGTGGTTTCAGTGTAGATTTGGTGTGTAGTCTCAGTGTGGGTTTGGTGTGTGTGTGGTTTCAGTGTGGGTTTGGTGTGTGTAGTTTCAATGTGGGTTTGGTGTGTGTAGTTTCAGTGTGGGTTTGGTGTGTAGTTTCAGTGTGGTTTTGGTGTGTGTAGTTTCAGTTTGGGTTTGGTGTGTGTAGTTTCAGTGTGGGTTTGGTGTTTGTAGTTTCAGTGTGGGTTTGGTGTGTGTAGTTTCAGTTTGGGTTTGGTGTGTGTAGTTTCAGTGTGGGTTTGGTGTGTGTTTGGTTTCAGTGTGGGTTTGGTGTGTGTAGTTTCAGCGTAGGTTTGGTGCGTGTAGTTTCAGTGTGGGTTTGGTGTGTGTAATTTCAGTGTGGGTTTGGTGTGTGTGTGGTTTCAGTGCGGTTTTGGTGTTTGTAGTTTCAGTGTAAGTTTGGTGTGTGTAGTTTCAGTGTGGGTTTGGTGTGTGTAGTTTCACTGTGGGTTTGGTGTGTGTGTGGTTTCAATGGGTTTGGTATGTGTGTAGTTTCAGTGTGGATTTGGTGTGTGTAGTTTCAGTGTGGGTTTGGTCTCTGTCGTTTCAGTTTGGGTTTGGTGTGTGTGGTTTCAGTGTGGGTTTGGTGTACGTGGTCTCAGTGTGGGTTTGTTTTGTGGAGATTCAGTGTGCGTTTGGTGTGTGTGTAGTTTCAGTGTGGGTTTTGTGTGTTTGTGTTTTCAGTGTGGGTTTGGTGTGTGTAGTTTCAGTGTGGGTTTGGTGTGTGTAATTTCAGTGTGGGTTTGGTGTGTAGTTTCAGTGTGGATTTGGTCTGTGTAGTTTCAGTTTGGGTTTGGTGTGTCTAGTTTCAGTGTGGGTTTGGTGTGTGTAATTTCAGTGTGGGTTTGGTGTGTGTAGTTTCAGTTTGTGTTTGGTGTGTGTAGTTTCGGTGTGGGTTTGGTGTGTGTAGTTTCAGTGTGGGTATGGTGTGTGTAGTTTCAGTGTGGGTTTGGTGTGTGTAGTTTCAGTGTGGTTTTGGTGAGTGTGTGTTTTCAGTGTGGGTTTGGAGTGTGTAGTTTCAGTGTGGGTTTGGTGTGTGTGTGTTTTCAGTGTGGGTTTGGTGTGTGTAGTTTCAGTGCGGGTTTGGTGTGTGTAGTTTCAGTGTGGGTTTGGTGTGTGTGTGGTTTCAGTTGGTTTGGTATGTGTGTAGTTTCAGTGTGGGTTTGGTGTGTGTAGTTTCAGTGTGGGTTTGGTGTGTGTTGTTTCAGTGTGGGTTAGGTGTGTGTAGTTTCAGTGTGGGTTTTGTCTGTGTACTTTCAGTGTGGGTTTGTTATGTGTGTAGTTTCAGTGTGGGTTTGGTGTGTGTAATTTCAGTGTGGGTTTGGTGTGTGTAGTTTCAGTGTGGGTTTGGTGTGTGTAGTTTCGGTATGGGTTTGGTGTGTGTAGTTTCAGTGAGGGTATGTTGTGTGTAGTTTCAGTGTGGGTTTGGTTTGTGTAGTTATGTGTGGTTTTGGTGAGTGTGTGTTTTCAGTGTGGGTTTGGAGTGTGTAGTTTCAGTGTGGGTTTGGTGTGTGGGTGTTTTCAGTGTGGGTTTGGTGTGTGTAGTTTCAGTGTGGGTTTGGTGTGTGTAGTTTCAGTGTGGGTTTGGTGTGTGTGTGTGGTTTCAGTTGGTTTGGTATGTGTGTAGTTTCAGTGTGGGTTTGGTGTGTGTAGTTTCAGTGTGGGTTTGGTGTGTGTTGTTTCAGTGTGGGTTAGGTGTGTGTAGTTTCAGTGTGGGTTTCGTCTGTGTAGTTTCAGTGTGGGTTTGTTATGTGTGTAGTTTTAGTGTGGGATTGGTGTGTGTAGTTTCAGTGTGGATTTTGCTTTTGTGGTTTCAGTGTGGGTTTGGTGTGTGTGGTCTCAGTGTGGGTTTGGTGTGTGTGGTCTCAGTGTGGGTTTGGTGTGTGCGGTCTCAGTGTGGGTTTGGTGTGCGTAGTTTCAGTGTGGGTTTGGTGTCTATAGTCTCAGTGTGGGTTTGGTGTGCGTAGTCTCAGTGTGGGTTTGGTGTGTGTTTCTCAGTGTGGGTTTGGTATGTTTGTTTTCTCAGTGTGGGTTTGGTGTGTTTAGTTTCATTGAGGGTTTGGTGTGTGGTTTCAGTGTGGGTTTGGTGTGTGTGTGGATTCAGTGTGGGGTTGGTGTGTGTGGTTTCAGTGTGGGATTGGTGTGTGTAGGATAAGTGTGGGTTTGGTGAGTGTGTGTGGTTTCAGTGTAGATTTGGTGTGTAGTCTCAGTGTGGGTTTGGTGTGTGTGTAGTTTCAGTGTCGGTTTGGTGTGTTTAGTCTCAGTGTGGGTTTGGTGAGTGTAGTTTAAGTGTAGGTTTGGTGTGTGCAGTCTCAGTGTGGGTTTGGTGAGTGTAGTTTCAGTGTAGGTTTGGTGTGTGCAATCTCAGTGTGGGTTTGGTGTGTGTGTTTCAGTGTAGGTTTGGTGTGTGTAGTCTCAGTGTGGGTTTGGTGTGTGTAGTTTCAGTGTAGGATTGGTGTGTGCAGTCTCAGTGCGGGTTTGGTGTGTGTCTAGTTTCAGTGTGGGTTTGGTGTGTGTGATTTCAGTGTGGGTTTGGTGTGTGTAGTTTCAGTGTGGGTTTGGTGTGTGTAGTTTCAATGTGGGTTCGGTGTGTGTAGTTTCAGTGTGGGTTTGGTGTGTGTATTTTCAGTGTGGGTTTGGTGTGTGTGTAGTTTAAGTGTGGTTTTGGTGTGTTTGTGGTTTCAGTGTGAGTTTGGTGTGTGTAGTTTCAGTGTGGGTTTGGTGTGTGTGTGTTTTCAGTGTGGGTTTGGTTTGTGTGGTCTCAGTTTGGGTTTGTTGTGTGTAGTTTCAGTGTGGGTTTGGTGTGTGTGTAGTTTCAGTGTGGGTTTGGTGTGTGTGTTGTTTCAGTGTGGGTTTGGTGTGTGTAGTTTCAGTGTGGGTTTGGTGTGTGTAGTTTCAGTGTGGGTTTGGTGTGTGTAGTTTCAGTGTGGGTTAGCTGTGTGTAGTTTCAGTGTGGGTTTGGTGTGTGTAGTTTCAGTGTGGGTTTGGTGTGTGTAGTTTCAGTGTGGGTTTGTTTTGTGTGGTTTCAGTGTGGGTTTGGTGTGTGTACTTTCAGTGTGGGTTTGTTGTGTGTATTTTCAGTGTGGGTTTGGTGTTTGTTGTTTCAGTATGGGTTTGGCGTGTGCAGTTTCAGTGTGGGTTTGGTGTGTGTAGTTTCAGTGTGGGTGGTGTGTGTAGTTTCAGTGTTGGTTTGGTGTGTGTAGTTTCAGTGTGGGTTTGGTGTGTGTAGTTTCAATGTGGGTTTGGTGTGTGTAGTTTCAGTCTGGGCTTGGTGTGTGTGGTTTCAGTGTGGGTTTGGTGTGTGTAGATTCTGTATGGATTTGGTGTGTGTGGTTTCAGTGTGGGTTTGGTATGTGTGTAGTTTCAGTGTGGGTTTGGTGTGTGTAGTTTCAGTTTGGGTTTGGTGTGTGTAGATTCAGTATGGGTTTGGTGTGTGTGTGGTCTCAGTGTGGGTTTGGTGTGTGTAGTTTCAATGTGGGTTTGGTGTGTGTGGTTTCAGTGTGGGTTTGGTGTGTAGTTTCAGTGTGGGTTTGGTCTGTGTAGTTTCAGTTTGTTTTGTTTTGTGTAGTTTCAGTGTGGGTTTGGTGTTTGTAGTTTCAGTGTGGGTTTGGTGTGTGTAGTTTCAGTGTGGGATTGGTGTGTGTGTGGTTTCAGTGTGGGTTTGGTGTGTGTAGTTTCAGTGTGGGTTTGGTGTGTGTAGTTTCAGTGTGGGTTTGGTGTGTGTAGTTTCCGTGTAGGTTTAGTGTGTGTGTGGTTTCAGTGTGGGTTTGGTGCGTGTAGTTTCAGTGTGGGTTTGGTGTATGCAGTTTCAGTGTGGGTTTGGTGTGTGTGTGGTTTCAGTGGGTTTGGTATGTGTGTAGTTTCAGTGTGGGTTTGGTGTGTGTAGTTTCAGTGTGTGTTTTGTGTGTGTAGTTTCAGTGTGGGTTTGGTTTGTGTAGTTTCAGTGTGGGTTAGGTGTCTAGTTTCAGTGTTGGTTTGGTCTGTGTAGATTCAATTTGGGTTTGGTGTGTGTAGTTTCAGTGTTGGTATGGTGAGTGTAGTTTCAGTGTGGGTTTGGTGTGTCTAGTTTCAGTGTGGGTTTGGTGAGTGTGTGGTTTCAGTGTGGGTTTGGTGTGTGTAGTTTCAGTGTGGGTTTGGTGTGTGTAGTTTCAGTGTGGGTTTGGTGTGTGTGTGGTTTCAATGGGTTTGGTATGTGTGTAGGTTCAGTGTGGGTTTGGTGTGTGTAGTTTCAGAGTGGATTTGGTGTGAGTGGTTTCAGTGTGGGTTTGGTATGTGTAGTTTCATCGTGGGTTTGGTGTGTGTAGTTTCAGTGTGGGTTTGGTGTGCGAAGTTTCAGTGTTGGTTTGGTGTGTGTAGTTTCAGTGTGGGTTTTGTATGTGTGTAGTTTCAGTGTGGGTTTAGTCTCTGTAGTTTCAGTTTGGGATTGGTGCATGTAGTTTCAGTATGGGTTTGGTTTGTGTGTGGTATCAGTGTGGGTTTGGTGTGTGTTGTTTCAGTGTGGGTTTGGTGTACGTGGTCTCAGTGTGGGTTTGTTTAGTGGAGTTTCAGTCTGCGTTTGGTGTGTGTGTAGTTTCATTGTGGGTTTGGTGTGTTTTTGGTTTCAGTGTGGGTTTGTTGTGTGTAGTTTCAGAGTGGGTTTGGTGTGTGTAGTTTCAGTGTGAGTTTGGTGTTTAGTTTCAGTGTGGATTTGGTCTCTGTAGTTTCAGTTTGATTTTTGGTGTGTGTAGTTTCAGTGTGGGTTTGGTGTGTGTAGTTTCAGTGTGGGTTTGGTGTGTGTAGTTTCGGTGTGGATTTGGTTTGTATAGTTTCAGTGTGGGTTTGGTATGTGTATTTTCAGTGTGTGTTTTGTGTGTGTAGTTTCAGTGTGGGTTTGGTGTGTGTAGTTTCAGTGCGGGTTAGGTGTCTAGTTTCAGTGTTGGTTTGGTCTGTGTAGATTCAGTTTGGGTTTGGTGTGTGTAGTTTCAGTGTGGGTTTGGTGTGTGTAGATGAAGTGTGGGTTTGGTGTGTGTAGTTTCAGTGTGGGTATGGTGTGTGTAGTTTCAGTGTGGGTTTGGTGTGTGTAGTTTCAGTGTGGGATTGGTGAGTGTGTGGTTTCAGTGTAGGTTTGGTGTGTGTAGTTTCAGTGTGGGTTTGGTGTGTGTAGTTTCTGTGTCGGTTTGGTGTGTGTGTGGTTTCAATGGGTTTGGTATGTGTGTAGGTTCAGTGTGGATTTGGTGTGTGTGGTTTCAGTGTGGGTTTGGTATGTGTAGTTTCAGTGTGGGTTTGGTGTGTGTAGTTTCAGTGTGGGTATGGTGTGCGAAGTTTCAGTGTTGGTTTGGTGTGTGTAGTTTCAGTGTGGGTTTGGTATGTGTGTAGTTTCAGTGTGGGTTTAGTCTCTGTAGTTTCAGTTTGGGTTTTGTGCATGTAGTTTCAGTATGGGTTTGGTTTGTGTGTGGTATCAGTGTGGATTTGGTGTGTGTTGTTTCAGTGTGGGTTTGCTTTACGTGGTCTCAGTGTGGGTTTGTTTAGCGGAATTTCAGTCTGCGTTTGGTGTGTGTGTATTTTCAGTGTGGGTTTGGTGTGTTTTTGGTTTCAGTGTGGGTTTGGTGTGTGTAGTTTCAGTGTGGGTTTGGTGTGTGTAGTTTCAGTGTGATTTTGGTGTGTAGTTTCAGTGTGGATTTGGTCTCTGTAGTTTCAGTTTGGGTTTGGTGTGTGTAGTTTCAGTGTGGGTTTGGTGTGTGTAGTTTCAGTGTGGGTTTGGTGAGTGTAGTTTCAGTGTGGATTTGGTTTGTGTAGTTTCAGTGTGGGTTTGGTGTGTGTATTTTCAGCGTGGGTTTGGTGTGTGTAGTTTCAGTGTGGGTTTGGTGTGTGTGTGGTTTCAGTGCGGGTTTGGTGTGTGGAGTTTCAGTGTGGGTTTGGGCTGTGTAGTTTCACTGTGGGTTTGGTGTGTGTGTAGTTTCAGTTTGGGTTTGGTGTGTGTAGTTTCAGTGTGGGTTTGGTGTGTGTTTTTTCAGTGTGGGTTTGGTGTTTAGTTTCAGTGTGGGTTTGGTCTGTGTAGTTTCAGTTTGGGTTTGGTGTGTGTAGTTTCAGTGTGGGTTTGGTGTTTGTAGTTTCAGTGTGGGTTTGGTGTGTCTAGTTTCAGTTTGGGTTTGGTGTGTGTAGTTTCAGTGTGGGATTGTTGTGTGTTTGGTTTCAGTGTGGGTTTGGTGTGTGTAGTTTCAGCGTGGGTTTGGTGCGTGTAGTTTCAGTGTGGGTTTGGTGTGTGTAGTTTCAGTGTGGGTTTTGTGTGTGTGTGGTTTCAGAGTGGGTTTGGTGTTTGTAGTTTCAGTGTGGGTTTGGTGTGTGTAGTTTCAGTGTGGGTTTGGTGTCTGTAGTTTCACTGTGGGTTTGGTGTGTGTGTGGTTTCAATGGGTTTGGTATGTGTGTAGGTTCAGTGTGGGTTTGGTGTGTGTAGTTTCAGTGTGGATTTGGTGTGTGTGGTTTCAGTGTGGGTTTGGTGTGTGTAGTTTCATTGTGGGTTTGGTGTGTGTAGTTTCAGTGTGGGTTTGGTGTGTGTTGTTTCAGTCTGGGTTTGGTGTACGTGGTCTCAGTGTGGGTTTGTTTAGTGGAGTTTCAGTCTGCGTTTGGTATGTGTGTAGTTTCATTGTGGGTTTGGTGTGTTTTTGGTTTCAGTGTGGGTTTGTTGTGTGTAGTTTCAGAGTGGGTTTGGTGTGTGTAGTTTCAGTGTGAGTTTGGTGTGTAGTTTCAGTGTGGATTTGGTCTCTGTAGTTTCAGTTTGATTTTTGGTGTGTGTAGTTTCAGTGTGGGTTTGGTTTGTGTAGTTTCAGTGTGGGTTTGGTGTGTGTAGTTTCGGTGTGGATTTGGTTTGTATAGTTTCAGTGTGGGTTTGGTATGTGTATTTTCAGTGTGTGTTTTGTGTGTGTAGTTTCAGTGTGGGTTTGGTGTGTGTAGTTTCAGTGCGGGTTAGGTGTCTAGTTTCAGTGTTGGTTTGGTCTGTGTAGATTCAGTTTGGGTTTGGTGTGTGTAGTTTCAGTGTGGGTTTGGTGTGTGTAGTTGAAGTGTGGGTTTGGTGTGTGTAGTTATGTGTGGTTTTGGTGAGTGTGTGTTTTCAGTGTGGGTTTGGAGTGTGTAGTTTCAGTGTGGGTTTGGTGTGTGGGTGTTTTCAGTGTGGGTTTGGTGTGTGTAGTTTCAGTGTGGGTTTGGTGTGTGTAGTTTCAGTGTGGGTTTGGTGTGTGTGTGTGGTTTCAGTTGGTTTGGTATGTGTGTAGTTTCAGTGTGGGTTTGGTGTGTGTAGTTTCAGTGTGGGTTTGGTGTGTGTTGTTTCAGTGTGGGTTAGGTGTGTGTAGTTTCAGTGTGGGTTTCGTCTGTGTAGTTTCAGTGTGGGTTTGTTATGTGTGTAGTTTTAGTGTGGGATTGGTGTGTGTAGTTTCAGTGTGGATTTTGCTTTTGTGGTTTCAGTGTGGGTTTGGTGTGTGTGGTCTCAGTGTGGGTTTGGTGTGTGTGGTCTCAGTGTGGGTTTGGTGTGTGCGGTCTCAGTGTGGGTTTGGTGTGCGTAGTTTCAGTGTGGGTTTGGTGTCTATAGTCTCAGTGTGGGTTTGGTGTGCGTAGTCTCAGTGTGGGTTTGGTGTGTGTTTCTCAGTGTGGGTTTGGTATGTTTGTTTTCTCAGTGTGTGTTTGGTGTGTTTAGTTTCATTGAGGGTTTGGTGTGTGGTTTCAGTGTGGGTTTGGTGTGTGTGTGGATTCAGTGTGGGGTTGGTGTGTGTGGTTTCAGTGTGGGATTGGTGTGTGTAGGATAAGTGTGGGTTTGGTGAGTGTGTGTGGTTTCAGTGTAGATTTGGTGTGTAGTCTCAGTGTGGGTTTGGTGTGTGTGTGGTTTCAGTGTGGGTTTGGTGTGTGTAGTTTCAATGTGGGTTTGGTGTGTGTAGTTTCAGTGTGGGTTTGGTGTGTAGTTTCAGTGTGGTTTTGGTGTGTGTAGTTTCAGTTTGGGTTTGGTGTGTGTAGTTTCAGTGTGGGTTTGGTGTTTGTAGTTTCAGTGTGGGTTTGGTGTGTGTAGTTTCAGTTTGGGTTTGGTGTGTGTAGTTTCAGTGTGGGTTTGGTGTGTGTTTGGTTTCAGTGTGGGTTTGGTGTGTGTAGTTTCAGCGTAGGTTTGGTGCGTGTAGTTTCAGTGTGGGTTTGGTGTGTGTAATTTCAGTGTGGGTTTGGTGTGTGTGTGGTTTCAGTGCGGTTTTGGTGTTTGTAGTTTCAGTGTAAGTTTGGTGTGTGTAGTTTCAGTGTGGGTTTGGTGTGTGTAGTTTCACTGTGGGTTTGGTGTGTGTGTGGTTTCAATGGGTTTGGTATGTGTGTAGTTTCAGTGTGGATTTGGTGTGTGTAGTTTCAGTGTGGGTTTGGTCTCTGTCGTTTCAGTTTGGGTTTGGTGTGTGTGGTTTCAGTGTGGGTTTGGTGTACGTGGTCTCAGTGTGGGTTTGTTTTGTGGAGATTCAGTGTGCGTTTGGTGTGTGTGTAGTTTCAGTGTGGGTTTTGTGTGTTTGTGTTTTCAGTGTGGGTTTGGTGTGTGTAGTTTCAGTGTGGGTTTGGTGTGTGTAATTTCAGTGTGGGTTTGGTGTGTAGTTTCAGTGTGGATTTGGTCTGTGTAGTTTCAGTTTGGGTTTGGTGTGTCTAGTTTCAGTGTGGGTTTGGTGTGTGTAATTTCAGTGTGGGTTTGGTGTGTGTAGTTTCAGTTTGTGTTTGGTGTGTGTAGTTTCGGTGTGGGTTTGGTGTGTGTAGTTTCAGTGTGGGTATGGTGTGTGTAGTTTCAGTGTGGGTTTGGTGTGTGTAGTTTCAGTGTGGTTTTGGTGAGTGTGTGTTTTCAGTGTGGGTTTGGAGTGTGTAGTTTCAGTGTGGGTTTGGTGTGTGTGTGTTTTCAGTGTGGGTTTGGTGTGTGTAGTTTCAGTGCGGGTTTGGTGTGTGTAGTTTCAGTGTGGGTTTGGTGTGTGTGTGGTTTCAGTTGGTTTGGTATGTGTGTAGTTTCAGTGTGGGTTTGGTGTGTGTAGTTTCAGTGTGGGTTTGGTGTGTGTTGTTTCAGTGTGGGTTAGGTGTGTGTAGTTTCAGTGTGGGTTTTGTCTGTGTACTTTCAGTGTGGGTTTGTTATGTGTGTAGTTTCAGTGTGGGTTTGGTGTGTGTAATTTCAGTGTGGGTTTGGTGTGTGTAGTTTCAGTGTGGGTTTGGTGTGTGTAGTTTCGGTATGGGTTTGGTGTGTGTAGTTTCAGTGAGGGTATGTTGTGTGTAGTTTCAGTGTGGGTTTGGTTTGTGTAGTTATGTGTGGTTTTGGTGAGTGTGTGTTTTCAGTGTGGGTTTGGAGTGTGTAGTTTCAGTGTGGGTTTGGTGTGTGGGTGTTTTCAGTGTGGGTTTGGTGTGTGTAGTTTCAGTGTGGGTTTGGTGTGTGTAGTTTCAGTGTGGGTTTGGTGTGTGTGTGTGGTTTCAGTTGGTTTGGTATGTGTGTAGTTTCAGTGTGGGTTTGGTGTGTGTAGTTTCAGTGTGGGTTTGGTGTGTGTTGTTTCAGTGTGGGTTAGGTGTGTGTAGTTTCAGTGTGGGTTTCGTCTGTGTAGTTTCAGTGTGGGTTTGTTATGTGTGTAGTTTTAGTGTGGGATTGGTGTGTGTAGTTTCAGTGTGGATTTTGCTTTTGTGGTTTCAGTGTGGGTTTGGTGTGTGTGGTCTCAGTGTGGGTTTGGTGTGTGTGGTCTCAGTGTGGGTTTGGTGTGTGCGGTCTCAGTGTGGGTTTGGTGTGCGTAGTTTCAGTGTGGGTTTGGTGTCTATAGTCTCAGTGTGGGTTTGGTGTGCGTAGTCTCAGTGTGGGTTTGGTGTGTGTTTCTCAGTGTGGGTTTGGTATGTTTGTTTTCTCAGTGTGGGTTTGGTGTGTTTAGTTTCATTGAGGGTTTGGTGTGTGGTTTCAGTGTGGGTTTGGTGTGTGTGTGGATTCAGTGTGGGGTTGGTGTGTGTGGTTTCAGTGTGGGATTGGTGTGTGTAGGATAAGTGTGGGTTTGGTGAGTGTGTGTGGTTTCAGTGTAGATTTGGTGTGTAGTCTCAGTGTGGGTTTGGTGTGTGTGTAGTTTCAGTGTCGGTTTGGTGTGTTTAGTCTCAGTGTGGGTTTGGTGAGTGTAGTTTAAGTGTAGGTTTGGTGTGTGCAGTCTCAGTGTGGGTTTGGTGAGTGTAGTTTCAGTGTAGGTTTGGTGTGTGCAATCTCAGTGTGGGTTTGGTGTGTGTGTTTCAGTGTAGGTTTGGTGTGTGTAGTCTCAGTGTAGGTTTGGTGTGTGTAGTTTCAGTGTAGGATTGGTGTGTGCAGTCTCAGTGCGGGTTTGGTGTGTGTCTAGTTTCAGTGTGGGTTTGGTGTGTGTGATTTCAGTGTGGGTTTGGTGTGTGTAGTTTCAGTGTGGGTTTGGTGTGTGTAGTTTCAATGTGGGTTCGGTGTGTGTAGTTTCAGTGTGGGTTTGGTGTGTGTATTTTCAGTGTGGGTTTGGTGTGTGTGTAGTTTAAGTGTGGTTTTGGTGTGTTTGTGGTTTCAGTGTGAGTTTGGTGTGTGTAGTTTCAGTGTGGGTTTGGTGTGTGTGTGTTTTCAGTGTGGGTTTGGTTTGTGTGGTCTCAGTTTGGGTTTGTTGTGTGTAGTTTCAGTGTGGGTTTGGTGTGTGTGTAGTTTCAGTGTGGGTTTGGTGTGTGTGTTGTTTCAGTGTGGGTTTGGTGTGTGTAGTTTCAGTGTGGGTTTGGTGTGTGTAGTTTCAGTGTGGGTTTGGTGTGTGTAGTTTCAGTGTGGGTTAGCTGTGTGTAGTTTCAGTGTGGGTTTGGTGTGTGTAGTTTCAGTGTGGGTTTGGTGTGTGTAGTTTCAGTGTGGGTTTGTTTTGTGTGGTTTCAGTGTGGGTTTGGTGTGTGTACTTTCAGTGTGGGTTTGTTGTGTGTATTTTCAGTGTGGGTTTGGTGTTTGTTGTTTCAGTATGGGTTTGGTGTGTGCAGTTTCAGTGTGGGTTTGGTGTGTGTAGTTTCAGTGTGGGTTTGGTGTGTGTAGTTTCAGTGTTGGTTTGGTGTGTGTAGTTTCAGTGTGGGTTTGGTGTGTGTAGTTTCAATGTGGGTTTGGTGTGTGTAGTTTCAGTCTGGGCTTGGTGTGTGTGGTTTCAGTGTGGGTTTGGTGTGTGTAGATTCTGTATGGATTTGGTGTGTGTGGTTTCAGTGTGGGTTTGGTATGTGTGTAGTTTCAGTGTGGGTTTGGTGTGTGTAGTTTCAGTTTGGGTTTGGTGTGTGTAGATTCAGTATGGGTTTGGTGTGTGTGTGGTCTCAGTGTGGGTTTGGTGTGTGTAGTTTCAATGTGGGTTTGGTGTGTGTGGTTTCAGTGTGGGTTTGGTGTGTAGTTTCAGTGTGGGTTTGGTCTGTGTAGTTTCAGTTTGTTTTGTTTTGTGTAGTTTCAGTGTGGGTTTGGTGTTTGTAGTTTCAGTGTGGGTTTGGTGTGTGTAGTTTCAGTGTGGGATTGGTGTGTGTGTGGTTTCAGTGTGGGTTTGGTGTGTGTAGTTTCAGTGTGGGTTTGGTGTGTGTAGTTTCAGTGTGGGTTTGGTGTGTGTAGTTTCCGTGTAGGTTTAGTGTGTGTGTGGTTTCAGTGTGGGTTTGGTGCGTGTAGTTTCAGTGTGGGTTTGGTGTATGCAGTTTCAGTGTGGGTTTGGTGTGTGTGTGGTTTCAGTGGGTTTGGTATGTGTGTAGTTTCAGTGTGGGTTTGGTGTGTGTAGTTTCAGTGTGTGTTTTGTGTGTGTAGTTTCAGTGTGGGTTTGGTTTGTGTAGTTTCAGTGTGGGTTAGGTGTCTAGTTTCAGTGTTGGTTTGGTCTGTGTAGATTCAATTTGGGTTTGGTGTGTGTAGTTTCAGTGTTGGTATGGTGAGTGTAGTTTCAGTGTGGGTTTGGTGTGTCTAGTTTCAGTGTGGGTTTGGTGAGTGTGTGGTTTCAGTGTGGGTTTGGTGTGTGTAGTTTCAGTGTGGGTTTGGTGTGTGTAGTTTCAGTGTGGGTTTGGTGTGTGTGTGGTTTCAATGGGTTTGGTATGTGTGTAGGTTCAGTGTGGGTTTGGTGTGTGTAGTTTCAGAGTGGATTTGGTGTGAGTGGTTTCAGTGTGGGTTTGGTATGTGTAGTTTCATCGTGGGTTTGGTGTGTGTAGTTTCAGTGTGGGTTTGGTGTGCGAAGTTTCAGTGTTGGTTTGGTGTGTGTAGTTTCAGTGTGGGTTTTGTATGTGTGTAGTTTCAGTGTGGGTTTAGTCTCTGTAGTTTCAGTTTGGGATTGGTGCATGTAGTTTCAGTATGGGTTTGGTTTGTGTGTGGTATCAGTGTGGGTTTGGTGTGTGTTGTTTCAGTGTGGGTTTGGTGTACGTGGTCTCAGTGTGGGTTTGTTTAGTGGAGTTTCAGTCTGCGTTTGGTGTGTGTGTAGTTTCATTGTGGGTTTGGTGTGTTTTTGGTTTCAGTGTGGGTTTGTTGTGTGTAGTTTCAGAGTGGGTTTGGTGTGTGTAGTTTCAGTGTGAGTTTGGTGTTTAGTTTCAGTGTGGATTTGGTCTCTGTAGTTTCAGTTTGATTTTTGGTGTGTGTAGTTTCAGTGTGGGTTTGGTGTGTGTAGTTTCAGTGTGGGTTTGGTGTGTGTAGTTTCGGTGTGGATTTGGTTTGTATAGTTTCAGTGTGGGTTTGGTATGTGTATTTTCAGTGTGTGTTTTGTGTGTGTAGTTTCAGTGTGGGTTTGGTGTGTGTAGTTTCAGTGCGGGTTAGGTGTCTAGTTTCAGTGTTGGTTTGGTCTGTGTAGATTCAGTTTGGGTTTGGTGTGTGTAGTTTCAGTGTGGGTTTGGTGTGTGTAGATGAAGTGTGGGTTTGGTGTGTGTAGTTTCAGTGTGGGTATGGTGTGTGTAGTTTCAGTGTGGGTTTGGTGTGTGTAGTTTCAGTGTGGGATTGGTGAGTGTGTGGTTTCAGTGTAGGTTTGGTGTGTGTAGTTTCAGTGTGGGTTTGGTGTGTGTAGTTTCTGTGTCGGTTTGGTGTGTGTGTGGTTTCAATGGGTTTGGTATGTGTGTAGGTTCAGTGTGGATTTGGTGTGTGTGGTTTCAGTGTGGGTTTGGTATGTGTAGTTTCAGTGTGGGTTTGGTGTGTGTAGTTTCAGTGTGGGTATGGTGTGCGAAGTTTCAGTGTTGGTTTGGTGTGTGTAGTTTCAGTGTGGGTTTGGTATGTGTGTAGTTTCAGTGTGGGTTTAGTCTCTGTAGTTTCAGTTTGGGTTTTGTGCATGTAGTTTCAGTATGGGTTTGGTTTGTGTGTGGTATCAGTGTGGATTTGGTGTGTGTTGTTTCAGTGTGGGTTTGCTTTACGTGGTCTCAGTGTGGGTTTGTTTAGCGGAATTTCAGTCTGCGTTTGGTGTGTGTGTATTTTCAGTGTGGGTTTGGTGTGTTTTTGGTTTCAGTGTGGGTTTGGTGTGTGTAGTTTCAGTGTGGGTTTGGTGTGTGTAGTTTCAGTGTGATTTTGGTGTGTAGTTTCAGTGTGGATTTGGTCTCTGTAGTTTCAGTTTGGGTTTGGTGTGTGTAGTTTCAGTGTGGGTTTGGTGTGTGTAGTTTCAGTGTGGGTTTGGTGAGTGTAGTTTCAGTGTGGATTTGGTTTGTGTAGTTTCAGTGTGGGTTTGGTGTGTGTATTTTCAGCGTGGGTTTGGTGTGTGTAGTTTCAGTGTGGGTTTGGTGTGTGTGTGGTTTCAGTGCGGGTTTGGTGTGTGGAGTTTCAGTGTGGGTTTGGGCTGTGTAGTTTCACTGTGGGTTTGGTGTGTGTGTAGTTTCAGTTTGGGTTTGGTGTGTGTAGTTTCAGTGTGGGTTTGGTGTGTGTTTTTTCAGTGTGGGTTTGGTGTTTAGTTTCAGTGTGGGTTTGGTCTGTGTAGTTTCAGTTTGGGTTTGGTGTGTGTAGTTTCAGTGTGGGTTTGGTGTTTGTAGTTTCAGTGTGGGTTTGGTGTGTCTAGTTTCAGTTTGGGTTTGGTGTGTGTAGTTTCAGTGTGGGATTGTTGTGTGTTTGGTTTCAGTGTGGGTTTGGTGTGTGTAGTTTCAGCGTGGGTTTGGTGCGTGTAGTTTCAGTGTGGGTTTGGTGTGTGTAGTTTCAGTGTGGGTTTTGTGTGTGTGTGGTTTCAGAGTGGGTTTGGTGTTTGTAGTTTCAGTGTGGGTTTGGTGTGTGTAGTTTCAGTGTGGGTTTGGTGTCTGTAGTTTCACTGTGGGTTTGGTGTGTGTGTGGTTTCAATGGGTTTGGTATGTGTGTAGGTTCAGTGTGGGTTTGGTGTGTGTAGTTTCAGTGTGGATTTGGTGTGTGTGGTTTCAGTGTGGGTTTGGTGTGTGTAGTTTCATTGTGGGTTTGGTGTGTGTAGTTTCAGTGTGGGTTTGGTGTGTGTTGTTTCAGTCTGGGTTTGGTGTACGTGGTCTCAGTGTGGGTTTGTTTAGTGGAGTTTCAGTCTGCGTTTGGTATGTGTGTAGTTTCATTGTGGGTTTGGTGTGTTTTTGGTTTCAGTGTGGGTTTGTTGTGTGTAGTTTCAGAGTGGGTTTGGTGTGTGTAGTTTCAGTGTGAGTTTGGTGTGTAGTTTCAGTGTGGATTTGGTCTCTGTAGTTTCAGTTTGATTTTTGGTGTGTGTAGTTTCAGTGTGGGTTTGGTTTGTGTAGTTTCAGTGTGGGTTTGGTGTGTGTAGTTTCGGTGTGGATTTGGTTTGTATAGTTTCAGTGTGGGTTTGGTATGTGTATTTTCAGTGTGTGTTTTGTGTGTGTAGTTTCAGTGTGGGTTTGGTGTGTGTAGTTTCAGTGCGGGTTAGGTGTCTAGTTTCAGTGTTGGTTTGGTCTGTGTAGATTCAGTTTGGGTTTGGTGTGTGTAGTTTCAGTGTGGGTTTGGTGTGTGTAGTTGAAGTGTGGGTTTGGTGTGTGTAGTTTCAGTGTGGGTATGGTGTGTGTAGTTTCAGTGTGGGTTTGGTGTGTGTAGTTTCAGTGTGGGATTCGTGAGTGTGTGGTTTCAGTGTAGGTTTGGTGTGTGTAGTTTCAGTGTGGGTTTGGTGTGTGTAGTTTCAGTGTCGGTTTGGTGTGTGTGTGGTTTCAATGGGTTTGGTATGTGTGTAGGTTCAGTGTGGATTTGGTGTGTGTGGTTTCAGTGTGGGTTTGGTATGTGTAGTTTCAGTGTGGGTTTGGTGTGTGTAGTTTCAGTGTGGGTATGGTATGCGAAGTTTCAGTGTTGGTTTGGTGTGTGTAGTTTCAGTGTGGGTTTGGTATGTGTGTAGTTTCAGTGTGGGTTTAGTCTCTGTAGTTTCAGTTTGGGTTTTGTGCATGTAGTTTCAGTATGGGTTTGGTTTGTGTGTGGTATCAGTGTAGATTTGGTGTGTGTTGTTTCAGTGTGGGTTTGGTTTACGTGGTCTCAGTGTGGGTTTGTTTAGCGGAATTTCAGTCTGCGTTTGGTGTGTGTGTATTTTCAGTGTGGGTTTGGTGTGTTTTTGGTTTCAGTGTGGGTTTGGTGTGTGTAGTTTCAGTGTGGGTTTGGTGTGTGTAGTTTCAGTGTGATTTTGGTGTGTAGTTTCAGTGTGGATTTGGTCTCTGTAGTTTCAGTTTGGGTTTGGTGTGTGTAGTTTCAGTGTGGGTTTGGTGTGTGTAGTTTCAGTGTGGGTTTGGTGAGTGTAGTTTCAGTGTGGATTTGGTTTGTGTAGTTTCAGTGTGGGTTTGGTGTGTGTATTTTCAGTGTGGGTTTGGTGTGTGTAGTTTCAGTGTGGGTTTGGTGTGTGTGTGGTTTCAGTGCGGGTTTGGTGTGTGGAGTTTCAGTGTGGGTTTGGGCTGTGTAGTTTCACTGTGGGTTTGGTGTGTGTGTAGTTTCAGTTTGGGTTTGGTGTGTGTAGTTTCAGTGTGGGTTTGGTGTGTGTTTTTTCAGTGTGGGTTTGGTGTTTAGTTTCAGTGTGGGTTTGGTCTGTGTAGTTTCAGTGTGGGTTTGGTGTGTCTAGTTTCAGTTTGGGTTTGGTGTGTGTAGTTTCAGTGTGGGATTGTTGTGTGTTTGGTTTCAGTGTGGGTTTGGTGTGTGTAGTTTCAGCGTGGGTTTGGTGCGTGTAGTTTCAGTGTGGGTTTGGTGTGTGTAGTTTCAGTGTGGGTTTTGTGTGTGTGTGGTTTCAGAGTGGGTTTGGTGTTTGTAGTTTCAGTGTGGGTTTGGTGTGTGCAGTTTCAGTGTGGGTTTGGTGTCTGTAGTTTCACTGTGGGTTTGGTGTGTGTGTGGTTTCAATGGGTTTGGTATGTGTGTAGGTTCAGTGTGGGTTTGGTGTGTGTAGTTTCAGTGTGGATTTGGTGTGTGTGGTTTCAGTGTGGGTTTGGTGTGTGTAGTTTCATTGTGGGTTTGGTGTGTGTAGTTTCAGTGTGGGTTTGGTCTCTGTAGTTTCAGTTAGTGTATGGTGTGTGTAGTTTCAGTATGGGTTTGGTTTGTGTGTTTTCTCAGTGTGGGTTTGGTGTGTATGGTTTCAGTGTGGGTTTGGTGTACGTGGTGAGAGTGTGGGTTTGTTTTGTGGAGTTTCAGTGTGCGTTTGGTGTGTGTAGTTTCAGTGTGGGTTTGGTATGTGTGTAGTTTCAGTGTGGGTTTAGTCTCTGTAGTTTCAGTTTGGGTTTTGTGCATGTAGTTTCAGTATGGGTTTGGTTTGTGTGTGGTATCAGTGTGGATTTGGTGTGTGTTGTTTCAGTGTGGGTTTGGTTTACGTGGTCTCAGTGTGGGATTGTTTAGTGGAATTTCAGTCTGCGTTTGGTGTGTGTGTATTTTCAGTGTGGGTTTGGTGTGTTTTTGGTTTCAGTGTGGGTTTGGTGTGTGTAGTTTCAGTGTGGGTTTGGTGTGTGTAGTTTCAGTGTGATTTTGGTGTGTAGTTTCAGTGTGGATTTGGTCTCTGTAGTTTCAGTTTGGGTTTGGTGTGTGTAGTTTCAGTGTGGGTTTGGTGTGTGTAGTTTCAGTGTGGGTTTGGTGAGTGTAGTTTCAGTGTGGATTTGGTTTGTGTAGTTTCAGTGTGGGTTTGGTGTGTGTATTTTCAGTGTGGGTTTGGTGTGTGTAGTTTCAGTGTGGGTTTGGTGTGTGTGTGGTTTCAGTGCGGGTTTGGTGTGTGGAGTTTCAGTGTGGTTTTGGGCTGTGTAGTTTCACTGTGGGTTTGGTGTGTGTGTAGTTTCAGTTTGGGTTTGGTGTGTGTAGTTTCAGTGTGGGTTTGGTGTGTGTTTTTTCAGTGTGGGTTTGGTGTTTAGTTTCAGTGTGTGTTTGGTCTGTGTAGTTTCAGTTTGGGTTTGGTGTGTGTAGTTTCAGTGTGGGTTTGGTGTTTGTAGTTTCAGTGTGGGTTTGGTGTGTCTAGTTTCAGTTTGGGTTTGGTGTGTGTAGTTTCAGTGTGGGATTGTTGTGTGTTTGGTTTCAGTGTGGGTTTGGTGTGTGTAGTTTCAGCGTGGGTTTGGTGCGTGTAGTTTCAGTGTGGGTTTGGTGTGTGTAGTTTCAGTGTGGGTTTTGTGTGTGTGTGGTTTCAGAGTGGGTTTGGTGTTTGTAGTTTCAGTGTGGGTTTGGTGTGTGTTGTTTCAGTGTGGGTTTGGTGTCTGTAGTTTCACTGTGGGTTTGGTGTGTGTGTGGTTTCAATGGGTTTGGTATGTGTGTAGGTTCAGTGTGGGTTTGGTGTGTGTAGTTTCAGTGTGGATTTGGTGTGTGTGGTTTCAGTGTGGGTTTGGTGTGTGTAGTTTCATTGTGGGTTTGGTGTGTGTAGTTTCAGTGTGGGTTTGGTCTCTGTAGTTTCAGTTAGTGTATGGTGTGTGTAGTTTCAGTATGGGTTTGGTTTGTGTGTTTTCTCAGTGTGGGTTTGGTGTGTATGGTTTCAGTGTGTGTTTGGTGTACGTGGTGAGAGTGTGGGTTTGTTTTGTGGAGTTTCAGTGTGCGTTTGGTGTGTGTAATTTCAGTGTGGGTTTGGTTTGTTTGTGGTTTCAGTGTGCGTTTGGTGCGTGTAGTTTCAGTGTGGGTTTGGTGTGTGTAGTTTCAGTGTGGGTTTGTTGTGTAGTTTCAGTGTGGATTTGGTCTGTGTAGTTTCAGTTTGGGTTTGGTGTTTGTACTTTCAGTATGGGTTTGGTGTGTGTATTTTCAGTGTGGGTTTGGTCTCTGTAGTTTCTGTTAAGGTATGGTGTGTGTAGTTTCAGTGTGGGTTTGGTTTGTGTTTTTTCTCAGTGTGGGTTTGGTGTGTGTGGTTTCATTGTGGGTTTGATGTACGTGGTCTCAGTGTGGGTTTGGTGTGTGTAGGTTTAGTGTGGGTTTGTTGTGTGTTGTTTCGGTGTGGGTTTGGTGTGTGTAGTTTCAGTGTTGGTATGGTGTGTGTAGTTTCAGTGTGTGTTTGGTGTGTGTAGTTTCAGTGTGGGTTTGGTGAGTGTGTGGTTTCAGTGTGGGTTTGGAGTGTGTAGTTTCAGTGTGGGTTTGGTGTGTGTGTGTTTTCATGTTGGTTTGGTGTGTGTAGTTTCACTGTGGGTTTCGTCTGTGTAGTTTCAGTGTGGGTTTGTTATGTGTGTAGTTTTAGTGTGGGATTGGTGTGTGTAGTTTCAGCGTGGATTTGGTGTGTGTGGTTTCAGTGTGGGTTTGGTGTGTGTGGTCTCAGTGTGGGTTTGGTGTGTGTGGTCTCAGTGTGGGTTTGGTGTGTGCGGTCTCAGTGTGGGTTTGGTGTGTGTAGTTTCAGTGTGGGTTTGGTGTCTATAGTCTTGGTGTGGGTTTGGTGTGAGTAGTATCAGTGTGGGTTTGGCATGTGTAGCCTCCGTGTGGGTTTGGTGTGTGTTTCTCAATCTGGGTTTGGTATGTGTGTAGTCTCAGTGTGGGATTGGTGTGTGTAGTTTCATTGTGGGTTTGGTGTGTGGTTTCAGTGTGGGTTTGGTGTGTGTGTGAATTCAGTGTGGGGATGGAGTGTGTGGTTTCAGTTTGGGATTGTTGTGTGTAGTATCAGTGTGGGTTTGGTGAGTGTGTTTGGTTTCAGTGTAGGTTTTGTGTGTGTAGTCTCAGTGTGGGTTTGGTGTGTGTGTAGTTTCAGTGTCGGTTTGGTGTGCGTAGTCTCAGTGTGGGTTTGGTGTGTGTAGTTTCAGTGTGGGTTTGGTGTGTGCAGTCTCAGTGTGGGTTTGGTGTGTGTAGTTTCAGTGTAGGTTTGGTGTGTGCAGTCCCAGTGTGGGTTTGGTGTGTGTGTTTCAGTGTGGGTTTGGTGTGTGTAGTCTCAGTGTGGGTTTGGTGTGTGTAGTTTCAGTGTAGGTTTGGTGTGTGCTGTCTCAGTGTGGGTTTGGTGTGTGTGTAGTTTCAGTGTGGGTTTGGTGTGTGTGGTTTCAGTGTGGGTTTGGTGTGTGTAGTTTCAGTGTGGGTTTGGTGTGTGTAGTTTCAATGTGGGTTGGGTGTGTATAGTTTCAGTGTGGGTTTGGTGTGTGTAATTTCAGTGTGGGTTTGGTGTGTGTGTAGTTTAAGTGTGGTTTTGGTGTGTTTGTGGTTTAAGTGTGGGTTTGGTGTGTGTGTGGTTTCAGTGTGGGTTTGGTTTGTGTGGTCTCAGTTTCGGTTTGTTGTGTGTAGTTTCAGTGCGGGATTGGTGTGTGTGTAGTATTAATGTGGGTTTGGTGTGTGTGTTGTTTCAGTGTGGGATTGGTGTGTGAAGTTTCAGTGTGGGTTTGGTGCGTGTAGTTTCAGTGTGGGTTTGGTGTGTGTAGTTTCAGTGTGGGTTTGGTGTGTGTAGTTACAGTGTGGGTTTGGTGTGTGTAGTTTCAGTGTGGGTTTGGTGTGTGTAGTTTCAGTGTGGGTTTGGTTTGTGTGGATTCAGTGTGGGTATGGTGTGTGTAGTTTCAGTGTGGGTTTGGTGTGTGTAGTTTCAGTGTGGGTTTGGTGTGTGTGGTTTCAGTGTGGGTTTGGTGTGTGCAGTTTCAGTGTGGGTTTGGTGTGTATAGTTTCAGTGTGGGTTTGGTGTGTGTAGTTTCAGTGTTGGTTTGGTGTTTGTAGTTTCAGTGTGGGTTTGGTGTGTGTAGTTTCAATGTGGGTTTGGTGAGTGTAGATTCAGTGTGGGTTTGGTGTGTGTAGTTTCAGTGTGGATTTGGTGTGTGTGGTTTCAGTGTTGGTTTGGTGTGTGTAGATTCAGTGTGGATTTGGTGTGTGTGTGGTTTCATTGTTGGTTTGGTATGTGTGTAGTTTCAGTGTGGGTTTGGGGTGTGTAGTTTCAGTTTCGGTTTGGTGTGTGTAGTTTCTGTATGGGTTTGGTGTGTGTGTGGTCTCAGTGTGGGTTTGGTGTGTGTAGTTTCAATGTGGGTTTGGTGTGTGTAGTTTCAGTGTGGGTTTGGTGTGTATTTTCAGTGTAGGTTTGGTCTGTGTAGTTTCAGTTTGGGTTTGGTGTGTGTAATTTCAGTGTGGGTTTGGTGTTTGTAGTTTCAGTGTGGGTATGGTGTGTGTAGATTCAGTGTGGGTTTGGTGTGTGTAGTTTCAGTGTGGGATTGGTGTGTGTTTGGTTTCTGTGTGTTTGGTGTGTGTAGTTTCAGTGTGGGTTTGGTGTGTGTAGTTTCAGTGTGGGTTTGGTGTGTGTAGTTTCAGTGTGGGTTTGGTGCGTGTAGTTTCAGTGTGGTTTTGGTGTTTGCAGTTTCAGTGTGGGTTTGGTGTGTGTGTGATTTCATTGGGTTTGGTATGTGTGTAGTTTCAGTGTGGGCTTGGTGTGTGTAGTTTCAGTGTATGTTTTGTGTGTGTAGTTTCAGTGTGGGTTTGGTGTGTGTAGTTTCAGTGTGGGTTAGGTGTGTAGTTTCAGTGTTGGTTTCGTCTGTGTAGTTGCAGTATGGGTTTGGTGTGTGTAGTTTCAGTGTGGGTTTGGTGTGTGTAGATTAAGTGTAGGTTTGGTGTGTGTAGTTTCAGTGTTGGTATGGTGTGTGTAGTTTCAATGTGGGTTTGGTGTGTGTAGTTTCAGTGTGGGTTTGCTGAGTGTGTGGTTTCAGTGTGGGTTTTGTGTGTGTACTTTCAGTGTGGGTTTGGTGTGTGTAGTTTCATTGTGGGTTTGTTGTGTGTGTGGTTTCAATGGGTCTGGTATTTGTGTAGGTTCAGTCTGGGTTTGGTGTATGTAGCTTCAGTGTGGATTTGGTGTGTGTGGTTTCATTGTGGGTTTGGTGTGTGTGTAGTTTCAGTGTGGGTTTGGTCTTTGTAGTTTCAGTTTGGGTTTGGTGTGTATAGTTTCAGTATGGGTTTGGTGTGTGTGTAGTTTCAGTGTGGGTTTGGTGTGTGTAGTTTCAGTGTGGGTTTGGTGTGTGTAGTTTCGTTGTGGATTTGGTGTGTGTAGTTTCAGTTAGGGTTTGGTGTGTGTAGTTTCAGTGTGGGTTTGGTGTGTGTAGTTTCAGTGCGTTTTTGGTGTGTAGTTTCAGTGTGGGTTTGGTGTGTGTAGTTTCAGTGTGGGTTTGGTGTGTGTAGTTTCAGTGTGGGTTTGGTGTGTGTAGTTTCAGTGTGGATTTGGTGTGTGTAGTTTCAGTGTGGGTTTGGTGTGTGTAGTTTCGCTGTGGATTTGGTGTGTGTAGTTTCAGTTAGGGTTTGGTGTGTGTAGTTTCAGTGTGGGTTTGGTGTGTGTAGTTTCAGTGTGGGTTTGGTGTGTGTGTGGTATCAGTGTGGGTTTGGTTTGTGTGGACTCAGTGTGGGTTTGGTGTGTGTAGTTTCAGTGTGGGTTTGGTGTGTGTTTGGATTCAGTGTGGGTTTGGTATGTGTAGTTTCAGTGTGGGTTTGGTGCGTGTAGTTTCAGTGTGGCTTTGGTGTGTGTAGTTTCAGTGTGAGTATGGTGTGTGTGTGGTTTCAGTGTGGGTTTGGTGTGTGTAGGTTCAGTGTGGGTTTGGTGTTTGTAGTTTAAGTGTGGGTTTGGTGTGTGTAGTTTCAGTGTGGGTATGGTGTGTGTAGTTTCAGTGTGGGTTTGGTGTGTGTAGTTTCAGTGTGGGTTTGGTGTGTGTGTGGTTTCAGTGTGGGTTTGGTGTGTGTAGTTTCAGTGTGGGTTTGGTGTGTGTAGTTTCACTGTGGGTTTGGTGTGTGTGTGGTTTCAATGGGTTTGGTATGTGTGTAGGTTCAGTGTGGGTTTGGTGTGTGTAGTTTCAGTGTGGATTTTGTGTGTGTGGTTTCAGTGTGGTTTTGGTGTGTGTAGTTTCATTGTGGGTTTGGTGTGTGTAGTTTCAGTGTGGGTTTGGTCTCTGTGGTTTCAGTTTGGGTTTGGTGTGTGTAGTTTCAGTATGGGTTTGGTTTGTGTGTTTTCTCAGTGTGGGTTTGGTGTGTGTGGTTTCCGTGTGGGTTTGGTGTACGTGGTCTCAGTGTGGGTTTGTTTTGTGGAGTTTCAGTGTGCGTTTGGTGTGTGTGTAATTTCAGTGTGGGTTTGGTGTGTTTGTGGTTTCAGTGTGGTTTTGGTGTGTGTAGTTTCAGTGTGGGTTTGGTGTGTGTAGTTTCTGTGTGGGTTTGGTGTGTAGTTTCAGTGTGGATTTGGTCTGTGTAGTTTCAGTTTGGGTTTGGTGTGTGTAGTTTCAGTGTGGGTTTGGTGTGTGTAATTTCAGTGTGGGTTTGGTGTGTGTAGTTTCTGTGTGTGTTTGGTGTGTATAGTTTCGGTGTGGGTTTGGTGTGTGTAGTTTCGGTGTGGTTATGGTGTGTGTAGTTTCAGTGTGGGTTTGGTGTGTTTAGTTCAGTGTGGGTTTGGTGATTGTGTTGTTTCATTGTGGGTTTGGTGTGTGTAGTTTCAATGTGGGTTTGGTGTGTGTATTTTCAGTGTGGGTTTGGTGTGTATATGGTTTCAATGGTTTTGGTATGTGTGTAGGTTCAGTGTGGGTTTGGTGTGTGTAGTTTCAGTGTGGGTTTGGTGTGTGTAGTTTCAGTTTGGGTTTGGTGTGTGTAGTTTCGTTGTGGATTTGGTGTGTGTAGTTTCAGTGTGGGTTTGGTGTGTGTAGTTTCAGTGTGGGTTTGGTGTGTGTAGTTTCAGTGTGGGTTTGGTGTGTGTGTGGTTTCAGTGTGGGTTTGGTGTGTGTAGTTTCAGTGTGGGTTTGGTGTGTGTAGTTTCAGTGTGGGTGTGGTGTGTGTGTGGTTTCAGTGTGGGTTTGGTGTTTGTACTTTCAGTGTGGGTTTGGTGTGTGTAGTTTCAGTGTGGGTTTGGTGTGTGTAGTTTCAGTGTGGGTTTGATATGTGTTGTTTCCGTGTGGGTTTGGTGTGTGTGGTTTCAGTGTGTGTTTGGTTTGTGTGGTCTCAGTGTGGGTTTGTTGTGCGTAGTTTCAGTGTGGGTTTGTTGTGTGTGTACTTTCAGTGTGGGTTTGGTGTGTGTGTGGTTTCAGTGTGGGTTTGGTGTGTGTAGTTTCAATGTGGGTTTGATGTGTGTAGTTTCAGTGTGGGTTTGGTGTGTAGCTTCAGTGTGGGTTTGGTCTGTGTAGTTTCCGTTTGGGTTTGGTGTGTTTAGTTTCAGTGTGGTTTTGGTGTGTGTAGTTTCAGTGTGGGTTTGGTGTGTGTAGTTTCAGTGTGGGTTTGGTGTGTCTGTGGTTTCAGTGTGGGTTTGGTGTGTGTAGTTTCAGTGTGGGTTTGGTGTGTGTAGTTTCAGTGTGGGTTTGGTGTGTGTGTGGTTTCAGTGTGGGTTTGGTGTTTGAACTTTCAGTGTGGATTTTGTGTGTGTAGTTTCAGTGTGGGTTTGATGTGTGTAGTTTCAGTGTGGGTTTGATGTGTGTTGTTTCCGTGTGGGTTTGGTGTGTGTGGTTTCAGTGTGGGTTTGGTTTGTGTGGTCTCAGTGTGGGTTTGGTGTGTGTAGTTTCAGTGTGGGTTTGGTGTGTGTTTGGATTCAGTGTGGGTTTGGTATGTGTAGTTTCAGTGTGGGTTTGGTGCGTGTAGTTTCAGTGTGGCTTTGGTGTGTGTAGTTTCAGTGTGGGTTTCGTGTGTGTGTGGTTTCAGTGTGGGTTTGGTGTGTGTAGGTTCAGTGTGGGTTTGGTGTGTGTAGTTTAAGTGTGGGTTTGGTGTGTGTAGTTTCAGTTTGGGTATGGTGTGTGTAGTTTCAGTGTGGGTTTGGTGTGTGTAGTTTCAGTGTGGGTTTGGTGTGTGTGTGGTTTCAGTGTGGGTTTGGTGTGTGTAGTTTCAGTTTCGGTTTGGTGTGTGTAGTTTCTGTATGGGTTTGGTGTGTGTGTGGTCTCAGTGTGGGTTTGGTGTGTGTAGTTTCAATGTGGGTTTGGTGTGTGTAGTTTCAGTGTGGGTTTGGTGTGTATTTTCAGTGTAGGTTTGGTCTGTGTAGTTTCAGTTTGGGTTTGGTGTGTGTAATTTCAGTGTGGGTTTGGTGTTTGTAGTTTCAGTGTGGGTATGGTGTGTGTAGATTCAGTGTGGGTTTGGTGTGTGTAGTTTCAGTGTGGGATTGGTGTGTGTGTGGTTTCTGTGTGTTTGGTGTGTGTAGTTTCAGTGTGGGTTTGGTGTGTGTAGTTTCAGTGTGGGTTTGGTGTGTGTAGTTTCAGTGTGGGTTTGGTGCGTGTAGTTTCAGTGTGGGTTTGGTGTTTGCAGTTTCAGTGTGGGTTTGGTGTGTGTGCGATTTCAGTGGGTTTGGTATGTGTGTAGTTTCAGTGTGGGCTTGGTGTGTGTAGTTTCAGTGTGTGTTTTGTGTGTGTAGTTTCAGTGTGGGTTTGGTGTGTGTAGTTTCAGTGTGGGTTAGGTGTGTAGTTTCAGTGTTGGTTTCGTCTGTGTAGTTGCAGTATGGGTTTGGTGTGTGTAGTTTCAGTGTGGGTTTGGTGTGTGTAGATTAAGTGTAGGTTTGGTGTGTGTAGTTTCAGTGTTGGTATGGTGTGTGTAGTTTCAATGTGGGTTTGGTGTGTGTAGTTTCAGTGTGGGTTTGCTGAGTGTGTGGTTTCAGTGTGGGTTTGGTGTGTGTACTTTCAGTGTGGGTTTGGTGTGTGTAGTTTCATTGTGGGTTTGGTGTGTGTGTGGTTTCAATGGGTTTGGTATGTGTGTAAGTTCAGTCTGGGTTTGGTGTATGTAGCTTCAGTGTAGATTTGGTGTGTGTGGTTTCATTGTGGGTTTGGTGTGTGTGTAGTTTCAGTGTGGGTTTGGTCTTTGTAGTTTCAGTTTGGGTTTGGTGTGTGTAGTTTCAGTATGGGTTTGGTGTGTGTGTAGTTTCAGTGTGGGTTTGGTGTGTTTGTGGTTTCAGTGTGGGTTTGGTGTGTGTAGTTTCAGTGTGGGTTTGGTGTGTGTAGTTTCAGTGCGTTTTTGGTGTGTAGTTTCAGTGTGGCTTTGGTCTCTGTAGTTTCAGTTTGGGTTTGGTGTGTGTAGTTTCAGTGTGGGTTTGGTGTGTGTAGTTTCAGTGTGGATTTGGTGTGTGTAGTTTCAGTGTGGGTTTGGTGTGTGTAGTTTCGTTGTGGATTTGGTGTGTGTAGTTTCAGTTAGGGTTTGGTGTGTGTAGTTTCAGTGTGGGTTTGGTGTGTGTAGTTTCAGTGTGGGTTTCGTGTGTGTGTGGTTTCAGTGTGGGTTTGGTGTGTGTAGTTTCAGTGTGGGTTTGGTGTGTGTAGTTTCAGTGTGGGTGTGGTGTGTGTGTGGTTACAGTGTGGGTTTGGTGTTTGTACTTTCAGTGTGGGTTTGGTGTGTGTAGTTTCAGTGTGGGTTTGGTGTGTGCAGTTTCAGTGTGGGTTTGATATGTGTTGTTTCCGTGTGGGTTTGGTGTGTGTGGTTTCAGTGTGTGTTTGGTTTGTGTGGTCTCAGTGTGGGTTTGTTGTGCGTAGTTTCAGTGTGGGTTTGTTGTGTGTGTAGTTTTACTGTGGGTTTGGTGTGTGTGTGGTTTCAGTGTGGGTTTGGTGTGTGTAGGTTCAGTGTGGGTTTGGTGTGTGTAGTTTAAGTGTGGGTTTGGTGTGTGTAGTTTCAGTGTGGGTATGGTGTGTGTAGTTTCAGTGTGGGTTTGGTGTGTGTAGTTTCAGTGTGGGTTTGGTGTGTGTGTGGTTTCAGTGTGGGTTTGGTGTGTGTAGTTTCAGTTTCGGTTTGGTGTGTGTAGTTTCTGTATGGGTTTGGTGTGTGTGTGGTCTCAGTGTGGGTTTGGTGTGTGTAGTTTCAATGTGGGTTTGGTGTGTGTAGTTTCAGTGTGGGTTTGGTGTGTATTTTCAGTGTAGGTTTGGTCTGTGTAGTTTCAGTTTGGGTTTGGTGTGTGTAATTTCAGTGTGGGTTTGGTGTTTGTAGTTTCAGTGTGGGTATGGTGTGTGTAGATTCAGTGTGGGTTTGGTGTGTGTAGTTTCAGTGTGGGATTGGTGTGTGTGTGGTTTCTGTGTGATTGGTGTGTGTAGTTTCAGTGTGGGTTTGGTGTGTGTAGTTTCAGTGTGGGTTTGGTGTGTGTAGTTTCAGTGTGGGTTTGGTGCGTGTAGTTTCAGTGTGGGTTTGGTGTTTGCAGTTTCAGTGTGGGTTTGGTGTGTGTGTGATTTCAGTGGGTTTGGTATGTGTGTAGTTTCAGTGTGGGCTTGGTGTGTGTAGTTTCAGTGTGTGTTTTGTGTGTGTAGTTTCAGTGTGGGTTTGGTGTGTGTAGTTTCAGTGTGGGTTAGGTGTGTAGTTTCAGTGTTGGTTTCGTCTGTGTAGTTGCAGTATGGGTTTGGTGTGTGTAGTTTCAGTGTGGGTTTGGTGTGTGTAGATTAAGTGTAGGTTTGGTGTGTGTAGTTTCAGTGTTGGTATGGTGTGTGTAGTTTCAATGTGGGTTTGGTGTGTGTAGTTTCAGTGTGGGTTTGCTGAGTGTGTGGTTTCAGTGTCGGTTTGGTGTGTGTACTTTCAGTGTGGGTTTGGTGTGTGTAGTTTCATCGTGGGTTTGGTGTGTGTGTGGTTTCAATGGGTTTGGTATGTGTGTAAGTTCAGTCTGGGTTTGGTGTATGTAGCTTCAGTGTAGATTTGGTGTGTGTGGTTTCATTGTGGGTTTGGTGTGTGTGTAGTTTCAGTGTGGGTTTGGTCTTTGTAGTTTCAGTTTGGGTTTGGTGTGTGTAGTTTCAGTATGGGTTTGGTGTGTGTGTAGTTTCAGTGTGGGTTTGGTGTGTTTGTGGTTTCAGTGTGGGTTTGGTGTGTGTAGTTTCAGTGTGGGTTTGGTGTGTGTAGTTTCAGTGCGTTTTTGGTGTGTAGTTTCAGTGTGGCTTTGGTCTCTGTAGTTTCAGTTTGGGTTTGGTGTGTGTAGTTTCAGTGTGGGTTTGGTGTGTGTAGTTTCAGTGTGGATTTGGTGTGTGTAGTTTCAGTGTGGGTTTGGTGTGTGTAGTTTCGTTGTGGATTTGGTGTGTGTAGTTTCAGTTAGGGTTTGGTGTGTGTAGTTTCAGTGTGGGTTTGGTGTGTGTAGTTTCAGTGTGTGTTTCGTGTGTGTGTGGTTTCAGTGTGGGTTTGGTGTGTGTAGTTTCAGTGTGGGTTTGGTGTGTGTAGTTTCAGTGTGGGTGTGGTGTGTGTGTGGTTTCAGTGTGGGTTTGGTGTTTGTACTTTCAGTGTGGGTTTGGTGTGTGTAGTTTCAGTGTGGGTTTGGTGTGTGCAGTTTCAGTGTGGGTTTGATATGTGTTGTTTCCGTGTGGGTTTGGTGTGTGTGGTTTCAGTGTGTGTTTGGTTTGTGTGGTCTCAGTGTGGGTTTGTTGTGCGTAGTTTCAGTGTGGGTTTGTTGTGTGTGTAGTTTCACTGTGGGTTTGGTGTGTGTGTGGTTTCAGTGTGGGTTTGGTGTGTGTAGTTTCAATGTGGGTTTGGTGTGTGTAGTTTCAGTGTGGGTTTGGTGTGTAGCTTCAGTGTGGGTTTGGTCTGTGTAGTTTCCGTTTGGGTTTGGTGTGTTTAGTTTCAGTGTGGGTTTGGTGTGTGTAGTTTCAGTGTGGGTTTGGTGTGTGTAGTTTCAGTGTGGGATTGGTGTGTCTGTGGTTTCAGTGTGGGTTTGGTGTGTGTAGTTTCAGTGTGGGTTTGGTGTGTGTAGTTTCAGTGTGGGTTTGGTGTGTGTGTGGTTTCAGTGTGGGTTTGGTGTTTGAACTTTCAGTGTGGGTTTGGTGTGTGTAGTTTCAGTGTGGGTTTGATGTGTGTAGTTTCAGTGTGGGTTTGATGTGTGTTGTTTCCGTGTGGGTTTGGTGTGTGTGGTTTCAGTGTGGGTTTGGTTTGTGTGGTCTCAGTGTGGGTTTGGTGTGTGTAGTTTCAGTGTGGGTTTGGTGTGTGTTTGGATTCAGTGTGGGTTTGGTATGTGTGGTTTCAGTGTGGGTTTGGTGCGTGTAGTTTCAGTGTGGCTTTGGTGTGTGTAGTTTCAGTGTGAGTTTGGTGTGTGTGTGGTTTCAGTGTGGGTTTGGTGTGTGTAGGTTCAGTGTGGGTTTGCTGTGTGTAGTTTAAGTGTGGGTTTGGTGTGTGTAGTTTCAGTGTGGGTATGGTGTGTGTAGTTTCAGTGTGGGTTTGGTGTGTGTAGTTTCAGTGTGGGTTTGGTGTGTGTGTGGTTTCAGTGTGGGTTTGGTGTGTGTAGTTTCAGTGTGGGTTTGGTGTGTGTAGTTTCACTGTGGGTTTGGTGTGTGTGTGGTTTCAGTGGGTTTGGTATGTGTGTAGGTTCAGTGTGGGTTTGGTGTGTGTAGTTTCAGTGTGGATTTTGTGTGTGTGGTTTCAGTGTGGGTTTGGTGTGTGTAGTTTCACTGTGGGTTTGGTGTGTGTAGTTTCAGTGTGGGTTTGGTCTCTGTGGTTTCAGTTTGGGTTTGGTGTGTGTAGTTTCAGTATGGGTTTGGTTTGTGTGTTTTCTCAGTGTGGGTTTGGTGTGTGTGGTTTCAGTGTGGGTTTGGTGTACGTGGTCTCAGTGTGGGTTTGTTTTGTGGAGTTTCAGTGTGCGTTTGGTGTCTGTATAATTTCAGTGTGGGTTTGGTGTGTTTGTGGTTTCAGTGTGGTTTTGGTGTGTGTGGTTTCAGTGTGGGTTTGGTGTGTGTAGTTTCTGTGTGGGTTTGGTGTGTAGTTTCAGTGTGGGTTTGGTCTTTGTAGTTTCAGTTTGGGTTTGGTGTGTGTAGTTTCAGTATGGGTTTGGTGTGTGTGTAGTTTCAGTGTGGGTTTGGTGTGTTTGTGGTTTCAGTGTGGGTTTGGTGTGTGTAGTTTCAGTGTGGGTTTGGTGTGTGTAGTTTCAGTGCGTTTTTGGTGTGTAGTTTCAGTGTGGCTTTGGTCTCTGTAGTTTCAGTTTGGGTTTGGTGTGTGTAGTTTCAGTGTGGGTTTGGTGTGTGTAGTTTCAGTGTGGATTTGGTGTGTGTAGTTTCAGTGTGGGTTTGGTGTGTGTAGTTTCGTTGTGGATTTGGTGTGTGTAGTTTCAGTTAGGGTTTGGTGTGTGTAGTTTCAGTGTGGGTTTGGTGTGTGTAGTTTCAGTGTGTGTTTCGTGTGTGTGTGGTTTCAGTGTGGGTTTGGTGTGTGTAGTTTCAGTGTGGGTTTGGTGTGTGTAGTTTCAGTGTGGGTGTGGTGTGTGTGTGGTTTCAGTGTGGGTTTGGTGTTTGTACTTTCAGTGTGGGTTTGGTGTGTGTAGTTTCAGTGTGGGTTTGGTGTGTGCAGTTTCAGTGTGGGTTTGATATGTGTTGTTTCCGTGTGGGTTTGGTGTGTGTGGTTTCAGTGTGTGTTTGGTTTGTGTGGTCTCAGTGTGGGTTTGTTGTGCGTAGTTTCAGTGTGGGTTTGTTGTGTGTGTAGTTTCACTGTGGGTTTGGTGTGTGTGTGGTTTCAGTGTGGGTTTGGTGTGTGTAGTTTCAATGTGGGTTTGGTGTGTGTAGTTTCAGTGTGGGTTTGGTGTGTAGCTTCAGTGTGGGTTTGGTCTGTGTAGTTTCCGTTTGGGTTTGGTGTGTTTAGTTTCAGTGTGGGTTTGGTGTGTGTAGTTTCAGTGTGGGTTTGGTGTGTGTAGTTTCAGTGTGGGATTGGTGTGTCTGTGGTTTCAGTGTGGGTTTGGTGTGTGTAGTTTCAGTGTGGGTTTGGTGTGTGTAGTTTCAGTGTGGGTTTGGTGTGTGTGTGGTTTCAGTGTGGGTTTGGTGTTTGAACTTTCAGTGCGGGTTTGGTGTGTGTAGTTTCAGTGTGGGTTTGATGTGTGTAGTTTCAGTGTGGGTTTGATGTGTGTTGTTTCCGTGTGGGTTTGGTGTGTGTGGTTTCAGTGTGGGTTTGGTTTGTGTGGTCTCAGTGTGGGTTTGGTGTGTGTAGTTTCAGTGTGGGTTTGGTGTGTGTTTGGATTCAGTGTGGGTTTGGTATGTGTGGTTTCAGTGTGGGTTTGGTGCGTGTAGTTTCAGTGTGGCTTTGGTGTGTGTAGTTTCAGTGTGAGTTTGGTGTGTGTGTGGTTTCAGTGTGGGTTTGGTGTGTGTAGGTTCAGTGTGGGTTTGCTGTGTGTAGTTTAAGTGTGGGTTTGGTGTGTGTAGTTTCAGTGTGGGTATGGTGTGTGTAGTTTCAGTGTGGGTTTGGTGTGTGTAGTTTCAGTGTGGGTTTGGTGTGTGTGTGGTTTCAGTGTGGGTTTGGTGTGTGTAGTTTCAGTGTGGGTTTGGTGTGTGTAGTTTCACTGTGGGTTTGGTGTGTGTGTGGTTTCAGTGGGTTTGGTATGTGTGTAGGTTCAGTGTGGGTTTGGTGTGTGTAGTTTCAGTGTGGATTTTGTGTGTGTGGTTTCAGTGTGGGTTTGGTGTGTGTAGTTTCACTGTGGGTTTGGTGTGTGTAGTTTCAGTGTGGGTTTGGTCTCTGTGGTTTCAGTTTGGGTTTGGTGTGTGTAGTTTCAGTATGGGTTTGGTTTGTGTGTTTTCTCAGTGTGGGTTTGGTGTGTGTGGTTTCAGTGTGGGTTTGGTGTACGTGGTCTCAGTGTGGGTTTGTTTTGTGGAGTTTCAGTGTGCGTTTGGTGTCTGTATAATTTCAGTGTGGGTTTGGTGTGTTTGTGGTTTCAGTGTGGTTTTGGTGTGTGTGGTTTCAGTGTGGGTTTGGTGTGTGTAGTTTCTGTGTGGGTTTGGTGTGTAGTTTCAGTGTGGATTTGGTCTGTGTAGTTTCAGTTTGGGTTTGGTGTGTGTAGTTTCAATGTGGGTTTGGTGTGTGTAATTTCAGTGTGGGTTTGGTGTGTGTAGTTTCTGTGTGTGTTTGGTGTGTATAGTTTCGGTGTGGGTTTGGAGTGTGTAGTTTCGGTGTGGGTATGGTGTGTGTAGTTTCAGTGTGGGTTTGGTGTGTTTATTTCAGTGTGGGTTTGGTGATTGTGTTGTTTAATTGTGGGTTTTGTGTGTGTAGTTTCAATGTGGGTTTGGTGTGTGTATTTTCAGTGTGGGTTTGGTGTGTATATAGTTTCAATGGTTTTGGTATGTGTGTAGGTTCAGTGTGGGTTTGGTGTGTGTAGTTTCAGTGTGGGTTTGGTGTGTGTAGTTTCAGTTTGGGTTTGGTGTGTGTAGTTTCGTTGTGGATTTGGTGTGTGTAGTTTCAGTGTGGGTTTGGTGTGTGTAGTTTCAGTGTGGGTTTGGTGTGTGTAGTTTCAGTGTGGGTTTGGTGTGTGTGTGGTTTCAGTGTGGGTTTGGTGTGTGTAGTTTCAGTGTGGGTTTGGTGTGTGTAGTTTCAGTGTGGGTGTGGTGTGTGTGTGGTTAAAGTGTGGGTTTGGTGTTTGTACTTTCAGTGTGGGTTTGGTGTGTGTAGTTTCAGTGTGGGTTTGGTGTGTGTAGTTTCAGTGTGGGTTTGATATGTGTTGTTTCCGTGTGGGTTTCGTGTGTGTGGTTTCAGTGTGTGTTTGGTTTGTGTGGTCTCAGTGTGGGTTTGTTGTGCGTAGTTTCAGTGTGGGTTTGTTGTGTGTGTAGTTTCAGTGTGGGTTTGGTGTGTGTGTGGTTTCAGTGTGGGTTTGGTGTGTGTAGTTTCAATGTGGGTTTGGTGTGTGTAGCTTCAGTGTGGGTTTGGTGTGTAGCTTCAGTGTGGGTTTGGTCTGTGTAGTTTCCGTTTGGGTTTGGTGTGTTTAGTTTCAGTGTGGTTTTGGTGTGTGTAGTTTCAGTGTGGGTTTGGTGTGTGTAGTTTCAGTGTGGGTTTGGTGTGTCTGTGGTTTCAGTGTGGGTTTGGTGTGTGTAGTTTCAGTGTGGGTTTGGTGTGTGTAGTTTCAGTGTGGGTTTGGTGTGTGTGTGGTTTCAGTGTGGGTTTGGTGTTTGAACTTTCAGTGTGGGTTTGGTGTGTGTAGTTTCAGTGTGGGTTTGATGTGTGTAGTTTCAGTGTGGGTTTGATGTGTGTTGTTTCCGTGTGGGTTTGGTGTGTGTGGTTTCAGTGTGGGTTTGGTTTGTGTGGTCTCAGTGTGGGTTTGGTGTGTGTAGTTTCAGTGTGGGTTTGGTGTGTGTTTGGATTCAGTGTGGGTTTGGTATGTGTAGTTTCAGTGTGGGCTTGGTGCGTGTAGTTTCAGTGTGGCTTTGGTGTGTGTAGTTTCAGTGTGGGTTTGGTGTGTGTGTGGTTTCAGTGTGGGTTTGGTGTGTGTAGGTTCAGTGTGCGTTTGGTGTGTGTTGTTTAAGTGTGGGTTTGGTGTGTGTAGTTTCAGTGTGGGTATGGTGTGTGTAGTTTCAGTGTGGTTTTGGTGTGTGTAGTTTCAGTGTGGGTTTGGTGTGTGTGTGGTTTCAGTGTGGGTTTGGTGTGTGTAGTGTCAGTGTGGGTTTGGTGTGTGTAGTTTCACTGTGGGTTTGTTGTGTGTGTGGTTTCAATGGGTTTGGTATGTGTGTAGGTTCAGTGTGGGTTTGGTGTGTGTAGTTTCAGTGTGGATTTTGTGTGTGTGGTTTCAGTGTGGATTAGGTGTGTGTAGTTTCACTGTTGGTTTGGTGTGTGTAATTTCAGTGTGGGTTTGGTCTCTGTGGTTTCAGTTTGGGTTTGGTGTGTTTAGTTTCAGTATGGGTTTGGTTTGTGTGTTTTCTCAGTGTGGGTTTGGTGTGTGTCGTTTCAGTTTGGGTTTGGTGTATGTGGTCTCAGTGTGGGTTTGTTTTGTGGAGTTTCAGTGTGCGTTTGGTGTGTGTGTAATTTCAGTGTGGGTTTGGTGTGTTTGTGGTTTCAGTGTGGTTTTGGTGTGTGTAGTTTCAGTGTGGGTTTGGTGTGTGTAGTTTCTGTGTGGGTTTGGTGTGTAGTTTCAGTGTGGATTTGGTCTGTGTAGTTTCAGTTTGGGTTTGGTGTGTGTAGTTTCAGTGTGGGTTTGGTGTGTGTAATTTCAGTGTGGGTTTGGTGTGTGTAGTTTCTGTGTGTGTTTGGTGTGTATAGTTTCGGTGTGGGTTTGGTGTGTGTAGTTTCGGTGTGGGTATGGTGTGTGTAGTTTCAGTGTGGGTTTGGTGTGTTTAGTTCAGTGTGGGTTTGGTGATTGTGTTGTTTCATTGTGGGTTTGGTGTGTGTAGTTTCAATGTGGGTTTGGTTTGTGTATTTTCAGTGTGGGTTTGGTGTGTATATGGTTTCAATGGTTTTGGTATGTGTGTAGGTTCAGTGTGGGTTTGGTGTGTGTAGTTACAGTGTGGATTTGGTGTGTGTGGTTTCATTGTGGGTTTGATGTGTGTAGTTTCATTGTGGGTTTGGTGTGTGTAGTTTCAGAGTGGGTATGGTGTGCGTAGTTTCAGTGAGGGTTTGGTGTGTAGTTTCAGTGTGGGTTTGGTATGTGTCTAGTTTCAGTGTGGGTTTGGTCTCTGTAGTTTCAGTTTGGGTTTGGTGTGTATTGTATCAGTATGGGTTTGCTTTGTGTGTGGTCTCAGTGTGGGATTGCTGTGTGTGGTTTCAGTGTGGGTTTGGTGTACGTGGTCTCAGTGTGGTTTTGTTTTGTGGAGTTTCAGTGTGCGTTTGGTGTGTGTGTGGTCTCAGTGTGGGTTTGGTGTGTGTAGTTTCAGTGTTGGTTTGGTGTTTGTAGTTTCAGTGTGGGTTTGGTGTGTGTAGTTTCAATGTGGGTTTGGTGAGTGTAGATTCAGTGTGGGTTTGGTGTGTGTAGTTTCAGTGTGGATTTGGTGTGTGTGGTTTCAGTGTTGGTTTGGTGTGTGTAGATTCAGTGTGGATTTGGTGTATGTGGTTTCATTGTTGGTTTGGTATGTGTGTAGTTTCAGTGTGGTTTGGTGTGTGTAGTTTCAGTTTCGGTTTGGCGTGTGTAGTTTCAGTATGGGTTTGGTGTGTGTGTGGTCTCAGTGTGGGTTTGGTGTGTGTAGTGTCAATGTGGGTTTGGTGTGTGTCGTTTCAGTGTGGGTTTGGTGTGTATTTTCAGTGTAGGTTTGGTCTGTGTAGTTTCAGTTTGGGTTTGGTGTGTGTAGTTTCAGTGTGGGTTTGGTGTTTGTAGTTTCAGTGTGCGTTTGGTGTGTGTAGTTTCAGTGTGTGTTTGGTGTGTGTAGTTTCAGTGTGGGTTTGGTGTGTGTGTGGTTTCTGTGTGTTTGGTGTGTGTAGTTTCAGTGTGGGTTTGGTGTGTGTGGTTTCAGTGTGGGTTTGGTGTGTGTAGTTTCAGTGTGTGTTTGGTGTGTGTAGTTTCAGTGTGGGTTTGGTGTTTGCAGTTTCAGTGTGGGTTTGGTGTGTGTGTGATTTCAGTTGGTTTGGTATGTGTGTAGTTTCAGTGTGGGCTTGGTGTGTGTAGTTTCAGTGTGTGTTTTGTGTGTGTAGTTTCAGTGTGGGTTTGGTGTGTGTAGTTTCAGTGTGGGTTAGGTGTGTAGTTTCAGTGTTGGTTTCGTCTGTGTAGTTGCAGTTTGGGTTTGGTGTGTGTAGTTTCAGTGTGGGTTTGGTGTGTGTTGATTAAGTGTAGGTTTGGTGTGTGTAGTTTCAGTGTGGGTAAGGTGTGTGTAGTTTCAATGTGGGTTTGGTGTGTGTAGTTTCAGTGTGGGTTTGCTGTGTGTGTGGTTTCAGTGTGGGTTTGCTGTGTGAACTTTCAGTGTGGGTTTGGTGTGTGTAGTTTCATTGTGGGTTTGGTGTGTGTGTGGTTTCAATGGGTTTGGTATGTGTGTAGGTTCAGTCTGGGTTTGGTGTGTGTAGCTTCAGTGTGGATTTGGTGTGTGTGGTTTCATTGTGGGTTTGGTGTGTGTGTAGTTTCAGTGTGGGTTTGGTCTCTGTAGTTTCAGTTTGGGTTTGGTGTGTGTAGTTTCAGTATGGGTTTGGTGTGTGTGTAGTTTCAGTGTGGGTTTGGTGTGTTTGTGGTTTCAGTGTGGGTTTGGTGTGTGTAGTTTCAGTGTGGGTTTGGTGTGTGTAGTTTCAGTGCGTGTTTGGTTTGTAGTTTCAGTGTGGCTTTGGTCTCTGTAGTTTCAGTTTGTGTTTGGTGTGTGTAGTTTCAGTGTGGGTTTGGTGTGTGTAGTTTCAGTGTGGGTTTGGTGTGTGTAGTTTCAGTGTGGGTTTGGTGTGTGTAGTTTCGTTGTGGATTTGGTGTGTGTAGTTTCAGTGTGGGTTTGGTGTGTGTAGTTTCAGTGTGGTTTTGGTGTGTGTAGTTTCAGTGTGGGTTTGGTGTGTGTGTGGTTTCAGTGTGGGTTTGGTGTGTGTAGTTTCAGTGTGGGTTTGGTGTGTGTATTTTCAGTGAGGGTGTGGTGTGTGTGAGGTTTCAGTGTGGGTTTGGTGTTTGTACTTTCAGTGTGGGTTTGGTGTGTGTAGTTTCAGTGTGGGTTTGGTGTGTGTGTAGTCTCAGTGTGGGTTTGGTGTGTGTGTGTGGTCTCAATGTGGGTTTAGTGCGTGTAGTTTCAGTGTAGTTTTGGTGTGTGTTGTTTTACTGTGGGTTTGGCGTGTGTAGTCTCTTTGTGGTTTTGGAGTGTATATTTTCAGTGTGGGTTTGTTGTGCTTGTGAAATCTCAGCGTGGGTTTGGTGTGTGTAATTTCAGTTTGGGTTTGGTGTGTGTATAGTTTCAGTGTAGGTTTGGTGTATGTAGTTTCAGTGTGGGTTTGGTGTGTGTAGTCTCAATGTGGGTTTGGTGTGTGTAGTTTCACTGTAGGTTTGGTTTGTGTAGTTTCAGTGTCGGTTTGATGTGCGTGTATTTTCAGTGTGGGTTTGGTGTGTGTGGTTTCAGTGTGGGTTTGGTGTGTGTAGTTTCAGTGTGGGTTTGGTGTGTGTTGTTTCAGTGTGGGTTTGGTGAGTGTAGTTTCAGTGTGGGTTTGGTGTGTGTAGTTTCAGTGTAGATTTGGTGCGTGTGGTTTCTGTGGGTTTGGTGTGTGTAGTCTCAGTGTGGGTTTGGTGCGTGTAGTTTCAGCGTGGGTTTGGTGTGTGTAGTTTCAGTGTAGATTTGGTGCGTGTGGTTTCTGTCGGTTTGTTGTGTGTAGTCTCAGTGTGGGTTTGGTGTGTGTGGTCTCAGTGTGGGTTTCGTGTGTGTAGTCTGAGTGTTGGTTTGGTGCGTGTGGTCTCAGTGTGGGTTTGGTGTGAATGTAGTTTCTGTGTGGGTTTGGTGTGTGTGATTTCAGTGTGGGTTTGGTGTGTATAGTCTCAGTGTGGGTTTGGTGTATGTGTAGTTTCAGTGTGGGTTTGGTGTGTGTGGTTTCAGCGTGGGTTTGGTGTGTGTGGTTTCAGTGTGGGTTTCGTGTGTGTGGTCTCAGTGTGGCCTTGGTGTGTGTAGTTTCAGTGTGGAATTGGTTTGTGTAGTTTCAGTGTGGGTTTGCTGTGTCTAGTTTCAGTGTGGGTTTGGTGTGTGTAGTCTCAGTTTGGGTTTGGTGTGTGTAATTTCAGTGTGGGTTTGATGTGTGTGTGGTTTCAGTGTGGGTTTGGTGTGTGTAGTTTCAGTGTGGGTTTGGTGTATGTAGTTTCAGTGTGGGTTTGTTGTGTGTGTGGTTTCAGTGGGTTTGGTATGTGTGTAGTTTCAGTGTGGGTTTGGTGTGTGTAGTTTCAGTGTGGGTTTGGTGTGTGTAGTTTCAGTGTGGGTTTGGTGTGTGTAGTTTCAGTGTGGGTTTGGTGTGTAGTTTCAGTGTGGGTTTGGTCTGTGTAGTTTCAGTTTGGGTTTGGTGTGTGTAGTTTCAGTGTTGGTTTTGTGTGTGTAGTTTCAGTGTGGGTTTGGTGTGTGTAGTTTCAGTGTGGGTTTGGTGTGTGGAGTTTCAGTGTGGGTTTGGTGTGTGTGTGGTTTCAGTGTGGTTTTGGTGTGTGTAGTTTCAGTGTCGGTTTGGTGTGTCTAGTTTCAGTGTGGGTTTGGTGTGTGTAGTTTCAGTGTGGGTTTGGTGTGTGTGTGTTTTCAGTGGGTTTGGTAGGTGTGTAGTTTCAGTGTGGGTTTGGTGTGTGTAGCCTCAGTGTGGTTTGGTGTGTGTTGTCTCAATGTGGATTTGGTATGTGTGGTCTCAGTGTGTGTTTGGTGTGTGTAGTCTTTGTGTGGGTTTGGTGTGTGTCGCCTCAGTGCGGGTTTGGTGTGTGTGTAGTCTCAGTGTGGGTTTGGTGTGTTTAGTTTCAGTGTGGGTTTGGTGTGTGTAGTTTCAGTGTGGGTTTGGTATGTGTTTTGTTTCAGTGTGGGTTTGGTGTGTGTAGTTTCAGTGTGGATTTGGTGTGTGTGGTTTCAGTGAGGGTTTGGTGTGTGTGGTCTCAGTGTGGGTTTGGTGTGTGTGGTTTCAGTGTGGGCTTGGTGTGTGTGGTCTCAGTGTGGGCATGGTGTGTATAGTCTCAGTGTGGGTTTGGTGTGTGTAGTCTCAGTGTGGGTTTGGTGTGTGTTGTCTCAGTGTGGGTTTGGTTTGTGTGTAGTCTCAGTGTGGGTTTGATGTGTGTGGTTTCAGTGTGGGTTTGGTGTGTGTAGTCTCATTGTGGGTTTGGTGTGTGTGGTCTCTGTGTGCGTTTGGTGTGTGTAGTCTTTGTGTGGGTTTGGTGTGTGTAGCCTCAGTGTGGGTTTGGTGTGTGTTGTCTCAGTGTGGGTTTGGTATGTGTGGTCTCAGTGTGCGATTGGTGTGTGTAGTCTTCGTGTTGGTTTGGTGTGTGTAGCCTCAGTGTGGATTTGGTGTGTGTGTAGTCTCAGTGTGGGTTTGGTGTGTGTGTGTGGTCTCAATGTGGGTTTAGTGCGTGTAGTTTCAGTGTAGTTTTGGTGTGTGTAGTTTTACTGTGGGTTTGGCGTGTGTAGTCTCATTGTGGTTTTGGAGTGTATATTTTCAGTGTGGGTTTGGTGTGCTTGTGTAGTCTCAGTGTGGGTTTGGTGTGCGTAATTTCAGTTTGGGTTTGGTGTGTGTATAGTTTCAGTGTAGGTTTGGTGTGTGTAGTCTCAGTGTGGGTTTGGTGTGTGTTTAGTTTCAGTGTGGGTTTGGTGTGTGTGTAGTTTCAGTGTGGGTTTGGTGTGTGTGGTCTCAGTGTGAGTTTAGTGTGTGTAGTCTCAGTGTGGGTTTTGTGTGTGTAGTCTCAGTGTGGGTTTGGTATGTGTAGTCTCAGTCTGGGTTTGGTGTGTGTGTAGTCTCATTTTGGGTTTAGTGTGTGTGTAGTTTCAGTGTTGGTTTGGTGAGTGTGTTTTAGTCTGGGTTTGGTGTGTGTGTGGTCTCAGTGTGGGTTTGGTGTGTATAGTTTCAGTGTAGGTTTGGTGTGAGTAGTCTCAGTGTGGTTTTGGTGTGTGTGTAGTTTCAGTGTGGGTTTGGTGTGTGTGGTTTCATTGTGGGTAGGGTGTGTGTTTTGTCAGTGTGGGTTTGGTGTGTGTGTAGTCTCAGTGTGGGTTTGGTGTGTGTGTAGTCTCAGTGTCTGTTTGGTGTGTGTGTGGTCTCAGTGTGGGTTTGGTGTGTGTGTGGTCTCAGTGTGGGTTTGGTGTGTGTGTGGTCTCAGTGTGGGTTTGGTGTGTGTGTCGTCTCAGTGTGGGTTTGGTGTGTCTAGTTTCAGTGTAGGTTTGGTGTGTACAGTTTCACTGTGGGTTTGGTGTGTATAGTCTCAGTGTGGGTTTGGTGTGTGTGTGGTCTCAGTGTGGGTTTGGTGTGTATAGTTTCGTTCTGGGTTTGGTGTGTGTGTAGTTTCAGAGTGGGTTTGTTGTGTGTGTAGTTTCAGTGTGGGTTTGGTGTGTGTATAGTTTCAGTGTGGGTTTGGTGTGTGTAGTTTCAGTCTGGGTTTGGTGTGTGTGTAGTCTCAGTGTGGGTTTGGTATGTGTAGTTTCAGTCTGGGTTTGGTGTGTGTAGTTTCACTGTGGGTTTGGTGTGTGTAGTTTCAGTGTGGGTTTGGTGTTTGTGTGGTCTCAGTGTGGGTTTGGTGTGTGTAGTTTCAGTGTGGGTTTCGTTTGTGTAGTTTCAGTGTGGGTTTGGTGTGTGTAGTTTCAGTGTGGGTTTGGTGTGTGTGGTATAAGTCTGGGTTTGGTGTGTGTAGTTTCACTGAGGGTTTGATGTGTGTAGTTTCACTGAGGGTTTGGTGTGTGTAGTCTCAGTGTGGGTTTGGTGTGTGTGTGGTCTCAGTGTGGGTTTGGTGTGTGTAGTTTCAGTGTAGGTTGGTGTATACAGTTTCACTGTGGGTTTGTTGTGTATAGTCTCAGTGGGGGTTTGGTGTGTGTGTGGTCTCAGTGTGGGTTTGGCGTGTGTAGTTTCAGTGTGGGTTTTGTGTGTGTGTAGTTTCAGTGTGGATTTGTAGTGTGTGTAGGTTCAGTGTGGGTTTGGTGTGTGTATAGTTTAAGTGTGGGTTTGGTGTGTGTAGTCTCAGTGTGGGTTTGGTATGTGTAGTTTCAGTCTGGGTTTGATGTGTGTAGTTTCACTGTGGGTTTGGTGTGTGTAGTTTCAGTGTGGGTTTGGTGTGTGTAGTTTCACTGGGTGTTTGGTGTGTGTAGTTTCCGTGTGGGTTTGGTGTGTGTGTGGTCTTAGTGTGGGTTTGGTGTGTGTAGTTTCAGTGTGGGTTTGGTATGTGTTTTGTTTCAGTGTGGGTTTGGTGTGTGTAGTTTCAGTGTGGATTTGGTGTGTGCGGTTTCAGTGTGGGTTTTGTGTGTGTGGTCTCAGTGTGGGTTTGGTGTGTGTGGTTTCAGTGTGGGTTTGGTGTGTGTGGTCTAAGTGTGGGCATGGTGTGTATAGTCTCAGTGTGGGTTTGGTGTGTGTAGTCTCAGTGTGGGTTTGGTGTGTGTAGTCTCAGTGAGGGTTTGGTGTGTGTGTAGTCTCAGTGTGTGTTTGGTGTGTGTGGTTTCAGTGTGGGTTTGGTGTGTGTAGTCTCATTGTGGGTTTTGTGTGTGTGGTCTCAGTGTGCGTTTGGTGTGTGTAGTCTTTGTGTGGGTTTGGTGTGTGTAGCCTCAGTGTGGGTTTGGTGTGTGTTGTCTCAGTGTGGGTTTGGTATGTGTGGTCTCAGTGTGCGCTTGGTGTGTGTAGTCTTTGTGTGGGTTTGGTGTGTGTAGCCTCAGTGTGGGTTTGGTGTGTGTGTAGTCTCAGTGTGGGTTTGGTGTGTGTGTGTGGTCTCAATGAGGGTTTAGTGCGTGTAGTTTCAGTGTAGTTTTGGTGTGTGTAGTTTTACTGTGGGTTTGGCGTGTGTAGTCTCATTGTGGTTTTGGAGTGTTTATTTTCAGTGTGGGTTTGGTGTGCTTGTGTAGTCTCAGTGTGGGTTTGGTGTGTGTAATTTCAGTTTGGGTTTGGTGTGTGTATAGTTTCAGTGTAGGTTTGGTGTGTGTAGTCTCAGTGTGGGTTTGGTGTGTGTTTAGATTGAGTGTGGGTTTGGTGTGTGTGGTCTCAGTGTGGGTTTGGTGTGTGTGGTCTCAGTGTGAGTTTGGTGCGTGTAGTCTCAGTGTGGGTTTTGTGTGTGTAGTCTCAGTGTGGGTTTGGTATGTGTAGTCTCAGTCTGGGTTTGGTGTGTGTGTAGTCTCATTGTTGGTTTAGTGTGTTTGTAGTTTCAGTGTGGGTTTGGTGAGTGTGTTTTAGTCTGGGTTTGGTGTGTGTGTGGTCTCAGTGTGGGTTTGGTGTGTGTAGTTTCAGTGTAGGTTTGGTGTGAGTAGTCTCAGTGTGGTTTTGGTGTGTGTGTAGTTTCAGTGTGGGTTTGGTGTGTGTGATTTCATTGTGGGTAGGGTGTGTGTTTTGTCAGTGTGGGTTTGGTGTGTGTGTAGTCTCAGTGTGGGTTTGGTGTGTGTGTAGTCTCAGTGTGGGTTTGGTGTGTGTGTGGTCTCAGTGTGGGTTTGGTGTGTGTGTAGTCTCAGTGTGGGTTTGGTGTGTGTGTGGTCTCAGTGTGGGTTTGGTGTGTGTGTCGTCTCATTGTAGGTTTGGTGTGTCTAGTTTCAGTGTAGGTTTGGTGTGTACAGTTTCACTGTGGGTTTGGTGTGTACAGTCTCAGTGTGGGTTTGGTGTGTGTGTGGTCTCAGTGTGGGTTTGGTGTGTGTAGTTTCGTTCTGGGTTTGGTGTGTGTGTAGTTTCAGAGTGGGTTTGTTGTGTGTGTAGTTTCAGTGTGGGTTTGGTGTGTGTATAGTTTCAGTGTGGGTTTGGTGTGTGTAGTTTCAGTCTGGGTTTGGTGTGTGTGTAGTCGCAGTGTGGGTTTGGTATGTGTAGTTTCAGTCTGGGTTTGGTGTGTGTAGTTTCACTGTGGGTATGGTGTGTGTAGTTTCAGTGTGGGTTTGGTGTTTGTGTGGTCTCAGTGTGGGTTTGGTGTGTGTAGTTTCAGTGTGGATTTCGTTTGTGTAGTTTGTGTGGGTTTGGTGTGTGTAGTTTCAGTGTGGGTTTGGTGTGTGTGGTATAAGTCTGGGTTTGGTGTGTGTAGTTTCACTGAGGGTTTGGTGTGTGTAGTTTCACTGAGGGTTTGGTGTGTGTAGTCTCAGTGTGGGTTTGGTGTGTGTGTGGTCTCAGTGTGGGTTTGGCATGTGTAGTTTCAGTGTGGATTTGGTGTGAGTGGTCTCAGTGTGTGTTTGGTGTGTGTAGTCTCAGTGTGGGTTTTGTGTGTTTTGTCTCAGTGTGGGTTTGGTGTGTGTGTAGTCTCATTGTGGGTTTGGTGTGTGTGTGGTTTTAATGTTGGTTTGTTGTGTGTAGTTTCAGTGTAGGTTTGGTGTGTGTAGTCTCAGTGTGCGTTTCGTGTGTGTGTGTAGTTTCAGTGTAGGTTTGGTGTGTGTTGTCTCAGTGTGGGTTTCGTGTGTGTGTAGTTTCAGTGTGGGTTTGGTGTGTGTGGTTTCAGTGTGGGTTTGGTGTGTGTGGTCTCAGTGTTGGTTTGGTGTGTGTGTAGTTTCAGTGTGGATTTATAGTGTGTGGTTTCAGTGTGGGTTTGGTGTGTGTGGTCTCAGTGTGGGTTTGATGTGTGTGTGGTCTCAGTGTGGGTTTGGTGTGTGTAGTTTCAGTGTAGGTTTGTTGTGTACAGTTACACCGTGGGTTCGGTGTGCATAGTCTCAGTGTGCGTTTGGTGTTTGTGTAGTTTCAGTGTGGGTTTGGTGTTTGTTGTTTCAGTGTGGGTTTGGTGTGTGTGGTCTCAGTGTGGGTTTGGTGTGTGTGGTTTCAGTGTGGGTTTGATGTATGTGGTCTCAGTGTGGGTTTGGTGTGTGTGTAGTTTCAGTGTGGGTTTGGTGTGTGTGGTTTCAGTGTGGGTTTGGTGTGTGTGGTTTCAGTGTTGGTTGGGTGTATGTGGTCTCAGTGTGGTTTTTGTGTGTATAGTCTCAGTGTGGGTTTGGTGTATGTGTAGTTTCAGTGTGGGTTTGGTGTGTGTGGTTTCAGTGTGGGTTTGGTGTGTGTGGTTTCAGTGTGGGTTTTGTGTGTGTGGTCTCAGTGTGGCCTTGGTGTGTGTCGTTTCAGTGTGGATTTGGTTTGAGTAGTTTCAGTGTGGGTTTGCTGTGTCTAGTTTCAGTGTGGGTCTGGTGTGTGTAGTCTCAGTGTGGGTTTGGTGTGTGTAGTTGCACTGTAGGTTTTGTGTGCGTAGTCTCAGTGTGGGTTTGGTGTGTGTAGTCTCAGTGTGGGTTTGTTGTGCGTAGTTTCACTGTGGGTGTGGTGTGTGTAGTCTCAGTGTGGGTTTGGTGTGTGTGTGGTTTCAGTGTGGGTTTGGTGTGTTTAGTTTCAGTGTAGGTTTGGTGTGTGTAGTTTTCGTGTGTGTTTGTTGTGTGTAGTCTCAGTGTGGGTTTGGTGTGTGTACTTTCAGTGTGGGTTTGGTGTGTGTGTGGTCTCAGTGTGGTCTTGGTGTGTGAAGTTTCAGTGTGGGTTTGGATTGTGTAGTTTCAGTGTGGGTTTGATGTGTGTAATTTCAGTGTGGGTTTGGTGTGTGTAGTCTCAGTGTGGGTTTGGTGTGTGTAGTTTCACTGTAGGTTTGGTGTGTGTAGTCTCAGTGTGGGTTTGGTGTGTGTAGTTTCAGTGTGGGTTTGGTGTGTGTAGTTTCACTGTGGGTTTGGTGTGTGTAGTTTCAGTGTGGGTTTGGTGTGTGTAGTTTCACTGGGTGTTTGGTGTGTGTAGTTTCAGTGTGGGTTTGGTGTGTGTAGTTTCACTGGGTGTTTGGTGTGTGTAGTTTCAGTGTGGGTTTGGTGTGTGTAGTTTCACTGTGGGTTTGGTGTGTGTAGTTTCAGTGTGGGTTTGGTGTGTGTAGTTTCACTGGGTGTTTGGTGTGTGTAGTTTCAGTGTGGGTTTGGTGTGTGTGTGGTCTCAGTGTGGGTTTGGTGTGTGTAGTTTCAGTGTAGGTTTGGCATGTGTAGTTTCATTGTGCGTTTGGTGTATGTAGTCTCAGTGTGGGTTTGGAGTGTGTGTGGTCTCAGTGTGGGTTTTGTGTGTGTAGTTTCAGTGTGGGTTTGGTGGGTGTGTAGTTTCAGTGTGGTTTTGCTGTGTGTGTAGTTTCAGTGTGGGTTTGGTGTTTGTACAGTTTCAGTGTGGATTTGGTTTGTGTGTGTGGTTTCAATGTGGGTTTGTTGTGAGTAGTTTCAGTGTGGGTTTGGTGTGTGTGTAGTTTCAGTGTGGGTTTGGTGTGTGTAGTTTCACTGTGCGTTTGGTGTGTGTAATTTCAGTGTGGGTTTGGTGTGCGTAGTTTCACTGGAGGTTTGGTGTGTGTAGATTCAGTGTGGGTTTGGTCTGTGTAGTTTCAGTGTGGGTTTGGCGTGTGTAGTTTCAGTGTGGGCTTGGTGTGTGTGTAGTTTCAGTGTGCGATTGGGCTGTGTAGACTCAGTTTGGGTTTGGTTTGTATAGTCTCAGTGTGGGTTTGGTGTGTGTGTAGTCTCAGTGTGGGTTTGGTGCTGGTAGTTTCACTGTGGGTTTGGTGTGTTTAGTTTCAGTGTGGGTTTGGTGTGTGTAGTTTCACTGTGGGTTTGGTGTGTGTAGTTTCAGTGTGGGTTTGGTGTGTGTAGTTTCAGTGTGGGTTTGGTGTTTGTGTGTTGTTTCAGTGTGGGTTTGGTGTGTGTCAACTCAATGTGGGTTTGGTGTGTGTAGTCTCAGTGTGGGCTTGGTGTGTATGTGGTTTCAGTGTGGGTTTTGTGTGTGTGTAGTTTCACTGTGTGTTTGGTGTGTGTGAGGTCTCAGTGTGGGTTTCGTTTGTGTAGTCTCAGTGTGCGTTTGGTGTGTGTAGTTTCAGTGTGGGTTTGGTGTGTGTGGATTCAGTGAGGGTTTGGTGTGTGTAGTCTCAATGTGGGTTTGGAGTGTGTAGTTTCACTGTAGGTTTGGTGTGTGTAGTTTCAGTGTGGGTTTGGTGTGTGTGTAGTTTCAGTGTGGGTTTGGTGTGTGTGGTTTCAGTGTGGGATTGGTGTGTGTATTTTCAGTGTGGGTTTGGTGTGTGTTGTTTCAGTGTGGGTTTGGTTTGTGTAGTTTCAGTGTGGGTTTGGTGTGTGTAGTTTCAGTGTAGATTTGGTGCGTGTGGTTTCTATGGGTTTGGTGTGTGTAGTCTCAGTGTGGGTTTGGTGTGTGTAGTTTCAGTGTGGGTTTGGTGTGTGTAGTTTCAGTGTAGATTTGGTACGTGTGGTTTCTGTGGGTTTGGTGTGTGTAGTCTCAGTGTGGGTTTGGCGTGTGTGGTCTCACTGTGGTTTTGGTGTGTGTAGTCTCAGTGTGGGTTTGGTGTGTGTGGTCTCTGTGTGGGTTTGGTGTGTGTGTAGTTTCAGTGTGGGTTTGGTGTGTGTGGTTTCAGTGTGGGTTTGGTGTGTGTGGTTTCAGTGTGTGTTTGGTGTATGTGGTCTCAGTGTGGGGTTGGTGTGTGTAGTCTCAGTGTGGGTTTGGTGTATGTGTAGTTTCAGTGTGGGTTTGGTGTGTGTGGTTTCAGTGTGGGTTTTGTGTGTGTGGTCTCAGTGTGGCCTTTGTGTGTGTAGTTTCAGTGTGCATTTGGTTTGTGTAGTTTCAGTGTGTGTTTGCTGTGTCTAGTTTCAGTGTGGGTTTGGTGTGTGTAGTCTCAGTGTGGGTTTGGTGTGCGTAGTTTCAGTGTGGGTTTGGTGTGTGTAGTTTCACTGTGGGTTTGGTGTGCGTAGTTTCAGTGTGGGTTTGGTGTGTGTAATTTCACTGTGAGTTTGGTGTGTGTAGTCTCAGTGTGGGTTTGATGTGTGTAGTTTCACTGTGGGTGTGGTGTGTGTAGTCTCAGTGTGGGTTTGGTGTGTGTGTGGCCTCAGTGTGGGTTTGGTGTGTTTACTTTCAGTGTAGGTTTGGTGTGTGTTGTCTTCGTGTGTGTTTGGTGTGTGTAGTCTCAGTGTGGGTTTGGTGTGTGTAGTTTCAGTGTGGGTTTGGTGTGTGTGTGGTCTCAGTGTGGTCTTGGTGTGTGTAGTTTCAGTGTGGGTTTGGTTTGTGTAGTTTCAGTGTGGGTTTGCTGTGTCTAGTTTCAGTGTGGGTTTGGTGTGTGTAGTCTCAGTGTGGGTTTGGTGTGTGTAGTTTCACTGAAGGTTTGGTGTGTGTAGTCTCATTGTGGGTTTGGTGTGTGTAATTTCAGTGCGGGTTTGGTGTCTGTAGTTTCCCTGTCGGTTTGGTGTGCGTAGTTTCAGTGTGGGTTTGGTGTGTGTTATTTCACTGTGGGTTTGGTGTGTGTAGTTACTGTGTGGGTTTGGTGTGTGTAGTTTCAGTGTGGGTTGGTGTGTGTAGTTTCAGTGTGGCTTTGGTGTGTGTAGTTTCAGTGTCGGTTTGGTGTGTGTAGTTTCAGTGTTGGTTTGGTATGTGTAGTTTCAGTGTAGATTTTATGTGTGTGACTTCTGTGTGTTTGATGTGTATAGTATCAGTGTGGGTTTGGTGTGTGTGGTCTCAGTGTGGGTTTGGTGTGTGTGTAGTCTCAGTGTGGGTTTGGTATGTGTGTAGGTACAGTGTGGGTTTCGTGTGTGTGTGGTTTCAGTGGGGGTTTTGTGTGTGTAGTCTAAATGTAGGTTTGGTGTGTGTAGTTTCAGTGTGCGTTTGGTGTGTGTAGTTCCAGTGTGGGTTTGGTGTGTGTAGTTTCAGTGTGGGTTTGGTGTGTCTGGTTTCAGTGTGTGTTTGGTATGTGTGTAGTTTCAGTGTGCAGTTGGTGTGTGTAGTTTCAGTCTGGATTTGGTGTGGTGTGGTTTCTGTCGGTTTGGTGTGTTTAGTCTCAGTGTGGGTTTGGTGTGTGTGGTCTCATTATGGGTTTGGTGTGTGTGTAGTTTCAGTGTGGATTTGGTGTGAGTGGTCTCAGTGTGTGTTTGGTGTGTGTAGTCTCAGTGTGGGTTTTGTGTGTTTTGTCTCAGTGTGGGTTTGGTGTGTGTGTAGTCTCATTGTGGGTTTGGTGTGTGTGTGGTTTTAATGTTGGTTTGTTGTGTGTAGTTTCAGTGTAGGTTTGGTGTGTGTAGTCTCAGTGTGCGTTTCGTGTGTGTGTGTAGTTTCAGTGTAGGTTTGGTGTGTGTTGTCTCAGTGTGGGTTTCGTGTGTGTGTAGTTTCAGTGTGGGTTTGGTGTGTGTGGTTTCAGTGTGGGTTTGGTGTGTGTGGTCTCAGTGTTGGTTTGGTGTGTGTGTAGTTTCAGTGTGGATTTATAGTGTGTGGTTTCAGTGTGGGTTTGGTGTGTGTGGTCTCAGTGTGGGTTTGATGTGTGTGTGGTCTCAGTGTGGGTTTGGTGTGTGTAGTTTCAGTGTAGGTTTGTTGTGTACAGTTACACCGTGGGTTCGGTGTGCATAGTCTCAGTGTGCGTTTGGTGTTTGTGTAGTTTCAGTGTGGGTTTGGTGTTTGTTGTTTCAGTGTGGGTTTGGTGTGTGTGGTCTCAGTGTGGGTTTGGTGTGTGTGGTTTCAGTGTGGGTTTGATGTATGTGGTCTCAGTGTGGGTTTGGTGTGTGTGTAGTTTCAGTGTGGGTTTGGTGTGTGTGGTTTCAGTGTGGGTTTGGTGTGTGTGGTTTCAGTGTTGGTTGGGTGTATGTGGTCTCAGTGTGGTTTTTGTGTGTATAGTCTCAGTGTGGGTTTGGTGTATGTGTAGTTTCAGTGTGGGTTTGGTGTGTGTGGTTTCAGTGTGGGTTTGGTGTGTGTGGTTTCAGTGTGGGTTTTGTGTGTGTGGTCTCAGTGTGGCCTTGGTGTGTGTCGTTTCAGTGTGGATTTGGTTTGAGTAGTTTCAGTGTGGGTTTGCTGTGTCTAGTTTCAGTGTGGGTCTGGTGTGTGTAGTCTCAGTGTGGGTTTGGTGTGTGTAGTTGCACTGTAGGTTTTGTGTGCGTAGTCTCAGTGTGGGTTTGGTGTGTGTAGTCTCAGTGTGGGTTTGTTGTGCGTAGTTTCACTGTGGGTGTGGTGTGTGTAGTCTCAGTGTGGGTTTGGTGTGTGTGTGGTTTCAGTGTGGGTTTGGTGTGTTTAGTTTCAGTGTAGGTTTGGTGTGTGTAGTTTTCGTGTGTGTTTGTTGTGTGTAGTCTCAGTGTGGGTTTGGTGTGTGTACTTTCAGTGTGGGTTTGGTGTGTGTGTGGTCTCAGTGTGGTCTTGGTGTGTGAAGTTTCAGTGTGGGTTTGGATTGTGTAGTTTCAGTGTGGGTTTGATGTGTGTAATTTCAGTGTGGGTTTGGTGTGTGTAGTCTCAGTGTGGGTTTGGTGTGTGTAGTTTCACTGTAGGTTTGGTGTGTGTAGTCTCAGTGTGGGTTTGGTGTGTGTAGTTTCAGTGTGGGTTTGGTGTGTGTAGTTTCACTGTGGGTTTGGTGTGTGTAGTTTCAGTGTGGGTTTGGTGTGTGTAGTTTCACTGGGTGTTTGGTGTGTGTAGTTTCAGTGTGGGTTTGGTGTGTGTAGTTTCACTGGGTGTTTGGTGTGTGTAGTTTCAGTGTGGGTTTGGTGTGTGTAGTTTCACTGTGGGTTTGGTGTGTGTAGTTTCAGTGTGGGTTTGGTGTGTGTAGTTTCACTGGGTGTTTGGTGTGTGTAGTTTCAGTGTGGGTTTGGTGTGTGTGTGGTCTCAGTGTGGGTTTGGTGTGTGTAGTTTCAGTGTAGGTTTGGCATGTGTAGTTTCATTGTGCGTTTGGTGTATGTAGTCTCAGTGTGGGTTTGGAGTGTGTGTGGTCTCAGTGTGGGTTTTGTGTGTGTAGTTTCAGTGTGGGTTTGGTGGGTGTGTAGTTTCAGTGTGGTTTTGCTGTGTGTGTAGTTTCAGTGTGGGTTTGGTGTTTGTACAGTTTCAGTGTGGATTTGGTTTGTGTGTGTGGTTTCAATGTGGGTTTGTTGTGAGTAGTTTCAGTGTGGGTTTGGTGTGTGTGTAGTTTCAGTGTGGGTTTGGTGTGTGTAGTTTCACTGTGCGTTTGGTGTGTGTAATTTCAGTGTGGGTTTGGTGTGCGTAGTTTCACTGGAGGTTTGGTGTGTGTAGATTCAGTGTGGGTTTGGTCTGTGTAGTTTCAGTGTGGGTTTGGCGTGTGTAGTTTCAGTGTGGGCTTGGTGTGTGTGTAGTTTCAGTGTGCGATTGGGCTGTGTAGACTCAGTTTGGGTTTGGTTTGTATAGTCTCAGTGTGGGTTTGGTGTGTGTGTAGTCTCAGTGTGGGTTTGGTGCTGGTAGTTTCACTGTGGGTTTGGTGTGTTTAGTTTCAGTGTGGGTTTGGTGTGTGTAGTTTCACTGTGGGTTTGGTGTGTGTAGTTTCAGTGTGGGTTTGGTGTGTGTAGTTTCAGTGTGGGTTTGGTGTTTGTGTGTTGTTTCAGTGTGGGTTTGGTGTGTGTCAACTCAATGTGGGTTTGGTGTGTGTAGTCTCAGTGTGGGCTTGGTGTGTATGTGGTTTCAGTGTGGGTTTTGTGTGTGTGTAGTTTCACTGTGTGTTTGGTGTGTGTGAGGTCTCAGTGTGGGTTTCGTTTGTGTAGTCTCAGTGTGCGTTTGGTGTGTGTAGTTTCAGTGTGGGTTTGGTGTGTGTGGATTCAGTGAGGGTTTGGTGTGTGTAGTCTCAATGTGGGTTTGGAGTGTGTAGTTTCACTGTAGGTTTGGTGTGTGTAGTTTCAGTGTGGGTTTGGTGTGTGTGTAGTTTCAGTGTGGGTTTGGTGTGTGTGGTTTCAGTGTGGGATTGGTGTGTGTATTTTCAGTGTGGGTTTGGTGTGTGTTGTTTCAGTGTGGGTTTGGTTTGTGTAGTTTCAGTGTGGGTTTGGTGTGTGTAGTTTCAGTGTAGATTTGGTGCGTGTGGTTTCTATGGGTTTGGTGTGTGTAGTCTCAGTGTGGGTTTGGTGTGTGTAGTTTCAGTGTGGGTTTGGTGTGTGTAGTTTCAGTGTAGATTTGGTACGTGTGGTTTCTGTGGGTTTGGTGTGTGTAGTCTCAGTGTGGGTTTGGCGTGTGTGGTCTCACTGTGGTTTTGGTGTGTGTAGTCTCAGTGTGGGTTTGGTGTGTGTGGTCTCTGTGTGGGTTTGGTGTGTGTGTAGTTTCAGTGTGGGTTTGGTGTGTGTGGTTTCAGTGTGGGTTTGGTGTGTGTGGTTTCAGTGTGTGTTTGGTGTATGTGGTCTCAGTGTGGGGTTGGTGTGTGTAGTCTCAGTGTGGGTTTGGTGTATGTGTAGTTTCAGTGTGGGTTTGGTGTGTGTGGTTTCAGTGTGGGTTTTGTGTGTGTGGTCTCAGTGTGGCCTTTGTGTGTGTAGTTTCAGTGTGCATTTGGTTTGTGTAGTTTCAGTGTGTGTTTGCTGTGTCTAGTTTCAGTGTGGGTTTGGTGTGTGTAGTCTCAGTGTGGGTTTGGTGTGCGTAGTTTCAGTGTGGGTTTGGTGTGTGTAGTTTCACTGTGGGTTTGGTGTGCGTAGTTTCAGTGTGGGTTTGGTGTGTGTAATTTCACTGTGAGTTTGGTGTGTGTAGTCTCAGTGTGGGTTTGATGTGTGTAGTTTCACTGTGGGTGTGGTGTGTGTAGTCTCAGTGTGGGTTTGGTGTGTGTGTGGCCTCAGTGTGGGTTTGGTGTGTTTACTTTCAGTGTAGGTTTGGTGTGTGTTGTCTTCGTGTGTGTTTGGTGTGTGTAGTCTCAGTGTGGGTTTGGTGTGTGTAGTTTCAGTGTGGGTTTGGTGTGTGTGTGGTCTCAGTGTGGTCTTGGTGTGTGTAGTTTCAGTGTGGGTTTGGTTTGTGTAGTTTCAGTGTGGGTTTGCTGTGTCTAGTTTCAGTGTGGGTTTGGTGTGTGTAGTCTCAGTGTGGGTTTGGTGTGTGTAGTTTCACTGAAGGTTTGGTGTGTGTAGTCTCATTGTGGGTTTGGTGTGTGTAATTTCAGTGCGGGTTTGGTGTCTGTAGTTTCCCTGTCGGTTTGGTGTGCGTAGTTTCAGTGTGGGTTTGGTGTGTGTTATTTCACTGTGGGTTTGGTGTGTGTAGTTACTGTGTGGGTTTGGTGTGTGTAGTTTCAGTGTGGGTTGGTGTGTGTAGTTTCAGTGTGGCTTTGGTGTGTGTAGTTTCAGTGTCGGTTTGGTGTGTGTAGTTTCAGTGTTGGTTTGGTATGTGTAGTTTCAGTGTAGATTTTATGTGTGTGATTTCTGTGTGTTTGATGTGTATAGTATCAGTGTGGGTTTGGTGTGTGTGGTCTCAGTGTGGGTTTGGTGTGTGTGTAGTCTCAGTGTGGGTTTGGTATGTGTGTAGGTACAGTGTGGGTTTCGTGTGTGTGTGGTTTCAGTGGGGGTTTTGTGTGTGTAGTCTAAATGTAGGTTTGGTGTGTGTAGTTTCAGTGTGCGTTTGGTGTGTGTAGTTCCAGTGTGGGTTTGGTGTGTGTAGTTTCAGTGTGGGTTTGGTGTGTCTGGTTTCAGTGTGTGTTTGGTATGTGTGTAGTTTCAGTGTGCAGTTGGTGTGTGTAGTTTCAGTCTGGATTTGGTGTGGTGTGGTTTCTGTCGGTTTGGTGTGTTTAGTCTCAGTGTGGGTTTGGTGTGTGTGGTCTCATTATGGGTTTGGTGTGTGTGTAGTTTCAGTGTGGATTTGGTGTGAGTGGTCTCAGTGTGTGTTTGGTGTGTGTAGTCTCAGTGTGGGTTTTGTGTGTTTTGTCTCAGTGTGGGTTTGGTGTGTGTGTAGTCTCATTGTGGGTTTGGTGTGTGTGTGGTTTTAATGTTGGTTTGTTGTGTGTAGTTTCAGTGTAGGTTTGGTGTGTGTAGTCTCAGTGTGCGTTTCGTGTGTGTGTGTAGTTTCAGTGTAGGTTTGGTGTGTGTTGTCTCAGTGTGGGTTTCGTGTGTGTGTAGTTTCAGTGTGGGTTTGGTGTGTGTGGTTTCAGTGTGGGTTTGGTGTGTGTGGTCTCAGTGTTGGTTTGGTGTGTGTGTAGTTTCAGTGTGGATTTATAGTGTGTGGTTTCAGTGTGGGTTTGGTGTGTGTGGTCTCAGTGTGGGTTTGATGTGTGTGTGGTCTCAGTGTGGGTTTGGTGTGTGTAGTTTCAGTGTAGGTTTGTTGTGTACAGTTACACCGTGGGTTCGGTGTGCATAGTCTCAGTGTGCGTTTGGTGTTTGTGTAGTTTCAGTGTGGGTTTGGTGTTTGTTGTTTCAGTGTGGGTTTGGTGTGTGTGGTCTCAGTGTGGGTTTGGTGTGTGTGGTTTCAGTGTGGGTTTGATGTATGTGGTCTCAGTGTGGGTTTGGTGTGTGTGTAGTTTCAGTGTGGGTTTGGTGTGTGTGGTTTCAGTGTGGGTTTGGTGTGTGTGGTTTCAGTGTTGGTTGGGTGTATGTGGTCTCAGTGTGGTTTTTGTGTGTATAGTCTCAGTGTGGGTTTGGTGTATGTGTAGTTTCAGTGTGGGTTTGGTGTGTGTGGTTTCAGTGTGGGTTTGGTGTGTGTGGTTTCAGTGTGGGTTTTGTGTGTGTGGTCTCAGTGTGGCCTTGGTGTGTGTCGTTTCAGTGTGGATTTGGTTTGAGTAGTTTCAGTGTGGGTTTGCTGTGTCTAGTTTCAGTGTGGGTTTGGTGTGTGTAGTCTCAGTGTGGGTTTGGTGTGTGTAGTTGCACTGTAGGTTTTGTGTGCGTAGTCTCAGTGTGGGTTTGGTGTGTGTAGTCTCAGTGTGGGTTTGTTGTGCGTAGTTTCACTGTGGGTGTGGTGTGTGTAGTCTCAGTGTGGGTTTGGTGTGTGTGTGGTTTCAGTGTGGGTTTGGTGTGTTTAGTTTCAGTGTAGGTTTGGTGTGTGTAGTTTTCGTGTGTGTTTGTTGTGTGTAGTCTCAGTGTGGGTTTGGTGTGTGTACTTTCAGTGTGGGTTTGGTGTGTGTGTGGTCTCAGTGTGGTCTTGGTGTGTGAAGTTTCAGTGTGGGTTTGGTTTGTGTAGTTTCAGTGTGGGTTTGATGTGTCTAATTTCAGTGTGGGTTTGGTGTGTGTAGTCTCAGTGTGGGTTTGGTGTGTGTAGTTTCACTGTAGGTTTGGTGTGTGTAGTCTCAGTGTGGGTTTGGTGTGTGTAGTTTCAGTGTGGGTTTGGTGTGTGTAGTTTCACTGTGGGTTTGGTGTGTGTAGTTTCAGTGTGGGTTTGGTGTGTGTAGTTTCACTGGGTGTTTGGTGTGTGTAGTTTCAGTGTGGGTTTGGTGTGTGTGTGGTCTCAGTGTGGGTTTGGTGTGTGTAGTTTCAGTGTAGGTTTGGCATGTGTAGTTTCATTGTGCGTTTGGTGTATGTAGTCTCAGTGTGGGTTTGGAGTGTGTGTGGTCTCAGTGTGGGTTTTGTGTGTGTAGTTTCAGTGTGGGTTTGGTGGGTGTGTAGTTTCAGTGTGGTTTTGCTGTGTGTGTAGTTTCAGTGTGGGTTTGGTGTTTGTACAGTTTCAGTGTGGATTTGGTTTGTGTGTGTGGTTTCAATGTGGGTTTGTTGTGAGTAGTTTCACTGTGCGTTTGGTGTGTCTAATTTCAGTGTAGGTTTGGTGTGCGTAGTTTCACTGGAGGCTTGGTGTGTGTATTTTCAGTGTGGGTTTGGTCTGTGTAGTTTCAGTGTGGGTTTGGCGTGTGTAGTTTCAGTGTGGGCTTGGTGTGTGTGTAGTTTCAGTGTGCGATTGGGCTGTGTAGACTCAGTTTGGGTTTGGTTTGTATAGTCTCAGTGTGGGTTTGGTGTGTGTGTAGTCTCAGTGTGGGTTTGGTATGTGTAGTCTCAGTCTGGGTTTGGTGTGTGTGTAGTCTCATTGTTGGTTTAGTGTGTTTGTAGTTTCAGTGTTGGTTTGGTGAGTGTGTTTTAGTCTGGGTTTGGTGTGTGTGTGGTCTCAGTGTGGGTTTGGTGTGTGTAGTTTCAGTGTAGGTTTGGTGTGAGTAGTCTCAGTGTGGTTTTGGTGTGTGTGTAGTTTCAGTGTGGGTTTGGTGTGTGTGGTTTCATTGTGGGTAGGGTGTGTGTTTTGCCAGTGTGGGTTTGGTGTGTGTGTAGTCTCAGTGTGGGTTTGGTGTGTGTGTAGTCTCAGTGTGGGTTTGGTGTGTGTGTGGTCTCAGTGTGGGTTTGGTGTGTGTGTAGTCTCAGTGTGGGTTTGGTGTGTGTGTGGTCTCAGTGTGGGTTTGGTGTGTGTGTCGTCTCAGTGTGGGTTTGGTGTGTCTAGTTTCAGTGTAGGTTTTGTGTGTACAGTTTCACTGTGGGTTTGGTGTGTATAGTCTCAGTGTGGGTTTGGTGTGTGTGTGGTCTCAGTGTGGGTTTGGTGTGTGTAGTTTCGTTCTGGGTTTGGTGTGTGTGTAGTTTCAGAGTGGGTTTGTTGTGTGTGTAGTTTCAGTGTAGGTTTGGTGTGTGTATAGTTTCAGTGTGGGTTTGGTGTGTGTAGTTTCAGTGTGGGTTTCGTTTGTGTAGTTTCAGTGTGGGTTTGGTGTGTGTAGTTTCAGTGTGGGTTTGGTGTGTGTGGTATAAGTCTGGATTTGGTGTGTGTAGTTTCACTGAGGGTTTGGTGTGTGTAGTTTCACTGAGGGTTTGGTGTGTGTAGTCTCAGTGTGGGTTTGGTGTGTGTGTGGTCTCAGTGTGGGTTTGGCATGTGTAGTTTCAGTGTGGGTTTTGTGTGTGTGTAGTTTAAGTGTGGGTTTGGTGTGTGTGTAGTCTCAGTGTGGGTTTGGTATGTGTAGTTTCAGTCTGGGTTTGATGTGTGTAGTTTCACTGTGGGTTTGGTGTGTGTAGTTTCAGTGTGGGTTTGGTGTGTGTAGTTTCACTGGGTGTTTGGTGTGTGTAGTTTCAGTGTGGGTTTGGTGTGTGTGTGGTCTCAGTGTGAGTTTGGTGTGTGTAGTTTCAGTGTAGGTTTGGCATGTGTAGTTTCATTTTGCGTTTGGTGTATGTAGTCTCAGTGTGGGTTTGGAGTGTGTGTGGTCTCAGTGTGGGTTTTGTGTGTGTAGTTTCAGTGTGGGTTTGGTGGGTGTGTAGTTTCAGTGTGGTTTTGCTGTGTGTGTAGTTTCAGTGTGGGTTTGGTGTTTGTACAGTTTCAGTGTGGATTTGGTTTGTGTGTGTGGTTTCAATGTGGGTTTGTTGTGAGTAGTTTCACTGTGCGTTTGGTGTGTGTGTAGTTTCAGTGTGGGTTTGGTGTGTGTAGTTTCACTGTGCGTTTGGTGTGTGTAATTTCAGTGTGGGTTTGGTGTGCGTAGTTTCACTGGAGGTTTGGTGTGTGTAGATTCAGTGTGGGTTTGGTCTGTGTAGTTTCAGTGTAGGTTTGGCGTGTGTAGTTTCAGTGTGGGCTTGGTGTGTGTGTAGTTTCAGTGTGCGATTGGGCTGTGTAGACTCAGTTTGGGTTTGGTTTGTATAGTCTCAGTGTGGGTTTGGTGTGTGTGTAGTCTCAGTGTGGGTTTGGTGCTGGTAGTTTCACTGTGGGTTTGGTGTGTTTAGTTTCACTGTGGGTTTGGTGTGTGTAGTTTCACTGTGGGTTTGGTGTGCGTAGTTTCAGTGTGGGTTTGGTGTGTGTAGTTTAGGTGTGGGTTTGGTGTGTGTGTGTTGTTTCAGTGTGGGTTTGGTGTGTGTCAGCTCAATGTGGGTTTGGTGTGTGTAGTCTCAGTGTGGGCTTGGTGTGTGTGTGGTTTCAGTGTGGGTTTTGTGTGTGTGTAGTTTCACTGTGTGTTTGGTGTGTGTGAGGTCTCAGTGTGGGTTTCGTTTGTGTAGTCTCAGTGTGCGTTTGGTGTGTGTAGTTTCAGTGTGGGTTTGGTGTGTGTGGATTCAGTGAGGGTTTGGTGTGTGTAGTCTCAATGTGGGTTTGGAGTGTGTAGTTTCACTGTAGGTTTGGTGTGTGTAGTTTCAGTGTGGGTTTGGTGTGTGTGTAGTTTCAGTGTGGGTTTGGTGTGTGTGGTTTCAGTGTGGGATTGGTGTGTGTATTTTCAGTGTGGGTTTGGTGTGTGTTGTTTCAGTGTGGGTTTGGTTTGTGTAGTTTCAGTGTGGGTTTGGTGTGTGTAGTTTCAGTGTAGATTTGGTGCGTGTGGTTTCTATGGGTTTGGTGTGTGTAGTCTCAGTGTGGGTTTGGTGTGTGTAGTTTCAGTGTGGGTTTGGTGTGTGTAGTTTCAGTGTAGATTTGGTACGTGTGGTTTCTGTGGGTTTGGTGTGTGTAGTCTCAGTGTGGGTTTGGTGTGTGTGTCGTCTCAGTGTGGGTTTGGTGTGTCTAGTTTCAGTGTAGGTTTGGTGTGTACAGTTTCACTGTGGGTTTGGTGTGTATAGTCTCAGTGTGGGTTTGGTGTGTGTGTGGTCTCAGTGTGGGTTTGGTGTGTGTAGTTTCGTTCTGGGTTTGGTGTGTGTGTAGTTTCAGAGTGGGTTTGTTGTGTGTGTAGTTTCAGTGTAGGTTTGGTGTGTGTATAGTTTCAGTGTGGGTTTGGTGTGTGTAGTTTCAGTCTGGGTTTGGTGTGTGTGTAGTCGCATTGTGGGTTTGGTATGTGTAGTTTCAGTCTGGGTTTGGTGTGTGTAGTTTCACTGTGGGTTTGGTGTGTGTAGTTTCAGTGTGGGTTTGGTGTTTGTGTGGTCTCAGTGTGGGTTTGGTGTGTGTAGTTTCAGTGTGGATTTCGTTTGTGTAGTTTCAGTGTGGGTTTGGTGTGTGTAGTTTCAGTGTGGGTTTGGTGTGTGTGGTATAAGTCTGGGTTTGGTGTGTGTAGTTTCACTGAGGGTTTGGTGTGTGTAGTTTCACTGAGGGTTTGGTGTGTGTAGTTTCAGTGTAGGTTTGGCATGTGTAGTTTCATTGTGCGTTTGGTGTATGTAGTCTCAGTGTGGGTTTGGAGTGTGTGTGGTCTCAGTGTGGGTTTTGTGTGTGTAGTTTCAGTGTGGGTTTGGTGGGTGTGTAGTTTCAGTGTGGTTTTGCTGTGTGTGTAGTTTCAGTGTGGGTTTGGTGTTTGTACAGTTTCAGTGTGGATTTGGTTTGTGTGTGTGGTTTCAATGTGGGTTTGTTGTGAGTAGTTTCAGTGTGGGTTTGGTGTGTGTGTAGTTTCAGTGTGGGTTTGGTGTGTGTAGTTTCACTGTGCGTTTGGTGTGTGTAGATTCAGTGTGGGTTTGGTCTGTGTAGTTTCAGTGTGGGTTTGGCGTGTGTAGTTTCAGTGTGGGCTTGGTGTGTGTGTAGTTTCAGTGTGCGATTGGGCTGTGTAGACTCAGTTTGGGTTTGGTTTGTATAGTCTCAGTGTGGGTTTGGTGTGTGTGTAGTCTCAGTGTGGGTTTGGTGCTGGTAGTTTCACTGTGGGTTTGGTGTGTTTATTTTCACTGTGGGTTTGGTGTGTGTAGTTTCACTGTGGGTTTGGTGTGCGTAGTTTCAGTGTGGGTTTGGTGTGTGTAGTTTCAGTGTGGGTTTGGTGTGTGTGTGTTGTTTCAGTGTGGGTTTGGTGTGTGTCAGCTCAATGTGGGTTTGGTGTGTGTAGTCTCAGTGTGGGCTTGGTGTGTGTGTGGTTTCAGTGTGGGTTTTGTGTGTGTGTAGTTTCACTGTGTGTTTGGTGTGTGTGAGGTCTCAGTGTGGGTTTCGTTTGTGTAGTCTCAGTGTGCGTTTGGTTTGTGTAGTTTCAGTGTGGGTTTGGTGTGTGTGGATTCAGTGAGGGTTTGGTGTGTGTAGTCTCAATGTGGGTTTGGAGTGTGTAGTTTCACTGTAGGTTTGGTGTGTGTAGTTTCAGTGTGGGTTTGGTGTGTGTGTAGTTTCAGTGTGGGTTTGGTGTGTGTGGTTTCAGTGTGGGATTGGTGTGTGTATTTTCAGTGTGGGTTTGGTGTGTGTTGTTTCAGTGTGGGTTTGGTTTGTGTAGTTTCAGTGTGGGTTTGGTGTGTGTAGTTTCAGTGTAGATTTGGTGCGTGTGGTTTCTATGGGTTTGGTGTGTGTAGTCTCAGTGTGGGTTTGGTGTGTGTAGTTTCAGTGTGGGTTTGGTGTGTGTAGTTTCAGTGTAGATTTGGTACGTGTGGTTTCTGTGGGTTTGGTGTGTGTAGTCTCAGTGTGGGTTTGGTGTGTGTGTCGTCTCAGTGTGGGTTTGGTGTGTCTAGTTTCAGTGTAGGTTTGGTGTGTACAGTTTCACTGTGGGTTTGGTGTGTATAGTCTCAGTGTGGGTTTGGTGTGTGTGTGGTCTCAGTGTGGGTTTGGTGTGTGTAGTTTCGTTCTGGGTTTGGTGTGTGTGTAGTTTCAGAGTGGGTTTGTTGTGTGTGTAGTTTCAGTGTAGGTTTGGTGTGTGTATAGTTTCAGTGTGGGTTTGGTGTGTGTAGTTTCAGTCTGGGTTTGGTGTGTGTGTAGTCGCAGTGTGGGTTTGGTATGTGTAGTTTCAGTCTGGGTTTGGTGTGTGTAGTTTCACTGTGGGTTTGGTGTGTGTAGTTTCAGTGTGGGTTTGGTGTTTGTGTGGTCTCAGTGTGGGTTTGGTGTGTGTAGTTTCAGTGTGGATTTCGTTTGTGTAGTTTCAGTGTGGGTTTGGTGTGTGTAGTTTCAGTGTGGGTTTGGTGTGTGTGGTATAAGTCTGGGTTTGGTGTGTGTAGTTTCACTGAGGGTTTGGTGTGTGTAGTTTCACTGAGGGTTTGGTGTGTGTAGTCTCAGTGTGGGTTTGGTGTGTGTGTGGTCTCAGTGTGGGTTTGGCATGTGTAGTTTCAGTGTGGGTTTTGTGTGTGTGTAGTTTAAGTGTGGGTTTGGTGTGTGTGTAGTCTCAGTGTGGGTTTGGTATGTGTAGTTTCAGTCTGGGTTTGATGTGTGTAGTTTCACTGTGGGTTTGGTGTGTGTAGTTTCAGTGTGGGTTTGGTGTGTGTAGTTTCACTGGGTGTTTGGTGTGTGTAGTTTCAGTGTGGGTTTGGTGTGTGTGTGGTCTCAGTGTGGGTTTGTTGTGTGTAGTTTCAGTGTAGGTTTGGCATGTGTAGTTTCATTGTGCGTTTGGTGTATGTAGTCTCAGTGTGGGTTTGGAGTGTGTGTGGTCTCAGTGTGGGTTTTGTGTGTGTAGTTTCAGTGTGGGTTTGGTGGGTGTGTAGTTTCAGTGTGGTTTTGCTGTGTGTGTAGTTTCAGTGTGGGTTTGGTGTTTGTACAGTTTCAGTGTGGATTTGGTTTGTGTGTGTGGTTTCAATGTGGGTTTGTTGTGTGTGTAGTTTCAGTGTGGGTTTGGTGTGTGTAGTTTCACTGTGCGTTTGGTGTGTGTAATTTCAGTGTGGGTTTGGTGTGTGTGTGGTCTCAGTGTGGGTTTTGTGTGTGTAGTTTCAGTGTGGGTTTGGTGGGTGTGTAGTTTCAGTGTGGTTTTGCTGTGTGTGTAGTTTCAGTGTGGGTTTGGTGTTTGTACAGTTTCAGTGTGGATTTGGTTTGTGTGTGTGGTTTCAATGTGGGTTTGTTGTGAGTAGTTTCAGTGTGGGTTTGGTGTGTGTGTAGTTTCAGTGTGGGTTTGGTGTGTGTAGTTTCACTGTGCGTTTGGTGTGTGTAGATTCAGTGTGGGTTTGGTCTGTGTAGTTTCAGTGTGGGTTTGGCGTGTGTAGTTTCAGTGTGGGCTTGGTGTGTGTGTAGTTTCAGTGTGCGATTGGGCTGTGTAGACTCAGTTTGGGTTTGGTTTGTATAGTCTCAGTGTGGGTTTGGTGTGTGTGTAGTCTCAGTGTGGGTTTGGTGCTGGTAGTTTCACTGTGGGTTTGGTGTGTTTAGTTTCACTGTGGGTTTGGTGTGTGTAGTTTCACTGTGGGTTTGGTGTGCGTAGTTTCAGTGTGGGTTTGGTGTGTGTAGTTTCAGTGTGGGTTTGGTGTGTGTGTGTTGTTTCAGTGTGGGTTTGGTGTGTGTCAGCTCAATGTGGGTTTGGTGTGTGTAGTCTCAGTGTGGGCTTGGTGTGTGTGTGGTTTCAGTGTGGGTTTTGTGTGTGTGTAGTTTCACTGTGTGTTTGGTGTGTGTGAGGTCTCAGTGTGGGTTTCGTTTGTGTAGTCTCAGTGTGCGTTTGGTGTGTGTAGTTTCAGTGTGGGTTTGGTGTGTGTGGATTCAGTGAGGGTTTGGTGTGTGTAGTCTCAATGTGGGTTTGGAGTGTGTAGTTTCACTGTAGGTTTGGTGTGTGTAGTTTCAGTGTGGGTTTGGTGTGTGTGTAGTTTCAGTGTGGGTTTGGTGTGTGTGGTTTCAGTGTGGGATTGGTGTGTGTATTTTCAGTGTGGGTTTGGTGTGTGTTGTTTCAGTGTGGGTTTGGTTTGTGTAGTTTCAGTGTGGGTTTGGTGTGTGTAGTTTCAGTGTAGATTTGGTGCGTGTGGTTTCTATGGGTTTGGTGTGTGTAGTCTCAGTGTGGGTTTGGTGTGTGTAGTTTCAGTGTGGGTTTGGTGTGTGTAGTTTCAGTGTAGATTTGGTACGTGTGGTTTCTGTGGGTTTGGTGTGTGTAGTCTCAGTGTGGGTTTGGTGTGTGTGTCGTCTCAGTGTGGGTTTGGTGTGTCTAGTTTCAGTGTAGGTTTGGTGTGTACAGTTTCACTGTGGGTTTGGTGTGTATAGTCTCAGTGTGGGTTTGGTGTGTGTGTGGTCTCAGTGTGGGTTTGGTGTGTGTAGTTTCGTTCTGGGTTTGGTGTGTGTGTAGTTTCAGAGTGGGTTTGTTGTGTGTGTAGTTTCAGTGTAGGTTTGGTGTGTGTATAGTTTCAGTGTGGGTTTGGTGTGTGTAGTTTCAGTCTGGGTTTGGTGTGTGTGTAGTCGCAGTGTGGGTTTGGTATGTGTAGTTTCAGTCTGGGTTTGGTGTGTGTAGTTTCACTGTGGGTTTGGTGTGTGTAGTTTCAGTGTGGGTTTGGTGTTTGTGTGGTCTCAGTGTGGGTTTGGTGTGTGTAGTTTCAGTGTGGATTTCGTTTGTGTAGTTTCAGTGTGGGTTTGGTGTGTGTAGTTTCAGTGTGGGTTTGGTGTGTGTGGTATAAGTCTGGGTTTGGTGTGTGTAGTTTCACTGAGGGTTTGGTGTGTGTAGTTTCACTGAGGGTTTGGTGTGTGTAGTCTCAGTGTGGGTTTGGTGTGTGTGTGGTCTCAGTGTGGGTTTGGCATGTGTAGTTTCAGTGTGGGTTTTGTGTGTGTGTAGTTTAAGTGTGGGTTTGGTGTGTGTGTAGTCTCAGTGTGGGTTTGGTATGTGTAGTTTCAGTCTGGGTTTGATGTGTGTAGTTTCACTGTGGGTTTGGTGTGTGTAGTTTCAGTGTGGGTTTGGTGTGTGTAGTTTCACTGGGTGTTTGGTGTGTGTAGTTTCAGTGTGGGTTTGGTGTGTGTGTGGTCTCAGTGTGGGTTTGGTGTGTGTAGTTTCAGTGTAGGTTTGGCATGTGTAGTTTCATTGTGCGTTTGGTGTATGTAGTCTCAGTGTGGGTTTGGAGTGTGTGTGGTCTCAGTGTGGGTTTTGTGTGTGTAGTTTCAGTGTGGGTTTGGTGGGTGTGTAGTTTCAGTGTGGTTTTGCTGTGTGTGTAGTTTCAGTGTGGGTTTGGTGTTTGTACAGTTTCAGTGTGGATTTGGTTTGTGTGTGTGGTTTCAATGTGGGTTTGTTGTGTGTGTAGTTTCAGTGTGGGTTTGGTGTGTGTAGTTTCACTGTGCGTTTGGTGTGTGTAATTTCAGTGTGGGTTTGGTGTGCGTAGTTTCACTGGAGGTTTGGTGTGTGTAGATTCAGTGTGGGTTTGGTCTGTGTAGTTTCAGTGTGGGTTTGGCGTGTGTAGTTTCAGTGTGGGCTTGGTGTGTGTGTAGTTTCAGTGTGCGATTGGGCTGTGTAGACTCAGTTTGGGTTTGGTTTGTATAGTCTCAGTGTGGGTTTGGTGTGTGTGTAGTCTCAGTGTGGGTTTGGTGCTGGTAGTTTCACTGTGGGTTTGGTGTGTTTAGTTTCACTGTGGGTTTGGTGTGTGTAGTTTCACTGTGGGTTTGGTGTGTGTAGTTTCAGTGTGGGTTTGGTGTGTGTGTGGTTTTAATGTTGGTTTGGTGTGTGTAGTTTCAGTGTAGGTTTGGTGTGTGTAGTCTCAGTGTGGGTTTCGTGTGTGTGTGTAGTTTCAGTGTAGGTTTGGTGTGTGTTGTCTCAGTGTGGGTTTCGTGTGTGTGTAGTTTCAGTGTGGGTTTGGTGTGTGTGGTTTCAGTGTGGGTTTGGTGTGTGTGGTCTCAGTGTTGGTTTGGTGTGTGTGTAGTTTCAGTGTGGATTTATAGTGTGTGGTTTCAGTGTGGGTTTGGTGTGTGTGGTCTCAGTGTGGGTTTGATGTGTGCGTGGTCTCAGTGTGGGTTTGGTGTGTGTAGTTTCAGTGTAGGTTTGTTGTGTACAGTTACACCGTGGGTTCGGTGTGCATAGTCTCAGTGTGCGTTTGGTGTTTGTGTAGTTTCAGTGTGGGTTTGGTGTTTGTTGTTTCAGTGTGGGTTTGGTGTGTGTGGTCTCAGTGTGGGTTTGGTGTGTGTGGTTTCAGTGTGGGTTTGATGTATGTGGTCTCAGTGTGGGTTTGGTGTGTGTGTAGTTTCAGTGTGGGTTTGGTGTGTGTGGTTTCAGTGTGGGTTTGGTGTGTGTGGTTTCAGTGTTGGTTGGGTGTATGTGGTCTCAGTGTGGTTTTTGTGTGTATAGTCTCAGTGTGGGTTTGGTGTATGTGTAGTTTCAGTGTGGGTTTGGTGTGTGTGGTTTCAGTGTGGGTTTGGTGTGTGTGGTTTCAGTGTGGGTTTTGTGTGTGTGGTCTCAGTGTGGCCTTGGTGTGTGTCGTTTCAGTGTGGATTTGGTTTGAGTAGTTTCAGTGTGGGTTTGCTGTGTCTAGTTTCAGTGTGGGTCTGGTGTGTGTAGTCTCAGTGTGGGTTTGGTGTGTGTAGTTGCACTGTAGGTTTTGTGTGCGTAGTCTCAGTGTGGGTTTGGTGTGTGTAGTCTCAGTGTGGGTTTGTTGTGCGTAGTTTCACTGTGGGTGTCGTGTGTGTAGTCTCAGTGTGGGTTTGGTGTGTGTGTGGTTTCAGTGTGGGTTTGGTGTGTTTAGTTTCAGTGTAGGTTTGGTGTGTGTAGTTTTCGTGTGTGTTTGTTGTGTGTAGTCTCAGTGTGGGTTTGGTGTGTGTACTTTCAGTGTGGGTTTGGTGTGTGTGTGGTCTCAGTGTGGTCTTGGTGTGTGAAGTTTCAGTGTGGGTTTGGATTGTGTAGTTTCAGTGTGGGTTTGATGTGTGTAATTTCAGTGTGGGTTTGGTGTGTGTAGTCTCAGTGTGGGTTTGGTGTGTGTAGTTTCACTGTAGGTTTGGTGTGTGTAGTCTCAGTGTGGGTTTGGTGTGTGTAGTTTCAGTGTGGGTTTGGTGTGTGTAGTTTCACTGTGGGTTTGGTGTGTGTAGTTTCAGTGTGGGTTTGGTGTGTGTAGTTTCACTGGGTGTTTGGTGTGTGTAGTTTCAGTGTGGGTTTGGTGTGTGTAGTTTCACTGGGTGTTTGGTGTGTGTAGTTTCAGTGTGGGTTTGGTGTGTGTAGTTTCACTGTGGGTTTGGTGTGTGTAGTTTCAGTGTGGGTTTGGTGTGTGTAGTTTCACTGGGTGTTTGGTGTGTGTAGTTTCAGTGTAGGTTTGGTGTGTGTAGTTTCAGTGTAGGTTTGGTGTGTGTTGTCTCAGTGTGGGTTTCGTGTGTGTGTAGTTTCAGTGTGGGTTTTGTGTGTGTGGTTTCAGTGTGGGTTTGGTGTGTGTGGTCTCAGTGTTGGTTTGGTGTGTGTGTAGTTTCAGTGTGGATTTATAGTGTGTGGTTTCAGTGTGGGTTTGGTGTGTGTGGTCTCAGTGTGGGTTTGATGTGTGTGTGGTCTCAGTGTGGGTTTGGTGTGTGTAGTTTCAGTGTAGGTTTGTTGTGTACAGTTACACCGTGGGTTCGGTGTGCATAGTCTCAGTGTGCGTTTGGTGTTTGTGTAGTTTCAGTGTGGGTTTGGTGTTTGTTGTTTCAGTGTGGGTTTGGTGTGTGTGGTCTCAGTGTGGGTTTGGTGTGTGTGGTTTCAGTGTGGGTTTGATGTATGTGGTCTCAGTGTGGGTTTGGTGTGTGTAGTTTCAGTGTGGGTTTGGTGTGTGTAGTCTCAGTGTGGGTTTGGTGTGTGTAGTTTCACTGTAGGTTTTGTGTGCGTAGTCTCAGTGTGGGTTTGGTGTGTGTAGTCTCAGTGTGGATTTGTTGTGCGTAGTTTCAGTGTGGGTTTGGTGTGTGTGTGGTCTCAGTGTGGCCTTGGTGTGTGTCGTTTCAGTGTGGATTTGGTTTGAGTAGTTTCAGTGTGGGTTTGCTGTGTCTAGTTTCAGTGTGGTTTTGGTGTGTGTAGTCTCAGTGTGGGTTTGGTGTGCGTAGTTTCACTGTAGGTTTTGTGTGCGTAGTATCAGTGTGGGTTTGGTGTGTGTAGTCTCAGTGTGGGTTTGTTGTGCGTAGTTTCAGTGTGGGTTTGGTGTGTGTAGTTTCACTGTGGGTTTGGTGTGCGTAGTTTCAGTGTGGGTTTGGTGTGTGTAATTTCACTGTGAGTTTGGTGTGTGTAGTCTCAGTGTGGGTTTGATGTGTGTAGTTTCACTGTGGGTGTGGTGTGTGTAGTCTCAGTGTGGGTTTGGTGTGTGTGTGGTTTCAGTGTGGGTTTGGTGTGTTTAGTTTCAGTGTAGGTTTGGTGTGTGTAGGTTTCGTGTGTGTTTGTTGTGTGTAGTCTCAGTGTGGGTTTGGTGTGTGTACTTTCAGTGTGGGTTTGGTGTGTGTTGTTTCACTGTGCGTTTGGTGTGTGTAGTTCCAGTGTGGTTTTGGTGTGTGTAGTTTCAGTGTGGGTTTGGTGTGTCTGGTTTCAGTCTGTGTTTGGTATGTGTGTAGTTTCAGTGTGGAGTTGGTGTGTGTAGTTTCAGTGTGTATTTGGTGTGGTGTGGTTTCTGTCGGTTTGGTGTGTTTAGTCTCAGTGTGGGTTTGATGTGTGTTGTTTCACTATGGGTGTGGTGTGTGTAGTCTCAGTGTGGGTTTGGTGTGTGTGTGGTTTCAGTGTGAGTTTGGTGTGTGTAGTCTCAGTGTGGGTTTGGTGTGTGTAGTTTCAGTGTGGGTTTGGTGTGTGTGTGGTCACAGTGTGGTCTTGGTGTGTGTAGTTTCAGTGTGGGTTTGGTTTGTGTAGTTTCAGTGTGGGTTTGCTGTGTCTAATTTCACTGTAGGTTTGGTGTGTGTAGTCTCAGTGTGGGTTTGGTGTGTGTAGTTTCAGTGTGGGTTTGGTGTGTGTACTTTCACTGTGGGTTTGGTGTGCGTTGTTTCAGTGTGGGTTTGGTGTGTGTAATTTCACTGTGAGTTTGGTGTGTGTAGTTACTGTGTGGGTTTGGTGTGTGTAGTTTCAGTGTGGGTTGGTGTGTTTAGTTTCAGTGTGGCTTTGGTGTGTGTAGTTTCAGTGTCGGTTTGGTGTGTGTAGTTTCAGTGTGGGTTTGGTGTGTATAGTTTCTGTGTTGATTTGGTGTGTGTGATTTCTGTGGGTTTGATGTGTGTAGTCTCAGTGTGGGTTTGGTGTGTGTGGTTTCTGTCGGTTTGGTGTGTGTAGTCTCAATGTGGGTTTTGTGTTGGTAGTCTCAGTGTGGGTTTGGTGTGTGTGTTGCTTTAGTGTCGGCTTGGTGTGTGTGGTTTCAGTGTGGGTTTGGTGTGTGTATATTTTCAGTGTGGGTTTGGTGTGTGTGGTTTCAGTGTGGGTTTGGTGTGTGTTGTCTCTGTGTGGGTTTTGTGTGTTTTGTCTGAGTGTGGGTTTGGTGTGTGTGTAGTCTCAGTGTGGGTTTGGTATGTGTGTAATTTCAGTGTGGGTTTGGTGTGTGTGGTTTCAGTGGGGGTTTGATGTGCGTAGTTTCAGTGTAGGTTTGGTGTGTGTAGTTTAAGTGTGCGTTTGGTGTGTGTAGTTTCAGTGTGTGTTTGGTGTGTGTAGTCTCAATGTGGGTTTTGTGTGTGTAGTCTCAGTGTTGGTTTGGTGTGTGTGTTGCTTTAGTGTGGGCTTGGTGTGTGTGTTGTTTCAGTGTGGGTTTGGTGTATGTGGTTTCAGTGTGCGTTTGGTGCATGTTTAGTTTCAGTGTGGGTTTGGTGTATGTGGTCTCAGTATGGGTTTGGTGTGTGTGTAGTTTCAGTGTGGATTTGGTGTGTGTGGTTTCAGTGTGGATTTGGTGTGTGTGTGGTTTCAGTTTGGGTTTGGTGTATGTGGTTTCAGTGTTGGTTTGGTGTATGTGGTTTCAGTGTGGGTTTGGTGTGTGTGGTCTCAGTATGGGTTTGGTGTGTGTGTAGTTTCAGTGTGGATTTGGTGTGTGTGGTTTCAGTATGGATTTGGTGTGTGTGGTCTCAGTGTGGGTTTGGTGTGTGTAGTCTCAGTGTGGTTTTGGTGTGTGTGTAGTCTCATTGTGGGTTTGTTGTGTGTGTGGTTTTAATGTTGGTTTGGTGTGTGTAGTTTCAGTGTAGGTTTGGTGTGTGTAGTCTCAGTGTGGGTTTCATGTGTGTGTAGTTTCAGTGTGGGTTTGATGTGTGTGGTTTCAGTGTGGGTTTGGTGTGTGTGGCCTCAGTGTTGGTTTGGTGTGTGTGTAGTTTCAGTGTGGTTTTATAGTGTGTGGTTTCAGTGTGGGTTTGCTGTGTGTGGTCACAGTGTGGGTTTGGTGTGTGTGTGGTCTCAGTGTGGGTTTGGTGTGTGTAGTTTCAGTGTAGGTTTGCTGTGTACAGTTACACCGTGGGTTCGGTGTGCATAGTCTCAGTGTGGGTTTGGTGTTTGTGTAGTTTCAGTGTGGGTTTGGTGTTTGTTGTTTCAGTGTGGATTTCGTGTGTGTGGTCTCAGTGTGGGTTTGGTGTGTGTAGTCTCAGTGTGGGTTTGGTGTGTGTAGTCTCAGTGTGGGTTTGATGTGTGTGTAGTCTCAGTGTGGGTTTGGTATGTGTGGTCTCAGTGTGGGTTTGGTGTGTCTGTAGTTTCAGTGTGGGTTTTGTGTGTGTGGTTTCAGTGTGGGTTTGGTGTGTGTGGTTTCAGTGCGGGTTTGGTGTATGTGGTCTCAGTGTGGGTTTGGTGTGTATAGTCTCAGTGTGGGTTTGGTGTATGTGTAGTTTCAGTGTGGGTTTGGTGTGTGTGGTTTCAGTGTGGGTTTGGTGTGTGTGGTTTCAGTGTGGGTTTCGTGTGTGTGGTCTCAGTGTGGCCTTGGTGTGTTTAGTTTCAGTGTGGATTTGGTTTGTGTAGTTTCAGTGTGGGTTTGCTGTGTCTAGTTTCAGTGTGGGTTTGGTGTGTGTAGTCTCAGTGTGGGTTTGGTGTGCGTAGTTTCAGTGTGGGTTTGGTGTGTGTAATTTCACTGTGAGTTTGTTGTGTGTAGTCTCAGTGTGGGTTTGATGTGTGTAGTTTCACTGTGGGTGTGGTGTGTGTAGTCTCAGTGTGGGTTTGGTGTGTGTGTGGTTTCAGTGTGGGTTTGGTGTGTGTAGTTTCAGTGTGGGTTTGGTGTGTGTAGTTTTCATGTGTGTTTGGTGTGTGTAGTCTCAGTGTGGGTTTAGTGTGTGTAGTCTCAGTGTGGGTTTGGCGTATGTGTAGTTTCAGTGTGGGTTTGGTGTGTCTGGTTTCAGTGTGGGTTTGGTGTGTGTGGTTTCAGTTTGGGTTTCGTGTGTGTGGTCTCAGTGTGGCCTTGGTGTGTGTAGTTTCAGTGTGGATTTGGTTTGTGTAGTTTCAGTGTGGGTTTGCTGTGTCTAGTTTCAGTGTGGGTTTGGTGTGTGTAGTCTCAGTGTGGGTTTGGTGTGCGTAGTTTCAGTGTGGGTTTGGTGTGTGTAATTTCACTGTGAGTTTGTTGTGTGCAGTCTCAGTGTGGATTTGATGTGTGTAGTTTCACGGTGGGTGTGGTGTGTGTAGTCTCAGTGTGGGTTTGGTGTGTGTGTGGTTTCAGTGTGGGTTTGGTGTGTGTAGTTTCAGTGTGGGTTTGGTGTGTGTAGTTTTCGTGTGTGTTTGGTGTGTGTACTCTCATTGTGGGTTTGGTGTGTGTAGTCTCAGTTTGGGTTTGGTGTGTGTGTGGTCTCCGTGTGGTCTTGGTGTGTGTAGTTTCAGTGTGGGTTTGGTTTGTGTAGTTTCAGTGTGGGTTTGCTGTGTCTAGTTTCAGTGTGGGTTTGGTGTGTGTAGTCTCAGTGTGGCTTTGGTGTGTGTAGTTTCAGTGTCGGTTTGGTGTGTGTAGTTTCAGTGTTGGTTTGGTATGTGTAGTTTCAGTGTAGATTTTATGTGTGTGATTTCTGTGTGTTTGATGTGTATAGTATCAGTGTGGGTTTGGTGTGTGTGGTCTCAGTGTGGGTTTGGTGTGTGTGTAGTCTCAGTGTGGGTTTGGTATGTGTGTAGGTACAGTGTGGGTTTCGTGTGTGTGTGGTTTCAGTGGGGGTTTTGTGTGTGTAGTCTAAATGTAGGTTTGGTGTGTGTAGTTTCAGTGTGCGTTTGGTGTGTGTAGTTCCAGTGTGGGTTTGGTGTGTGTAGTTTCAGTGTGGGTTTGGTGTGTCTGGTTTCAGTGTGTGTTTGGTATGTGTGTAGTTTCAGTGTGCAGTTGGTGTGTGTAGTTTCAGTCTGGATTTGGTGTGGTGTGGTTTCTGTCGGTTTGGTGTGTTTAGTCTCAGTGTTGGTTTGGTGTGTGTGGTCTCATTATGGGTTTGGTGTGTGTGTAGTTTCAGTGTGGATTTGGTGTGAGTGTTCTCAGTGTGTGTTTGGTGTGTGTAGTCTCAGTGTGGGTTTTGTGTGTTTTGTCTCAGTGTGGGTTTGGTGTGTGTGTAGTCTCATTGTGGGTTTGGTGTGTGTGTGGTTTTAATGTTGGTTTGTTGTGTGTAGTTTCAGTGTAGGTTTGGTGTGTGTAGTCTCAGTGTGGGTTTCGTGTGTGTGTGTAGTTTCAGTGTAGGTTTGGTGTGTGTTGTCTCAGTGTGGGTTTCGTGTGTGTGTAGTTTCAGTGTGGGTTTGGTGTGTGTGGTTTCAGTGTGGGTTTGGTGTGTGTGGTCTCAGTGTTGGTTTGGTGTGTGTGTAGTTTCAGTGTGGATTTATAGTGTGTGGTTTCAGTGTGGGTTTGGTGTGTGTGGTCTCAGTGTGGGTTTGATGTGTGTGTGGTCTCAGTGTGGGTTTGGTGTGTGTAGTTTCAGTGTAGGTTTGTTGTGTACAGTTACACCGTGGGTTCGGTGTGCATAGTCTCAGTGTGCGTTTGGTGTTTGTGTAGTTTCAGTGTGGGTTTGGTGTTTGTTGTTTCAGTGTGGGTTTGGTGTGTGTGGTCTCAGTGTGGGTTTGGTGTGTGTGGTTTCAGTGTGGGTTTGATGTATGTGGTCTCAGTGTGGGTTTGGTGTGTGTGTAGTTTCAGTGTGGGTTTGGTGTGTGTGGTTTCAGTGTGGGTTTGGTGTGTGTGGTTTCAGTGTTGGTTGGGTGTATGTGGTCTCAGTGTGGTTTTTGTGTGTATAGTCTCAGTGTGGGTTTGGTGTATGTGTAGTTTCAGTGTGGGTTTGGTGTGTGTGGTTTCAGTGTGGGTTTGGTGTGTGTGGTTTCAGTGTGGGTTTTGTGTGTGTGGTCTCAGTGTGGCCTTGGTGTGTGTCGTTTCAGTGTGGATTTGGTTTGAGTAGTTTCAGTGTGGGTTTGCTGTGTCTAGTTTCAGTGTGGGTTTGGTGTGTGTAGTCTCAGTGTGGGTTTGGTGTGTGTAGTTGCACTGTAGGTTTTGTGTGCGTAGTCTCAGTGTGGGTTTGGTGTGTGTAGTCTCAGTGTGGGTTTGTTGTGCGTAGTTTCACTGTGGGTGTGGTGTGTGTAGTCTCAGTGTGGGTTTGGTGTGTGTGTGGTTTCAGTGTGGGTTTGGTGTGTTTAGTTTCAGTGTAGGTTTGGTGTGTGTAGTTTTCGTGTGTGTTTGTTGTGTGTAGTCTCAGTGTGGGTTTGGTGTGTGTACTTTCAGTGTGGGTTTGGTGTGTGTGTGGTCTCAGTGTGGTCTTGGTGTGTGAAGTTTCAGTGTGGGTTTGGTTTGTGTAGTTTCAGTGTGGGTTTGATGTGTCTAATTTCAGTGTGGGTTTGGTGTGTGTAGTCTCAGTGTGGGTTTGGTGTGTGTAGTTTCACTGTAGGTTTGGTGTGTGTAGTCTCAGTGTGGGTTTGGTGTGTGTAGTTTCAGTGTGGGTTTGGTGTGTGTAGTTTCACTGTGGGTTTGGTGTGTGTAGTTTCAGTGTGGGTTTGGTGTGTGTAGTTTCACTGGGTGTTTGGTGTGTGTAGTTTCAGTGTGGGTTTGGTGTGTGTGTGGTCTCAGTGTGGGTTTGGTGTGTGTAGTTTCAGTGTAGGTTTGGCATGTGTAGTTTCATTGTGCGTTTGGTGTATGTAGTCTCAGTGTGGGTTTGGAGTGTGTGTGGTCTCAGTGTGGGTTTTGTGTGTGTAGTTTCAGTGTGGGTTTGGTGGGTGTGTAGTTTCAGTGTGGTTTTGCTGTGTGTGTAGTTTCAGTGTGGGTTTGGTGTTTGTACAGTTTCAGTGTGGATTTGGTTTGTGTGTGTGGTTTCAATGTGGGTTTGTTGTGAGTAGTTTCACTGTGCGTTTGGTGTGTCTAATTTCAGTGTAGGTTTGGTGTGCGTAGTTTCACTGGAGGCTTGGTGTGTGTATTTTCAGTGTGGGTTTGGTCTGTGTAGTTTCAGTGTGGGTTTGGCGTGTGTAGTTTCAGTGTGGGCTTGGTGTGTGTGTAGTTTCAGTGTGCGATTGGGCTGTGTAGACTCAGTTTGGGTTTGGTTTGTATAGTCTCAGTGTGGGTTTGGTGTGTGTGTAGTCTCAGTGTGGGTTTGGTATGTGTAGTCTCAGTCTGGGTTTGGTGTGTGTGTAGTCTCATTGTTGGTTTAGTGTGTTTGTAGTTTCAGTGTTGGTTTGGTGAGTGTGTTTTAGTCTGGGTTTGGTGTGTGTGTGGTCTCAGTGTGGGTTTGGTGTGTGTAGTTTCAGTGTAGGTTTGGTGTGAGTAGTCTCAGTGTGGTTTTGGTGTGTGTGTAGTTTCAGTGTGGGTTTGGTGTGTGTGGTTTCATTGTGGGTAGGGTGTGTGTTTTGCCAGTGTGGGTTTGGTGTGTGTGTAGTCTCAGTGTGGGTTTGGTGTGTGTGTAGTCTCAGTGTGGGTTTGGTGTGTGTGTGGTCTCAGTGTGGGTTTGGTGTGTGTGTAGTCTCAGTGTGGGTTTGGTGTGTGTGTGGTCTCAGTGTGGGTTTGGTGTGTGTGTCGTCTCAGTGTGGGTTTGGTGTGTCTAGTTTCAGTGTAGGTTTTGTGTGTACAGTTTCACTGTGGGTTTGGTGTGTATAGTCTCAGTGTGGGTTTGGTGTGTGTGTGGTCTCAGTGTGGGTTTGGTGTGTGTAGTTTCGTTCTGGGTTTGGTGTGTGTGTAGTTTCAGAGTGGGTTTGTTGTGTGTGTAGTTTCAGTGTAGGTTTGGTGTGTGTATAGTTTCAGTGTGGGTTTGGTGTGTGTAGTTTCAGTGTGGGTTTAGTTTGTGTAGTTTCAGTGTGGGTTTGGTGTGTGTAGTTTCAGTGTGGGTTTGGTGTGTGTGGTATAAGTCTGGATTTGGTGTGTGTAGTTTCACTGAGGGTTTGGTGTGTGTAGTTTCACTGAGGGTTTGGTGTGTGTAGTCTCAGTGTGGGTTTGGTGTGTGTGTGGTCTCAGTGTGGGTTTGGCATGTGTAGTTTCAGTGTGGGTTTTGTGTGTGTGTAGTTTAAGTGTGGGTTTGGTGTGTGTGTAGTCTCAGTGTGGGTTTGGTATGTGTAGTTTCAGTCTGGGTTTGATGTGTGTAGTTTCACTGTGGGTTTGGTGTGTGTAGTTTCAGTGTGGGTTTGGTGTGTGTAGTTTCACTGGGTGTTTGGTGTGTGTAGTTTCAGTGTGGGTTTGGTGTGTGTGTGGTCTCAGTGTGAGTTTGGTGTGTGTAGTTTCAGTGTAGGTTTGGCATGTGTAGTTTCATTTTGCGTTTGGTGTATGTAGTCTCAGTGTGGGTTTGGAGTGTGTGTGGTCTCAGTGTGGGTTTTGTGTGTGTAGTTTCAGTGTGGGTTTGGTGGGTGTGTAGTTTCAGTGTGGTTTTGCTGTGTGTGTAGTTTCAGTGTGGGTTTGGTGTTTGTACAGTTTCAGTGTGGATTTGGTTTGTGTGTGTGGTTTCAATGTGGGTTTGTTGTGAGTAGTTTCACTGTGCGTTTGGTGTGTGTGTAGTTTCAGTGTGGGTTTGGTGTGTGTAGTTTCACTGTGCGTTTGGTGTGTGTAATTTCAGTGTGGGTTTGGTGTGCGTAGTTTCACTGGAGGTTTGGTGTGTGTAGATTCAGTGTGGGTTTGGTCTGTGTAGTTTCAGTGTGGGTTTGGCGTGTGTAGTTTCAGTGTGGGCTTGGTGTGTGTGTAGTTTCAGTGTGCGATTGGGCTGTGTAGACTCAGTTTGGGTTTGGTTTGTATAGTCTCAGTGTGGGTTTGGTGTGTGTGTAGTCTCAGTGTGGGTTTGGTGCTGGTAGTTTCACTGTGGGTTTGGTGTGTTTAGTTTCACTGTGGGTTTGGTGTGTGTAGTTTCACTGTGGGTTTGGTGTGCGTAGTTTCAGTGTGGGTTTGGTGTGTGTAGTTTAGGTGTGGGTTTGGTGTGTGTGTGTTGTTTCAGTGTGGGTTTGGTGTGTGTCAGCTCAATGTGGGTTTGGTGTGTGTAGTCTCAGTGTGGGCTTGGTGTGTGTGTGGTTTCAGTGTGGGTTTTGTGTGTGTGTAGTTTCACTGTGTGTTTGGTGTGTGTGAGGTCTCAGTGTGGGTTTCGTTTGTGTAGTCTCAGTGTGCGTTTGGTGTGTGTAGTTTCAGTGTGGGTTTGGTGTGTGTGGATTCAGTGAGGGTTTGGTGTGTGTAGTCTCAATGTGGGTTTGGAGTGTGTAGTTTCACTGTAGGTTTGGTGTGTGTAGTTTCAGTGTGGGTTTGGTGTGTGTGTAGTTTCAGTGTGGGTTTGGTGTGTGTGGTTTCAGTGTGGGATTGGTGTGTGTATTTTCAGTGTGGGTTTGGTGTGTGTTGTTTCAGTGTGGGTTTGGTTTGTGTAGTTTCAGTGTGGGTTTGGTGTGTGTAGTTTCAGTGTAGATTTGGTGCGTGTGGTTTCTATGGGTTTGGTGTGTGTAGTCTCAGTGTGGGTTTGGTGTGTGTAGTTTCAGTGTGGGTTTGGTGTGTGTAGTTTCAGTGTAGATTTGGTACGTGTGGTTTCTGTGGGTTTGGTGTGTGTAGTCTCAGTGTGGGTTTGGTGTGTGTGTCGTCTCAGTGTGGGTTTGGTGTGTCTAGTTTCAGTGTAGGTTTGGTGTGTACAGTTTCACTGTGGGTTTGGTGTGTATAGTCTCAGTGTGGGTTTGGTGTGTGTGTGGTCTCAGTGTGGGTTTGGTGTGTGTAGTTTCGTTCTGGGTTTGGTGTGTGTGTAGTTTCAGAGTGGGTTTGTTGTGTGTGTAGTTTCAGTGTAGGTTTGGTGTGTGTATAGTTTCAGTGTGGGTTTGGTGTGTGTAGTTTCAGTCTGGGTTTGGTGTGTGTGTAGTCGCATTGTGGGTTTGGTATGTGTAGTTTCAGTCTGGGTTTGGTGTGTGTAGTTTCACTGTGGGTTTGGTGTGTGTAGTTTCAGTGTGGGTTTGGTGTTTGTGTGGTCTCAGTGTGGGTTTGGTGTGTGTAGTTTCAGTGTGGATTTCGTTTGTGTAGTTTCAGTGTGGGTTTGGTGTGTGTAGTTTCAGTGTGGGTTTGGTGTGTGTGGTATAAGTCTGGGTTTGGTGTGTGTAGTTTCACTGAGGGTTTGGTGTGTGTAGTTTCACTGAGGGTTTGGTGTGTGTAGTCTCAGTGTGGGTTTGGTGTGTGTGTGGTCTCAGTGTGGGTTTGGCATGTGTAGTTTCAGTGTGGGTTTTGTGTGTGTGTAGTTTAAGTGTGGGTTTGGTGTGTGTGTAGTCTCAGTGTGGGTTTGGTATGTGTAGTTTCAGTCTGGGTTTGATGTGTGTAGTTTCACTGTGGGTTTGGTGTGTGTAGTTTCAGTGTGGGTTTGGTGTGTGTAGTTTCACTGGGTGTTTGGTGTGTGTAGTTTCAGTGTGGGTTTGGTGTGTGTGTGGTCTCAGTGTGGGTTTGGTGTGTGTAGTTTCAGTGTAGGTTTGGCATGTGTAGTTTCATTGTGCGTTTGGTGTATGTAGTCTCAGTGTGGGTTTGGAGTGTGTGTGGTCTCAGTGTGGGTTTTGTGTGTGTAGTTTCAGTGTGGGTTTGGTGGGTGTGTAGTTTCAGTGTGGTTTTGCTGTGTGTGTAGTTTCAGTGTGGGTTTGGTGTTTGTACAGTTTCAGTGTGGATTTGGTTTGTGTGTGTGGTTTCAATGTGGGTTTGTTGTGTGTGTAGTTTCAGTGTGGGTTTGGTGTGTGTAGTTTCACTGTGCGTTTGGTGTGTGTAATTTCAGTGTGGGTTTGGTGTGTGTGTGGTCTCAGTGTGGGTTTTGTGTGTGTAGTTTCAGTGTGGGTTTGGTGGGTGTGTAGTTTCAGTGTGGTTTTGCTGTGTGTGTAGTTTCAGTGTGGGTTTGGTGTTTGTACAGTTTCAGTGTGGATTTGGTTTGTGTGTGTGGTTTCAATGTGGGTTTGTTGTGAGTAGTTTCAGTGTGGGTTTGGTGTGTGTGTAGTTTCAGTGTGGGTTTGGTGTGTGTAGTTTCACTGTGCGTTTGGTGTGTGTAGATTCAGTGTGGGTTTGGTCTGTGTAGTTTCAGTGTGGGTTTGGCGTGTGTAGTTTCAGTGTGGGCTTGGTGTGTGTGTAGTTTCAGTGTGCGATTGGGCTGTGTAGACTCAGTTTGGGTTTGGTTTGTATAGTCTCAGTGTGGGTTTGGTGTGTGTGTAGTCTCAGTGTGGGTTTGGTGCTGGTAGTTTCACTGTGGGTTTGGTGTGTTTAGTTTCACTGTGGGTTTGGTGTGTGTAGTTTCACTGTGGGTTTGGTGTGCGTAGTTTCAGTGTGGGTTTGGTGTGTGTAGTTTCAGTGTGGGTTTGGTGTGTGTGTCGTCTCAGTGTGGGTTTGGTGTGTCTAGTTTCAGTGTAGGTTTTGTGTGTACAGTTTCACTGTGGGTTTGGTGTGTATAGTCTCAGTGTGGGTTTGGTGTGTGTGTGGTCTCAGTGTGGGTTTGGTGTGTGTAGTTTCGTTCTGGGTTTGGTGTGTGTGTAGTTTCAGAGTGGGTTTGTTGTGTGTGTAGTTTCAGTGTAGGTTTGGTGTGTGTATAGTTTCAGTGTGGGTTTGGTGTGTGTAGTTTCAGTGTGGGTTTCGTTTGTGTAGTTTCAGTGTGGGTTTGGTGTGTGTAGTTTCAGTGTGGGTTTGGTGTGTGTGGTATAAGTCTGGATTTGGTGTGTGTAGTTTCACTGAGGGTTTGGTGTGTGTAGTTTCACTGAGGGTTTGGTGTGTGTAGTCTCAGTGTGGGTTTGGTGTGTGTGTGGTCTCAGTGTGGGTTTGGCATGTGTAGTTTCAGTGTGGGTTTTGTGTGTGTGTAGTTTAAGTGTGGGTTTGGTGTGTGTGTAGTCTCAGTGTGGGTTTGGTATGTGTAGTTTCAGTCTGGGTTTGATGTGTGTAGTTTCACTGTGGGTTTGGTGTGTGTAGTTTCAGTGTGGGTTTGGTGTGTGTAGTTTCACTGGGTGTTTGGTGTGTGTAGTTTCAGTGTGGGTTTGGTGTGTGTGTGGTCTCAGTGTGAGTTTGGTGTGTGTAGTTTCAGTGTAGGTTTGGCATGTGTAGTTTCATTTTGCGTTTGGTGTATGTAGTCTCAGTGTGGGTTTGGAGTGTGTGTGGTCTCAGTGTGGGTTTTGTGTGTGTAGTTTCAGTGTGGGTTTGGTGGGTGTGTAGTTTCAGTGTGGTTTTGCTGTGTGTGTAGTTTCAGTGTGGGTTTGGTGTTTGTACAGTTTCAGTGTGGATTTGGTTTGTGTGTGTGGTTTCAATGTGGGTTTGTTGTGAGTAGTTTCAGTGTGGGTTTGGTGTGTGTGTAGTTTCAGTGTGGGTTTGGTGTGTGTAGTTTCACTGTGCGTTTGGTGTGTGTAATTTCAGTGTGGGTTTGGTGTGCGTAGTTTCACTGGAGGTTTGGTGTGTGTAGATTCAGTGTGGGTTTGGTCTGTGTAGTTTCAGTGTGGGTTTGGCGTGTGTAGTTTCAGTGTGGGCTTGGTGTGTGTAGTTTCAGTGTGCGATTGGGCTGTGTAGACTCAGTTTGGGTTTGGTTTGTATAGTCTCAGTGTGGGTTTGGTGTGTGTGTAGTCTCAGTGTGCGTTTGGTGCTGGTAGTTTCACTGTGGGTTTGGTGTGTTTAGTTTCACTGTGGGTTTGGTGTGTGTAGTTTCACTGTGGGTTTGGTGTGTGTAGTTTCAGTGTGGGTTTGGTGTGTGTTGTTTCAGTGTGGGTTTGGTGTGTGTTTTGTTTCAGTGTGGGTTTGGTGTGTGTCAGCTCAATGTGGGTTTGGTGTGTGTAGTCTCAGTTTGGGCTTGGTGTGTGTGTGGTTTCAGTGTGGGTTTTGTGTGTGTGTAGTTTCACTGTGTGTTTGGTGTGTGTGAGGTCTCAGTGTGGGTTTCGTTTGTGTAGTCTCAGTGTGCGTTTGGTGTGTGTAGTTTCAGTGTGGGTTTGGTGTGTGTGGATTCAGTGAGGGTTTGGTGTGTGTAGTCTCAATGTGGGTTTGGAGTGTGTAGTTTCACTGTAGGTTTGGTGTGTGTAGTTTCAGTGTGGGTTTGGTGTGTGTGTAGTTTCATTGTGGGTTTGGTGTGTGTGTGGTTTTAATGTTGGTTTGGTGTGTGTAGTTTCATTGTAGGTTTGGTGTGTGTAGTCTCAGTGTGGGTTTCGTGTGTGTGTGTAGTTTCAGTGTAGGTTTGGTGTGTGTTGTCTCAGTGTGGGTTTCGTGTGTGTGTAGTTTCAGTGTGGGTTTTGTGTGTGTGGTTTCAGTGTGGGTTTGGTGTGTGTGGTCTCAGTGTTGGTTTGGTGTGTGTGTAGTTTCAGTGTGGATTTATAGTGTGTGGTTTCAGTGTGGGTTTGGTGTGTGTGGTCTCAGTGTGGGTTTGATGTGTGTGTGGTCTCAGTGTGGGTTTGGTGTGTGTAGTTTCAGTGTAGGTTTGTTGTGTACAGTTACACCGTGGGTTCGGTGTGCATAGTCTCAGTGTGCGTTTGGTGTTTGTGTAGTTTCAGTGTGGGTTTGGTGTTTGTTGTTTCAGTGTGGGTTTGGTGTGTGTGGTCTCAGTGTGGGTTTGGTGTGTGTGGTTTCAGTGTGGGTTTGATGTATGTGGTCTCAGTGTGGGTTTGGTGTGTGTAGTTTCAGTGTGGGTTTGGTGTGTGTAGTCTCAGTGTGGGTTTGGTGTGTGTAGTTTCACTGTAGGTTTTGTGTGCGTAGTCTCAGTGTGGGTTTGGTGTGTGTAGTCTCAGTGTGGATTTGTTGTGCGTAGTTTCAGTGTGGGTTTGGTGTGTGTGTGGTCTCAGTGTGGCCTTGGTGTGTGTCGTTTCAATGTGGATTTGGTTTGAGTAGTTTCAGTGTGGGTTTGCTGTGTCTAGTTTCAGTGTGGGTTTGGTGTGTGTAGTCTCAGTGTGGGTTTGGTGTGCGTAGTTTCACTGTAGGTTTTGTGTGCGTAGTCTCAGTGTGGGTTTGGTGTGTGTAGTCTCAGTGTGGGTTTGTTGTGCGTAGTTTCAGTGTGGGTTTGGTGTGTGTAGTTTCACTGTGGGTTTGGTGTGCGTAGTTTCAGTGTGGGTTTGGTGTGTGTAATTTCACTGTGAGTTTGGTGTGTGTAGTCTCAGTGTGGGTTTGATGTGTGTAGTTTCACTGTGGGTGTGGTGTGTGTAGTCTCAGTGTGGGTTTGGTGTGTGTGTGGTTTCAGTGTGGGTTTGGTGTGTTTAGTTTCAGTGTAGGTTTGGTGTGTGTAGGTTTCGTGTGTGTTTGTTGTGTGTAGTCTCAGTGTGGGTTTGGTGTGTGTACTTTCAGTGTGGGTTTGGTGTGTGTTGTTTCACTGTGCGTTTGGTGTGTGTAGTTCCAGTGTGGTTTTGGTGTGTGTAGTTTCAGTGTGGGTTTGGTGTGTCTGGTTTCAGTCTGTGTTTGGTATGTGTGTAGTTTCAGTGTGGAGTTGGTGTGTGTAGTTTCAGTGTGTATTTGGTGTGGTGTGGTTTCTGTCGGTTTGGTGTGTTTAGTCTCAGTGTGGGTTTGATGTGTGTTGTTTCACTATGGGTGTGGTGTGTGTAGTCTCAGTGTGGGTTTGGTGTGTGTGTGGTTTCAGTGTGAGTTTGGTGTGTGTAGTCTCAGTGTGGGTTTGGTGTGTGTAGTTTCAGTGTGGGTTTGGTGTGTGTGTGGTCACAGTGTGGTCTTGGTGTGTGTAGTTTCAGTGTGGGTTTGGTTTGTGTAGTTTCAGTGTGGGTTTGCTGTGTCTAATTTCACTGTAGGTTTGGTGTGTGTAGTCTCAGTGTGGGTTTGGTGTGTGTAGTTTCAGTGTGGGTTTGGTGTGTGTACTTTCACTGTGGGTTTGGTGTGCGTTGTTTCAGTGTGGGTTTGGTGTGTGTAATTTCACTGTGAGTTTGGTGTGTGTAGTTACTGTGTGGGTTTGGTGTGTGTAGTTTCAGTGTGGGTTGGTGTGTTTAGTTTCAGTGTGGCTTTGGTGTGTGTAGTTTCAGTGTCGGTTTGGTGTGTGTAGTTTCAGTGTGGGTTTGGTGTGTATAGTTTCTGTGTTGATTTGGTGTGTGTGATTTCTGTGGGTTTGATGTGTGTAGTCTCAGTGTGGGTTTGGTGTGTGTGGTTTCTGTCGGTTTGGTGTGTGTAGTCTCAATGTGGGTTTTGTGTTGGTAGTCTCAGTGTGGGTTTGGTGTGTGTGTTGCTTTAGTGTCGGCTTGGTGTGTGTGGTTTCAGTGTGGGTTTGGTGTGTGTATATTTTCAGTGTGGGTTTGGTGTGTGTGGTTTCAGTGTGGGTTTGGTGTGTGTTGTCTCTGTGTGGGTTTTGTGTGTTTTGTCTGAGTGTGGGTTTGGTGTGTGTGTAGTCTCAGTGTGGGTTTGGTATGTGTGTAATTTCAGTGTGGGTTTGGTGTGTGTGGTTTCAGTGGGGGTTTGATGTGCGTAGTTTCAGTGTAGGTTTGGTGTGTGTAGTTTAAGTGTGCGTTTGGTGTGTGTAGTTTCAGTGTGTGTTTGGTGTGTGTAGTCTCAATGTGGGTTTTGTGTGTGTAGTCTCAGTGTTGGTTTGGTGTGTGTGTTGCTTTAGTGTGGGCTTGGTGTGTGTGTTGTTTCAGTGTGGGTTTGGTGTATGTGGTTTCAGTGTGCGTTTGGTGCGTGTTTAGTTTCAGTGTGGGTTTGGTGTATGTGGTCTCAGTATGGGTTTGGTGTGTGTGTAGTTTCAGTGTGGATTTGGTGTGTGTGGTTTCAGTGTGGATTTGGTGTGTGTGTGGTTTCAGTTTGGGTTTGGTGTATGTGGTTTCAGTGTTGGTTTGGTGTATGTGGTTTCAGTGTGGGTTTGGTGTGTGTGGTCTCAGTATGGGTTTGGTGTGTGTGTAGTTTCAGTGTGGATTTGGTGTGTGTGGTTTCAGTATGGATTTGGTGTGTGTGGTCTCAGTGTGGGTTTGGTGTGTGTAGTCTCAGTGTGGTTTTGGTGTGTGTGTAGTCTCATTGTGGGTTTGTTGTGTGTGTGGTTTTAATGTTGGTTTGGTGTGTGTAGTTTCAGTGTAGGTTTGGTGTGTGTAGTCTCAGTGTGGGTTTCATGTGTGTGTAGTTTCAGTGTGGGTTTGATGTGTGTGGTTTCAGTGTGGGTTTGGTGTGTGTGGCCTCAGTGTTGGTTTGGTGTGTGTGTAGTTTCAGTGTGGTTTTATAGTGTGTGGTTTCAGTGTGGGTTTGCTGTGTGTGGTCACAGTGTGGGTTTGGTGTGTGTGTGGTCTCAGTGTGGGTTTGGTGTGTGTAGTTTCAGTGTAGGTTTGCTGTGTACAGTTACACCGTGGGTTCGGTGTGCATAGTCTCAGTGTGGGTTTGGTGTTTGTGTAGTTTCAGTGTGGGTTTGGTGTTTGTTGTTTCAGTGTGGATTTGGTGTGTGTGGTCTCAGTGTGGGTTTGGTGTGTGTAGTCTCAGTGTGGGTTTGGTGTGTGTAGTCTCAGTGTGGGTTTGATGTGTGTGTAGTCTCAGTGTGGGTTTGGTATGTGTGGTCTCAGTGTGGGTTTGGTGTGTCTGTAGTTTCAGTGTGGGTTTTGTGTGTGTGGTTTCAGTGTGGGTTTGGTGTGTGTGGTTTCAGTGCGGGTTTGGTGTATGTGGTCTCAGTGTGGGTTTGGTGTGTATAGTCTCAGTGTGGGTTTGGTGTATGTGTAGTTTCAGTGTGGGTTTGGTGTGTGTGGTTTCAGTGTGGGTTTGGTGTGTGTGGTTTCAGTGTGGGTTTCGTGTGTGTGGTCTCAGTGTGGCCTTGGTGTGTTTAGTTTCAGTGTGGATTTGGTTTGTGTAGTTTCAGTGTGGGTTTGCTGTGTCTAGTTTCAGTGTGGGTTTGGTGTGTGTAGTCTCAGTGTGGGTTTGGTGTGCGTAGTTTCAGTGTGGGTTTGGTGTGTGTAATTTCACTGTGAGTTTGTTGTGTGTAGTCTCAGTGTGGGTTTGATGTGTGTAGTTTCACTGTGGGTGTGGTGTGTGTAGTCTCAGTGTGGGTTTGGTGTGTGTGTGGTTTCAGTGTGGGTTTGGTGTGTGTAGTTTCAGTGTGGGTTTGGTGTGTGTAGTTTTCATGTGTGTTTGGTGTGTGTAGTCTCAGTGTGGGTTTAGTGTGTGTAGTCTCAGTGTGGGTTTGGCGTATGTGTAGTTTCAGTGTGGGTTTGGTGTGTGTGGTTTCAGTGTGGGTTTGGTGTGTGTGGTTTCAGTTTGGGTTTCGTGTGTGTGGTCTCAGTGTGGCCTTGGTGTGTGTAGTTTCAGTGTGGATTTGGTTTGTGTAGTTTCAGTGTGGGTTTGCTGTGTCTAGTTTCAGTGTGGGTTTGGTGTGTGTAGTCTCAGTGTGGGTTTGGTGTGCGTAGTTTCAGTGTGGGTTTGGTGTGTGTAATTTCACTGTGAGTTTGTTGTGTGCAGTCTCAGTGTGGATTTGATGTGTGTAGTTTCACGGTGGGTGTGGTGTGTGTAGTCTCAGTGTGGGTTTGGTGTGTGTGTGGTTTCAGTGTGGGTTTGGTGTGTGTAGTTTCAGTGTGGGTTTGGTGTGTGTAGTTTTCGTGTGTGTTTGGTGTGTGTACTCTCATTGTGGGTTTGGTGTGTGTAGTCTCAGTTTGGGTTTGGTGTGTGTGTGGTCTCCGTGTGGTCTTGGTGTGTGTAGTTTCAGTGTGGGTTTGGTTTGTGTAGTTTCAGTGTGGGTTTGCTGTGTCTAGTTTCAGTGTGGGTTTGGTGTGTGTAGTCTCAGTGTGGGTTTGGTGAGTGTAGTTTCACTGTAGGTTTGGTGTGTGTAGTCTCAGTGTGGGTTTGGTGTGTGTAGTTTCAGTGTGGGTTTGGTGTGTGTAGTTTCACTGTGGGTTTGGTGTGCGTAGTTTCACTGTGGGTTTGGTGTGTGTAATTTCACTTTGAGTTTGGTGTGTGTAGTTTCAGTGTGGGTTTGGTGTGCGTAGTTTCAGTGTGGGTTTGGTGTGTGTAGTTTCAGTGTGGGTTGGTGTGTATTGTTTCAGTGTGGCTTTGGTGTGTGTAGTTTCAGTGTCGGTTTGGTGTGTGTAGTTTCAGTGTGGGTTTGGTGTGTGTAGTTTCAGTGTAGATTTGGTGTGTGTGATTTCTGTGGGTTTGATGTGTGTAGTCTCAGTGTGGGTTTGGTGTGTGTGGTCTCAGTGTGGGTTTGGTGTGTGTGTGGTCTCACTGTGGGTTTGGTGTGTGTGGAGTTTCAGTGTGGGTTTGGTGTGTGTGGTTTCAGTGTGGGTTTGGTGTGTGTGGTTTCAGTGTGGGTTTGGTGTATGTGGTCTCACTGTTGGTTTGGTGTGCGTGTAGTCTCAGTGTGGGTTTGGTATGTGTGTAGTCTTAGTGTGGGTTTGGTGTGTGTAGTTTCAGTGTGGGTTTGGTGTGTGTAGTTTACGTGTAGGTTTGGTGTGTGTAGTTTCAGTGTTGGTTTGGTGTGTCTGGTTTCAGTGTGGTTTTGGTGTGTGTGGTTTCTGTCGGTTTTGTGTGTGTAGTTTCAGTGTGGGTTTTGTGTGTGTGGTCTCAGTGTGGGTTTGCTGTGTGTAGTCTCAATGTGGGTTTTGTGTGTGGAGTCTCAGTGTGGGTTTGGTGTGTGTGTTGCTTTAGTGTGGGCTTGGTGTGCGTGGTTTCAGTGTGGGTTTGGTGTGTGTGGTCTCAGTATGGGTTTGGTGTGTGTGTAGTTTCAGTGTGGATTTAGTGTGTGTGGTCTCAGTATGGGTTTGGTGTGTGTGTAGTTTCAGTGTGGATTTGGTGTGTGTGGTTTCAGTGTGGATTTGGTGTGTGTGGTCTCAGTGTGGGTTTGGTGTGTGTAGTCTCAGTGTGGTTTTGGTGTGTGTGTAGTCTCATTGTGGGTTTGTTGTGTGTGTGGTTTTAATGTTGGTTTGGTGTGTGTAGTTTCAGTGTAGGTTTGGTGTGTGTAGTCTCATTGTGGGTTACGTGTGTGTGTAGTTTCAGTGTAGGATTGGTGTGTGTAGTCTCAGTGTGGGTTTCGTGTGTGTGTAGTTTCAGTGTGGGTTTGATGTGTGTGGTTTCAGTGCGGGTTTGGTGTGTGTGGCCTCAGTGTTGGTTTGGTGTGTGTGTAGTTTCAGTGTGGTTTTATAGTGTGTGGTTTCAGTGTGGGTTTGCTGTGTGTGGTCTCAGTGTGGGTTTGGTGTGTGTGTGGTCTCAGTGTGGGTTTGGTGTGTGTAGTTTCAGTGTAGGTTTGTTGTGTACAGTTACACCGTGGGTTCGGTGTGCATAGTCTCAGTGTGGGTTTGGTGTTTGTGTAGTTTCAGTGTGGGTTTGGTGTTTGTTGTTTCAGTGTGGATTTGGTGTGTGTGGTCTCAGTGTGGGTTTGGTGTGTGTAGTCTCAGTGTGGGTTTGGTGTGTGTAGTCTCAGTGTGGGTTTGATGTGTGTGTAGTCTCAGTGTGGGTTTGGTGTGTGTGGTCTCAGTGTGGGTTTGGTGTGTCTGTAGTTTCAGTGTGGGTTTTGTGTGTGTGGTTTCAGTGTGGGTTTGGTGTGTGTGGTTTCAGTGTGGGTTTGGTGTATGTGGTTTCAGTGTGGGTTTGGTGTGCATAGTCTCAGTGTGGGTTTGGTGTTTGTGTAGTTTCAGTGTGGGTTTGGTGTTTGTTGTTTCAGTGTGGATTTGGTGTGTGTGGTCTCAGTGTGGGTTTGGTGTGTGTAGTCTCAGTGTGGGTTTGGTGTGTGTAGTCTCAGTGTGGGTTTGATGTGTGTGTAGTCTCAGTGTGGGTTTGGTGTGTGTGGTCTCAGTGTGGGTTTGGTGTGTCTGTAGTTTCAGTGTGGGTTTTGTGTGTGTGGTTTCAGTGTGGGTTTGGTGTGTGTGGTTTCAGTGTGGGTTTGGTGTATGTGGTTTCAGTGTGGGTTTGGTGTGTATAGTCTCAGTGTGGGTTTGGTGTATGTGTAGTTTCAGTGTGGGTTTGTTGTGTGTGGTTTCAGTGTGGGTTTGGTGTGTGTGGTTTCAGTGTGGGTTTCGTGTGTGTGGTCTCAGTGTGGCCTTGGTGTGTTTAGTTTCAGTGAGGATTTGGTTTGTGTAGTTTCAGTGTGGGTTTGCTGTGTCTAGTTTCAGTGTGGGTTTGGTGTGTGTAGTCTCAGTGTGGGTTTGGTGTGTGTAGTTTCAGTGTGGGTTTGGTGTGTGTAATTTCACTGTGAGTTTGTTGTGTGTAGTCTCAGTGTGGGTTTGATGTGTGTAGTTTCACTGTGGGTGTGGTGTGTGTAGTCTCAGTGTGGGTTTGGTGTGTGTGTGGTTTCAGTGTGGGTTTGGGGTGTGTAATTTCAGTGTGGGTTTGGTGTGTGTAGTTTTCGTGTGTGTTTGGTGTGTGTAGTCTCAGTGTGGGTTTGGTGTGTGTAGTCTCAGTGTGGGTTTGGCGTATGTGTAGTTTCAGTGTGGGTTTGGTGTGTGTGGTTTCAGTGTGGGTTTGGTGTGTGTGGTTTCAGTGTGGGTTTCGTGTGTGTGGTCTCAGTGTGGCCTTGGTGTGTGTAGTTTCAGTGTGGATTTGGTTTGTGTAGTTTCAGTGTGGGTTTGCTGTATCTAGTTTCAGTGTGGGTTTGGTGTGTGTAGTCTCAGTGTGGGTTTGGTGTGCGTAGTTTCAGTGTGGGTTTGGTGTGTGTAATTTCACTGTGAGTTTGTTGTGTGCAGTCTCAGTGTGGGTTTGATGTGTGTAGTTTCACTGTGGGTGTGGTGTGTGTAGTCTCAGTGTGGGTTTGGTGTGTGTGTGGTTTCAGTGTGGGTTTGGTGTGTGTAGATTCAGTGTGGGTTTGGTGTGTGTAGTTTTCGTGTGTGTTTGGTGTGTGTAGTCTCAGTGTGGGTTTGGTGTGTGTGGCTTCAGTGTGGGTTTCGTGTGTGTGGTCTCAGTGTGGCCTTGGTGTGTGTAGTTTCAGTGTGGGTTTGGTGTGTGTAGTTTCAGTGTGGGTTTGCTGTGTCTAGTTTCAGTGTGGGTTTGGTGTGTGTAGGCTCAGTGTGGGTTTGGTGTGCGTAGTTTCAGTGTGGGTTTGGTGTGTGTAATTTCACTGTGAGTTTGTTGTGTGCAGTCTCAGTGTGGGTTTGATGTGTGTAGTTTCACTGTGGGTGTGGTGTGTGTAGTCTCAGTGTGGGTTTGGTGTGTGTGTGGTTTCAGTGTGGGTTTGGTGTGTATAGTTTCAGTGTGGGTTTGGTGTGTGTAGTTTTCGTGTGTGTTTGGTGTGTGTAGTCTCAGTGTGGGTTTGGTGTGTGTGTGGTCTCAGTGTGGGTTTGGCGTATGTGTAGTTTCAGTGTGGGTTTGGTGTGTGTGGTTTCAGTGTGGGTTTGGTTTGTGTGGTTTCAGTGTGGGTTTCGTGTGTGTGGTCTCAGTGTGGCCTTGGTGTGTGTAGTTTCAGTGTGGGTTTGGTGTGTGTAGTCTCAGTGTGGGTTTGGTGAGTGTAGTTTCACTGTAGGTTTGGTGTGTGTATTCTCAGTGTGGGTTTGGTGTGTGTAGTTTCAGTGTGGGTTTGGTGTGTGTAGTTTCACTGTGGGTTTGGTGTGTGTAGTTTCACTGTGGGTTTGGTGTGTGTAATTTCACTTTGAGTTTGGTGTGTGTAGTTTCACTGTGGGTTTGGTGTGCGTAGTTTCAGTGTGGGTTTGGTGTGTGTAGTTTCAGTGTGGGTTGGTGTGTATAGTTTCAGTGTGGCTTTGGTGTGTGTAGTTTCAGTGTCGGTTTGGTGTGTGTAGTTTCAGTGTGGGTTTGGTGTGTGTAGTTTCAGTGTAGATTTGATGTGTGTGATTTCTGTGGGTTTGATGTGTGTAGTCTCAGTGTGGGTTTGGTGTGTGTGGTCTCAGTGTGGGTTTGGTGTGTGTGTGGTCTCACTGTGGGTTTGGTGTGTGTGGAGTTTCAGTGTGGGTTTGGTGTGTGTGGTTTCAGTGTGGGTTTGGTGTGTGTGGTTTCAGTGTGGGTTTGGTGTATGTGGTCTCAGTGTTGGTTTGGTGTGCGTGTAGTCTCAGTGTGGGTTTGGTATGTGTGTAGTCTCAGTGTGGGTTTGTTGTGTGTAGTTTCAGTGTGGGTTTGGTGTGTGTAGTTTACGTGTAGGTTTGGTGTGTGTAGTTTCAGTGTGCGTTTGGTGTGTGTAGTTCCAGTGTGGGTTTGGTGTGTGTAGTTTCAGTGTTGGTTTGGTGTGTCTGGTTTCAGTGTGGTTTTGGTGTGTGTGGTTTCTGTCGGTTTTGTGTGTGTAGTTTCAGTGTGGGTTTTGTGTGTGTGGTCTCAGTGTGGGTTTGCTGTGTGTAGTTTCAATGTGGGTTTTGTGTGTGGAGTCTCAGTGTGGGTTTGGTGTGTGTGTTGCTTTAGTGTGGGCTTGGTGTGCGTGGTTTCAGTGTGGGTTTGGTGTGTGTGGTCTCAGTATGGGTTTGGTGTGTGTGTAGTTTCAGTGTGGATTTAGTGTGTGTGGTCTCAGTATGGGTTTGGTGTGTGTGTAGTTTCAGTGTGGATTTGGTGTGTGTGGTTTCAGTGTGGATTTGGTGTGTGTGGTCTCAGTGTGGGTTTGGTGTGTGTAGTCTCAGTGTGGTTTTGGTGTGTGTGTAGTCTCATTGTGGGTTTGTTGTGTGTGTGGTTTTAATGTTGGTTTGGTGTGTGTAGTTTCAGTGTAGGTTTGGTGTGTGTAGTCTCATTGTGGGTTACGTGTGTGTGTAGTTTCAGTGTAGGAATGGTGTGTGTAGTCTCAGTGTGGGTTTCGTGTGTGTGTAGTTTCAGTGTGGGTTTGATGTGTGTGGTTTCAGTGTGGGTTTGGTGTGTGTGGCCTCAGTGTTGGTTTGGTGTGTGTGTAGTTTCAGTGTGGTTTTATAGTGTGTGGTTTCAGTGTGGGTTTGCTGTGTGTGGTCTCAGTGTGGGTTTGGTGTGTGTGTGGTCTCAGTGTGGGTTTGGTGTGTGTAGTTTCAGTGTAGGTTTGTTGTGTACAGTTATACCGTGGGTTCGGTGTGCATAGTCTCAGTGTGGGTTTGGTGTTTGTGTAGTTTCAGTGTGGGTTTGGTGTTTGTTGTTTCAGTGTGGATTTGGTGTGTGTGGTCTCAGTGTGGGTTTGGTGTGTGTAGTCTCAGTGTGGGTTTGGTGTGTGTAGTCTCAGTGTGGGTTTGATGTGTGTGTAGTCTCAGTGTGGGTTTGGTGTGTGTGGTCTCAGTGTGGGTTTGGTGTGTCTGTAGTTTCAGTGTGGGTTTTGTGTGTGTGTTTTCAGTGTGGGTTTGGTGTGTGTGGTTTCAGTGTGGGTTTGGTGTATGTGGTCTCAGTGTGGGTTTGGTGGGTATAGTCTCAGTGTGGGTTTGGTGTATGTGTAGTTTCAGTGTGGGTTTGGTGTGTGTGGTTTCAGTGTGGGTTTGGTGTGTGTGGTTTCAGTGTGGGTTTCGTGTGTGTGGTCTCAGTGTGGCCTTGGTGTGTGTAGTTTCAGTGTGGATTTGGTTTGTGTAGTTTCAGTGTGGGTTTGCTGTGTCTAGTTTCAGTGTGGGTTTGGTGTGTGTAGTCTCAGTGTGGGTTTGGTGTGCGTAGTTTCAGTGTGGGTTTGGTGTGTGTAATTTCACTGTGAGTTTGTTGTGTGCAGTCTCAGTGTGGGTTTGATGTGTGTAGTTTCACTGTGGGTGTGGTGTGTGTAGTCTCAGTGTGGGTTTGGTGTGTGTGTGGTTTCAGTGTGGGTTTGGTGTGTGTAGTTTCAGTGTGGGTTTGGTGTGTGTAGTTTTCGTGTGTGTTTGGTGTGTGTAGTCTCAGTGTGGGTTTGGTGTGTGTGTGGTCTCACTGTGGGTTTGGCGTATGTGTAGTTTCAGTGTGGGTTTGGTGTGTGTGGTTTCAGTGTGGGTTTGGTTTGTGTGGTTTCAGTGTGGGTTTCGTGTGTGTGGTCTCAGTGTGGCCTTGGTGTGTGTAGTTTCAGTGTGGGTTTGGTGTGTGTAGTCTCAGTGTGGGTTTGGTGAGTGTAGTTTCACTGTAGGTTTGGTGTGTGTAGTCTCAGTGTGGGTTTGGTGTGTGTAATTTCACTTTCAGTTTGGTGTGTGTAGTTTCACTGTGGGTTTGGTGTGCGTAGTTTCAGTGTGGGTTTGGTGTGTGTAGTTTCAGTGTAGATTTGATGTGTGTGATTTCTGTGGGTTTGATTTGTGTAGTCTCAGTGTGGGTTTGGTGTGTGTGGTCTCAGTGTGGGTTTGGTGTGTGTGTGGTCTCACTGTGGGTTTGGTGTGTGTGGAGTTTCAGTGTGGGTTTGGTGTGTGTGGTTTCAGTGTGGGTTTGGTGTGTGTGGTTTCAGTGTGGGTTTGGTGTATGTGGTCTCACTGTTGGTTTGGTGTGCGTGTAGTCTCAGTGTGGGTTTGGTATGTGTGTAGTCTCAGTGTGGGTTTGGTGTGTGTAGTTTCAGTGTGGGTTTGGTGTGTGTAGTTTACGTGTAGGTTTGGTGTGTGTAGTTTCAGTGTGCGTTTGGTGTGTGTAGTTCCAGTGTGGGTTTGGTGTGTGTAGTTTCAGTGTTGGTTTGGTGTGTCTGGTTTCAGTGTGGTTTTGGTGTGTGTGGTTTCTGTCGGTTTTGTGTGTGTAGTTTCAGTGTGGGTTTTGTGTGTGTGGTCTCAGTGTGGGTTTGCTGTGTGTAGTTTCAATGTGGGTTTTGTGTGTGGAGTCTCAGTGTGGGTTTGGTGTGTGTTTTGCTTTAGTGTGGGCTTGGTGTGCGTGGTTTCAGTGTGGGTTTGGTGTGTGTAGTCTCAGTGTGGGTTTGGTGAGTGTAGTTTCACTGTAGGTTTGGTGTGTGTAGTCTCAGTGTGGGTTTGGTGTGTGTAATTTCACTTTCAGTTTGGTGTGTGTAGTTTCACTGTGGGTTTGGTGTGTGTAGTTTCAGTGTGGGTTTGGTGTGTGTAGTTTCAGTGTAGATTTGATGTGTGTGATTTCTGTGGGTTTGATGTGTGTAGTCTCAGTGTGGGTTTGGTGTGTGTGGTCTCAGTGTGGGTTTGGTGTGTGTGTGGTCTCACTGTGGGTTTGGTGTGTGTGGAGTTTCAGTGTGGGTTTGGTGTGTGTGGTTTCAGTGTGGGTTTGGTGTGTGTGGTTTCAGTGTGGGTTTGGTGTATGTGGTCTCACTGTTGGTTTGGTGTGCGTGTAGTCTCAGTGTGGGTTTGGTATGTGTGTAGTCTCAGTGTGGGTTTGGTGTGTGTAGTTTCAGTGTGGGTTTGGTGTGTGTAGTTTACGTGTAGGTTTGGTGTGTGTAGTTTCAGTGTGCGTTTGGTGTGTGTAGTTCCAGTGTGGGTTTGGTGTGTGTAGTTTCAGTGTTGGTTTGGTGTGTCTGGTTTCAGTGTGGTTTTGGTGTGTGTGGTTTCTGTCGGTTTTGTGTGTGTAGTTTCAGTGTGGGTTTTGTGTGTGTGGTCTCAGTGTGGGTTTGCTGTGTGTAGTTTCAATGTGGGTTTTGTGTGTGGAGTCTCAGTGTGGGTTTGGTGTGTGTGTTGCTTTAGTGTGGGCTTGGTGTGCGTGGTTTCAGTGTGGGTTTGGTGTGTGTGGTCTCAGTATGGGTTTGGTGTGTGTGTAGTTTCAGTGTGGATTTAGTGTGTGTGGTCTCAGTATGGGTTTGGTGTGTGTGTAGTTTCAGTGTGGATTTGGTGTGTGTGGTTTCAGTGTGGATTTGGTGTGTGTGGTCTCAGTGTGGGTTTGGTGTGTGTAGTCTCAGTGTGGTTTTGGTGTGTGTGTAGTCTCATTGTGGGTTTGTTGTGTGTGTGGTTTTAATGTTGGTTTGGTGTGTGTAGTTTCAGTGTAGGTTTGGTGTGTGTAGTCTCATTGTGGGTTACGTGTGTGTGTAGTTTCAGTGTAGGATTGGTGTGTGTAGTCTCAGTGTGGGTTTGGTGTGTGTAGTTTCAGTGTGGGTTTGATGTGTGTGGTTTCAGTGTGGGTTTGGTGTGTGTGGCCTCAGTGTTGGTTTGGTGTGTGTGTAGTTTCAGTGTGGTTTTATAGTGTGTGGTTTCAGTGTGGGTTTGCTGTGTGTGGTCTCAGTGTGGGTTTGGTGTGTGTGTGGTCTCAGTGTGGGTTTGGTGTGTGTAGTTTCAGTGTAGGTTTGTTGTGTACAGTTACACCGTGGGTTCGGTGTGTGTAGTCTCAGTGTGGGTTTGATGTGTGTGTAGTATCAGTGTGGGTTTGGTGTGTGTGGTTTCAGTGTGGGTTTGGTGTGTGTGGTCTCAGTGTTGGTTTGGTGTGTGTGTAGTTTCAGTGTGGGTTTGGTGTGTGTGGTCTCAGTGTGGGTTTCGTGTGTGTGTAGTTTCAGTGTGGGTTTGCTGTGTGTGGTTTCAGTGTGGGTTTGGTGTGTGTGGTCTCAGTGTTGGTTTGGTGTGTGTGTAGTTTCAGTGTGGGTTTGGTGTGTGTGGTCTCAGTGTGGGTTTGATGTGTGTGTGGTCTCAGTGTGGGTTTGGTGTGTGTAGTTTCAGTGTAGGTTTGTCGTCTACAGTTACACCGTGGGTTCGGTGTGTATAGTCTCAGTGTGGGTTTGGTGTTTGTGTAGTTTCAGTGTGGGTTTGGTGTTTGTTGTTTCAGTGTGGGTTTGGTGTGTGTGTGGTCTCAGTGTGGGTTTGGTGTGTGAAGTTTCAGTGTGGGTTTGATGTGTGTGTAGTTTCAGTGTGGGTTTGTTGTGTGTGTAGTTTCAGTGTGGGTTTGGTGTGTGTAGTTTAAGTGTGGGTTTGGTGTGTGTGTAGTCTCAGTGTGGGTTTGGTATGTGTAGTTTCAGTCTGGGTTTGGTGTGTGTAGTTTCACTGTGGGTTTGGTGTGTGTAGTTTCAGTGTGTGTTTGGTTTGTGTAGTTTCACTGGGGGTTTGATGTGTGTGTAGTTTCAGTGTGGGTTTGGTTTGTGTCGTCTCAGTGTGGGTTTGGTGTGTGTATCGTCTCAGTGTGGGTTTGGTGTGTGTAGTTTCATTGTGGGTTTGATGTGTGTGGTTTCAGTTTGGCTTTGGTGTGTGAGGTCTCGGTGTGGGTTTTGTGTATGTATAGTTTCAGTGTGGGTTTGATGTGTGTGTAGTTTCAGTGTAGGTTCGGTGTGTGTGGTTTCAGTGTGGGTTTGGTGTGTGTGGTCTCAGTGTGTATTTGGTGTGTGTAGTCTCAGTGTGGATTTGGTGTGTGTAGTCTCAGTGTGGGTTTGGTGTGTGTAGTCTCAGTGTGGGTTTGGTGTGTGTGTAGTCTCAGTGTGGGTCTGGTGTGTGTGGTTTCAGTGTGGGTTTGGTGTGTGTGTAGTTTCAGTGTGGTTTTTTAGTGTGTGGTTTCAGTGTGGGTTTGCTGTGTGTGGTCTCAGTGTGGGTTTGGTGTGTGTGTGGTCTCAGTGTGGGTTTGGTGTGTGTAGTTTCAGTGTAGGTTTGTTGTGTACAGTTACACCGTGGGTTCGGTGTGCATAGTCTCAGTGTGGGTTTGGTGTTTGTGTAGTTTCAGTGTGGGTTTGGTGTTTGTTGTTTCAGTGTGGATTTGGTGTGTGTGGTCTCAGTGTGGGTTTGGTGTGTGCAGTCTCAGTGTGGGTTTGGTGTGTGCAGTCTCAGTGTGGGTTTGATGTGTGTGTAGTCTCAGTGTGAGTTTGGTGTGTGTGGTCTCAGTGTGGGTTTGGTGTGTCTGTAGTTTCAGTGTGGGTTTTGTGTGTGTGTTTTCAGTGTGGGTTTGGTGTGTGTGGTTTCAGTGTGGGTTTGGTGTATGTGGTCTCAGTGTGGGTTTGGTGGGTATAGTCTCAGTGTGGGTTTGGTGTATGTGTAGTTTCAGTGTGGGTTTGGTGTGTGTGGTTTCAGTGTGGGTTTGGTGTGTGTGGTTTCAGTGTGGGTTTCGTGTGTGTGGTCTCAGTGTGGCCTTGGTGTGTGTAGTTTCAGTGTGGATTTGGTTTGTGTAGTTTCAGTGTGGGTTTGCTGTGTCTAGTTTCAGTGTGGGTTTGGTGTGTGTAGTCTCAGTGTGGGTTTGGTGTGCGTAGTTTCAGTGTGGGTTTGGTGTGTGTAATTTCACTGTGAGTTTGTTGTGTGTAGTCTCAGTGTGGGTTTGATGTGTGTAGTTTCACTGTGGGTGTGGTGTGTGTAGTCTCAGTGTGGGTTTGGTGTGTGTAGTTTTCGTGTGTGTTTGTTGTGTGTAGTCTCAGTGTGGGTTTGGTGTGTGTAGTCTCAGTTTGGGTTTGGTGTGTGTGTGGTCTCCGTGTGGTCTTGGTGTGTGTAGTTTCAGTGTGGGTTTGGTTTGTGTAGTTTCAGTGTGGGTTTGCTGTGTCTAGTTTCAGTGTGGGTTTGGTGTGTGTAGTCTCAGTGTGGGTTTGGTGAGTGTAGTTTCACTGTAGGTTTGGTGTGTGTAGTCTCAGTGTGGGTTTGGTGCGTGTAGTTTCAGTGTGGGTTTGGTGTGTGTAGTTTCACTGTGGGTTTGGTGTGTGTAGTTTCAGTGTGGGTTTGGTGTGTATAATTTCACTTTGAGTTCGGTGTGTGTAGTTTCACTGTGGGTTTGGTGTGCGTAGTTTCAGTGTGGGTTTGGTGTGTGTAGTTTCAGTGTGGGTTGGTGTGTGTAGTTTCAGTGTGGCTTTGGTGTTTGTAGTTTCAGTGTCGGTTTGGTGTGTGTAGTTTCAGTGTGGGTTTGGTGTGTGTAGTTTCAGTGTAGATTTGGTGTGTGTGATTTCTGTGGGTTTGATGTGTGTAGTCTCAGTGTGGGTTTGGTGTGTGTGGTCTCAGTGTGGGTTTGGTGTGTGTGTGGTCTCACTGTGCGTTTGGTGTGTGTAGTTCCAGTGTGGGTTTGGTGTGTGTAGTTTGTGTTGGGTTTGGTGTGTCTGGTTTCAGTGTGGTTTTGGTGTGTGTGGTTTCTGTCGGTTTTGTGTGTGTAGTTTCAGTGTGGGTTTTGTGTTTGTGGTCTCAGTGTGGGTTTGCTTGTGTAGTCTCAATGTGGGTTTTGTGTGTGTAGTCTCAGTGTGGGTTTAGTGTGTGTGTTGCTTTAGTGTGGGCTTGGTGTGTGTGGTTTCAGTGTGGGTTTGGTGTGTGTGGTCTCAGTATGGGTTTGGTGTGTGTGTAGTTTCAGTGTGGATTTGGTGTGTGTGGTCTCAGTGTGGGTTTGGTGTGTGTAGTCTCAGTGTGGGTTTTGTGTGTTTTGTCTCAGTGTGGGTTTAGTGTGTGTAGTCTCAGTGTGGGTTTGGTGTGTGTGTAGTCTCATTGTGGGTTTGGTGTGTGTGTGGTTTTAGTGTGGGTTTGGTGTGTGTAGTTTCAGTGCAGGTTTTGTGTGTAGTCTCAGTGTGGGTTTCGTGTGTGTGTAGTTTCAGTGTGGGTTTGGTGTGTGTGTGGTTTCTGTGTGGGTTTGGTGTGTGTGTTCTCAGTGTTGGTTTGGTGTGTGTGTAGTTTCAGTGTGGGTTTGGTGTGTGTGGTTTCAGTGTGGGTTTGGTGTGTGTGGTCTCAGTGTTGGTTTGGTGTGTGTGTAGTTTCAGTGTGGGTTTGGTGTGTGTGGTCTCAGTGTGGGTTTCGTGTATGTGTAGTTTCAGTGTGGGTTTGGTGTGTGTGGTTTCAGTGTGGGTTTGGTGTGTGTGGTCTCAGTGTTGGTTTGGTGTGTGTGTAGTTTCAGTGTGGGTTTGGTGTGTGTGGTCTCAGTGTGGGTTTGCTGTGTGTGTGGTCTCAGTGTGGGTTTGGTGTGTGTAGTTTCAGTGTAGGTTTGTTGTGTACAGTTACACCGTGGGTTCGGTGTGCATAGTCTCAGTGTGGGTTTGGTGTTTGTGTAGTTTCAGTGTGGGTTTGGTGTTTGTAGTTTCATTGTGGGTTTGGTGTGTGTGGTCTCAGTGTTGGTTTGGTGTGTGTGTAGTCTCATTGTGGGTTTGGTGTGTGTGTGGTTTTAGTGTGGGTATGGTTTGTGTAGTTTCAGTGTGGGTTTGCTGTGTCTAGTTTCAGTGTGGGTTTGGTGTGTGTAGTCTCAGTGTGGGTTTGGTGAGTGTAGTTTCACTGTAGGTTTGGTGTGTGTAGTCTCAGTGTGGGTTTGGTGTGTGTAGTTTCAGTGTGGGTTTGGTGTGTGTAGTTTCACTGTGGGTTTGGTGTGCGTAGTTTCAGTGTGGGTTTGGTGTGTATAATTTCACTTTGAGTTCGGTGTGTGTAGTTTCACTGTGGGTTTGGTGTGCGTAGTTTCAGTGTGGGTTTGGTGTGTGTAGTTTCAGTGTGGGTTGGTGTGTGTAGTTTCAGTGTGGCTTTGGTGTTTGTAGTTTCAGTGTCGGTTTGGTGTGTGTAGTTTCAGTGTGGGTTTGGTGTGTGTAGTTTCAGTGTAGATTTGGTGTGTGTGATTTCTGTGGGTTTGATGTGTGTAGTCTCAGTGTGGGTTTGGTGTGTGTGGTCTCAGTGTGGGTTTGGTGTGTGTGTGGTCTCACTGTGGGTTTGGTGTGTGTGTAGTTTCAGTGTGGCTTTGGTGTTTGTAGTTTCAGTGTCGGTTTGGTGTGTGTAGTTTCAGTGTGGGTTTGGTGTGTGTAGTTTCAGTCTAGATTTGGTGTGTGTGATTTCTGTGGGTTTGATGTGTGTAGTCTCAGTGTGGGTTTGGTGTGTGTGGTCTCAGTGTGGTTTTGGTGTGTGTGTGGTCTCACTGTGGGTTTGGTGTGTGTGTAGTTTCAGTGTGGGTTTGGTGTGTGTGGTTTCAGTGTGGGTTTGGTGTGTGTGGTTTCAGTGTGGGTTTGGTGTATGTGGTCTCAGTGTGGGTTTGGTGTGCGTGTAGTCTCAGTGAGGGTTTGGTATGTGTGTAGTCTCAGTGTGGGTTTGGTGAGTGTAGTTTCAGTGTGGGTTTGGTGTGTGTAGTTTCCGTGTAGGTTTGGTGTGTGTAGTTTCAGTGTGCGTTTGGTGTGTGTAGTTCCAGTGTGGGTTTGGTGTGTGTAGTTTGTGTTGGTTTGGTGTGTCTGGTTTCAGTGTGGTTTTGGTGTGTGTGGTTTCTGTCGGTTTTGTGTGTGTAGTTTCAGTGTGGGTTTTGTGTGTGTGGTCTCAGTGTGGGTTTGCTTGTGTAGTCTCAATGTGGGTTTTGTGTGTGTAGTCTCAGTGTGGGTTTAGTGTGTGTGTTGCTTTAGTGTGGGCTTGGTGTGTGTGGTTTCAGTGTGGGTTTGGTGTGTGTGGTCTCAGTATGGGTTTGGTGTGTGTGTAGTTTCAGTGTGGATTTGGTGTGTGTGGTCTCAGTGTGGGTTTGGTGTGTGTAGTCTCAGTGTGGGTTTTGTGTGTTTTGTCTCAGTGTGGGTTTAGTGTGTGTAGTCTCAGTGTGGGTTTGGTGTGTGTGTAGTCTCATTGTGGGTTTGGTGTGTGTGTGGTTTTAGTGTGGGTTTGGTGTGTGTAGTTTCAGTGCAGGTTTTGTGTGTAGTCTCAGTGTGGGTTTCGTGTGTGTGTAGTTTCAGTGTGGGTTTGGTGTGTGTGTGGTTTCAGTGTGGGTTTGGTGTGTGTGTTCTCAGTGTTGGTTTGGTGTGTGTGTAGTTTCAGTGTGGGTTTGGTGTGTGTGGTTTCAGTGTGGGTTTGGTGTGTGTGGTCTCAGTGTTGGTTTGGTGTGTGTGTAGTTTCAGTGTGGGTTTGGTGTGTGTGGTCTCAGTGTGGGTTTCGTGTGTGTGTAGTTTCAGTGTGGGTTTGCTGTGTGTGGTTTCAGTGTGGGTTTGGTGTGTGTGGTTTCAGTGTTGGTTTGGTGTGTGTGTAGTTTCAGTGTGGGTTTGGTGTGTGTGGTCTCAGTGTGGGTTTGCTGTGTGTGTGGTCTCAGTGTGGGTTTGGTGTGTGTAGTTTCAGTGTAGGTTTGTTGTGTACAGTTACACCGTGGGTTCGGTGTGCATAGTCTCAGTGTGGGTTTGGTGTTTGTGTAGTTTCAGTGTGGGTTTGGTGTTTGTAGTTTCATTGTGGGTTTGGTGTGTGTGGTCTCAGTGTTGGTTTGGTGTGTGTGTAGTCTCATTGTGGGTTTGGTGTGTGTGTGGTTTTAGTGTGGGTATGGTTTGTGTAGTTTCAGTGTGGGTTTGCTGTGTCTAGTTTCAGTGTGGGTTTGGTGTGTGTAGTCTCAGTGTGGGTTTGGTGAGTGTAGTTTCACTGTAGGTTTGGTGTGTGTAGTCTCAGTGTGGGTTTGGTGTGTGTAGTTTCAGTGTGGGTTTGGTGTGTGTAGTTTCACTGTGGGTTTGGTGTGCGTAGTTTCAGTGTGGGTTTGGTGTGTATAATTTCACTTTGAGTTTGGTGTGTGTAGTTTCACTGTGGGTTTGGTGTGCGTAGTTTCAGTGTGGGTTTGGTGTGTGTAGTTTCAGTGTGGGTTGGTGTGTGTAGTTTCAGTGTGGCTTTGGTGTTTGTAGTTTCAGTGTCGGTTTGGTGTGTGTAGTTTCAGTGTGGGTTTGGTGTGTGTAGTTTCAGTGTAGATTTGGTGTGTGTGATTTCTGTGGGTTTGATGTGTGTAGTCTCAGTGTGGGTTTGGTGTGTGTGGTCTCAGTGTGGGTTTGGTGTGTGTGTGGTCTCACTGTGGGTTTGGTGTGTGTGTAGTTTCAGTGTGGCTTTGGTGTTTGTAGTTTCAGTGTCGGTTTGGTGTGTGTAGTTTCAGTGTGGGTTTGGTGTGTGTAGTTTCAGTGTAGATTTGGTGTGTGTGATTTCTGTGGGTTTGATGTGTGTAGTCTCAGTGTGGGTTTGGTGTGTGTGGTCTCAGTGTGGGTTTGGTGTGTGTGTGGTCTCACTGTGGGTTTGGTGTGTGTGTAGTTTCAGTGTGGGTTTGGTGTGTGTGGTTTCAGTGTGGGTTTGGTGTGTGTGGTTTCAGTGTGGGTTTGGTGTATGTGGTCTCAGTGTGGGTTTGGTGTGCATGTAGTCTCAGTGTGGGTTTGGTATGTGTGTAGTCTCAGTGTGGGTTTGGTGAGTGTAGTTTCAGTGTGGGTTTGGTGTGTGTAGTTTCCGTGTAGGTTTGGTGTGTGTAGTTTCAGTGTGCGTTTGGTGTGTGTAGTTCCAGTGTGGGTTTGGTGTGTGTAGTTTGTGTTGGTTTGGTGTGTCTGGTTTCAGTGTGGTTTTGGTGTGTGTGGTTTCTGTCGGTTTTGTGTGTGTAGTTTCAGTGTGGGTTTTGTGTGTGTGGTCTCAGTGTGGGTTTGCTTGTGTAGTCTCAATGTGGGTTTTGTGTGTGTAGTCTCAGTGTGGGTTTAGTGTGTGTGTTGCTTTAGTGTGGGCTTGGTGTGTGTGGTTTCAGTGTGGGTTTGGTGTGTGTGGTCTCAGTATGGGTTTGGTGTGTGTGTAGTTTCAGTGTGGATTTGGTGTGTGTGGTCTCAGTGTGGGTTTGGTGTGTGTAGTCTCAGTGTGGGTTTTGTGTGTTTTGTCTCAGTGTGGGTTTAGTGTGTGTAGTCTCAGTGTGGGTTTGGTGTGTGTGTAGTCTCATTGTGGGTTTGGTGTGTGTGTGGTTTTAGTGTGGGTTTGGTGTGTGTAGTTTCAGTGCAGGTTTTGTGTGTAGTCTCAGTGTGGGTTTCGTGTGTGTGTAGTTTCAGTGTGGGTTTGGTGTGTGTGTGGTTTCAGTGTGGGTTTGGTGTGTGTGGTCTCAGTGTTGGTTTGGTGTGTGTGTAGTTTCAGTGTGGGTTTGGTGTGTGTGTGGTTTCAGTGTGGGTTTGGTGTGTGTGGTCTCAGTGTTGGTTTGGTGTGTGTGTAGTTTCAGTGTGGGTTTGGTGTGTGTGGTCTCAGTGTGGGTTTCGTGTGTGTGTAGTTTCAGTGTGGGTTTGCTGTGTGTGGTTTCAGTGTGGGTTTGGTGTGTGTGGTCTCAGTGTTGGTTTGGTGTGTGTGTAGTTTCAGTGTGGGTTTGGTGTGTGTGGTCTCAGTGTGGGTTTGATGTGTGTGTGGTCTCAGTGTGGGTTTGGTGTGTGTAGTTTCAGTGTAGGTTTGTCGTCTACAGTTACACCGTGGGTTCGGTGTGCATAGTCTCAGTGTGGGTTTGGTGTTTGTGTAGTTTCAGTGTGGGTTTGGTGTTTGTTGTTTCAGTGTGGGTTTGGTGTGTGTGTGGTCTCAGTGTGGGTTTGGTGTGTGTAGTTTCAGTGTGGGTTTGATGTGTGTGTAGTTTCAGTGTGGGTTTGTTGTGTGTGTAGTTTCAGTGTGGGTTTGGTGTGTGTAGTTTAAGTGTGGGTTTGGTGTGTGTGTAGTCTCAGTGTGGGTTTGGTATGTGTAGTTTCAGTCTGGGTTTGGTGTGTGTAGTTTCACTGTGGGTTTGGTGTGTGTAGTTTCAGTGTGTGTTTGGTTTGTGTAGTTTCACTGGGGGTTTGATGTGTGTGTAGTTTCAGTGTGGGTTTGGTTTGTGTCGTCTCAGTGTGGGTTTGGTGTGTGTATCGTCTCAGTGTGGGTTTGGTGTGTGTAGTTTCATTGTGGGTTTGATGTGTGTGGTTTCAGTTTGGCTTTGGTGTGTGAGGTCTCGGTGTGGGTTTTGTGTATGTATAGTTTCAGTGTGGGTTTGATGTGTGTGTAGTTTCAGTGTAGGTTCGGTGTGTGTGGTTTCAGTGTGGGTTTGGTGTGTGTGGTCTCAGTGTGTATTTGGTGTGTGTAGTCTCAGTGTGGATTTGGTGTGTGTAGTCTCAGTGTGGGTTTGGTGTGTGTAGTCTCAGTGTGGGTTTGGTGTGTGTGTAGTCTCAGTGTGGGTCTGGTGTGTGTAGTCTCTGTGTGGGTTTGGTGTGTGTGGTTTTAGTGTTGGTTTGGTGTGTGTGGCCTCAGTGTGGTTTTGGTGTGTGTAGCTTCAGCGTAGGTTTGGTGTGTACAGTTTCATTGTGGGTTGGGTGTGTATAGTCTAAGTGTGTGTTTGGTGTATGTGTGGTCTCAGTCTGGGTTTGGTGTGTGTAGTTTCAGTGCGGGTTTGGAGTGTGTAGTTTCAGTGTGGGTTTGGTGTGTGTAGTCACAGTGTGGGTTTGGTGTGTGTAGTCTCAGTTTGGGTTTGGTGTGTGTAGTCTCAGTGTGGGTTTGGTGTGTGTGGTCTCAGTGTGGGTTTGGTGTGTGTCGTCTCAGTGTGGGTTTGGTGTGTGTAGTCTCAGTGTGGGTTTGGTGTGTGTGTCACTGTTGTCATGAGGCTTTACTCCCTTATTTTTGAATATGTGATTTTTCAGCTTTTTACTGATTGGATATTTTGCAATTTGAACTGAGACAGACCGCCCCCTGCAGTCACCCCCCTCCTGACTGCACTGAGAGCGCCCCCTGCAGTCACTCCACTCCTGACTGCACTGAGACCGCCCCCTGCAGTCACCCCCCTCCTGACTGCACTGAGAGCGCCCCCTGCAGTCACCCCCCTCCTGACTGCACTGAGAGCGCCCCCTGCAGTCACCCCCTTCCTGACTGCACTGAGAGCGCCCCCTGCAGTCACCCCCCTCCTGACTGCACTGAGAGCGCCCCCTGCAGTCACCCCCCTCCTGACTGCACTGAGAGCGCCCCCTGCAGTCACCCCCCTCCTGACTGCACTGAGAGCGCCCCCTGCAGTCACCCCCCTCCTGACTGCACTGAGAGCGCCCCCTGCAGTCACCCCCCTCCTGACTGCACTGAGACCGCCCCCTGCAGTCACTCCACTCCTGACTGCACTGAGAGCGCCCCCTGCATTCACCCCCCTCCTGACTGCACTGAGACCGCCCCCTGCAGTCACTCCACTCCTGACTGCACTGAGAGCGCCCCCTGCATTCACCCCCCTCCTGACTGCACTGAGTGCGCCCCCTGCAGTCACCCCCTTCCTGACTGCACTGAGAGCGCCCCCTGCAGTCACCCCCCCTCCTGACTGCACTGAGAGCGCCCCCTTCAGTCAGCCTCTACTCACTGCACTGAGAGCGTCCCCTGCAGTTCCCCCCTCTTCACTGCACTGAGCGCCCCCTGCAGTTACCCCCTCCTCACTGCACTGAGGGCGTCCCCTGCAGTTACCCCCTTCTCACTGCACCGAGAGCGCCCCCTGCAGTTACCCCCTCCTCACTGCACTGAGAGTGCCCCCTGCAGTTACCCCCTCCTGACTGCACTGAGAGCGCCTCCTGCAGTCACCCCTCCTCACTGCACTGAGAGTGGCCCCTGCAGTTACCCCCTCCTCACTGCACCGAGAGCGCCCCCTGCAGTTACCCCCTCCTCACTGCACTGAGACCGCCCCCTGCAGTTACCCCCTCCTGACTGCACTGAGAGCGCCTCCTGCAGTCACCCCTCCTCACTGCACTGAGAGTGGCCCCTGCAGTTACCCCCTCCTCACTGCACCGAGAGCGCCCCCTGCAGTTACCCCCTCCTCACTGCACTGAGACCGCCCCCTGCAGTTACCCCCTCCTCACTGCACTGAGAGCGCCCCCTTCTGTCAGCCCCTCCTCACTGCACTGAGGGCGTCCCCTGCAGTTACCCCCTCCTCACTGCCCTGAGAGCGCCCCCTGCAGTTACCCCCTCCTCACTGCACTGAGAGTGGCCCCTGCAGTTACCCCCTCCTCACTGCACTGAGAGTGGCCCCTGCAGTTACCCCCTCCTCACTGCACCGAGAGCGCCCCCTGCAGTTACCCCCTCCTCACTGCACTGAGACCGCCCCCTGCAGTTACCCCCTCCTCACTGCACTGAGACCGCCCCCTGCAGTTACCCCCTCCTCACTGCACTGAGAGCGCCCCCTTCTGTCAGACCCTCCTCACTGCATTGAGAGCGCCCCCTGCAGTTACCCCTCCTCACTGCAGTGAGAGCGCCCCCTGCAGTTCCCCCCTCTTCACTGCACTGAGCGCCCCCTGAAGTTACCCCCTCCTCACTGCACTGAGAGTGCCCCCTGCAGTTACCCCCTCCTCACTGCATTGAGAGCGCCCCCTGCAGTTCCCCCCTCCTCACTGCACTGAGAGTGCCCCCTGCAGTTACCCCCTCCTCACTGCATTGAGAGCGCCCCCTGCAGTTCCCCCCTTCTCACTGCACTGAGAGTGCCCCCTGCAGTTACCCCCTCCTCACTGCACTGAGAGCGCCCCCTGCAGTTACCCCCTCCTCACTGCACTGAAAGTGGCCCCTGCAGTTACCCCCTCCTCACTGCACTGAGAGTGGCCCCTGCAGTTACCCCCTCCTCACTGCACTGAGAGTGGCCCCTGCAGTTACCCCCTCCTCACTGCCCTGAGAGCGCCCCCTGCAGTTACCCCCTCTTCACTGCACTGAGAGTGCCCCCTGCAGTTACCCCCTCATCACTGCACTGAGCACGCCCCCTGCAGTCACCCCCTCCTCACTGCACTGAGAGCGCCCCCTGCAGTTACCCCCTCCTCACTGCACTGAGAGTGGCCCCTGCAGTTACCCCCTCCTCACTGCACTGAGAGTGCCCCCTGCAGTTACCCCCTCCTCACTGCACTGAGAGCGCCCCCTGCAGTTACCCCCTCCTCACTGCACTGAGAGTGCCCCCTGCAGTTACCCCCTCCTCACTGCACTGAGAGCGCCCCCTGCAGTTACCCCCTCCTCACTGCACTGAGAGCGCCCCCTGCAGTTACCCCCTCCTCACTGCACTACAGGTTGGGAGACTTAGGAAGTAGAGTCACTGAATCTGGATTCTGTTCCTCGAACATTCACTGTTTTATTTTGACCAAACTTTGGTTGTTTTTGATTGGAATTGACTTTCTAATTGAAATTGTTGTTTCTGGTCTTCTGCTTATTGTAAAACCTGAATTTCACAACAAGAGGTCGTTGTGAGGTTTTAAAAAATTTGCAAGTTAAGCAGGTGTTGTGAATGGTCATTGACTGGGTCAGGAGTAAATGAGAGAGAGAGTGAGGGAGGGAGAGAGAGAAAAGGACAGTCAGGGATTGAGACTGAGATGGATCAACATTTGAAAACCTGTTTACTGGACATGGATCTGGACCAGGAGCTGGGATTGGCCAAAACCACTGACCAGTTCCACCTTGGTAAGAACAGGACCCCCCCACCCAGCCCACTGACCCCCACCCCACCCCCAGCCCACTGACCTCACCCTCCCCAAACCCAGTGCATTCCAGCCCAGGAGACACCCTCTCATTCCCCAGGACAAGACCCTCCGCGGGTTCAAAGTTTTAAAAGTTTGCCCGAAGTGTCGGTGTGAATGATTCTAATAACCGGGGTTGGGGTAAAAGTTTTCCAACTTCCCAGCAGCGTTTTACCGGGAGCGGGACAGGGAGTTTGACTGAGTTCAGGATTAAATCTCTGCAGAGTCCGATCCCAAAATCCATTCGTTAAAATCCGAGGGTCGGCCGGGACCCCCCCCCCGCCGACTGGTAAATCCCCTGAACGGGGGAGGGGGTCATACCCCTGTGTCCCCCCCCCCATACCCCTGTGTCTCCCCCCCCCCCCCCCCATACCCCTGTGTCTCCCCCCCCCCCATACCCCTGTGTCCCCCCCCCCCATACCCCTGTGTCCCCCCCCCCCATACCCCTGTGTCTCCCCCCCCCCCATACCCCTGTGTCCCCCCCCCCCATACCCCTGTGTCTCCCCCCCCCCCATACCCCTGTGTCCCCCCCCCCCATACCCCTGTGTCTCCCCCCCCCCCATACCCCTGTGTCTCCCCCCCCCCCCATACCCCTGTGTCTCCCCCCCCCCCCCCCATACCCCTGTGTCTCCCCCCCCCCCCCCCATACCCCTGTGTCTCCCCCCCACCCCCATACCCCTGTGTCTCCCCCCCCCCCCATACCCCTGTGTCTCCCCCCCACCCCCATACCCCTGTGTCTCCCCCCCCCCCCATACCCCTGTGTCTCCCCCCCACCCCCATACCCCTGTGTCTCCCCCCCCCCCCATACCCCTGTGTCTCCCCCCCCCCCATACCCCTGTGTCTCCCCCCCCCCCCATACCCCTGTGTCTCCACCCCCCCCCATACCCCTGTGTCTCCACCCCCCCCCATACCCCTGTGTCTCCCCCCCCAATACCCCTGTGTCTCCCCCCCCCCCCCATACCCCTGTGTCTCCCCCCCCCCCCATACCCCTGTGTCCCCCCCCCCCCCCATACCCCTGTGTCCCCCCCCCCCCCCATACCCCTGTGTCTCCACCCCCCCCCATACCCCTGTGTCTCCCCCCCCCCCCCATACCCCTGTGTCTCCCCCCCCCCCCATACCCCTGTGTCCCCCCCCCCCCCCCCCATACCCCTGTGTCTCCACCCCCCCCTCCCCCCACCGGGGGCGGTCATTCCCCTGCCCCTCCCTGTTTGTGGGGTGGGGGTGTGTGTGTTTGAGACCCTTGTTCCCCTGGTGTAGATACTGAGTGGGTTGTCCAGTCTGCACAGTTTCTGAAAGGCTGTACAAATCTCTGCTGGTTAATGTGGTGATCGCGGTGTCCGCTGGTCAGGTTTGTTTGTGATCTGTGTCTGAATGGAAATGTTTATGAATCTTGTGCTGTCCTTGGGTTTCGGGCACAGTTTATTGGTCAGTGTGTGAGATTCATATCACTGCAGAATCTCTGGAATAACCACCAGGTTCTCTTGGAACTTCTATAGTGCGATGACCACTCTCTCATTCGTGCATTTAGGCTAATCTCCCTGTGATTTAAAATAAGACACAGGAAATACCTAGTGAGAAATTATATCCTTCCTGCTGTGATTTTTGGGGCCATTAAAATTAATGGAAAGTCTCCCTTAAACTAAACACTCATTTCTGATCGCGGTCAACATAAGTTTGAGGGAGAACTCCTCGTCTTTCATTGAAACAATTTACAACTTCCAGAAGCAACATCGAATCATACAGACAGGCGAATTAGGAGCAGGATTAGGCCACTCAGCCCCTCGAGCCTGTCCCACCTATCAATAAGACCATGGGCGATCTGATTGTAACCTCCCGCCTACCCTTGATAACCTTTCACCCCCTTGTTAATTAAGAATTTATCTCGCTCTGCCTTTAAAAATATTCAATCCACTTAGCAATGGTAGATACTTACTACACCAGTTGTTCAGTAAGAGCTGTGTGCAGGAGCTCGATCCTGGGTGGTCGATAGGCTGAACAAGTTCCTCCAGACAACCTCCAATGACCTGACCAAATGACACCTTCTGGTTGTAGCCCAAATATCCTTGGGAGCTGTGGCTTTGTACCCCTTTCTGACCCTGGTCTCTTGGCATATAAGGTAATGTCTTCAATCAAGTCATTGGCTTCTCAATCCTGTGTGTGGCCATTTCCTGCTCTCAGCAGGGCCATCACCAGCTCCCGCCAGCAATGGATGTGATTTCTGGATCTCAGTGAGACAGGAGAAAAGCTATTCACACATCCCCGAGAGACCATTGTCTCGGTCAGTTTCTGTAATCGGGGTGTCTGGTGGTTATCCACCGCACCCAGTGACGTGCGCGTGCCTGTGCGCGCACCTGTGCCTGTGCCTGTGTGCACGCCTGTGCGTGTGTGTATCCTTGTCCAGACTTCATTTTTTAAAGTTCCATATAAGCCTCACAGTTGAAGCCTTTGGTTGAAAATCCTCTCCCTTTGTCCGATGTCCCCCGCACTCCATGTTCCTACCACCTGGTTCTGACCTCAGGATGTTGGTCCACCTCACAACTTTTTACACTTTGACACAAGTATAAAGATAATACATATTAAAAAGCAACAAAAAGGGGGCCTTACAGCATCGGAGAAATACACAAAATATTTAAAATGCTGTACATACCGTCCGCAACCTGTGGAAATGATTTTGATGAGGGGGTGGAAGGTAATATTTCCAAATTGGCTGTTGACACAAAACTGGGTGGGAATGTGAGTTGTGATGAGGATACAGGGAGATTTCAAGGGGACTCGGACAGGCTAAGTGAATGGGCAAGAATGTGGCAGATGGAATGGAATGTGAATAAGGGTGAAGCTATCCGCATTGGTAGGAAAAAGAGAAAGGCAGAATATATTTTTAATGGTGAGAGATTGGGGAGCGTTGATGTCCGAAGGGGATCTGGGTGTCCTTGTTCATGAGTCACTGAAAGCTAAAGATGCAATAAGCAATTAGGAAAGCAAATGATATGTTGGCTTTCATTGTAAGGCAGTTTGAGAACAGGAGTAAAGACATATGCCTTGCTGCAGTTTTATAGAATTTTGGCCAGACTGCACCTGGAGTATTGTGCACAATTTTGGTCTCCCTACCTAAGGAAGGATACAATTGCCATGGAGCGAGTGCAACAGGGGTTCATCAGATTAATCCCTGGGATGGCGGGATTGTTTTATGAGGAGAGATTAAGGAAACTGGGCCTGTACTGTCTAGAGTTTCAAAGAATGAGAGGTGATCTCATTGAAACTTACAAAATTCTTCGCCTGGCTGGGGTGAGTCTAGAACCAGGATAAGGGGCAGGTCTTTTAAGGCTGATATGAGGACTTTTCCAGAATCTAAGGATTCTTGGAAGATTACTACCAGTGCATCCATTATCTCTATAGCTACTTCCTTTAATGTCCTAGGACGCAACCCATCAGGTCCAGGGGACTTATCATTCTTTAGCCCCATTAGTTTCCCTAGTACTTTTTCTCTAGTTTCTATTTTTCCTTAGTTCTGTTGAAGAGTCACACGGACTCGAAACGTTAACTATGCTCCTCTCTGCAGATGCTGTCAGACCTGCTGAGTTTTTCCAGGTATTTTTGTTTTTGTTACTTTTTCTCTAGTGATAGTTATTATATTTATTTCCTCCCCCCCTCCCCCCCTCACTTTTGCCCCTTGATTATTTAGTATTTTTGGAATGTTATTAGTGTCTTCTACCCTGAAGACTGATGCAAAGTATTTATTCAACTCCTCTGCCATTTCCTGGTTCCCATTATTATTTCCCCAGCCTCATTCTCTAAGGGGCCTATGCTCACTTTGGCCTCACTCTTACTTTTTACATATTTAAAGAAGCTCTTACTGTCTGTTTTTATATTACTTGGCAGCTTACCCTCAAAGTTTATTTTCTCCCTCTTTTTATTATCTTTTTGGTCATCTTTTGTTGGCTTTTAAAACTTACCACTAATCTTTGCCACATTGCATGTTTTTTTTTAAATTTGATACTATCCTTCCTTGGTTAACCTTGGTTAGTTTATCCCCTTCCTATAATCCTTCTTCCTCACTGGGATATATCTTTGTTGAGAGTCATGAACTATTTTCTTACATGTCTGCCATTGTTCATCAACTGTCTTTTCTGCTAAACTCCTTTCCCAGTCCGCTCCAGCCAACTCTGCCCTCATCCCTTTGTAATTACCCTTATTTAAGTTTAGCACAGTTGTTTCTGACCCAAGTTTCTCACTCTCAAACTGAATGCTAAATTCTACCATATTATGTTTACTATCTCCAAGGGGATCTTGTACTCAGGTCATTTATTACACCTGCCTCATTACACATTACCAGATCCAAAATAGCCTGATCACTAGTTGGATTCACAACATATTGTCCTAGGAAACAGTCCCAAATACACACCATGAATTCTTGCTCGTGGCTACCTCTGCCAATTTGATTTTCCCAATCTACATGAAGATTAAACTCACCCATGATTAATGTATTGCCTTTTTTACATGCCCTCATTATCTCCTGATTTATTCTCTGTCCTACAGTATAGGTACCGTAGGGGGACCTATAGACTACTCCCATCAGTGTTGCCTTCCCCTTATTATTTCTTACTTTCACCCATATGGATTCTACATCTTCCGATCCAGGATCATTTCTTGATATTGTACATATTCCACCTCGTACTAACAAAGCTACCCCACTACCCTTTCCTCCCTGCCTGTACTTTTGAAAAGTCACACACCCCTGAATATTTAGTTCCCAATTTGATCTCCTTGTAACCATGTTTCTGTATGGATCATACCCAATAACTTCTATTTGTGCTGTTAATTCATTTGTTCATTTGCTCTGAATACTATGTGCATTTAAGTAACGAGCCATTAATTTTGCCTTTTTAAATCATTTTTTCCCCCTTTGACCCTATTTGCTGCTGTTTTTTATGTTTGTACACTCTGTCCCTTCCTGTCACACTCTGGGTATCATTACCAAAAAGCTGCCCTGCAATGCTGCCATATCCTTTAGTTTTGTAAGCCTACTTATCCCCTCTCCAGAACACTCCCGCCCCGTGTTTAATATAAAGCCCTCTCTACAGCTCTAGTTATTTGATTCGCCAGGACACTGGCCCCAGCCCGGCTCAAGTGAAGCCCGTCCCATCGGAACATCTCCCTTCTACTCCAGTACTGATACCAGTGCCCCATGAACGGAAACCCATTCCTCCCACACCGATCTTTGAGCCACGCATTTAACTCCTTGACTTTATTTACCCTATGTCAGTTTGCCTGTGGATCAGGTAGTAATCCTGAGATTATTACCTTGGAGGTTCTGCTTTTTAACTTAGTTCCTAACTGTTCAAATTCTTTCAGCAGAACCTCCTTCCTAGTCCCATCAATGTCGTTGGTACCAACATGGACAATGACAACTGGATCCCTCCCCTCCCACTCCGAGTTCCTCTCCAGCCCTGAGGAGATGTCCTTAATCCTGGTACTGTGCAGGCAACACAGCCTTCGGGACTCACACTCACAGCTGCAGAGAACAGTATCTAACCCCCTAATTATACTGTCCCCGACCATTACCACATTCCTATTTCCTCTCTCCACTTGAATGGCTTCCTGTACCATGGTGCCTTGACCAGTTCACTCATCCTCCCTGCTCTCATCCACACAGCTTGCAAGAACCTTGTAACTGTTAGACAATTGTAGGTGTCAAGGCTCCTCATACGCTACCCCCTGGGTCCCCATACCTGCCTCACCCGCAGTCACACCCTCCTGTCCCTGATCACAGACCAAATTTGAATTACCTAATCTTAGGGCTGTGACCACCTCCTGGAGCAAAGTGTCCAGGTATCTTTCCCCCTCCCTGATATGGCGCAATGTCCGCAGCTCAGATTCCAGCTCCTCAACTCTGATCTGAAGTTCCTCAAGCTGTAAACACCTGGTACAGATGTGTTCACTGTGGGTCACCTTGGTGTCTGGTAGCTCCCACATGCTGCAGCAGCAACACATCACCCATCCTGCCATCACTATTGTATTTAATTTAATTTATTAATTAATTACTCTAGTATTCCTGCTCTTTTCCCTTTATTGTAATTATTTTACACCAGTATCAATCTTATACTTAACAAGCTTTTTTTTAAAAAAGAGAGAAACAAAGACTAGAGACCGACACACAAACTAAAGACCTTACTTTTACTTTAAAGACTAGAAATACTCACCAATCCTACTCACCAATCAGCTGCTTTCCCTGCACTTGTTTAACGTTGTGGTTTGTGATGTTTCTCCGCTGCTGGTCTCACTGCACGTGGGCTTCTCCATCCTCACCTTTTATCCTCTCCCTCTCACCTCTTACTCAAAATATACTATTTTGAGCCTTGGGAATAGAATAAACCTTAATCACTTACCGAATACTCACCAGTTAACCAGCTCCTTCTCCTGTAGCAGAGCAAGAATCAATTCCTGGAGACTGAAAAAGTTCAGGCAAAAGTAACCGAACCACATTCCCTTCCTCTGCTTAACTCCCTGGAGCATCAACTCCCGCGCTCTCTACTCTAAAGTTTTGAAAATAACTCGAATCTTCAACAGAGAACCTTTTACTTTAGTCATTTCTTGATCATTTCCTTTTCTTGGATCTGGGAGGATTGTTTCATTATTTTGATGCAACTAATTTAAGGAGAAAAGAGCCTTTATTTCACCCAAAACCATTTTTAATAATCGAATTCTACCCCAGAAACTATGGATTCTTGTGGTGGAGCATCTACCCCCCACCCAGGGTTCCCCAGGGCACAGTGCCCCTCCCCTGCCCATGGACTACCCACCCTTCCTCCCTCTGGTATACAGCACCCCACCCCCTGACCCCGGGACTCCCTGGTGTACAATGCCCCAACCATGAACTAGGGCCCCCCCCTCCCCCACCCACCCCAGGGTACAGTGCCTTTCCCTAGGGCCTAGGGACCCTTCTGGAGTACAGTACCCAGCCCCATGATCCGGGGACTCTCCCAGGGTACAGGGCCTCTTCCCCCCCCCGCAAGCCCAGGGATGTTCCCTGGTGTACAGTACCCTTCCTCCACCCAACGACCCTCCCTGGCCCCCAGGGATGCTGTAACCCTCCCCAATCCCTGGACACTCCCCTACCTGAGCTGCAGAGCTCCTCCTTCTCAGTTTTAGGGGGTGGGGGTCAGTGGGAATAATCCCAGTTGACGATTCCCTCATTGAAATGTAGTTTGTGAACAGCAGTCACTCTCCGTGTTGCTCTGTGGATTCTGTGTTGCTGGAGTTGTGGCTCGCTCTGTATATTTGACGATGAACTGGAAGTTTCTGTTAGATTCCGAGGTTATGGGTCATGGAGAGCTCCTGGTACAGCAGCAGCGAGGGCAACCGGCACATGGTGACAGCCACATCTTGGCACCAAGATCGCCTGAAATCCAGGCTACGGATGGTGAGTATTGGGCGGGTGGGAATGGAGGGGGAGGGGGTGGAAGGGGTGGGGAGGGCTCGGGTGGGGAAATGGAGGGGTGAGGGCATCACCCCTGAATGAACGTGGGGGACAATGGTAAGGTGTGTGCGAGCAGTGCATTAAAAGCCTGTGTCATGACTCACGTCTTTTAGATTAAAGTAAAACTTGCATTTCTAAGGAACCTTTCATGACCTTTGAACATCTGAAAACACTTCACAGCCACTGAAATGTGGAAAATGCAGCTGCACTGTCAGAGGGTCAGTACTGAGGGAGTGCCGCACTGTCAGAGGGTCAGCACTGAGGGAGGGCCGCACTGTCAGAGGGTCGGCGCGGAGGGAGGGCCGCAGGGTCGGCGCGGAGGGAGGGCCGCAGGGTCGGCGCGGAGGGAGGGCCGCAGGGTCGGCGCTGAGGGAGGGCCGCAGGGTCGGCGCTGAGGGAGGGCCGCAGGGTCGGCGCTGAGGGAGGGCCGCAGGGTCGGCGCTGAGGGAGGGCCGCAGGGTCGGCGCTGAGGGAGGGCCGCAGGGTCGGCGCTGAGGGAGGGCCGCAGGGTCGGCGCTGAGGGAGGGCCGCAGGGTCGGCGCTGAGGGAGGGCCGCAGGGTCGGCGCTGAGGGAGGGCCGCAGGGTCGGCGCTGAGGGAGGGCCGCAGGGTCGGCGCTGAGGGAGGGCCGCAGGGTCGGCGCTGAGGGAGGGCCGCAGGGTCGGCGCTGAGGGAGGGCCGCAGGGTCGGCGCTGAGGGAGGGCCGCAGGGTCGGCGCTGAGGGAGGGCCGCAGGGTCGGCGCTGAGGGAGGGCCGCAGGGTCGGCGCTGAGGGAGGGCCGCAGGGTCGGCGCTGAGGGAGGGCCGCAGGGTCGGCGCTGAGGGAGGGCCGCAGGGTCGGCGCTGAGGGAGGGCCGCAGGGTCGGCGCTGAGGGAGGGCCGCAGGGTCGGCGCTGAGGGAGGGCCGCAGGGTCGGCGCTGAGGGAGGGCCGCAGGGTCGGCGCTGAGGGAGGGCCGCAGGGTCGGCGCTGAGGGAGGGCCGCAGGGTCGGCGCTGAGGGAGGGCCGCAGGGTCGGCGCTGAGGGAGGGCCGCAGGGTCGGCGCTGAGGGAGGGCCGCAGGGTCGGCGCTGAGGGAGGGCCGCAGGGTCGGCGCTGAGGGAGGGCCGCAGGGTCGGCGCTGAGGGAGGGCCGCAGGGTCGGCGCTGAGGGAGGGCCGCAGGGTCGGCGCTGAGGGAGGGCCGCAGGGTCGGCGCTGAGGGAGGGCCGCAGGGTCGGCGCTGAGGGAGGGCCGCAGGGTCGGCGCTGAGGGAGGGCCGCAGGGTCGGCGCTGAGGGAGGGCCGCAGGGTCGGCGCTGAGGGAGGGCCGCAGGGTCGGCGCTGAGGGAGGGCCGCAGGGTCGGCGCTGAGGGAGGGCCGCAGGGTCGGCGCTGAGGGAGGGCCGCAGGGTCATAAGTGCTATGCTGTCAAATTGAGACGCTGTACACCCTCTCTGGTGGATGTAAAAGATCCCAGGGCATTATTTTGAAGAAAAGCAGCAGTTTACCTGGTGTCACGGCCAATATTTGTCCCTCAATCAACAAAACCGATTAGTGGGTAATTACCACCGTCCTGTTTGTGGGATCTTGCTGTGCACAGGCTGGCTGCTGCATTTCCCACATTCCACCAGTGACCATGTCTCAAGCATTCTTCACTGGTGGTAATGGGCTTTGGGATGTCCTGAGGTTGTGGAAGATGCTTTTAGAAAGACAAGTTCTTTTGAATTTTCAGTGTTTTGACTGTCTTTTTGAAGCCGTTGATTAATCGGTGTTGGTGTGGTTTAATTGTTTAGAATATTGATAATTATTTGATCAGGTGACATCCACTGCCTGAGAGCAGCAGAGTCCAGGTACCTGTCCTGGAGATGTAACCACACCTGCCGGGTGTGTACACATCACTCTGGTCTCTCGAGCCTCTGCTATCCACTCTTGCTTTTTCTTCCAGAGTCGAATGTACGGCCGCACATGTGCCTGATGGTGAACCCCAGACTGGCTTGTGCCATTAAATATCCGGGGCAGGAAGTGGAGAGGACAGTGCTACAGGAAACCCTGACCAAAGACTGTCCCACTGACTGTGAGGTTTGTGTCCTGTTTCCTGTTAATCCATTGGCTGCAGGTTCCCAGGTTCAGTTTAGTCCTTTTCTGTTTTACCAGTCGCTCTTATCCAGCTCCCAGGGCTTTGGTTACCTTTCTGAACTTTGTCCAACCAAAATAATTCTCCAATGATATAGCGCCTTTCACAACCTCAGTCACTCCCTGTGGTAGTGAGTTCCGCACACGCACCACTCTCTGGGTAAAGATGTTTCTCCTGAATTCCTGATTAAATTTATTAGTGACCATCTGATATTTATGGTTCCCAGTTTCGGACTTCCCTACAAGTGGAAACGTCTTCTCTACATCGACCCTATCAAACCCTTTCATAATCTTAAAAGATCTCAATCAGATCACCCCTCAGTCTTTTCTTTTCTAGAGAAAAGATCTCCAGCCTGTTCAATCCGTCCTGATCACCATCTCTCTGACCTTTTCTCATTCTAGTAAAATTATTTTGCGTTCTCTCCAGTGCCTGTATATCTTTTTTTATAATATAGAGACACAAGCTGTCTAAATACCTGAAGTGTGATCTAACCGAGGTTCAGTACAAGTTTAAATCTGCTTTTCAATCCTATCCTTGTAGAAATGAATCTCAGTACTTTGCAGTTTTTTTATGGTCTTACTTACTTACCTGCATTGTTACAGTTAGTGATCTGTCTATCAGTATCTCCAGTTATATTCACAGTGAATCTTACACAATGCTGTACAGTTTATCCATTATACCAGAAGACGGGAGTACCTCACTGACATAAGCACAGCCAGGTTTATTGTGATGGGTTATACACATGTGGGGAGTTGAGTCCATAGCCCCAACACTAATTGTGTCCCTGAAAGGGTGCTGCCCAGCACACACACGGCTTGTGTCTCAGCTCCTCGTCTCCCTGCATAGGGAGTTGGAACATTTCTCAGCCTCCTGTAGGTTGCAATGGTCAAGTGTGACAATCCACAGGAGCTCATCAGTCAGGGACTGAGTGTTTAGGGGGGGGGTCACTGCTCACACACACCCACCCTCATTGACCTTCAGCATTTAATGAGTGTAAATCTATCACTGGCGAGGAAACAGTGTAGTTTGTTTCTCTGGCTGCTCTACTCCTCCCAGCTAGTTATCCCTACAGTAAGGAAGGGATGACCCTGCACTCGATCTGAGCCAGCTGGTTGGGGCGGTCAGTGAGATTGAGCAGACCATGTGCTGAATCAGCTACTTTGCCACAGCCCCTGAACATGGGATAACTTGTGTTCCTGTTCCTGTTGCTGCAGCTGCCTAAGGAGAAATCCCGACTGCTGCCTGTCTCTGGGATGATGACCTCTAATACAGCAGGAATGGCGAGTGTGAGCCACACCCCCAACAAATGGCCGCAGCCGCCCGTGAGCTACTTTGTCCTGATGGCCCTGGTGATGAGAAGCAGCCTGACCCACAGTCTGACAGTGCAGGAAATCTACAGCTTCGTATGGTAACTGTCAGTGTCTGCGTTCGGTGGCTGGAGACAGGCAGGTTGTGTTCCTGCTAGTTTCACCATTTGAGGATTAGCAGGAGATGAGGTGATAGTAATTCCAAAAAGCTCAGTGTGTGAGGGCACAACTTATTCCGACATGAGTCCTTGGAACTGTGATGATCCCAGTGTTCAGGGGTTCGGGGTTTGGGAATGAGGAGGGTGGGTGTTTGGGAAGTGGGGGCAGAGGGTTTTGGGAAGGGGTGGGTGTTTGGGAAGTGGGGGTGGGTGGGTGTTTGGGAAGTGGGGGTGGGTGGGTGTTTGGGAAGTGGGGGTGGGTGGGTGTTTGGGAAGTGGGGGTGGGTGGGTGTTTGGGAAGTGGGGGTGGGTGGGTGTTTGGGAAGTGGGGGTGGGTGGGTGTTTGGGAAGTGGGGGTGGGTGGGTGTTTGGGAAGTGGGGGTGGGTGGGTGTTTGGGAAGTGGGGGTGGGTGGGTGTTTGGGAAGTGGGGGTGGGTGGGTGTTTGGGAAGTGGGGGTGGGTGGGTGTTTGGGAAGTGGGGGTGGGTGGGTGTTTGGGAAGTGGGGGTGGGTGGGGTTTTGGGAAGGGTGGGGTTTTGGAAAGGGAAGGTGGGGGTGGGTGGGGTTTTGGGAAGGGAAGGTGGGGGTGGGTGGGGTTTTGGAAAGGGAAGGTGGGGGTGGGTGGGGTTTTGGAAAGGGAAGGTGGGGGTGGGTGGGGTTTTGGGAAGGGAAGGTGGGGGTGGGTGGGGTTTTGGGAAGGGAAGGGGTGGGTGGGTGGGGTTTTGGGAAGGGAAGGGGTGGGTGGGTGGGGTTTTGGGAAGGGAAGGGGTGGGTGGGTGGGGTTTTGGGAAGGGAAGGGGTGGGTGGGTGGGGTTTTGGGAAGGGAAGGGGTGGGTGGGTGGGGTTTTGGGAAGGGAAGGGGTGGGTGGGTGGGGTTTTGGGAAGGGAAGGGGTGGGTGGGTGGGGTTTTGGGAAGGGAAGGGGTGGGTGGGTGGGGTTTTGGGAAGGGAAGGGGTGGGTGGGTGGGGTTTTGGGAAGGGAAGGGGTGGGTGGGTGGGGTTTTGGGAAGGGAAGGGGTGGGTGGGTGGGGTTTTGGGAAGGGAAGGGGTGGGTGGGTGGGGTTTTGGGAAGGGGGGGACAGGAGGGAGTGGGAGGGGTAATTGATGACAGTGGCTGTGTTCCTTTGTCTGACTCAGAGGGAGATGATGCAGTTTGAGATATTTCTGTGTTACATGTAAAGCCATCACTGTGTCTTCAAACCCAAACCCACCTGTAACAATTGTGCTTGATTCAAAGGTAACTCATTCCCTTCTCATAGGATTTGCCTGTTTACCAAGTTCAGGGCAGCTGCGTGTTAGCAGAACCAAGTCTCAGGGATCCAGGTTACTGGTGAATCTTAGCTGAAACTACCCTCCCTACCACTACCCAGCAAGGCTAGGCTTCAATCTGGCCTACTGGCCACTAGTGCAAACTCGAGTGGTTTTCCACCGATTTAACCAAATGTTCTGCATTCTGTTCCCGCAGTGAACATTTCCCGTATTTTCTAACCGCTCCAAAGGGCTGGAAGAATGGAATCCGTCGCAATCTCTGCTTTAGTAGAAACTTTAAGATGGTGTCAGTGAAGGGTTCGGGCGCTGGGTGTAAGCAGCAGCTCTGGAGCCTGACCTTGGAGGGAAAAGTTCGACTGAGGGAAGACTTGAAGATCCTCTCCAAACAGGCCCTCAACCAATTCCGATCCAGCATGATGAGGCCAGGTAAAGGAGAAATCCAGGTGACTCTGAGGGCAGGAGCTGGAAGAGGACATGGAGTTGTGGGGTGGGGGTAGTGGGGGTGGGGGTAGTGGGGGTGGGGGTAGTGGGGGTGGGGGTAGTGGGGGTGGGGGTGGGGGTAGTGGGGGTGGGGGTAGTGGGGGTGGGGGTAGTGGGGGTGGGGGGGCGGGTGTGGGGTGGGGGGGCAGGGGTGTGGGGTGTGGGGTGTGGGGTGGGGGTGGGGGCGGGGGTGGGGGGTGGGGGGCGGGGGTGGGGGGCGGAGGTGTGGGGGTGTGTGGGGGTGGGGGTGTGTGGGGGTGGGGGTGTGTGGGGGTGGGGGTGTGTGGGGGTGGGGGTGTGTGGGGGTGGGGGTGTGTGGGGGTGGGGGTGTGTGGGGGTGGGGGTGTGTGGGGGTGGGGAATGTGGGGGTGGGGAATGCATGGGGCCAAGAGGCTTGTGAGACCCATTGAGTCCGACGCTTCACTCCAAACACGGGGGCAGCTTTTAACTGTGGGGGAGGGGAGGGGGTTGCCTCTGGTGTGGTGAGACTATCCATGGGACTCACACCCCCAGCATTGGAAGGCCGCACTGTATAGACCTCATTGTGAGCGTTATGGTGCTGACCAGTACCTTGATGGGACTGGGAGGGGAGGTGAGGGGACGGAGTGAGAGAGGAGACAGACAGTGAGGGGAGACCTGGGGATTTGCATCTCTGTCCACTCCATCCCATTCCCTCGTCATATTCTATCATTATCACCGTTACTGACTGCCCTGACCTCACTCCCGCTCTTACCTTCTGAATTGACACTTTAACACCATCTTTACCACATCCTAACTCGTTTAGAAAACACAAACACAGTGAAATGTCCCAAGGGGCTTTACTGGGTCAATACCAAACAAAATTTGACACTGATTCACGTAAGAAGATATTAGCGCAGACAGCCAAAGTCTGTCAAAGAGATCGGTTTAAAGGAGCATCTTAAAGAATCCTAAAATGGTCACAGCACAGAAGGAGGCCATTCACCCGGCCATGCCCATGCTAGCCCTCTGAAGGACTAATTCACCGAGTACCACTCCCCCTCCTTTTCCCTGGCCCAGCAATTCTTTCCTTTTCAGATAATGTTCCCGTTCCCTTTTGAAAGCCTTGATTGACTCGACCTCCATCACACTGAGGCCCATCCCAGACTTAACCACTCACTGCACAAAAAAGAAGTTTCCCCTCATGTTTCCGTTACTCCTTTTGCTAATGGTCTTAAATTTGTGCCCTCTGGTTCTTCACATTTCCACCAATCGGAGCAGCTTCTCCCGATCCACTCTCTCCAAAACTCGCGATTCTAAACACCTCTATCAAATCTCCTCTCATCTCTCTCTCTTCTCCAAGGAGAACTCCCAACTTCTTCAGTCCATCTACGTAGCTGAAGTTCCTCATTCCTGGAATCATTCTTGTGAATCTTTTCTGCGCTCTCTCCAAACTCTTCCTAAGAGCAATGCCCAGAACTGGATACAATACCTCAGCTGAGGCTGAACCAGGGATCTTTACAACAGAGAGGGAGGGGGAGGGGGAGGGGGAGGGGGAGGGGGAGGGGGAGGGGGAGGGGGAGGGAGGGAATTCCAGGGTTTAGGTCCCAGGGAACTGAAGGTGCCGCTGTCAATGGTGATTAAAATGGTGCTGCCCGAGAGACCAGAATTGGAGGGTTGTGGGGGTGGGGGAGATTATCCGGTATGACGGAGGGTTGTGGGGGTGGGGGATATTATCCGGTATGACGGAGGGTTGTGGGGGTGGGAGAGATTATCCGGGATGACGGAGGGTTGTGGGGGTGGGAGAGATTATCCGGGATGACGGAGGGTTGTGGGGGTGGGAGAGATTATCCGGGATGACGGAGGGTTGTGGGGGTGGGAGAGATTATCCGGGATGACGGAGGGTTGTGGGGTTGGGAGAGATTATCCAGTATGGAGGGATTTGAAAACGAGGATGAGGATTGTAAAATCGAGGGAGTTGCTGGACTGGAATGTGTTCAGTGAACAAAGGGGTGGTTGGTGAATACAGTTCATTACCTGCCTGTGTTTGGTTGTTATCAGGATTACACTGAGGCACAGAGAGTAATGGGACTGCTCCCTATCGGTTTATCTTTGGAGTTCAGGGTGGTGTTTAACAAATCTCTTTATATTTATGGTACAGAATTGCTTCTCCAGCTTTCACTGGATTAACTATCCTGGACGAGTCTGTGCCTTGTTGTGATTTGATGGACAGCTGAAGATATTTATTCCCCTGCTCCCTGCAAACTCTCGGTAACAGACACAGTCTCCAGATTGTACAGGCTCCCCACCACTTCCTTGGCTTCTCCTGGAATTCCCAGCTTGATTTACTGGGAACGCTGAAGCAGAGAGGGTTCATCTTCCAGACACCACCCCCTCCGACTCTTCCTTTTCCTCTACTTGGTGTTTGGGGGGAAAACCCCTACTGACCTGTTTTATGTACAGGGGGTCCTGAGGAAGCTGCTGTGCCTGGAAGGGAGGTGACTCTCTGTTTACAGGAGCCTCTGAAAGTTGGTGTAGAGAACCCTTCCCTAACTTTCAAACACTGCAGAAAAGGTATTTGTCATATTTTATATAAAGCAGCCAGTGTTTGTGGGATCAGCAGATTTTTGACAAAATCAGAGAAAAATCCTGTGGCCCAGTTTCCCAGATCCAGATGTGATCTTGTGAGTGTCCCATCGCTCTCTCTCTCTCTCACTGAGCCCAGGCTGAAAGCACGTGTAGAGCTGCCCTGGGTTTTGCAGTGTTTGGGGGATGGGTTCCCTTATTAGGGAACGACCTTTCCTGTTGTCACAGATCTGTTGATATCTTTATTTTTTTGCACTGCTTTGTTTTGTCCCATTTTTAGTAATTGTATATGTTTTAAGGTTGGGTCTTTACAGCCCCTCCCTGCACAGAATGAGCAAATCTTCCGGCTCCCTGGACAGAATCCAGAGGTGTTAGTCCAAATTGCCCCATTCATTCTTCCACTCCTCCCTACCTCCTCAAATAGAAACCTCGCACCTTCACCCAGGGTCACTCCAGGTAGCTGAATTAAAGTTGGGGGTGGGGGTGAGGGGTGGGAATCATAGACTCCGAGCTTGGCTGGAGAACTGCCAGAATTGGAAGTTTGCCAATGCAGGTGGGCGTGAGGACAGAGGGGAAAGGGACGTGCGGAGGTATCTCTCTCTGGTCCTTTCCCGAAGTAAGGGAATAATTGCCTGCAGTCAGCAGCAGGAAATAATTCCGTGTCTGTCCTCCTTTTGAATTAAACTTTGTAAATGGCTGTAAAATTTGTTAATTTATGGTGATCCCTCCATTCTTACTGTAAATAAATTTCACTTTGACCTAAAGCCCTCCTGATGTTTGAGTCAGCCGAGAGTGTGGTGAGCATGGAGGGGCCACTCGGAGGATGGGCAGAGTGGCCTCATTCTGTTTTATCTTTTAACATGAAATAGAGGCTGAGCAATCTTCTGTGCACCAATCACAGCTCCACATCCCTGTTACAAACAGTGAGTGGCTGCAATCTCTAATTGCGATTCCAAAATTACACCCAATAGGAAAAGGGCTTGTGTCAACAAAAGCAAAATCCTGCAGCGGCTGGAAATCGGAAATAATAACTTAAAATACTGCAAATACTCAGCAGGTCTGGCAGCAATTGTGGAGAGAGAAACAGAGTTAATGTTTTAAGTTGAAGATGACAACTGAAGGAAGGTAGAAATGCGATGTGTTTTATGCCATGGGAAGAGGGGAAGAACAAAAGGAAGGTCTGGAATAGTGTAGAGTTTGGGAGAGATTAAATGACAAAGATGTCATGGAGCAAAAGGCAAAGGGTTGTAGTTTTAAAAAAAACAAAATATTTGTCCAGAGTGAGTATGAAAGGCAGAATAATGAATAGCTGTGTCCAAAAGCAAAAACATGAAAAACAAAATTCAGACCAGCTCAGGGCAAAAGAAACAGAACCAAAATGGGGGGCAGAGTTCATGGTCTGAACTTGTTGAACTCAATGTTGAGCCCAGAAGGCTGTAAAGCATCTAGTCAGAAGGTGAGGTGCAGTTCCTCAAGCTTGCGTTGGGCTTCACTGGAACATTGCAGCAAGGGCGAGGACAGGAATGAGAGTGAGAGCAAGGTGCTGAATTGAAATGCAAGTGACCCGAATGTCGGGGTGACACTTGCGGACTGAGTGGGGGGTGAGTGTACTTCACAACCTGGGACATTCCAAAGTGCTTTACAGTCAATGAAGTGTTTTTGAATTGTAGTCACTGTTGTAGGAAATGTGGCAACAAATTCCTGCAAACAGCAATATGATGATGACTGGATAATTTGTTTTACTGATGGTGCTGGAGGGATTAATATTTACTGCAGAACACTGGGCATAACTCCTGCTCTTTTTCAATATAAAACTCAGAGATCTTTTATACCTCACATGAGACATTAGATTTAGTGTTTCATCTGAAAGAAATCCTCCGACAGTGCGGCACTCCCTCAGTGCTGGCCCTCCGACAGTGCGGCACTCCCTCAGTGCTGGCCCTCCGACAGTGCGGCACTCCCTCAGTGCTGGCCCTCCGACAGTGCGGCACTCCCTCAGTGCTGGCCCTCCGACAGTGCGGCACTCCCTCAGTGCTGGCCCTCCGACAGTGCGGCACTCCCTCAGTGCTGGCCCTCCGACAGTGCGGCACTCCCTCAGTGCTGGCCCTCCGACAGTGCGGCACTCCCTCAGTGCTGGCCCTCCGACAGTGCGGCACTCCCTCAGTGCTGGCCCTCCGACAGTGCGGCACTCCCTCAGTGCTGGCCCTCCGACAGTGCGGCACTCCCTCAGTGCTGGCCCTCCGACAGTGCGGCACTCCCTCAGTGCTGGCCCTCCGACAGTGCGGCACTCCCTCAGTGCTGGCCCTCCGACAGTGCGGCACTCCCTCAGTGCTGGCCCTCCGACAGTGCGGCACTCCCTCAGTGCTGGCCCTCCGACAGTGCGGCACTCCCTCAGTGCTGGCCCTCCGACAGTGCGGCACTCCCTCAGTGCTGGCCCTCCGACAGTGCGGCACTCCCTCAGTGCTGGCCCTCCGACAGTGCGGCACTCCCTCAGTGCTGGCCCTCCGACAGTGCGGCACTCCCTCAGTGCTGGCCCTCCGACAGTGCGGCACTCCCTCAGTGCTGGCCCTCCGACAGTGCGGCACTCCCTCAGTGCTGGCCCTCCGACAGTGCGGCACTCCCTCAGTGCTGGCCCTCCGACAGTGCGGCACTCCCTCAGTGCTGGCCCTCCGACAGTGCGGCACTCCCTCAGTGCTGGCCCTCCGACAGTGCGGCACTCCCTCAGTGCTGGCCCTCCGACAGTGCGGCACTCCCTCAGTGCTGGCCCTCCGACAGTGCGGCACTCCCTCAGTGCTGGCCCTCCGACAGTGCGGCACTCCCTCAGTGCTGGCCCTCCGACAGTGCGTCCTGAATTTTGTGTCCAAGTGCCTAGAGTGGGACTGGAACGCACAACCACCTGACTCCGCAGCGAGAGAGATAATCTCTGAGTCTTGGCTGACTCAGTGTATTTAATCTAACGTTTTACCTGAGGGTGTCTCTTTGAGGGCAGTGATCCAGTTATCATAGGGACCTTTGCATTCTGAGCTGAGTGATTGAGTAAAAGGTATGAGAGCCTCTCTGGGACTCTCTGTCCTCTATAATTAGATTTGCTCCTGATTCATGAGCCCACTGCTCTAACATTGCCTCTGGGAGCCATCAGAGTTACTTGAAGCAGTTGGAGGATCAGCTCAGAATGTCGTTAAGAGTATAAGGCGGTTTATATAGTCGCTAAATTAGTTGCAGGTCCTATCGTATCCAATTAGAGAGTCATAAACAACAGATTATAAGCCACAAGAGGGTCTGGTCGCCACAGGCTGATTTCTGCTGCATTCTCATGGCTATCTGCTGTAATCGGAAGGATTATTAATGTAATCAGCCACCTCACTGAAATATCACAGGGACATTGTTGGTATCTGACGTGTGTCTGAAGATGAAATTGTCCCAGAGGGAGAATCAATGAAGGAGAAGCCCACATTTCAGTTCGGAGGGAAGTTTCACCAAAGTCAGGTTTGTTTTAAGAAATAAATCCAAGACACAGTGAAATGTAAGTCTTCCAGTGATAAAATGGAGCTGCACATATTGCTCCTGGTGAAAGATTCAAGTTTGCAAAGCATTTAGATACAGGATACTGGTCCAGACCGGTGTTTATGCACCACACAAATCTCCTCTCCGCCCCTCTACATCTCACCCCATCACCATATCCTCTTATTTCTTTTTCCCTCATGTTTATCTAACTTCTCCTTAGATCTATACTGTTCACCCCAATCACTCCCTGTGACAGCGAATTCCACATTCTCACCACTCGCAGGGCAAAGAGGTTTCTTCTGAAACCCTGTTTGGATTTATTAGTGACTATTTTGTATTTATGTCTCCCCCACGAATGGAAACATCTCTTCCGCATCTATCTTATTAAACCCTTCCATAATCTTAGACATTACCAGGTCACCCCTCAGTCTTCTCTTTTCTAAGTAGTGCTAGTCTGTTTAACCTTTTCTGATGGGTTAACCGAGGACCTCGAAATCCATTTTTATAAGATGGAGATCAGAACTGTGAATAGTACCAAGTGTGGACTAACCAAGGCTCGATACAAGTTTAACATAACTGCTGCTTTTCAATTCTATCCCTCTAGAAATGAGCCTCAGTGCTGTGTCTGCTGTTATGGTATTACTAAACTGTACTGTTACCTTCATTGATTTGTGTATCTGTACCCTCCTGATCCCTCTGCTCCTCTATCTCATTTAGACTCTTATTATCCAAAGAGTATGTGACCTCCTTATACATCCTACCAAACTGTATGACCTCACACTTATCTATATTGAAGACCATTTGCCAATTACACACCCATTCTGTAAGTTTGTTGACCTGTTGTTCTGTATTTTCTTGCTGTTCTCCAGTAAGTAGACACTTCAATTTGGTGTCGTTCATGAATTTGAAATTGTGGTCCCATCAGTTTAACCGTTCAGATTGGGGGTGGTGAATGATGACATCAGTTAGATTTGTTACGATCCAGTTAGGGGCCAGTAATTTGTTGTTTAAAGTAGACAAAGTTTGAAATCTCAAGTACTTACTAAGAGAATAAAGCCACAAGATTGCACAGTTTTAAAACAAACAAAATAAACTTTAATGTACAAAGTCAAAAGAGTCTACAATATCTATCTTATACTCTAACATTGAGAATAAACATGAGGTAAATATGAATTAACAAGCAAACTGTGGTCAAACAGGCAAACTATGGTCAAACACACCACACTGCATGTTAAATGGCAGATGCAATCAAGACAGATCCCATGGATTTCTCAGCAACCCACCCAGATGTCAGTGACCACTGAGAGTCAAAATATCTTGTTAAAACTCTGTCTCCCTCACGAGGGATTTCAACTTCTCACTTTCAAAGATCTAGACTCTGAATTCCATCAAAAGCTGATCTGATTGGGCTGCCTCAATAATAATTGCACACGTCCCAATGGTTCAATCTCTTCTCCTGAGACTGCATTCTGGGGATTCACAAAACTGTATTCCCGCCTCTAATTACCAGCTCAGAATCACCAGTGCAGAAGAGGCCCTTCGGCCCATCGAGTCTGCACCGACACGTGAGAAACACCTGACCTACCTACTTAATCCCATTTACCAGCACTTGGCCCATAGCCTTGAATGTTATGATGTGCCCAGTGCTCATCCAGGTACTTTTTAAAGGATGTGAGGCAACCCGCCTCCACCACCCTCCCAGGCAGTGCATTCCAGACCGTCACCGCCCTCTGGGTAAAAAGGTTTTTCCTCACATCCCCCCTAAACCTCCTGCCCCTCACCTTGAACTTATGTCCCCTTGTGACTGACCCTTCAACTAAGGGGAACAGCTGCTCCCTATCCACCCTGTCCATGCCTCTCATAATCTTGTATACCTCGATCAGGTCACCCCTCAGTTTTCTTTACTCCAACGAAAACAACCCAAGTCTATCCAACCTCTCTTCATAACTTAAATGTTTCATCCCAGGCAACATCCTGGTGAATCTCCTTTGCACCCCCTCCAGTGTAATCACATCCTTCCTATAATATGGCGACCAGAACTGCACACAGTACTCCAGCTGTGGCCTCACCAAGGTTCTATACAACTCCAACATGACCTCCAACTTTTGTAATCTATGCCTCAATTGATAAAGGCAAGTGTCCCATATGCCTTTTTCACCACCCCACTAACATGCCCCTCTGCCTTCAGAGAACTATGGACACATACGCCAAGGTCCCTTTGTTCCTCAGAACTTCCTAGTGCCGTGCCATTCATTGAATACTTCCTTGTCAAATTACTCCTTCCAAAGTGTATCACCTCACGCTTTTCAGGGTTAAATTCCATCTGCCACTTATCTGCCCATTTGACCATCCCGTCTATATCTTCCTGCAGCCCAAGACACTCAACCTCACTGTTAACCACCCGGCCAATCTTTGTGTCATCCGCTCACTTCAAACTCTTTTGCAGACTGCCAGTTTCACTCAACTGGCACTGCCTCTGGGTTTTTCTGAACTCCAGTCTCCTAGCTGCACTGAGCTATGAATGTCTCCCAGGGCTTCTCTGAGCCCTAATTGCCTGGCACGGAACCAGTGACCTTGCGCCACCTATTCAGCACCTCAGGACGTCTCTGAGGCCTAACAGGTTGGAGCCTGCTAACAACTCCCAGGGCTTCTTTGTGAGCTGCAAACCATACAAGGTCCAAACTGCAACTTAATTCTCCTAGCAAACACACAGATACATTGAAACCAGAGAACCTTCTTAAGCTCCACCCATCTCCATGACCATGGAGGCTTTCAGGGTTCACTGGAAGTTTTTATACTAACTTAGCTGTAACTCCCAAAACAAAACATCTCTCTGGATTGCATTTCTTTGCAAGCAGTGTGGATGTCATGTCTCCAGCTCCAAAGCTAAGTAAGCCCATCCGCTGTTTTAGGATCTTGCCTTTCCAGCTGTTAAATCACCATGGCCCCAGCCTTTTAAGTGTAATAGGCTCCAAGCTGCTTCAATTGCATTTATCCCATTTTCTACAGTTAAATTTCAATCTTCCCAGAACTAAACATTACCTCCGAAATATTAACATGAAGCATGAATTAGATATCCACAACACCTCCCCACCAGAAAGAAATGAACATGTATCACCAATGTGACACGTTTCCATTTACCATTTAGAATCTACAATATGTTATATACCTTATAATTACCCTAAGTGTACAATACACACAATAATCAACCCCCATTGCCCATTGAATTTCACAAGTCCATCAGTGCTCTTGTGAATTCCATGTTCAGTTTAGGATGAAAGATATTACTCTTTAACAACAGCTTCCAAAAGTTTTCTTCTTACAATAGTTATTACCCAAAGGTCCATCTGTAAAACAGGATTCCTCGTCGTTATGCACAGGTGAACATTCAAGGTCACTCTTTAAAACAGTCTGTACTGATTTCAGCTTTTGAACCTCATTGTCCTCTTTGCCTGTAGCTTTCTCATCTTTAAACCCCATGAAGAACGTCTCCGTTAAGTCCATAGTTAAATTGTTGTCCTCTTGCTTTAGCTGCACCTTCATTTTTAAGTTCCTTTTCCAGACTCAGACATTTTAAATTCTCTTTTTGAGATAACAATTTCAAAAAGGTTTCCTTTTTGTGCTGACACCCCATTCCTCCTTTGATCAAAATCTTCCTTTGCCACTTTAAGAATATAATTCAGATGCTTTTATGTTCAAGCAGAAAGGTTTTGATGTCCTAGTTTCTTCTGATCTTTCAACAATTTGAAATCTTTCAGCTTCCCCTGTTTCCATTTAGATCGAATTTTATTTTATTCTTTCCGAGCAATTTCAACATTATTTTGTTTCTTTCATTGTCTTTCTAAGACTTTGGAGTCTTCCGCACAATTTCACCTATTACTTTATTCCAATCATTTTGAAGTTGTAACTAATCTTTTGTGCTCAGTCCAGTTGGCTGAGTTTTTTTTCAGCTGTATTCTGAATCTCAGCACTGCCGGACGTGGTTAACTTTGTGCTGTCTCAGTATCGACAAGACAGTTTACTTCAGTGAGAACTGTCATTAACCCTGAGGCTTCAGTCATTTCTGTGACGAAGTTTGATTTGGAAATTCTGCAGGCACTTCTGTTATCTTTGTACTGTCCATCACTAGAATTATTTCATCAGTACCTTTTCTTGCACCAGTTTATTTCTTACCTGGATCACAGATAAGGAAGGATTTTTTACTCACAGGAACCATTCCTGAATCGTGGCGTACTGTCCCAGATTGTGGAAAAACACTATTGCCGCTATCCCAAGATACAACCTATATTCTTAATAAGTAATTCAGGAACAATTCCAACCACAGAATGCACCTTCATCAGAGCACAATTTAAATGTACTTCATGCAATACGGAAGGCGTGTACTTCCCATCAATAACCTGTCAATACAAATCTGATTCAGTGAACTTTCTGAAGAAAGGTGTAAATCTTTTGCTAACAATCAGCTCTGAGCTGAACCACTATCTCTCAGGATAACTATTTTCTAGATTCTTGGTCAAAAATGGAGTGACCCCCCCACCGCCCCCCCTTCCAAATATAAATCCCTTATAATCCTTGGCATCTCTATTTATTCCCAAGGTAAAAATATTAGATGCAATGGGATCTCAGAATCTACACTTTCTGGTGTAGCTTTCTCTGTGGAAATTCCAGTCACTGATTTAACACCCATTTCCTTTTCTGGTACAATCTTTCCTGACAATTCCTTAAGCATCCCTATTACTGCCACTGCTTTAGCATTCTGCTTCCAACAATTTACTTTTATATGCCCTGACTTATGGCAGTAGAAGCATTCTGGTTTATTTACATCACTTTTATCCTCCATACCACCATTTTCATTGACTGGAACAACTTCTGCCTTCCCGTGAAGCCAGGCTCTCTTCTAATCCTTCAGCTTCCTGGTGAGTTTACAAATGGAGATCTACTGCCCCCTAGCTGCTATGTGATATATCACGGCCATCTTCAGGACTGCTGCTTCCCTTATATTTGAAACCTTGCAATCTTCCAGGTGTGACCTGATAACTATTGGGGAGCTGTTTTGAAATTCTTCCAGTGTCATTAGCTCTCTCACATTCATTAAATTCTGGTCAAGTTTCAGTGCCAAAACTACTGGTCCCACAATATTTCTTTCTACCTAGCAAATTCTATGAATGTTTCATTCAGTCTTTTCTTTAAGGTCCGAAATTGCAACTGATATGCTTCAGGGACAAGCTTGTAAGTGGTAAGTGCCACAGCATTAACTGCCTCATAATCTGAGGATTGTTCTGCCAAAAGGCTAGAGTACACATCCATAGCTTTCCCGACCAAAACATTCTGCAAAATGAGAGTCCATGTGTCCTTTGGCCACTTTAACTTTGTAGCCACCTTTTAAATGAGATAAGATATCTCTCAACTCCATCTTCAGTGAATATAGGCACTAGGATAAGATTTTTGTTATATCAAAGCTTGGAATGGGACTTGACCCATCATCTGAACTACTAGACCCTCTTTCACCCCATAACCTAAGCTTTTCCCTAGCCAGTTCATGCTGTTTGATTTTTGTCTCTCCCTTTGAAACTCTATTTCATGTTCTCATGTTCTCTTTCTTCCCTTTCCAACCTCTCTCTCGAGTTCGAGTTCAAGCCTTTGCATTTCTGTATCTCTGTCTCAAGCTGCTTCATCTGCAACTGAATTCTAGCCAACTCGAGCTGTCTTCTACCTGTGTCAGACTTTTCTTCTTCGAATCCCAAATGCTGTTTTATTACTTCAATTATGTTTGCTTTCTCAGCCCCTGCTGTCAACTCTAATTGAACCTTTCTGCTAATGCGATTAACCTAACCTTGGTTAATGGTTGCAAATCACTAGGGGATAAATCTTCCCTCTCCAGAAGTCGTAGCAACTGACAAAGCCATTCTGCTTTTCAATCATTCTAATAAATTCACAATGAAAATCTTATCGGCCTTGGCCCCAGCAATACCCAACACCCATATTTATCTGTGAATTCAAAATCCCACTGGAGCCCCCAGTTTATGTCACGATCCAGTTAGGGGCCAGTAATTTGTTGTTTAAAGTAGACAAAGTTTGAAATCTCAGGCACTTACTAAGAGAATAAAGCCACGAGATTGCACAGTTTTAAACAAACAAACTAATCTTTAATGTACAAAGTCAAAAAAGTAAAAGAGTCAACAATATCTATCTTATACTCTAACATTGAGAATAAACATGAGGTAAATATGAATTAACAAGCAAACTGTGGTCAAACAGGCAAACTATGGTCAAACACACCACACTGCATGTTAAATGGCAGATGCAATCAAGACAGATCCCATGGATTTCTCAGCAACCCACCCAGACGTCAGGGACCACTGAGAGTCAAAATATCTTGTTAAAACTCTGTCTCCCTCACAAGGGATTTCAACTTCTCACTTTCAAAGATCTAGACTCTGAATTCCATCAAAAGCTGATCTGATTGGGCTGCCTCAATAATAATTGCACACGTCCCAATGGTTCGATCTCTTCTCCTGAGACTGCATTCTGGGGATTCATAAAACTGTATTCCCGCCTCTAATTACCAGCTCACTTCAAACTCTTTCGCAGACTGCCAGTTTCACTCAATTGGCACTGCTCCTGGGTTTCTCTGAGGTCCAATCTCCCAGCTGTACTGAGCTATAAATGTCTCCCAGGCTTCTCTGAGCCCTAACTGCCTGGGGCAGAACCAGTAACCTTGTGCCACCTTCTAAGCTCCCCAGGACTTCTCTGAACCCTAACTGATTGGAACCAGTTAACAACTCCCCGGGTTTCTCTTTGAGCTGCAAACCACATGAGGTCTGAACTGCAACTAATTTCTCCCAGTAAACACACAGATACATTGAAACCAGAAAACCTTCTTAAGTTCCACGCATCTCCAGGACCACATAGCCTTTCAAGGTTCGCTGAATGTTTTTAAACTATTAGCTCTAATTTCCTAAGCAAAACTTCTCTCTGGACTGCACTTCTTTGCAAGCAGTGTAGACATCATGTCTTCAGCTAAGTAAGCCCACCTGCTGTTTTAGGATCTTTCCTTTCCAGCTGTTAACCTAGTCAACGTGGCCCCAACCTTTTAAGTGTAATAGACGCCAAGCTGCTTTAGTTGCATTTATACCATTTTCTACAGTCAAACTTCAATCTCCCAGAATGAAACATTACCTCGAAAATATTAATATGAACCATGAACTAGATATTCACACAGATCTACAAATGACAGAGCACTTGCAGGAAGCACAGGAGAAGGATTACAAGAACAAATAGATAGACTAGTAACAGGCAGGCATGAGCTTTGGAATGAAAGTGAACATTGATAAAACCAAAGTAATGCAAAATCTCAAAATAACAGTGAAATATTTATATATTCATAGAAGAGAACCAGAACAGGTGCAACAATTCAAGTAGTCTGGTGGAAACATAATATCTGTAGATGGAAAATGAATCAAAGAAATAAGAACAAGGGTAGCAATGGGGAAGGCCACATTTGGGATGAAGGGACTGTTACTAAACTGAGGGCTGAATAAGCAACTTGAGGAGTGACTTGCAAGAGTTTGATTTGGAGCGCTGTTTCATATGGATATGAGGCTTGGAAGGAGGAGACGGACTTGCTAAACAGCTTTGAAATGTGGGTTTGAAGGGGAATGGAATGAATCAGCTGGACAGAAAAAGTAACAAATGATGAAGTGCTGAGGAGAGTGAATGAACAAAGTCAGAAGGTGAGAATATGGGAATGTTTGGGTGAAGGGCCGCAGGCTGTTACCGGGAGAGGTGAGTGAAAATGAACATTATAAATGGTTTCCAGCGATCATTAGACGAGTTTCAGGGGGAGTGGGTGGGAATGGAGGGAAAAGCTGGAAATATTTGAACATAAATAGGAACGGGAGCAGGGTTGGGTCATTTGGTCCCTCGAGCCTGCTCTGCTATTCAATAGGATCGCGGCTGATTCACTACCTCAGTTTCGCTTTCCTGCATGGGCCCCCATATACTTTCACCTCTTTGTGCCCAAAAATCTACTGACCTAAGTCTTGTATTTACTCAATGACTGAGCATCCACAGCCATCTGGAGTGGAGAATTCCAAAGATTTGATAGGGAGGTGGGTGGGTGTGATCTAGCAGAGAGGCTGGTTGAGGATTTTCATGCCCCTGTACGTTGTGTATTTGCCATTGTTGGTCTGGGCACTGGGTGGCACTGCAGGCTGCAATGCAGGAAAGATTCGCTGACACACGACTGCCTCTTCAGGGCTTGGCTGTGGAAATGCCCTAACTGCAACTTCAAAAAATGTATGTGAGGTGGGAGAGCGTGGAGTTAGGGAGTCCTGTGCGCTGTTGTATTTGATGAAACAAAGAGCTTTAAACATTTAAAGGGGCCTTTGTTTTCACAAAAAAAAAGGTGAAGCCATTTCTGTGCGAAGAATAGAGAAGCTCGAACAGAGGTGGATGATATCCCAAAGGTGGGAGTAGGTGATCTTTGAGGTGGAGAGGATATGGGGCTGGGAGCTCAGCTCATGGGAAATGCAGCGGGTTGTGAACTGTCTTGTTCAAGCTGAGAGACAAGGAAAGGTTGGAAATGAAGTTCATAGTTTGCAAAAGGAGAGGGGTGGAGGGTAGAGGTGGGATCAAGGAGGGAGGAACATTTTACATCATCTTGATATTGAAAGGGGTGAGTCTGTAACTGACCAATTCCTGTCAGTCTGCCTAATCCTGATTCTATTCCCCTCACTGGATCTGAATGCTACTAATTATTCCCCTGCTAAGTCATAACTTTGCATTTGTCAGTATTATTTTCCTATTCCCATTTAGTTCAGGATTGCTGGACTTGATCAGTTCTTTACTCCGATACCAAGTGGCAGGGTCCTTTTCTGCCTTTGAAGAGTAAAACGATGAATGTCTTGAGCATGGGAAAGCCCAGGTATCTACCCCAAAATACTGAGTTCCTCAACATCAACACCTGAGGGGTCACCATTGACCAGAACATAGGAACAGGAGGAGGCCATTCAGCCCTTCGAGCCTGTTCTGCCATTCAATGAGATCATGGCTGATCTGTGACCTAATTCCACATTCCTACCTTTGCCCCTTAGTTCTTAATATCTTTGGTTATCTTTGGATCTGGCATCAATTGTGGTTTATGGAAGAGAGTTCCAAAATTCTACCATCCTGTGTGTGTAGAATTTCTTAATTTCACTCCTAAAAGATTTTTAAAAATTCATTCATGAGATGTGGGCGTCGCTGGCTGGGCCAGTATTTATTGCCCATCCCTATTTGCCTTTGAGAAGGTGGTGGTGAGCTGCCTTCTTGAACCACTGCATCTCATGTGGTGTAGCTACACCCACAGTGCTGTTAGGGATTCCAGGATTTTGACCCAGTGACAGTGAAGGAACGGTGATATATTTCCAAGTCAAGATGGTGAGTGGCTTGGAGGGGAACTTTAGGTGGTGGTGTTCCCATGTGTCTGCTGCCCTTGTCCTTCTGGGTAGTAGTGATCGTGGGTTTGGAAGGTGCTGTCGAAGGAGCCTTGGTGAACTCCTGCAGTGCATCTTGTAGATGGTACACACTGCTGTCACCGTGTGTCGGTGGTGGAGGGAGTGAATGTTTATGGATGTGGTGTCAATCAAGTGGGCTGCTTTATCCTGGATGGTGTTGAGTTTCTTGAGTGTTTTAGGAGCTGCACTCACCCAGGCAAGTGGGGAATATTCCATCATACTCCTGACTTGGGCCTTGTAGATCGTGGACAAGCTTTGGGGAGTCAGGAGGTGAGTTACTCGTCGCAGGATTCCTAGCCTCTGACCTGCTCTTGTAGCCACAGTATTTATTTGGCTAGTCCAGTTCAGTTTCTGGTCAATGGCAACCCCCAGGATGTTGATAGTGGGGGATTTAGTAATGGTAATTCCATTGAACATCAAGGGCCGATGGTTGGATTCTCTCTTGTTGGAGGGGGTCATTGTCTGGCACTTGTGTGGTGTGAATGTTACTTGCCACTTGTCAGCCCAAGCCTGGATATTGTCCAGGTCTTGCTGCATTTGGACATGGACTGTTTCAGTATCTGAGGAGTCACAAATGGTGCTGAACATTGTGCGATCATCAGCGAATATTCCCACTTCTGACCTTATGATGGAAGGAAGGTCACTGATGAAGCAGCTGAAGATGGTTGGACCTAGGACACTACCCTGAGGAACTCCTGCAGTGATATCCTGGAGCTGAGATGACTGACCTCCAACAACCACAACCATCTTCCTTAGTGCTAGGTATGACTCCAACCAGCGGAGAGTTTTCCCCCTGATTCCCATTGACTCCAGTTTTGCTAGGGCTCCTTGATGCCACACTCGATCAAATGCTGCCTTGATGTGAAGGGCAGTCACTCTCACCTCACCTTGGGAGTTCAGCTCTTTTGTCCATGTTTGAACCAAGGCTGTAATGAGGTCAGGAGCTGAGTGGTCCTGGTGGAACCCAAACTGGGCATCAGTGAACAGGTTATTGCTAAGCAAGTTCCACTTGATAGCACTGTTGGTGACCCCTTCTCTTACTTTACTGATGATCAAGAGTAGACTGATGGGGCGGTAATTGGCCGAGTTGGATTTGTCCTGCTTTTTATGTACAGGACATACTTGGGCAATTTTCCACATAGTCGGGTAGATGCCAGTGTTGTAGCTGTACTGGAACAGCTTGGCTAGGGGCGCAGCAAGTTCTGGAGCACAAGTCTTCAGTACTATTGCTGGAATATTGTCAGGGCCCATAGCCTTTGCAGTATCCAGTGCCTTCAGCTTTTTCTTGATATCACGTGGAGTGAATCAAATTGGCTGAGAACTGGCATCTGTGACACTGGGGACCTCTGGAGGAGGTCGAGATGGATCATCCACTGGGCACTTCTGGCTGAAGATTGTTGCAAATGCTTCAGCCTTATCTTTTGCACTGATGTGCTGGGCTCCTCCAACATTGAAGATGGAGATATTTGTGGAGCTTTCTCCTCCAGTGAGTTGTTTAATTGTCCTCCACCATTTCTGACTGGATGTGGCAGGACTGCAGAGCTTAGATCTGATCCGTTGGTTGTGGAATCACTTAGCTCTGTCTATCACTTGTTGCTTATGCTGTTTGGAATGCAAGTAGTCCTGTGTTATAGCTTCACCCGCTTGACACCTCATTTTTAGGTATGCCTGGTGCTGCTCCTGGCATGCCCTCCTGCACTCTTCATTGAACCAGGGTTGATCCCCTGGCTTGGTGGTAATGGTAGAGTGGGGGATATGCCGGGCCACGAGGTTACAGGTTGTGTTCGAGTACAGTTCTGCTGCTGATGATGACCCACAGCACCTCATGGATGCCCAGTCTTGAGTTGCTAGATCTGTTTGAAATCTATCCCATTTGGCACGGTGGTAGTGCCACACAACACGATGGAGGGTATCCTCAATGTGAAGACAGGACTTCATCTCCACAATGACTGTGTGGTCGTCACTCCTACTGATACTGTCATGGACAGACGCATCTGCGGCAGGCAGGTTGGTGAGGATGAGGTCAAGTATGTTTTTCCCTCTTGTTGGTTCCTTCACCACCTGCCGCAGACCCAGTCTAGCAGCTATGTCCTTTAGGACTCAGCCAGCTCGGTCAGTAGTGGTGCTACCGAGCCACTCTTGGAGATGGACATTGAAGTCCCCACCCAGAGTACATTCTGCACCCTTGCCACCCTCAGTGCTTCCTCCAAGTGGTGTTCAACATGGAGGAGGCACTGATTCATCAGCTGAGGGTGGGCGGTACGTGGTAATCAGCAGGAGGTTTCCTCGCCCATGTTTGACCTGATGCCATGTGACTTCATGGAGTCTGGAGCCGATGTTGAGGACTCCCAGGGCAGCTCCCTCCCAACTGTATACCACTGTGCCGCCACCTCTGCTGGGTCTGTCCTGCCGGTGGGACAGGACATACCCAGGGATGGTGATGGTGGTGTCTGGGACATTATCTGTAAGGTATGATTCCGTGAGGATGACTATGTCAGGCTGTTGCTTGACTAGTCTGTGAGACGGCTCTCCCAATTTTGGCCACCAGGTGTTAGTAAGGAGGACTTTGCAGGGTTGACAGGGTTAACTATGGGCTGAATGATCTCCTTCTGTGTTGTAACTATTCTATGGTTCTGTGATTCTAAAAGAGAAAGCTGAGGGGTGACCTGAGAGAGGTGTTTAAGATCAATAAAGAGTTTTGATATGGTTTCACCTGCTGGGAGATCTAAGCTAGGGGACCATATATATAAGATAGTCACTAATTAATCCAATAGGGAATTCAAGAGGAACTTCCTTACTGAGAGAGTGGTGAGAATGTAGAACTCGCTACCACAGGTGAATGGTACAGATACATTTAAGGGGAAACTGGACAAACACATGAGGGATAAAGGAGTAGGAGGATATTCTGAAATAGGGTGGGAGGAGGCTTAGGTGAAGCGTAAACGCCAGGCTACACCAGATGGGCTGAATGGCCTGTTACTGTGTTGTAAATCTAATGTTCATCCTATCGACCTGACTAGTTGGTGCTTACCTAGATACTGTCATCTGTCTTGTCTATCTATCCTTATCAGTTTTTCAATTATGAATAAATTAAGGGTTATTTTGTTAATGTCTAGCATTTATACCAAGCAGGTTACAGTTAATTTTCTAAGTACTAGTGCAGAGAAGTAAAATTTCAAGGCTGAACCTCCCCTCAGGCACTGAATGAATCAAAGGCAGCATTCCAAACCTGCTCCCAGACTGGATGCTGCGTCCTTGAGTTCTAATCAATCAGTCCATATTCAAACTGTGCTTCAGGCTTTAGAATAAATAAGCCAAACAGTTTTTGAATATTTCAAATATCTACAGGGGCCCAGCTTTTATTATGAGAAAAACTCTCTGCTTCCAGCAATGGATGTGATTTAGAATCAGGAATGAACTTGCAACTGGAATTGGAAAATTCCTGACATTGCTGGAGTGCACAGATTCAACTACAAGAAACAGCATTACAACCGTAGAAAAGTTACAGCACAGAAGGAGGCCATTCGGCCCATCTTGTCCATGCCAGCCTGAGGACACCCAGGGGTTCCCTTCCTAATCCCACCTTCCTGCACCCGGCCCATAGCCCTGCAGCTTACAGCACTTTAGGTGCAGATCCAGGTACTTTTTAAAAGAGTTTAGAGTTTCTGCCTCTACCACCAATTCCAGACACCCACTACCCTCTGCGTAAAAAAGTTCTTCCTCATGTCCCCACTACACCTTCTGCCACTTATCTTGAATCTATGTCCCCTGGTTCTAGAATTCTCCACCAAGGGAAACAATTTTATCCTGTCCACTCTATCTATTCCCCTCAATCAAGTCACCTCTCAGCCTTCATTGTTCTAAGGAAAATAACCCCAACCTATCCAATCTCTCCTCCTATAATGAGGCATTGCTACGGGGAAAGCAATGGAGAACTACAGGCTCCCCAAACTCCCAGGTAATTCAAAAAAGGCGCAAGGTTTGTACATATTTCTTTTGTTTGCAAAGAACAAGTGGCAGCATAAGAATGTATGTTGCTTCTAACAAGCGCAAATGAGCCTCCTAATGAACTCAACTGATTATCTTCCATTGGCTGTAGTTTAGCTGTTAGCACACACCGATTGTTCAACAAGTAATGAATGACCAACCTATAGACGGTGTCACACGCCGTTTTATATCTGCTGATGACTTATGTGTCACTGCCCAAAGCCCTGATTTTAACACTGTGGAGAAAACGCTTTCTGAGGCCTTACAGGGGCTAACATCCTACTATGAAGAAAACCACCTTCGCACAAACCCATCAAAGACACAAGTTTGTGCATTCCACCTCAGAAACCGTGAAGCCAAACGTCAGCTTAAAGTAACCTGGTGTGGAGCAACACTGACGCGTTGCGAGCACCCTATCTACTTAGGAGTCACCCTTGACAGATGCCTCACCTTCAAGAACCACATGGAAAAGACAAAGGCAAAAGTGAGCGCATGAAACAACATCCTGAATAAGCTCACTAACACAAAATGGGGAGCAAGCTCGGAAACATTGCAAACCAGAGCACTGGCTCTTTGCTATTCCACTGCCCAATATGCCTGTCCTGCATGGGAAAGATCGATTCGTGCTAAGAGGATGGACGCCGTTCTGAATGCAAACTGCCGACTTATCACAAGTTGTTTAAAACCAACAAACACCAACAGCCTATATATCCTGGCGGGTATCGCTCCCCCTGATATAAGAAGAACGGTAGCCAGCAAGAAAGAGCGACTCCGTCAAACATCAGATGAGAGGCACCTTCTACATGGTCATAAACCTACACCCAGCCGCCTAAAGTCAAGAAAGAGCTTCATGAACAGTGTTGTTCCATTACAATCCACCCCATCTGAAGCCTGTATCACTTTGTGGAAAGACCGGCTCGCCAGTCTCGAACAACCCCCAGCGATGGAAATTCTACCGGATGAAAGCCTTCCCCCAGGAGCTAATTGCAACTGGGCAACGTGGAAGTGCCTTAACAGGCTTAGGACTGGTGTAGGTCGTTCAAAGATGTCGCTAAGCAAATGGGGATGTACAACCAGCCCGACAACTTGTGAATGTGGAACTGAGCCACAGACTATGCAACATCTCCTGCACTGCCTATCGCTAGAGGAACCCTGCACTGTTGCAGATCTTGCCGAATTGAACAACAGGAACTGTGTTCCGTTCTGGCTGGGCCGTGTATAGACTGTCCGTGGACACGATAAGAAGAAGCAAGTAATAAAAACAAAAAATGTTGGAAAAACTCAAGTCTGGCAGCATCTGTGGAGAGAGAAACAGAGTTAATGTTTTGAGTCTGAATGACTCTGTCTATCACTTGCTGCTTCTGCTGTTTGCCACCCAAGTAGTTCTGTGTTATAGCTTCACCAGGTTGATACGTCATTTTTAGGTATGCCTGGTGCTGCTCCTGGCATACCCTCCTGCACTCTTCACTGAACCGTTGGAGAGGCAGTGGCATAGTGGTATTGTCACTGGACTAGTATTTCAGAGACCCAGGGTAATGCTCTGGGGACCTTGGTTCGAATCCCACCATGGCAGATGGTGAAATCTGAATGCAATAAAAATCTGGAATTAAAAGTCTAATGATGACCATGAAACCATTGCCGATTGTTGTAAAAACCCACTTGGTTCACAAATGTCCTTTAGGGAAGGAAATCTGCTGTCCTTACCTACATGTGATTCTTAAAAATGCCCTCTGAACGAGGGCAATTAGGGATGGGCCAGAGATGCCCATATCTCATGAACAAATAATAAAAAAAACCAGGGTCGATTGCCTGGCTTGATCATAATGGTAGAGAGGGGGATATGCTGGGCCGTGAGGTTACCAATGGTGGTTGAATGCAATGCTGTTGCTGATGGCCCACAGCGCCTCATGGATAGTCTCCACAAGGACAGATGCATCTGCAGCAGGCAGGTTGGTGAAGATGAGTATGTTTTCCCCTCACCACTTGCTGCAGACCCAGACTCGGACTCTGCCAGCTCGGTCAGTAGTGCTGCTACCGAGCCACTCTTGGTGATGGACATTGAAGTCCCCCACCCAGAGTACATTCTGAGCCCTTGCCACCCTCAGTGCTTCCTCCAACATGGAGGATTACTGATTATCAGCTGGAAGGGGGGTGGGGCGCGGTGTGGTCATGGTAATCAGCAGGAGATTTTTAAAATTTATTCATTCATGGGATCTGGGCTTCACTGGCTGGACCAGCATTTATTGCCCATCCCTAGTTGCCCATGAGAAGGTGGTGGTGAGCTGCCTTCTTAAACTGCTGCAGTCCATGTGGTGTAGGTACACCCACAGTGCTGTTAGGGAGGGAGTTCCAGGATTTTGACCCAGCGACAGTGAAGGAACGGCGATATATTTCCAAGTCAGGATAGTGAGTGACTTGGAGGGGAATTTCCAGGTGGTGGTGTTGCCATCTATCTGCTGCCCTTGTCATTCTAGGTGGTAGTGGTCGTGGGTTTGGAAGGTGCTGTCAAAGGAGCCTTGGAGAATTCCTCCCATGTCCTTGCCCATGTTTGACCTGATGCCATGAGACTTCATGGGGGCTGGAATCGATGTTGAAGGCTCCCAGGGTAACTCCCTCCCGACTGTATACCACTGTGCTGGGTCTGTCCTGCCATTGGGACAGGACATATCCAGGGATGGTGACGGTGGAGTCTGGGACATTATCTGTAAAGTATGATTCCATGAGTGTGACTATGTCAGGCTGTTGCTTGACTAGTGTGTGAGACAGCTCTCCCAATTTTGGATACGACAGCAGGACATTTCGAAAATATCAAGGGGATTAGGCAAAGTCAGCATAGATTTATGAAAGGGAAATCATGCCTGACAAACCTACTGGAGTTTCTTTGAGGACGTAACTAGCAGGATAGATAAGGGAGAACCAGTGGATGTGGTGTATTTGGAGTTTCAGAAAGCTTTTGATAAAGTCCCACATAAGTGGTTAGTGTGTAAAATTAAAGCACATGGGATTGGGGGTAATGTATTGATATGGATTAAGGATAGGTTAGCAGACAGGAAACAGAGGAGAGAATTTTCTCCTTGTCAGGCAGGCCAGTGGGGAGCGGGCGTGGGCGGCGCGGGGTCAATCGCGGGCTGCGCGCCGCCATTTTATGTTGGCCTGCCCAGTGTGACGCACGCCCGCTCAGCGCTACCTGTGCAGGTGGGGGCAGGAGGGAGAGTCGGGGCCTGCACGGAGAAATCTCTGCGGCACAGAGCTGCCTCAGGGAGATTAATTCCAGAATGAGAATTTTTAATAATGAAGGTAAAAAATAATTTAGATATGTCCCCTCGTGACAGCGCTACATGAGCTAGGACAGGCCTTTGACAGGTCGGTGGACGCACAGCCAACTCTGGTGCCCACCCACCGAACGGAAGGTCGGAGTGACGCGCGATGATGTCGGGGCGCGCGCCCTACCTCACCGCGCATCATTTTACGTGTCGGTGTGCGGGACCCAACCCCGCACGTCGAACAGAAGATTCTGCCCAGAAAGTAGGAATAAATGAGTCATTTTCAGAGTGGCAGGCGGTGACCAGTGGAGTACCACAGGGATCAGTGCCTGGGCCCCAGCTGTTCACAATACGTATCAATGATTTGGATGAGGGAACCAAATTAATATTTCCAAGTTTGCTGATGACACAAAACTTGGTGGGAATGTGAGTGGCGAGGAGGGTACTAACAGGCTTCAAGGTGAATTAGACAGGTTGAGTGAATGGGTAAATACATGGCAGATGCGGGATAACGTGATAAGTGTGAAGTTATCCACTTCAGTAGGAAAAACAGAAAGGCAGAGTATTATTTAAATGGTGATAGATTGGGAAATGTTGATGTACAAAGGGACCTGGGTGTCCGTGTACACCAATCACTGAAAGGGAGTGTGCGGGTGCAGCCAGCAGTTAAGAAGGCAAATGTCATGTTGGCCTTGATACGAACAAGGAGCAGGAATCAGCCCCCCCACCCCCCGAGCCCACCCCAGCACCCAACAAGGTCATGGCCCATCCGACAGTAACCTGAAATCCACATCCCACCTACCGCCAATAACCCATCACCCCCTCGCTTACCAATAACCCATCGCCCCCTCGCTTACCAATAACCCATCACCCCCTCGCTTACCAATAACCCATCGCCCCCTCGCTTACCAATAACCCATCGCCCCCTCGCTTACCAATAACCCATCGCCCCCTCGCTTACCAATAACCCATCGCCCCCTCGCTTACCAATAACCCATCGCCCCCTCGCTTACCAATAACCCATCGCCCCCTCGCTTACCAATAACCCATCGCCCCCTCGCTTACCAATAACCCATCGCCCCCTCGCTTACCAATAACCCATCGCCCCCTCGCTTACCAATAACCCATCGCCCCCTCGCTTACCAATAACCCATCACCCCCTCGCTTACCAATAACCCATCACCCCCTTGCTTACCAAGAATCCATCCACCTCTGCCCCAAAAACACTCAAAGACTCTGCCTCCACCACCCTTTCAGGAAGAGAGTTCCAAAGATTCACGACCCTCCGAAATAAAAAAATCTCGCCCCATCCCTTTGTTAAATGGGTGACCCCCTATTTTTAAGCAATGACCCCTATTCTAGGTTCTCCCACAAGAGGAAACATCTTCTCCACACCCACCCAGTCAAGACACCCCAGGATCCCACATGTTTCATTGCGAGAGGACTTGAGTGCAGGAGCAAGGATGTTTAACTGCAGATGTACAGGGCCTTGGTTAGGCTACACCCGCAGTATTGTGTACAGTTTTGGTCTCCTTACCTAAGAAAGGATATACTTGCCATAGAGGGAGTGCAGCGAAGGTTCACCAGACTGACTCCTGGGATGACAGGATTGTCATATGAGGAGAGATTGAGCCGACCATGCCTGTATTCACTGGAATTTGGAAGAATGAGACGGGATCTCATTGAAACATATAAAATTCTGACAGGGCTGGACAGACTGGATGCAGGGAAGATGCCCCCTCTGGCTGGGGGGCCAGAACAAGATGTCACAGTCTCAGGATATGGGGTAGGCCATCTCGGACTGGGATGAGGAGAAACTTCCTCCCCCAGAGGGTGGTGAACCTGTGGAACTCTGTAATACAGAAGGCTGTGGAGGCCAAGTCACTGAATATGTCCAAGGAGGAAAGAGATAGATTTATAGATTCTAAAGGCATCAAGGGTTATGGGGAGAGAGCGGGAGTGCGGCTTTGAGGTAGAAGATCAGCCATGATCAGGTTGAATGGCGGAGCAGGCTCGAAGGGCCGAATGGCCTACTCCTGCTTCTATTTTCTATGTTTCTATAATGTCCCTGCTCTTATATTCTATGCCTCGGCTAATAAACAAAAGGATTAAACTTGCCTCCTTAACCATATTAACAACCTGTCCTGCTACCTCCAGGCATCTGTAGGCATTCACTCCAAGGTCCCTCACTCCGTCTCCTCCTCTCAGGATCCTCCCATTTATTGTGTAATCTTTTTCTTTCTTTGTCCTCCCCAAGCCCATCACCTCAAACTTCTCTGGGTTGAATTCCATTTGCCACTTTTCTGCCCACTTGACCAGTCCATTGATGTCTTCCTGCAGTCTAAAGTCATCCTCCTCATTGTTACTGTGCAGCCAAGTTTTGTGTCGTCTGCAAACTTTTTGATCATTCCCTCGACATTTACGTCCAAATCATTAAATACATATCACAAAAAGCAGTGAACCACATACCGAGCCCTGCGGACCCCACCGGAAACAGCCTTCCAGTCACAAAAAACCCATCTAGAATTACTCTTTGAAACATGTAAGGGGACTTAACAGGGTGAATGCTGGGAGGATGTTTCTCCTCTTGGGAGAGACTAGAACAAGGGGCCTCAGCCTAAAAAGTAAGGGGTCTACCATTTAAAATGAGGAGAATTTTTTTTCTCTCAAATGGGCCTTTAGTCTGTGGAACTCTCTTCAACAGAGAGCAGTGGAGGCAGGGTCATCGAACACCTTCAAGGCAGAGATAGACAGACTCCCGACTAACAAGAGAGTCAAAGGCCATTCGGTGTGGGCAGAATGCGGAGTTGAGGCCACAATCAGACCAGCCATGATCCCGTCAAATGGCAGAGCAGGCTCGAGGGGCTGAATAGCCCACTCCCACTCCTAATTCATATGTTCATACGTATACACTCTAATAAACTCCAACAAATTCCTCAAACACTATTTCCCCTCCATAAAACCATTTTGACTGCTTGATTGTATAATGGCTTTCTAAATGTCCTGCTGGTACTTCCTTTAATAATAGGATCCAACATTTTCCCTGTGACAGGTGTGAGGCCAACTGCCCAATAGTTCCCTGCTTCTACCTCCCTCCTTCCCTGAATAGGTGTGTGACATCTGCCCCAATTGGGGTGGGGGACAAACTCATGCAGGGAATGAGGGGGGTACACTGAGTGTACTGGAGTGCGTTGGGCTTCCTTTGGTGCATGTGAAATGTTAATGGTTGAAAATTAATGGATTGACTCACTGCATCAGTGACCTCAATCTCATATAGCTTGTGGAATGTCTCTCTGTCAAAGAACAGTAGCTTCCCATTCTCTTGTCCCCTCTTGATGGAAGCTCCTGTTACCAGCAGTTTACCATCAAGGCTGAAGCAGCAATCTATCGTTGGGAAGATGTTGGGGGGGGAACTTTACTCTGTATCTAACTCCGTGCAGTACCTTTTTAAAAATATTTTTTCCTGGGATGTGAGCTTCGCTGGCTGGCCCAGCATTTATTGCCCATCCCTAATTGCCCTTGATAAGGTGGTGGTGAGCTGCCTTCTTGAACCGCTGCAGTCCATGTGGTGTAGGTACACCCACAGTGCTGTTAGGGAGGGAGTTCCAGGATTTTGACCCAGCGACAGTGAAGGAATGGTGATATATTTCCAAGTCAGGATGGTGAGTGACTTGGAGGGGAACTTCCAGGTGGTGGTGTTCCCATCTATCTGCTGCCCTTGTCCTTCGGGATGGTAGTGGTCATGGGTTTGGAAGGTGCTGTCTAAGGAGCCTTGGTGACTTGCTGCAGTGCATCTTGTAGATGGTACACACTGCTGCTACTGTGTGTTGGTGGTGGGGGGAGTGAATGTTTGTGGATGGGGTGTCAATCAAGCGGGGCTGCTTTGTCCTGGATGGTGTCAAGCTTCTTGAGTGTTGTGGGAGCTGCACTCATCCAGGCAAGTGGAGAGTATTCCATCATATTCCTAACTTGTGCCTCGTAGATGGTGGACAGGATTTGGGGAGTCAGGAGGTGAGTTACTCACCACAGGGTTCCTAGCCTCTGACCTGCTCTTGTAGCCACAGTATTTATATGGCTAGTCCAGTTCAGTTTTTGGTCAATGGTAACTCCCGGGATGTTGATGCTGACACTTATACTGACTAGTGTGTTTCGTGCCCTGACACCCCTCCTCTTGCTGTGTACTAAACTCTCCCAAAACATGAGATAAAGGTTATGGATTTCTGCATGTATTCCCTGTGTGGGTAGATTTCAAACCTGGTTGTGCATTGAGAGTGTGTGACCTGCCAGCCTGGGGTGGTCACACTCTGGAGGGGCAGGTCACTTGACAGGGTTTTTCCCGCCTCATGGTGTGACCTTGTGCCCTTTGACCCTGAGCTGGGATCAGTTGATCTCTGAGCACTTTTCAGTTGAACAACAGGAAAGAGAAAATGAGCAAAGTGTAAGTGGCAGCAGTTAAATACATGGAACATGCCGGAAAAATCCAGGACCACAGACTGACATCATTTCCATTGGCTGAGGAAAATGGAGATTGTATCAGTGAATGAATGAGGATGGAGATGAGAATGTTTTTTACGCAGTGAGTTGTTGTGATCTGGAAGATGCTGCCTGAAAGCCCGGTGGAAACACATTCAATAGGAAAAGCCCCCACCAAACCCCCCCTCCCCATTCCCCTTCCCCATCCCCAACCAAACCCCCCTCCCCATTCCCCTTCCCCATCCCCAACCAAACCCCCCTCCCCATTCCCCTCCCCCATCCCCCACCAAACCCCCCTCCCCATTCCCCTCCCCCATCCCCCACCAAACCCCCCTCCCCATTCCCCTCCCCCATCCCCCACCAAACCCCCCTCCCCATTCCCCTTCCCCATCCCCCACCAAACCCCCCTCCCCATTCCCCTCCACCATCCCCCACCAAACCCCCCTCCCCATTCCCCTCCCCCATCCCCCACCAAACCCCCCTCCCCCATTCCCCTCCCCCATCCCCCACCAAACCCCCCCTCCCCATTCCCCTCCCCCATCCCCCACCAAACCCCCCTCCCCATTCCCCTTCCCCATCCCCAACCAAACCCCCCTCCCCATTCCCCTCCCCCATCCCCCACCAAACCCCCCTCCCCATTCCCCTCCCCCATCCCCCACCAAACCCCCCTCCCCATTCCCCTCCCCCATCCCCCACCAAACCCCCCCTCCCCATTCCCCTTCCCCATCCCCCACCAAACCCCCCTCCCCATTCCCCTCCACCATCCCCCACCAAACCCCCCTCCCCATTCCCCTCCCCCATCCCCCACCAAACCCCCCTCCCCATTCCCCCTCCCCCATCCCCCACCAAACCCCCCCTCCCCATTCCCCTTCCCCATCCCCAACCAAACCCCCCCTCCCCATTCCCCTCCCCCATCCCCCACCAAACCCCCCTCCCCATTCCCCTTCCCCATCCCCAACCAAACCCCCCCTCCCCATTCCCCTCCCCCATCCCCCACCAAACCCCCCTCCCCATTCCCCTTCCCCATCCCCAACCAAACCCCCCCTCCCCATTCCCCTCCCCCATCCCCCACCAAACCCCCCTCCCCATTCCCCTCCCCCATCCCCCACCAAACCCCCCTCCCCATTCCCCTCCCCCATCCCCCACCAAACCCCCCCTCCCCATTCCCCTCCCCCATCCCCCACCAAACCCCCCTCCCCATTCCCCTCCCCCATCCATAACCAACACCCCCTCCCCATTCCCCTCCCCCATCCTTCACCAAACCCCCCTCCCCATTCCCCTCCCCCATCCACCACCAACGTCCCCTCCCCCATCCTCCACCAACATTCCCTCCCCCACCCCCCACCAACACCCCCTCCCCCATCCCCCACCAACACCCCTCCCCATCCCCCATCAACACCCCACCCCCCACCAACAACCCCCCATCCCCCACCAACACCCCCTCCCCATCCCCCATCCCCCACCAACACCCCACCCCCATCCCCCACCAACACCCCTCCCCATCCCCCACCAACACCCCTCCCCATCCCCCACCAACATCCCCTCCCCCGACCCCCACCAACAACCCCTCCCCGTCCCCCACCAACATCCCCTCCCCGTCCCCCACCAACATCCCCTCCCCCATCCCCCACCAACACCCCCTCCCCATCCACCACCAATGTCCCCTCCCCCATCCCCCACCAACATCCCCTCCCCCATCCACCACCAATGTCCCCTCCCCCATCCTCCACCAACATTCCCCCCTCACCCCCCACCAACACCCCCTCCCCCATCCCCCACCAACACCCTTCCCCACCCCCCACCAACACCCCTCCCCATCCCTCACCAACACCCATCCCCCACCAACAACCCCTCCCCCACCAACACCCCCTCCCCCCGTCCCCCACCAACACCCCCTCCCCCATCCCCCATCAACACCCCCTCCCCCACCCCCACCAACACCCCCTCCCCATCCCCCATCAGCACCCCCCCATCCCCCACTAACAACCCTCCCCATCCCCGACCACCACCCCCCATCCCCCACCAACACCCCCTCCCCCAATCCCCCACCAACACACCTCCCCCTCCCCCACCAACACCCCCCATCCACCACCAACACCCCCTCCCCCAATCCCCCACCAACACACCTCCCCATCCCCCACCAACACCCCCCATCCCCCACTAACAACCCTCCCCATCCCCCACCAACACCCCCCATCCCCCACCAACACCCCCTCCCCCACCCCACACCAACACCCCTCCCCATCCCCCACCAACACCCACCCCCCACCAACAACCCCTCCCCCATCCCCCACCAACACCCCTCCCCATCCCCCATCAACACCCATCCCCCACCAACACCCCTCCCCATCCCCCACCAACACCCCCCATCCCCCACTAACAACCCTCCCCATCCCCCACCAACACCCCCCATCCCCCACCAACACCCCCTCCCCCACCAACACCCCTCCCCATCCCCCACCAACACCCATCCCCCACCAACAACCCCTCCCCCATCCCCCACCAACACCCCTCCCCATCCCCCATCAACACCCCTCCCCATCCCCCACCAACACCCCTCCCCACCCCCCACCAACACCCCCTCCCCCATCCCCCCACCAACACCCCCTCCCCCATCCCCCACCAACACCCCTCCCCACCCCCCACCAACACTCCCTCCCCTGTCCCCCACCAACACCCCAGCCCCCATCCCCCACCAACACCCCCTCCCCCATCCCCAATCCCCCACCAACACCCCAACCCCCCATCCCCACCAACACCCCTCCCCATCCCCCACCAACATCCCCTCCCCCGTCCCCCACCGACACCCCCTCCCCATCCCCCACCAACACCCCCTCCCCATCCCCCACCAACACCCCCTCCCCATCCCCCACCAACACCCCCTCCCCCATCCCCCACCAACACCCCCTCCCCCATCCCCCACCAACACCCCACCCCCGTCCCCCACCAACACCCCCTCCCCATCCCCCACCAACACCCCCTCCCCCGTCCCCCACCAATACCCCACCCCCCACCAACACCCCTCCCCATCCCCCACCAACATCCCCTCCCCATCCCCCACCAACACCCCCTCCCCATCCCCCACCAACACCCCTCCCCCATCCCCCACCAAAACCCCCTCCCCCATCCCCCACCAACACCCACTCCCCCATCCCCCACCAACACCCCCTCCCCCACCCCTCACCAACACCCCCTCCCCCTCCCCCACCAACACCCCTCCCCCATCCCCCACCAACACTCCCTCCCCCATCCCCCACCAACACCCCTCCCCCATCCCCCACCAACACCCCCTCCCCCACCCCTCACCAACACCCCCTCCCCCTCCCCATCCCCTCACCTGAGTCTTTTCTAGGAACCAAGGTTAACTTCAATCTTTGTGATTTGAAATGAGATTGGCTCGAGCCCCATGGTAAATAGGATTTATCACTAACACTAATACGTCAGATTGTAACCCCCTTCATCATTGGCCATCTCACCTTGTCACCATGAGAGATTGAGATGGAATGTGACAACTCCACTGACTGGAAACCTGCAGCCGTTTATCAGTTTCCAATGTGCTCGAGCAGACACTGAAATGATCATATCTGGCACCAAGTGGCCATTTGTAGCAGGTGAGAGATATTTTGTCACCTTCATTCGTCTCCCCCTCTGTAGGTTTAACAAACTGAGACTGTCTCGTGTGCTGGAGGCCCCAGGCCTAACTCCAGCCCACTGAACAAATCCTCACCCTTCCCCTCCATTACCTGCATTGCGATTGGTGGAATGGCCGTGAATGCTGTGTGGAACTGTCCAATACACGGCGGGCTGATCTCCAACACATGGAGACAGTCACTCTCACTGGGTGTATTAGCTCATCCTGAGCCAAGCTGGCAAACAGAGACACATTGCAGTGGCATAAGATGCCTTTCCCGAGCTGAGGGGGCTGTGGGTGATGGATTCTTTTGAGATCCTTCTTTGGTCTTCCTCTTGCTTGGGTTGTGTTGGAGCCGGGGTTGTCTATCTGCTCTGAGGGAGCTTCACGTCCAGACTGACCGGCAGAAGGAGGAAGGCTGGGGTTGAACTGGAAGTTTAAAAGCTACACGAGAGAAGAGAACTTACATTTATACAAACCCCCTGAACGTAGGGAAACGCCCCCCTGGCGCTGCACAGCAGTGGCATCAAATGTGCAACGTAACTAATCCACAACGTGAAATGTAATCTTATCAGGGACACCAATGGTGAAGTTTCATCTTAAAGAGAGACTTGCATTTCTATTGTGTTTCTCTCAATATTGGGACATCCCACAAAGTGCTTCATAGCCAATGAAATACTGTTGGAATGTAGTCACTCTTTGAATGCGGGAAATGTAGCCAATTTATGCACAGCAAGATCCCACAAACAGCAAGGCGTTGATGAGCAGATTATCTCATTTTCTGGTGACGTTGGTTGAGGGATAAATATTCCCGCTGGCCTGATAAAGCCGCTTCCCCCACTCCCATGGGCAGAATATTGAGGTCAGCGGGCGGACGGACGCCTGGCCCGGGCGAGTGTAAAATGATGTCGGGCGAGCGTCCTGACATCACCGCGTGGTCCCTCGGTATTCCGATCGGCGTGCTCTCGCTGGAATCGGCAGCCCGGCCGCCGACAATTAAAAGGCCTGTTAAGGCCATCAAAAAGTAATTCAATTCAAAACTACACTGCGAAAATAACAAGCGGCTTTTATACTTTTTAGGAAACCTTATCCATGGGCAGGATAAAGCAAATAAAAATAAAATAAAAATTTTACACTTGAATTAAAAACATGTCCCTGCTCATGTGACGGAGCCGCATGTGGGGACATGTTTTATGACATTTTTATTTTCTTCATTAGCTTTTTTTAAACAGCGCTTCATCTCCCGGAGACAGCTCTGTGCCTCAGGGAGACTGAAGCGCTCTTTCACGCGCCTGCGGGGAGTTCGTGCTAGGTTCACTCTCCCCTCCCCCCCCCCTGCCCGCACAGGCAGCGCTGAGGACTGCCGCTCGGGGTCCACGCTGGACAGGCCTTAATTAGCCCGCCCGTGTGAACTCACGGTGCCATGCCGATCGCGGGCGGCGGTCAGCGGTCAGCTTCCCGACTGCCTCCGCCCACCCCTGCCGAGTACCCCCCGCCAAGGGCAAAATTCTGCCCCATGACCCTGTGGGCTGGGGGGTGGGGGGGTCAGTGAGGATCGAACTGAGAGTGACACTGCCTGTCTGGCTGACTGCTGACTTTGTAAAAACATCCCATCCAATCACAGGGACGACAGGGCGATGGGACTCAAACCAGGTCATTTGGGGAGAATTTATTTGTAGATTTTGGAATCGTTTTGGTTTCTATAAATTTCGCTGACAAGTAGCCAAAAAATGTTTAAAAAACACTTTTAATGAAAATTCCTTTGGAAGGACATCTTCCCAAGAACATAAAATGATCAATAAAAGCTTTGTGCTGAGTCGCTGCAGGATTCTGCTGATGGCTCTGAACCATTATAGCAATGTAATAAATGTCAGCCTTTATGAATAATTGTTCTTAAATTGTAAAAATAATATTTCTCTGTCATCTGGAGCCCAAATGATATGGTTTTACATTTCAAATGGGGGTGAGTTATTTTTATTGCACTGACTCTGCAAACAGAAGTGAATAACCCATCACTCGATGAATCAATGGTACATCATTCTGTTCGTGTTTCAGCACACGTGGTCTAATATCTTGTCTGATAGCTCATTCCTCTCTCTCACCTCTACCCAACAACCTCTCTCTTCATCACATCCCTTGTTGCCTCTTTATTTTATTAATACAGCAGAGTGAGTGCTCCAATTAATATTCTATCTTACAGATTCTTCTTCCCCTTATCTTCTCTGCATCATCATTCTGCTGAGCTGAACACATTTAACCATCTCCGACTGCAGTTTTCCTTCCATTTGTGTAACTCTTCAGCTCCCTCATCTTCACTTTCTTCCAGTTTTTAAAATTCAAGCTTGGTGTCAGCTGCTCAATGTCTCTCTCTTTACCTCATCTTCTCTCTTACTCATTTCGCCCTTGGTGCCATTCGACTATGTGAACCCTCAGCCCTTCATCTGGATTTCCTGGTTTAAAAATTCAGGAACAAACTGACATGCAGACAGGCAGAAAGATAACCAAATACACAGACAGACACACAGAGTCAGACTGACACAGCCAGACACACACTGACAGACAGGCACAGTCAGACTGACACAGACAGACTGACACAGTCAGTCAGTGCAATAAAAATAACTCAGGGTTTTACATTTCAAATGGGGCTATCATTTGGGCTCCAGATGACAGAGAAATATTATTTTTGCAGACAGACAGGCACACACACAGGCAGATGGACATGCAGACAGACAGACTCTCAGGCAGACAGACACGCACAGACAGACGGACATGCACAGACAGACACTCAGACAGACACAGACACACATACAGATGGCCGTGCAGGCAGACAGACATACATGCAGACAGATACACAGGCAGTCAAACATGTAGATAACCAGACACCGATAGACAGACACAAACAGCCAGACATTCAGATAAGTTAATGAGATAGTTAATGAGAATCTTTTTCTATTGATGTGTGCATGGTTAGTATATCACTGACTAAGAAGGAGCTGCTGATCTGCACATTGATTTTTGACAGTTGGGGTTATTCAATAAACCAGGAATTCCGGTTATCTGAAATAGAATCAAGAAACATTGAAAGCAGCAGGTGCAGGACTGTTAGTGGCTGAAAGGGAAAAGATGAGTTTGTGTTCAGGGTACCATTGTGTATCAGACTGGAGCCCTGAGCTTTCCTCAGTTCTGTTTTATCTCTTTTACATAACGGTGCAGGGAGCTCGGTTGAAGGAGGAAGCAACAGTCTTTGTAAATCTCCGCCTGGCCCTCACCCGCTCACCATTCTTCCCATTCCTACTGATTCCCCTGTCACCAGCTGCAGGGGATCCTTGTGTTTTTAGAATTTATCAACAGCCCAAAGAATGGTGATTCTCCAGGGGCTGAATAGCCAGACAGCCCAGCATGGGAGAGAAGACCTTCCTGTACTGGTGTGGGGTTTGGTTTAGAGCTATCTCTCTCTCCCCCTTCAAACCGCTCCTTAAAATCTACCCCCCTGATCAAGTGTTAGGTCACCTGTCCTAATATCCTTACATGACCTTGTGTTGAATTTTAATAATGCTCCTGTGAAACGCCTTTGGATGTTTTATACTATATTAAAAATTTGATACAAATTCTAGTTGTTGTAATTGGAGCTCCCTGCCTTAATCTGATTTCCCAGAATCTTTTAATGTTTTTACTTTTCAACTAAGTTCCTCTTCAGTGTTGTGTTTGACATTGTTTCAATAGGTCAGTGTGGGAAAGCATCTTAGGCACATTTTGCAGAGTTTCTGCTGTCTATTCATTGATGCACCCACATTGCAAGTGTAACTCTTCATCCTTTCAGCATTTTGAGAATTTGATTATTTTTAAAGACTAGCAGGGGGTAAAAGACAACAGATTAGTCAGTAAACACGATTGATTCGTCTAAACATGAGGAGGAAGGTGGGATTGAAGTGAAGAGATCAGAGATAAGGAAAGTATAGATTTAAATAAAAGGGACAGATTTAGCTGCCAATTGAATGAGGATGGAAAATAAACATATTGGGTTCTATTTTTCAAGAGACAGAACAGGTGAATGAAGAGAGCCAGAGCAGGAAGACAAGTTGGAGGGAGAGGTAATGACACAAAACAAAGGGCTCAAAAGAAGTCAATATGATCAGAGATGAATGGGTAAAAAGGGGCAGAAAAGCCTTGCTTTAATATTTCATCCGGAAGATTTTAGCTCCAACAGTGCAACACTCCCCCCCTTGTAACTACCGCACTGGGAGCGTCAGCCTAGAATCCATGCTCAAATTTCTGGAGTGGGACTTGAACCCACAACCTTCTGACTCCCAAGATAGACAGTTACCCACAGAGCCACAGCTGATAAATGCCATGCTTAGTATAAGAGGTTGAGGGCAGAGATGGTTTTTACACAGTGGGTTGTGAGTCTGTGGAATTCATTACAGGAGTTAGAGATTGAACAGATTGAACAGAAGCCATTTCAACATTAAAGAATAGGTTTGACGGGCAATGTATTTCTGTGGTGTAATTTCTCACTCCTCCCCATGTGGCAGTAACATTTTATTCAGCTGCCTCTCTGAATAGTTTTGTTTTGGTATGATAAAGTGTTGGTGGCCTGTCATTCCATTTGTCTCTCCCCCTGAGTGCCACCATAATTGAATGGTACACCATCTCTATTAACCCATCCATCGCCCGAAGGAGGCTTCAAATATCAGCATGGGCACAAAGTTCATGTGCTCCTGCTTTTATTACCACTTTATTTACAACCTGTGATACTCGCGAGGTTTTCTGATGGACTTTAATTTGATCTTCATGTGCTGGACTCACCACTGAATTCTATATTTACACCATAGATCTCACATTAACTCAGGGCCATGAACAGCCTTAGTTACTTGAGCTTCACTCAAAGCTGAATGGTCCAAGGTTTTAGATTCTGGAGATAGATCTGCTCCATGTAAGGTTTATTCAGGAAGTTTGCTAACTGTTATCAACCAGCTGCCCTTTATCCCTTTTTAAAAAGTGACTATTTGACATTAATCTCCTTAACCCAATGGCTCAGCTGCCCCTCTTCATACTTGGACCAGGTCTCAATAACCCTTTAGGACAAGAACAAAGTGACTCCACAGAATAGGGAGGTTAACAGACAGTTTTGAGGCTCAGAGGGAGAATGAGGTAGGGTAGGGGCTCGAGTGATGTGAGGATGTAGGTGGTGAGGGGAGGAACGTGTAGGATGGAGAGGAGTAGTCAAATAGCCCTGGCCAGAATACGCAGATAGAGACTTCACACCAAATTTTCCTTCATCAATAACTGAGTTTTGGAATTTGGATGCAGGGCTGTAAGTGCTAATTATCCCTCAAGCAAAGAGTTTTATGTGGGGAGGGCGGACGTTGGTTGTTTGGAGGTGGGGCCATGCTGACCTCTGTACCTAGATTGATGGTGTGTCTTCCGTCACTACCTGCTTTTATATTGGGAGATTTACAGTGAATGGCAAAGAGTGGATGGTAATTTGGTGCACTGATTTCCCCTATACATGCTGTCCTAGGACCTACTTTGTACGTTCCCTGAATTAAATTGCTCTTTTGTCAGAATCTGGGAACTCAAAGGGGGATTATCATTTTAATAAGATATAAAATCTCTCACACAGCCTCTGGATCCATTTAGCCCCTTGAAGCACACAGATTATAATGAAGGAGGCGAATCTGGTTGTAACTCAACTCCTTCATATAAAGAGGGAAGGGACATATTCCCTTTGTATTCATTTAGGGGGCATTGCCTGCAAATCCCGCCCTTCAAAACTGTTTTTCCCAGGCCATCTTATAAAGCATTAGTCTTGTACATCTCAAATTATTGATTCTTTGAAGCGTTTTGATCCCCTTAACATGGCAAATCTTTCAAAGCTCAAAGTAAAGAGGAGGAAGTGTTATCCATGGAATGTGGCTGACTGGCAGAGATACCCCTGGTGTGTTATTGGCCACAAATCGCATCCCTTCACTTTCGTTATTCTACCTGCAGAACACAATGACATATATCTTCTCCTGCTTCTAGGGAACATCAGTAAATCTTCGGAGGGTAAACTGCCAGAATTTGTCACTTTTACAGATTTTGCTCTGAAAGGCTGTGCAGTGTTTGTTAACCAAATTGCTGTCCACCCACTGATCTGTTTGTGGGTGTCAGTGAGGGTGGAATAATCACAAATGTATTTGTCATTATTCAGGACATGGAAAATGTTGCATTCGTTGAAAGAACAATGAATATATACATCAAGGAGCTAGCTGCTCTTGTTTAATTGTTGGTTTAATATCCCGAGATCTGAATATGAACACAGAATAAATTAACTAATTTAGTTGCTTAGATTTTGCTGGAGTGGAGTATCTCACTGTACACCCCATCTCATGAGTCATTACAGCACTGCAGGAGGCCATTTGGCCCATTGAGCCCATGCCAGTTCTGTGTAGAGCCACCCAGTCAGTCCCACTCCCCCGCTTTCCCCACGCCTGTTAGATTTCTGTCCTCACCCTTCAGCTCAAAGTATTTTTGATGGGATTGTGAGCTGGTGACTGAGTGGTGAGGGCAATGGGCTTTGGGATCTTGGTGAATGACAGAATCAACATTCTATCTCCTCAATCAATGAGATTTAAGGATAGACAAAGAGCCAGAGGAATGACAGACAAAGGTTGAATGAGGGTCAATTGATCGATATATTTCTGTTGGGTAAGTGAAATGCAGCAACAGCGGGAAGATGGAATTGTGATGTAGATCAGCCACGATCTAAATAATGGAGCATGTTTAAGGGGCTGAATGGCCTCCTCCTGTTCCTAAGAGACAGGTTGAGTTTGTGAAGAGAGATCTCCTCCAGATCTCACCTCGTGTTGTTGACTCTGCAAGTTGTTCAGGTTCTTTTTTTTCGGAACGCCACTCATTTTGAATGGCCCGTATATAATTCTAAAAACATCCTTTCTTAACTTTAATATTCCTACTAACAGTGCGGAATGAATCCACAGCGTTTCTGCTGTCGCCTGGAAAAACAGAGGAGAGGCCTGAGGGACTCATCGCAGACTCAGTAAAATGTAGCCACATAACACGAAGGCACAGTTTCCTCCAGTTATTGATAATTAAACCATGAGAGATGTCAAGGCCTGGCAGTCGATGAAATATGATAGCCTGGGCGCACAGAGTAAAGCTTTAACTGAGTGCTTCTGCTCTCAATTTAATCTCAGGGATTCATGGTCTGTGTGTCTGAACCTGCACTGGTGGCATCCTGTCACTCACAGCTCAGGCACCAGTGTGCTCTGCTTGGTCTCCATGAGCCACACGCAATGACAGATATTGGCAGGCGCGGCAGAATGTGAAAGGAACAGGCAGTGGTCAGGGGTTCAGCACATCTCACCTTCTCAGTAGGTGACCCAAGGACTGGGTTCACTGTCAGCGAAGGCTGGGGGTGGGACGGGGAATCCGTGAGTTTGTACATGTGTTTTCCAGAAGAGAAAGAAGCCATTCGGCCCATTGTATCTACGTCAGCTCATTGTTAGAAAAACTGCAATAACCTGTATTTCTATAGTGCCTGTAGCATTCCAAGGTGCTTCAAAATGTTACCAAAGAAAAGTTTACACTGAGACGCAGAACGTGATATGTGGACAGGTGATCAAAATCTTAGTTAAAGACGTAGGTTTTAAGGAGCGTCTTAAAGGAGATAGAGAGGTTTAGGAAGGGATTTTCAGAGCTTGGGTCCAGGCAGCTGAAGGCACGGTCACCAATGGTAGAGTGATAAAAATCATTGGAATGTAACTGGACATGTGGTGGTGCTGGAAACTGATGGGGTCGAATGTGTCCAAATGCAGCAAGACCTGGACAACATTCAGGCTCGGGGCTGAAAAGTGGCAAGTAACATTCACACCACACGAGTGCCAGGCAATGACCATCTCCAACAAGAGAGAATCCATCACTGAATCCTCCACTATCAACATCTTGGGGTTACCATTGACCAGGAACTGAACTGGACCAACCATATAAATACTGTGGCTACAAGAGCAGGTCAGAGGCTGGGAATCCTGCGGAGAGTAACTCACCTCCAAAGCCTGTCCACCATCTACAAGGCACAAGTCAGGAGTGTGCTGGAATACTCTTCACTTGCCTGGATGAGTGCAGCTCCATCAACATTCGAGGAGCTTGACAAAAGATAAGGCTGAAGCATTTGCTACAATTTTCAGCCAGAAGTGTCGAGTGGATGATCCATCTCAGCCTCCTCTTGAGATCCCCAGCACTACAGATGTCAGTCTTCAGCCAATTTGATTCATTCCACCTGAAATCAATGGTTGAAGGCACTGGATATTGCAAAGACTATGGGCCCTGACAATATTCCGGCAATAGTACTGGAGATTTGTGCTCCAGAACTTGCCGCACCTCTTAACCAAGCTGTTCCAGTACAGCTACAACACTGGCATCTACCTGGCTATGTGAAAAATTGCCCAGGTATGTCTTGCACACAAAAAGCAGGACAAATCCAACCCGGCCAATTACTGCCCCATCAGCCTACCCTCGATCATCAGTAAAGTAATGGAAGGGGTCATCAACAGTGCTATCAAATGGCACTTGCTTAGCAATAACCTGCTCACTGACGCCCAGTTTAGGTTCTGCCAGAGCCACTCAGCTCCTGACCTCATTACAGCCTTGGTTCAAACATGGACAAAACAGCTGACCTCCCGAGGTGAGGTGAGAGTGACTGCCCTTGACATCATGGCAGCGTTTGACCGAGTGTGGCATCAAGGAGCCCTAGCAAAACTGGAGTCAATGGGAATCAGGGGGAAAACTCTCCGCTGGTTGGAGTCATACCTAGCACAAAGGAAGATGGTTGTGGTTGTTGGAGGTCAGTCATCTCAGCTCAGGGTAGTGTCCTAGGTCCAACCATCTTCAGCTGCTTCATCAATGACCTTCCTTCCATCATAAGGTCAGAAATGGGATGTTCGCTGATGATTGCACAATGTTGAGCACCATTCGAGACTCCTCAGATACTGAAGCAGCCCACGTTCAAATGCAGCAAGACCTGGACAATATCCAGGCTTGGGCTGACAAGTGGCAAGTAACATTCACCCCACACAAGTGTCAGGCAATGACCAGCTCCAACAAAAGAGAATCCAGCCATCGCCCCTTGACATTCAATGGCATTACCATCACCGAATCCCCCACTATCAACATCCTGGGTGTTACCATTGACCAGAACCTGAACTGGACTAGCCATATAAATACTATGGCTACAAGAGCAGGTCAGAGGCTAGGAATTGTGCGACGAGTAACTCACCTCCTGACTCCCCAAAGCCTGTCCACAAGACACAAGTGAGGAGTGTGATGGAATACTCTTCACTTGCCTGGATGAGCACAGCTCCCACAACACTCAAGAAGCTCGACACCATCCAGGACAAAGCAGCCAACTTGATTGGCACCACAAACATTCACTCCTTCCATCACCAATGCACAGTAGCAGCAGTGTGTGTACCATCTATAAGATGCACTGCAGCAACTCACCAAGCCTCCTTAGACAGCACCTTCCAATCCCATGACCTAGAAGGACAAAGGCAGCAGATCAATGTGAACACCGTCATATGGAAGTTCTCCTCCAAGTCACTCACCATCTTGGCTTGGAAATATATCACCGTTCCTTCACTGTCGCTGGGTCAAAATCCTGGAACTCTCTTCCTAACAGCACCGTGGGTGTACCTACACCACATGGACTGCAGCGGTTCAAGAAGGCAGCTCACCACCACCTTCTCAAGGGCAATTAGGGATGGGCAATAATGTTGGGCTAGCCAGTGAAAAATAATTTTTAAAGAAGGTGGCCCTAATACTGCTTTAATGTAGTGATTCTGTGCCAGCCATGACTCAGTGGGCTATTGGCCTGAGAGTAAAAACCATTCTGACACTCCATTACTGTACTGAGGGAGTGCTGTGTTGTCAGAGTGTTAGTACTGAGGGAGTGCTGTGTTGTCAGAGTGTTAGTACTGAGGGAGTGCTGTGTTGTCAGAGTGTTAGTACTGAGGGAGTGCTGCATAGTTGGAGTTTCAGTACTGAGGGAGTGCTGCACTGCTGTGTTACACGTAGGGCCAGACCAGGTAAGGTCAGCAGATTTTCTTCCCCAAAGGGCATTAGTGAACCACACAAGTTTTTACAATAATTAGCAATGGTTTCATGGTCACCTATTAATTTCAGATTTTTATTGAATTCAAATTTCACCATTTGCCATGGCAGGATTTGAACCTGGGTCCCTAGAACATTACCCCTGGTCTTCTGGAATACTAGTCCAGTGACAATATGACTATGCTACCACCTCCCTTGCTGTCAAAGGGTCAGTACTGAGGGAGTGCTGCATTGTCAGAGGATCTGTACTGAGGGAGTGCTGCACTGTCGGAGGGTCCGTACTGAGGGAGTGCTGCACTGTCAGAGGGTCAGTACTGAGGGAGTGCTGCACTGTCAGAGGGTCAGTACTGAGGGAGTGCTGCACTGTCGGAGGGTCAGTACTGAGGGAGTGCTGCACTGTCAGAGGGTCAGTACTGAGGGAGTGCTGCACTGTCAAGACGGTCAGTACTGAGTGAGCACTGCACTGTCAGAGGGTCAGTACTGAGGGAGTGCTGCACTGTCAGAGGGTCAGTACTGAGGGAAGGCTGCACTGCTGGAGGGTCAGTCCTGAGGGAGTGCTGCACTGTCAGTGGGTCAGTACTGAAGGAAGGCTGCACTGCTGGAGGGTCAGTACTGAGGGAGTGCTGCACTGTCAGTGGGTCAGTACTCAGAGAAGGTTGTATTGTCAGAGAGTCAGCACTGAGGGAGTGCTGCACTGTTGGAGGGTCAGTACTGAGAGAAGGTTGCACTGTCACAAGGCAAGTACTGAGGGCGCACTGTACTGTTGGAGAGTAAGTGCTGAGGGAGTGCTGCACTGTTGGAGAGTAAGTGCTGAGGGAGTACTGCACTGTTGGAGAGTAAGTACTGGGGGTGCACTGCACTGTTGGAGAGTAAGTGCTGAGGGAGTGCTGCACTGTTGGAGAGTAAGTGCTGAGGGAGTACTGCACTGTTGGAGAGTAAGTACTGGGGGCGCACTGCACTGTTGGAGAGTAAGTGCTGAGGGAGTGCTGCACTGTTGGAGGGTCAGTACTGAGGGAGTGCTGTACTGTTGGAGCGTAAGTGCTGAGGGAGTGCTGCACTGTCAGAGGGTCAGTACTGGGGGAATGCTGCACTGTCAGAGGGTCAGTACTGAGGGAGCGCCGCACTGTTGGAGGGTCAGTACTGGGGGAGTGCTGCACTGTCGGAGGGTCAGTACTGAGGGAGTGCTGCACTGTCGGAGGGTCAGTACTGAGGGAGTGCTGCACTGTCGGAGGGTCAGTACTGGGGGAGTGCTGCACTGTCGGAGGGTCAGTACTGAGGGAGTGCTGCACTGTCAGAGGGTCAGTACTGAGGGAGTGCTGCACTGTCGGAGGGTCAGTACTGGGGGAATGCTGCACTGTCAGATGGTCAGTGTTAACGATGCCACCTTTCGGATGAGACGTTAAAATGAGGCCCTGACTGCTCTCAAAGGTGAATGTAAAAGGTCCCATGGCAGCTTTTCGAAGAAGAGCCGGGAGTTCGCCCCATATTCATCCTTCAATCAACATCAGATAAACAGATGATCTGGTCACGTTCACATTACTGTTCTTGGGAGTTTGCGGTGCAGAAATTGGTTGCTTCATTTCCCACATTATAATAGTGACTGCGCCTGAAGTACCTCAGTGAATGGAAAGTGATTTAAGCCATTTGGTGGTTGCGAAAGATGCTATAAAAATGTTTGTGTCAGTGAATGCCGGAGTTACCGAGGTTAGACCCAGCATACATTAAACAGGTTGACACTGTCTGAGGCAGACTGCCAACAGTGTTTACAACTGACCTCATTTTAGATAAAGCACCTTTGCATGTGGCTTCTTGCTGCATTGATTTGCAAAATGAGTATTTCATTCCTGCCACCAGCTGAGTCTGTTTACACAAGGCCCATGTTAGAGAGGTTCTACAGTGAGATCCCAGTGTCGGTTTAATGTGCGACACATCAGTTTTGTTCTGTTTCCTGCCAGGGTAAGATTTTATATTCACATTCAGCTGGGAAACACAAATCAGGAAATGATGTTAAACCTACACAAAATACCAGGTTAGTCCGAGCTGAAGCATCGTGCCCAATCCCGGCTATCGCATTTTTGGAATGGCGTGAAGACTTGGAAGGAGGCACAGAAGAGATTTTCTGGAATTGTGCAGAGTCTGGAGTCGCTGGCGTTGTTCTCCTTGGAGCAGGGTAGGCAGAGTGGGGAGTCGATAGGAGTGTTTAAAATGATGAAGAGTTTGGATAGAGTAAATCAAGGAGAAACTGTTTCAATGGCTGAAGGGTTGATAACCACAAACGGATTTAAGGTGACTGGCAAAGGAAGTAGAGGCAACATGAGGAGAAGCTTCCTTTGGCAATGGGTGGCTAGGATTTGGAAAGCGCTGCCTGACAGGTGGCTTTCAAAAGGGGAATTGGAGAAACACTTGACGAGAAAAAAACTGCAGGAAGTGGAACTCACTGGATTGCTTTTCTAAAGAGCTGGCATAGACTTAATGGGCCAAATGGCCTCCTTCTGCATTGTTCTGTTTTATGATTCAATGGTCACTGACTCAACCCCTGAGGGAGTAAATTGAATGTAGGTAAAATTTCTTTTGCTGTTTGATAATCTCCTCTTCCTGCTGATACTCTCCAGGGTATAATCACTAACTGCCCTCTGAAACTTTCAGCAAACAGCCAGTGTGAGCCCAGACAATGGGTGTCAGCTGCCCATTCAAGCAGCGGGCACCACCCCCGAGACTGAGTCTCTTATCACCTGATGACCACAGAGGACAAAGAAAAGACTTGCATTTATATAGCACTGAAGAAAAGGACATAGGACTAGAAGGTCACTGGGTCAAAATCCTGGAACTCCCTCCCTAACAGCACTGTGGGTGTACCTACACCACATGGACTGCAGCGGTTCAAGAAGGCAGCTCACCACCCACCACCTTCTCAAGGGCAATTAGGGATGGGCAATAAATGCTGGCCCAGCCAGTCACACCCACATCCCATGAATGAATTAAAAAAAAGGCCATTCAGCCCATCAAATCTGCTCCAGCATTCAAATGTTACTGGTGGCTCGTGGGTGGCTCTCTCTTATTAGTCAGAAGATTGTGGGTTCATGACCTGCTTCAAAGATTTGAGCACATAATCTCAGCTGACCCTCCCAGTGCAGTACTGAAGGAATGCTGCACTGTCAACAGTGCCATCCTTTGGATTAGATGTTAAAGTGAGGCCCTGTCTGCCCTCCCGGGTGGACCTAAAAAGATCCCGCGGCACTATTTGGAAGAAGAGCAGGAGAGTCCTCCCCATGTCCTGGCCAATATTTATCCCTCAAGCAATATCACATTGCTGTTTGTGGGAGCTTGCTGTGAGTAAATTGGCTGTTGCTTTCTTACAACAGAGACTACGGCTGAAATCCCCCCCCGACCCCCTCTGTGATGGGGTCGGTGAGCAATTGAAATCTCTGTTCACATTGGTGGGACTGGAAGATCTCATTGGCATGAGGGGTTGGAAAATTCCATCCTATACACTTCAAAAATAAATCATTGAGTGTAAAATACTTTGGGATGTCCTGAGGCTGTAAAAGGGGCTATATAAATGCAAGTTTTCTTTCAGTTAGTTCGTGGCTGATCTGCAACTCAATCCATTTTGCTGCTATTGTTCCCTGTCTCTTGTTACAAGCGCCCAACAAACTCTTAAGTTCAGTTGTGTGAGCTCCAATTGTCCCTCAGCATTTTGCAGGAGAGAGTGAATTCCAAATTTCCAAATGCTTTGTGCAAAGGTTTCACTGCTGCATGGTTAGACTCTACATCTAAGATTACGTCCCCTTGTTCATGACATTTCCCCCTAGAGGAAACTGTTTCACAACCTCAGGATGTCCCAAAGTGTTTTAAACCCAATGAAGTTCTTCCGAAGTGTAGTTGCTGTTGTAATGTAGGGAAATGTATTTACCAGTGTTGGGGTCTCGGACTGTCCAATGTGTCCTCGATGGCCAGTCACTGCAGAGCAATCTTATTCTTCATCGGGCGCTGCCAATCAGGCTTCTAGGTGACTGAATTAATTGTGCCAAAAATGTAAAATCAGAATAAGAAATGGCTCTTAAACTAAACTGGTTCATCCTGTTCAAATGGATTATTTCAATCTGCTCTAAGCCTGGATTTCAGCTCATGTCCTGTTGAATCTCGATCCTCTCCATTTCATTTTTGAAGTTTTACTGGCTCCGTTTTGAGTGACAGGCTGCTCCACATGTTAACACAAATAATTCTTGACTTAAGCCTCTCTCATATATCAGCACATCCTTACCACACCTGAACTGCAACATCTTTGGTGTTTGATCTGAGGGGAGGGCACCATTAGATGCCCTGCTCAAGGTCACTCAGTGATGGGCAATAAATACTGGCCTTTTTAGTGATGCCCACATCCTGTGAACGAATAAAAAAATAAAAGCGTCATCCCAGTGAAGAGATTGAAGTGTAGCTGTGAAAACTGCGGGGGGGTCTAGAGCACTCAGCAGTGGCCTCTTTGAGACTGTTGTACACTTTGTTTCATTCACTGCTCAAACAACATCTTGCATTTATATAGCACCTTTAATGCATTAAAACACCCCCAGGGAGCTTCACAAGAATGCTAGCAAATAAACCTTGAAACCAAGGGCAGAACCTTCCGGTCCCACCAGCGGTGGGAATTGTGGTGGGTGGGGGCAGAAACTCTGGTTCCCGATGGCAGGGAAAATGTTGGAATTTTATTATCCTGACTTTAAAGGCTGGTTAAAGGCTGGTTAAAGGTGGGTCGAGCTTCCTGATGATTAATGTTGGGAACCCCAGTTGTCTGCAGTAGCGTTTCACACATGTTCATTGAAAGGCCACCTCACCAGAATTAAGCTCCCCCTCCCCCTCCGGTGGGAATTTACAATGTTCAGGTTTCTGAGTGTGTGTATGGAGTGTGCACCTGGTGTGTGTGTGTAAGGGGTGTGCACCTGGTGTGTGTGTGTATGGAGTGTGCACCTGGTGAGTGTATGTAAGGGGTGTGCACCTGGTGAGTGTGTGTATGGAGTGTGCACCTGGTGTGTGTGTGTAAGGGGTGTGCACCTGGTGTGTGTGTGTATGGAGTGTGCACCTGGTGAGTGTATGTAAGGGGTGTGCACCTGGTGAGTGTGTGTATGGAGTGTGCACCTGGTGTGTGTGTGTAAGGGGTGTGCACCTGGTGTGTGTGTGTATGGAGTGTGCACCTGGTGAGTGTATGTAAGGGGTGTGCACCTGGTGAGTGTGTGTATGGAGTGTGCACCTGGTGAGTGTATGTAAGGGGTGTGCACCTGGTGAGTGTGTGTATGGAGTGTGCACCTGGTGAGTGTGTGTAAGGGGTGTGCACCTGGTGAGTGTGTGTATGGAGTGTGCACCTGGTGAGTGTGTGTAAGGGGTGTGCACCTGGTGAGTGTGTGTATGGAGTGTGCACCTGGTGAGTGTGTGTAAGGGGTGTGCACCTGGTGTGTGTGTGTAAGGAGTGTGCACCTGGTGAGTGTGTGTAAGGGGTGTGCACCTGGTGAGTGTGTGTAAGGGATGTGCACCTGGTGTGTGTGTGTAAGGGGTGTACACCTGGTGTGTGTGTGTATGGAGTGTGCACCTGGTGAGTGTGTGTAAGGGGTGTGCACCTGGTGTGTGTGTGTAAGGAGTGTGCACCTGGTGAGTGTGTGTAAGGGGTGTGCACCTGGTGTGTGTGTGTAAGGGATGTGCACCTGGTGTGTGTGTGTAAGGGGTGTACACCTGGTGTGTGTGTATGGAGTGTGCACCTGGTGTGTGTGTGTAAGGGGTGTGCACCTGGTGTGTGTGTGTAAGGAGTGTGCACCTGGTGTGTGTGTGTAAGGGGTGTACACCTGGTGAGTGTGTGTAAGGGGTGTGCACCTGGTGTGTGTGTGTAAGGGGTGTGCACCTGGTGAGTGTGTGTAAGGGGTGTGCACCTGGTGTGTGTGTGTAAGGAGTGTGCACCTGGTGTGTGTGTGTCAGGGGTGTACACCTGGTGAGTGTGTGTAAGGGGTGTGCACCTGGTGTGTGTGTGTAAGGGGTGTGCACCTGGTGTGTGTGTGTAAGGGGTGTGCACCTGGTGTGTGTGTGTAAGGGACGTGCACCTGGTGTGTGTGTGTATGGAGTGTGCACCTGGTGTGTGTGTGTAAGGGGTGTACACCTGGTGAGTGTGTGTAAGGGGTGTGCACCTGGTGTGTGTGTGTAAGGGGTGTGCACCTGGTGTGTGTGTGTAAGGGGTGTGCACCTGGTATGTATGTGTGTCAGGGGTGTGCACCTGGTGTGTGTGTGTAAGGAGTGTGCACCTGGTGTGTGTGTGTAAGGGGTGTGCACCTGGTATGTATGTGTGTCAGGGGTGTGCACCTGGTGTGTGTGTGTAAGGAGTGTGCACCTGGTGTGTGTGTGTAAGGGGTGTGCACCTGGTGAGTGTGTGTAAGGGGTGTGCACCTGGTGAGTGTGTGTAAGGGGTGTGCACCTGGTGTGTGTGTGTAAGGGGTGTACACCTGGTGTGTGTGTGTAAGGAGTGTGCACCTGGTGTGTGTGTGTAAGGGGTGTGCACCTGGTATGTGTGTGTAAGGGGTGTGCACCTGGTGAGTGTGTGTAAGAGGTGTGCACCTGGTGAGTGTGTGTAAGGGACGTGCACCTGGTGAGTGTGTGTAAGGGACGTGCACCTGGTGAGTGTGTGTAAGGGACGTGCACCTGGTGAGTGTGTGTAAGGGACGTGCACCTGGTGAGTGTGTGTAAGGGGTGTGCACCTGGTGAGTGTGTGTAAGGGGTGTGCACCTGGTGAGTGTGTGTAAGGGACGTGCACCTGGTGAGTGTGTGTAAGGGATGTGCACCTGGTGAGTGTGTGTAAGGGACGTGCACCTGGTGTGTGTGTGTAAGGGGTGTGCACCTGGTGAGTGTGTGTAAGGGACGTGCACCTGGTGAGTGTGTGTAAGGAGTGTGCACCTGGTGAGTGTGTGTAAGGGGTGTGCACCTGGTGAGTGTGTGTAAGGGATGTGCACCTGGTGAGTGTGTGTAAGGGGTGTGCACCTGGTGAGTGTGTGTAAGGGATGTGCACCTGGTGTGTGTGTGTAAGGGACGTGCACCTGGTGAGTGTGTGTAAGGGATGTGCACCTGGTGAGTGTGTGTAAGGGACGTGCACCTGGTGAGTGTGTGTAAGGAGTGTGCACCTGGTGAGTGTATGTAAGGGGTGTGCACCTGGTGAGTGTGTGTAAGGGGTGTGCACCTGGTGAGTGTGTGTAAGGGGTGTGCACCTGGTGAGTGTGTGTAAGGGATGTGCACCTGGTGAGTGTGTGTAAGGGACGTGCACCTGGTGAGTGTGTGTAAGGAGTGTGCACCTAGTGAGTGTGTGTAAGGGATGTGCACCTGGTGAGTGTGTGTAAGGGACGTGCACCTGGTGAGTGTGTGTAAGGAGTGTGCACCTGGTGAGTGTGTGTAAGGGGTGTGCACCTGGTGAGTGTGTGTAAGGGATGTGCACCTGGTGAGCTTCAGCTCCTCCACTTTGAGGTCGGTAGATGCTGTTTTCTCGGGGACCTTGTATAACTTCACTCGAGCACCAACAGCAAAAGCCGCCCCAAGGCTGGACATGGGAGGCTGGATAAGTGGGGAAGTGCCGGGGGGGTGGGGGGCGGGGGGGTGGGGGGAGGGAGGGAAAAGAATGTCCGGGGAACTGGTGGGGGGTGGGAAGGGAGGGAAGAGAGTGTCTGGGGGACGAGGGTGGAGTGGGAGGGGGGTGGCGTGCTTGGGAAATGGGAAGTGAGGGGAGAGTGTCTGGGGAACGGGGAGGGGGAGGAGAGAGAGTCTTAGAGGGAGAGGTTGCTGGTGTCGACAGTGGAGCCCTGGGGGTTGAACTCAGGCTGCTGGGAGGGGACAGTCAGTCCGAGGGGGGCGTGGGGTGTGGTAGGGTGACAGTTCCAGGCTGAGAATCTGGTTGGTGAAGGTCTCATGTAAGGGGGGAGGTCAAGGAGGGGGACAAGACAGGTGGCTTGGATAGCAGGAGAGGCAGGATCAGGGTGGGCATGAGGACAGTAATGGGTTTCGGTTCTGAGGGGAGAGAAGGCACATGGAGGTGGATCATAATGGGGTCCACGGTAACAGAGGGAGGTTCGAAGGTGACAGAGAGGAGAGGATTGGTGATATTGGAAGGGTCGGGGTGATGGAGGGAAGCTGGTGGGTGACAGGGGGAGGGTAGAAGGTGGTTGACCCAGTCTGGAAGGTGACGTGCACCAGTTTTCAAACGTGTTCTTGACCACACAGTTAGTCAGTCAATGGGATCCCTTGAGGTGGGAGGAGGGTATTTTCGGGTGGGTGGAGTTCAAGTTCAGCACAAGCGGCCAACTAAAGGGACACCCTAATAACCATGAGACAGCCGATATCAGCCGTGCTCAGTTGTGGTCTCCTCTCTATGGTGAAGCCCACGTTGCAGCAGGTTTGTTCCTGACTCATGGGTCTCACATCCTCGAGGTCCCAGCAAGGTCGGGGGCTGCCGTTCATTCTGTGCCATTTGCCACCGGCTGCAGTCAGAGGCAGGGGTGAAGGGAGGGAGGGAGGTGGATGCCCCCAAGGGGCACGGCTGGTGGAGGGCAGCCAACTCGCGACTTCAAACCTCCATCCTCCTGGGTGAATAGTCATGGCTGACAAGGACTCAGGCAGTTAGTCTTTCTACACTGCCAGGGCAATGGTCTCGATATAGAGTCTCGAGGGTAGTGGTGACCGGCGGGATAGTGTCAGAGGGAGACCTCTCACACACGCCTCTCATCACCCTGGTCAAAGAGCAATGTCTCCATGTGCAGTCACGTATGAACAGGAGGAACATCCATCTCCGGCCCTCCTGGATGTCCTTCACCTGGAAGGGGTGAGGTAGGGATGCCATGTCCAGGTGGGGCCGGGCGGACTGGCCCCCTGGTGTAGAGATGGAGGGAAACCTGTAAAGGACAGGCTCACTAAATTTATCACTTCAATTCGTTCACACATCCACTGAGGCAGCGGTGATACCCTGCCCTTGGTAATGGCCCTCATCCAGGTGAGGAGAAGGAGGGCCCATTGCCGCTTGGTACAGGGCCAGGAGGGTCAAGGGCCAGGCAGGGCCTCAAGAAGGTCAAGATGCTGGCGAAGAGAGTGCACTGCACCGGCGAGGACTGGCCTGACGATGGGTGTATTGCAGGCGGTGCTCTTATCTAGAGGTGAGGGAAAGGCAATGCCAGAGGCATCTCCATGTGTCCTGGGATGTGAATGTTCACATTCACCAGCTTCGCCACTGTGAGCTGTGGCCACAAGGACACTGGAGGAGTAATGCGGAGCCCCTGGCCTGCAATGAGAGAATGGTTGTCCAGATGCAGTTTAAATATGGCGCCAGGCCCTTCAACCCCATGAGGTAATGGTAGGGAGGGCCACTTCTTGCCTGCCCCACCATGAGACTGACCGTGTATATTAATGAGCTGAGCAGCAGAAGATCGAGTGTATTCAGCTGACCACTGTCCAGTGGGAATCACATTAACTTTCCCGCCCACCACCAGACTGAGACTCCACAACGGAAGATTCCGCCCCAAGTCGCTTAATGAGATGTTAGGCGTTAGGAAACGCTTATTTAGAGATAACTTTCAAGGAGCATCTTTGAAGGAGGAGAGATAGCGATAGAGGGTGAATAATTGTGCAAGTTTACTTTAACATTTTCCTCTCAATATTCCTAAAGACTTAGCATTTTACATTTACGCCTTGTCCACTCATTTTTAATATTTTAAAATATCTCACTCTAGATCTCTCTTTGAGAAAGTTTCCATTTAGTGTATAATTGCTCCCAAAATGCATCATCTCTGATTTCTCCAAATTTTATCCAGCCTCTGCCTGCCCCAATCTGCCAATCTTGTCCATGTTCTCCTGAAGTCACTTACTGATCTCTTTGCACATAACCATTGCTGAATCACCCACTATCAACATCTGGGGGGTTACCATTGACCAGAGTGAACTGAGCGCTAGTATAAAGGGTTAACAAATGGGCTATGCTAATGTATGGTGTAGATGATGATTTACCTCTGACATCAGTCAATCACATGTTAGACTCTTGAGAGAGAGAGGTTGGAATCATGCCGAGAGGCTACATGCCTACTCTGTAACCTGCTTAGATGTAGTACTAATAAAGAAATGTATGTCTACAGTCTGTTTAAGAACCACGCACGCCTAGAGTCCAAGATAGAGGAGCATCTCAGAATGTGGTGGCAGCGGTGGAGACATCAATGTAAAAAAACATACATTAGTATTAGACCATAAGACCATAAGACATAGGAGCAGAAGTAGGCCATTCGGCCCATCGAGTCTGCTCTGCCATTCAATGACATCATGGCTGATCTGATAATCCTCAACTTCACTTTCCTGCCCTTTCCCCATAACCCTTGATTCTCTTACTGATTAAAAATCTGTCTATCTCAGCCTTGAATATACTTAATGACCCAGCCTCTACAGCCCTCTGTGGTAAGGAATTCCACAGATTGACTACCTTCTGAGAGAAGAAATTCCTCCTCATCTCTGTTTTAAATGGGCACCCCTTACTCTGAGATTATGGTCTCTGGTCCTAGACTCTTCCACAAGGGGAAACAACCTCTCAGCATCTACCCTGTCAAGCCCCCTAAGAATCTTATATGTTTCAATAAGGTCGCCTCTCATTCTTCTAAACTCCAATGAGTACAGGCCCAACCTACTCAACCTCTCCTCATAAGAAAATCCCTCCATACCCGGGATCAACCTCGTGAACCTTCTCTGGACTGCCTCCAATGCCAGTATATCTTTCCTTAGATAAGGGACCAAAACTGTTCACAGTATTCTAGCTGTGGTCTAACTAGTACCTTGTATAGTTTTAGCAAGACTTCCCTATTTTTATACTCCATTCCCTTTGAAATAAAGGCCAACATTCTATTTACTTTCCCTATTATCTGCTGAATTTATATGTTAGCTTTTTGGGATTCTGCATGAGAACCCCCAAATCCCTCTGTGCTGCAGCTTTCTGCAGTCTTTCTCCATTTAAATAATATTCAGATCCTCTATTCTTCCTGCCAAAATGCATAACCTCACATTTTCCCACATTATATTCCATCTGCCAAGTTTTTGCCCACTCACTTAACCTGTCTATATCCCTTTGTAGACTCCTTGTGCCATCCTCACTACTTGCCTTCCCACCTATTTTTGTGTCATCCACAAACTTGGCGATAGTACATTCACTTTCCTCATCCAAGTCATTAATTTATATTGTAAATAATTGTGGCCCCAGCACTGATCTATGTGGCACTCCACTAGTTACAGGTTGCCATCCTGAAAATGCCCCCTTATCCCAACTCCCTGTCTTCCATTAGTTAGCCAATTCTCTATCCATTCTAATATACTACCCCCAGCACCATGGGCTCTTATCTTATTAAGTAGCTTCATGTGCTGTACCTTATTGAACGCCTTTTAGAAATAGTCTTATCAAAACAAACATGGAGTGAAGAAAGCCTTGATAGCAGCTTGTAACAAATGGAGGGAAGAAGGAGGGGCACTGGAGAGAGGTAACCATGGCCGTCCCTGGTGAGCAGTCCCTGCCCTGAGAGTTGCAGAGAGGCCAGCAATGGGAGTTATGGAAATCCATTTTCCCTGGTACCGAGCAGCCTCAGGCCTTTACGAAAGTGTCAAAGCTTCAAGTTAGTTCCTTCCTTTATGCAGTTGGTCCAGTAGCAGATGAAGTTCTCCTAAGGCAGGGAGTGCGGGAGTCCACGGTGGACATTGAGACCATTCTAAAAGCCTTTGATACATATTTTAGTTCCAAGTGAAACTTATTAATTGATCAATTGGTCCTGTACGCAAGGCAGGCCAAGCTTAGAGAATTTAATTGGGCTATAATTCGGCACAACTCAGAGGCTTCACATGACTCCGTAGACTGGGAGGCCCACCAGCAGTGGCCCCACCCACAAGAAATCCCGCCAAATCAGGCAACAGAGTGGGAAACGCCACACTGACAGACATTTTGAGATGCTTGTGTTGTGACACGAAAACTCAGCATTGACGCCAGGAGGGGCTGTGAAATGCTTCTAGTGCGGTAAAACTGGATACTTCACACATTCCTGCAAATCCAGCAATTTTAATCAATGTATAAAACAAGAAAGTATGTATGAAACACACGCCAAACAAAAAATGGAAAATCAAGATAAATATGAAATTACAGACTTTCTAGGGGAACTTGATAGTCTTAATCCAGACGACTGGTCAGTTACAGTCTAACTTCAAGTCTTCAATACCACCTTTAAAATTGATACCGGAGCTGCTGTTAACATATTAGCGATGGCCTCGACAGGCTTCAGCCAATGATCCTTCATCCATCAGACATCAAGTTACAAGGTCCAGGTGGCATAGACTTTCCAAGGAAAGGCAGGATTATTGTTCCTCTTCATTACAAGAGCTGACAGATTCTCTCTATGCTCTTCACAATCAATGTACATCCCTATTGAGTGGCGATGTTAGCATACTTCTAGAAATCTTAGACAAACCAGCTGATGCCCACCATTTTAACAGCTCACTGTCTTACATGCAACAATCTTCAACCTTTTATTTAGAAGCAGTGGAAATTGAGCCTTCAGAAACTGAGGAAGTTTATACGATCCACAGTAAGTTCCTTTCTTTCACAGAGCCACCATCCACTAGGCCCAGGGCAGACATGGAAATTATGAATCTCTCGTTCTTCATGAAGTGTGAACAGAGGTGGCAGATACAGATGGCACTGCAGCAGAAGGTGACCAACCCCATGAAAACCTGCTGGACTGAATTGGCTCTTGAAGAAAATGAAGAGGAAGAAGCCCTTGCAGCACTCAGTGAGCTGTTGGAGGTTGAGGTCCTAGAGGATGATTTGTCTTTCCAGGTGATAGACGCACCTTACGAAGTCTCTGTTGTCTTTTTAGAGGGGTCAGCTGTGCTTCTAGTAGCTGAGCAGCATTCAGATCTCTGTTCCACTGAACCTATGAATGTATTGCTTACTTTATCTCCCATTGTCCATTAAGAGTCTTCCACACAGAATGCCTTGCCTGAGCCCAGGTCAGAATTCACTGAGGATCACACTGCTAAAGAGCTGGTACCTTCCAGGATTGAAAGTCAATTGCTACCCATTCTTCAGTCCCAACTGAAAGTCATCTTCCCTCCAGAGCTGGAGGTCAGCACAGAAGCTGCGCCAGAATCTTTAGCACTTCTGAAGCTGGGAATTCTGTACAGCAATCTTGTCCCTGAGCTGATTGCCTACAGGATATTTGTCTCATTACAGAGGATGAGGCTGTCTTGTCTCCATATGCTCAGTAATTCTTCCCATTGACCATAGTGGAGCAACCTCATACAGAAAGAAGTGTGGCTGTCTTACCACTGCCCACAGAAAGTAGATGGTGTTTCCGAAATATTATTGGGAAATCAACTCGTCTTCTTTTCCTGACAGTCTTACAGGGATTTTGTTGTTTTTTTCCTTCGTCGTCTAAGTTAATCAAATCTCAGATCTTCAATGTCTTTTCAGTCATCGATACAGCAGTGGATGATATGGCTGTGACAGTCTTCCCTGCAGTTGAAGATCATTTATGAAGGTCTTTCTCTGTGAGCTTTGAGGAAGCAACAAGCTCCTCAGAGCGTCCTGAGTTCTTCTCTTCTAGTCCCAGAGGGTCCAAAGGTTGGTGCTCCGCAGTTTCTCTTTTGGGTCGTCTTTCACTGAAAGGTCTTCGTTGTCCTCGTTCTGCAGCCTACACTCTGCTTCCCAGCAATGCTGATGATGTGTCCGATTCTGCAGATGGTGATGTCCTACCAGATGCAGAAGAAAGTTCTCCTGTCTCCAAGATGTTCTCCCGAAAGACCAAGATTGAATTCCCCAGGACTGTGACTTGGGGAGGGGAAGAGTAGGAGTTCACCAGAATCTGTAGTTGTAAAAAGGGAGTTAAAGAAATGCAAGGTAAATAGTTAGAGAGATAGTTTCACATTGTTGTAAAAGATAGGATAGTATACTTGGGGGAGGTGTAGCATAAAGAGTTAACAGATCGGATATGCTAATATATGATGTAGGTGATGATATACCACTGACATCAGTCAGTCATGTGTTAGACTCTTGAGAGAGAGAGAGAGGTTGAAATCATGCATAGGAGCAATGTGCCTACTCTGTAACCTGTTTAGATGTAGTATTAATAAACAAGTGTTAAGCGGATACCAGGGTATGACTACAGTCTGTCTACTAACCAAGTACCATGCCTGCAGTCCAACATAGAAGGACCATCTTAGAACATGGACCAGCCACATAAATACTGTGGCTACAAGAGCAGGTCACAGGCTAGGAATCCTGCAGCAAGTAACTCACCTCCTGAATCCCCAAAATCTGTCCTCCATCTACAAGGCTCTAGTCAGGAATGTGATGGAATACTCCCCACTCGCCTGGATCACTGCAGCTCCAACAACACTCAAGAAGTGCGGCATCATCTAGGATAAAGCAACCCGCTTGATTGGCACCACATCCATCACCTTCAACATTCACTCCCTCCACCGCCAATGCACAGTGGCAGCAGTGTGTACCATCTACCACACATCCTTTAACAGCACCTTCCAAACCCACGACTACTACCACATAGAAGGAGAAGAGCAGCAGATAGATGGGAACACCGCCACCTGGAAGTTCCTCTCCAAGTCACACACCATCCTGACTTGGAAATATATCACCGTTCCTTCACTGTCTCTGGGTCTAAGTCCTGGAACTCCCTTCCTACAACATGGACTGCAGTGGTTCAAGAAGGCAGCTCACCACCACCTTCTCAAGGGCAATTGGGGATGGGTAGTAAATGCTGGCCTAGCCAGCGACACCCACATCCCTTGAAAGAATCAAAAAAAGGGGCTGGTGTGTCATCTGCAAATTTTCACGTTGCTTTTAACGAAAATTCCAAAACATTGATATTTTGAGAAGGACAATGACCCAACACTGACCTCTGGGAGAATCTACTGTTTATAGGTGTCTAATTAAAAAAAACCATTAATCTCTACTCTCTGTTTCCGGTTTTTAACCTATTTCCTACTTAGCCTGCAGGATACCCTATAACACAGCTCCTTAATTTACCAACACAGCTCCAACGTGTTACCCTATTTAACACCTTAGAAAATCCATATACACAATATCCATATACACAACATCCATATACACAATATCCATATACACAACATCCATATACGTATACGCTGCCAATTCCTGTATCAAGATACTCACTTATTTCCTCAAAATAATTTCAGACACAGCTATCAGACCTGCTGAGTTTTTCCAGCTATTTCTGTTTTTGTTTCAGATTTCCAGCATCTGCAGTATTTTGCTTCTATATTATTGAAAGTTTGATCGATTGGTTTTCAGCATTTTACTGCAGTTCATTGACAGAAACAATATACTTTTGACATCAGTCCATGGAATGTTTGATTGTAATGCAGCAGATACTTGCTTATTTCAGTAGAATATTCACTTTTGCTTCTCTGGTGTGTGATACCCGAAGGTGCGACACATTCAGATGTGATGTGATGTGTTTGTAAGATGTGGTGAGAGGGACCCAGGCTCAAAGCTTAGAGAGCTGTCTCACAAAACAGAGGCAAAGTACAAAGTATGTGAGACACATCTATTAAACTCAGCACTGAATGGAATTTATAGCACACAGACGGAGCACTATTCAAAGTGCAGAAATGCCAATTAGCCTTAGTTTAGCCCTCCCTGCATGTTAATAATTGGCTTAACTTGGCCTTGCTTGCTCCATCTGTGGGACACAACAACTGTGTTTTAATTTGTTTTGGGAAGATTTTTGGTAAGGATGCTAATGTTTTGAATTGTGGGGGAATCCAAAATTAAGGGCCCTAAGTGTAAGATAGTCCCTAATAAATCCAGTGGGGAATTCGGGATCAACTTCTTTACTCAGAGTGGTGAGAATGTGGAACTGGTTATCACAGGGAATGGTTGAGGTGAATAGCTCGGATATATTTAAGGGGAAGCTAGGTAAGCACATGAGGGTGAGAGCAATAGTAGGATTTGTTGATAGGCTGAGATGAAGTCGGGTGGGAGGCAGCCAGTATGGAGCATAAACACCAGTAAAGATCTGTTGGTCCAAATGGCCTGTTTCTGAGCCATAGATACTTTGTCATTCTATGTTACTAACCCACAGAATGCATATATCTATAGGATGACTCAGGTCAAGCCCTCGATAGATAGGGACTGCCTAGTTCAGCAGCTGAGAGTAGTGTCCAGCTTAGTAAATACCAGGAATATCCCAGTTATGATCCCTGACCTACCCAGGGGCAAAAGTGGGAATGTTATTGAAAGAATTGAATTGAAAGAAAGTCTTGGAATTATATAATTATCTTTCATCATCTCAGGGTACATCAAAGCGCTTTACACCCAATGGAGTACTTGTGAAACCTGATCACTATTGTAATGTAGGAGCCGTAGCAGCCATTTTGTGCACAGCAAGCTCCCACAAACAGCATTGGGGGAAATAGCCAAATAACCAACTCTGAGTGGTTGAAGGATAAATGCTATTCAGGGCAAAATTCTCTACTCTGCTAATAGAGGCTGTGTAACCTTTTACAACTACCAGAGAGGAGGGTCTAACATCCCATCTAAAAGAGCACAAGCTTCAATACAGCACTCCCTCAATACTGACCCTCTGACAGTGCAGCACTCCCTCAATACTGACCCTCCGACAGTGCGGCACTCCCTCAATACTGACCCTCCGACAGTGCGGCACTCCCTCAATACTGACCCTCCGACAGTGCAGCACTCCCTCAGTACTGACCCTCCGACAGTGCAGCACTCCCTCAGTACTGACCCTCCGACAGTGCAGCACTCCCTCAGTACTGACCCTCTGACAGTGCAGCACTCCCTCAATACTGACCCTCTGACAGTGCAGCACTCCCTCAGTACTGAGCCTCCGACAGTGCGGCACTCCCTCAATACTGACCCTCCGACAGTGCGGCACTCCCTCAATACTGACCCTCCGACAGTGCAGCACTCCCTCAGTACTGACCCTCCGACAGTGCAGCACTCCCTCAATACTGACCCTCTGACAGTGCAGCACTCCCTCAGTACTGAGCCTCCGACAGTGCAGCACTCCCTCAATACTGACCCTCTGACAGTGCAGCACTCCCTCAGTACTGACCCTCTGACAGTGCAGCACTCCCTCAATACTGACACTCTGACAGTGCAGCACTCCCTCAGTACTGACCCTCCGACAGTGCAGCACTCCCTCAGTACTGACCCTCCGACAGTGCAGCACTCCCTCAGTACTGACCCTCTGACAGTGCAGCACTCCCTCAGTACTGACCCTCTGACAGTGCAGCACTCCCTCAGTACTGACCCTCTGACAGTGCAGCACTCCCTCAGTACTGACCCTCTGACAGTGCAGCACTCCCTCAGTACTGACCCTCTGACAGTGCAGCACTCCCTCAATACTGACCCTCCGACAGTGCAGCACTCCCTCAGTACTGACCCTCCGACAGTGCAGCACTCCCTCAGTACTGACCCTCCGACAGTGCAGCACTCCCTCAGTACTGACCCTCCGACAGTGCAGCACTCCCTCAGTACTGACCCTCTGACAGTGCGGGGCTCCCTCAGTACTGACCCTCTGACAGTGCAGCACTCCCTCAGTACTGACCCTCTGACAGTGCAGCACTCCCTCAGTACTGACCCTCCGACAGTGCGGCTCTCCCTCAGCACTGACCCTCCGACAGTGCGGCGCTCCGTCAGTACTGACCCTCCGACAGTGCGGCACTCACTCAGCACTGACCCTCTTACAGTGCTGCACTCCCTCAGTACTGATGTTCTGAAAGTGCAGCACTCCCTCAATACTGACTCTCTAACATTGCAGCACTCCCTCAGTACTGCCCCTCCGACAGTGCGGCACTCCCTCAGTACTGACCCTCCGACAGTGCAGCACTCCCTCAGTACTGACCCTCTGACAGTGCAGCACTCCCTCAGTACTGACCCTCCGACAGTGCGGCACTCACTCAGCACTGACTCTCTTACAGTGCAGTACTCCCTCAGTACTGACCCTCCGACAGTGCGGCACTCACTCAGCACTGACCCTCTGACAGTGCAGCACTCCCTCAATACTGACTCTCTAACATTGCAGCACTCCCTCAGTACTGACACTCTGACAGTGCAGCGCTCCCTCAGTACTGACCCTCTGACAGTGCAGCACTCCCTCAGTCCTGACCCTCTGACAGTGCAGCACTCCCTCAGTACTGACCCTCTGACAGTGCAGCACTCCCTCAGTACTGACCCTCTGACAGTGCAGCACTCCCTCAGTACTGACCCTCTGACAGTGCAGAACTCCCTCAGTACTGACCCTCTGACAGTGCAGCACTCCCTCAGTACTGACACTCTGACAGTGCAGCACTCCCTCAGTACTGACCCTCTGACAGTGCAGCACTCCCTCAGTACTGACCCTCTGACAGTGCAGCACTCCCTCAGTACTGACCCTCTGACAGTGCAGGGCTCCCTCAGTACTGACCCTCCGACAGTGCGGCACTCCCTCAGTACTGACCCTCCGACAGTGCAGCACTCCCTCAGTACTGACCCTCTGACAGTGCAGCACTCCCTCAGTACTGACCCTCCGACAGTGCGGCACTCACTCAGCACTGACTCTCTTACAGTGCAGTACTCCCTCAGTACTGACCCTCCGACAGTGCGGCACTCACTCAGCACTGACCCTCTGACAGTGCAGCACTCCCTCAATACTGACTCTCTAACATTGCAGCACTCCCTCAGTACTGCCCCTCCGACAGTGCAGAACTCCCTCAGTACTGACCCTCTGACAGTGCAGCACTCCCTCAGTACTGACCCTCTGACAGTGCAGAACTCCCTCAGTACTGACCCTCTGACAGTGCAGCACTCCCTCAGTACTGACCCTCTGACAGTGCAGCACTCCCTCAGTACTGACCCTCTGACAGTGCAGCACTCCCTCAGTACTGACCCTCTGACAGTGCAGCACTCCCTCAGTACTGACCCTCTGACAGTACAGCACTCCCTCAATACTGACCCTCCAACAGTGCAGCACTCCCTCAGTACTGACCCTCCGACAGTGCGGCACTCCCTCAGTACTGAACCTCCGACAGTGCAGTGCTCCCTCAGTACTGGCCCTCTGACAGTGCAGCACTCCCTCAGTACTGACCCTCCGACAGTGCGGCACTCCCTCAGTACTGACCCTCTGACAGTGCAGCACTCCCTCAGTACTGACCCTCCGACAGTGCGGCACTCCCTCAGTACTGACCCTCTGACAGTGCAGCACTCCCTCAGTACTACACTGGGAGTGTCAGCTTGGATTTGGAATGAGACGCTTCAGATACATGGAGAGATTGGAGAAACTGGAATGTTTTCCTCAGGTCAGAGAACATTAAAGTGAAATTTCATGGAGCTGTTCAAAATTGTGAGTGGTTTTGATAAAGTGACTAAGGAGAGACTTACCAGTGGCACAAGAGTCAGTGACCAGCGAACACAGATTTAAAATAATTTGCTAAAGAACCAGAGAAGGTGAATTCAGTCCAGATCTCCCGGTCACTGGATCATCAGAGACTTGAGCACAACCTCAGATACATGTCATGTAATTGGGGAAATTGCCTGCAGAAGTCCTGGTGCGCTGGTCTCCATGGGAACTGCCCGGGAAGTTTGAACTTCCGATGTGCAATTTCCCTGCTCCCCGAGACCCTCCATGAAAGTCTCTGAATCTTGAGTTAGAGTCAGAGACTTTGGACAGTTCTGTGGTACTTACCTGAATATTTACCCGGAGATATTAGAGTCTAAAATCCGGGTAACTTCAAAACCAACTCCCCAACTCCCCAACCATTCACACTGAACCCTCGGCTCCTCTCCCACCTCGACTCCCCCAACTACCTCTCTGACCATCCAGCTCCCTCCCCCACCACCCGACTACTACGCCCTTGTAATCCCAATTACCCCCTGACCACTCGGCTGCACCCCGTCCCCCCCCCCGCCAAACCACCCAACCACCTATGCAAACTGACCTGACTACCCCCTCCCCACCTATCGCCCACCCACCCACCACCTCATGTACTCTACAGATTCACTAACACACGCACTGGACATTTAAACTTACCGTTCGGCAGCTATTGCTGTAAAAAGGGGCTGTGACTTGCCTTCCCCCCCCTGTTGTGAAACGCTGCGATGGTCTCCTCCCGGGGACACTGTGCTGCATGTTTCTGGAGAAGCCAGGCTCAGAAGACCCAGCAGGAAATGCTGAGCGTCTTCGAGGTGGGGGAACGTTCAGCAATGCAACAATTGAATGTTGGTTGCTGCTGCTCGGAAGACACTGGCCTATGTCACAGTAAAGTGCAGATCCACAGCATGAAGATGATCACTGACTCCATACTCCGTCGCTCACTCCTGGGGGCACTCCAGACAGGAATCACAGGAAACAAATTTCCAGGGAATGAGGCCTGATGTCGGACAGTTAGGATGACTAGAGAAAGAGGGTTACATTTGGTAACTACCCCCATTCCGTTCGACCCCACCCCCAACCAAAGCCCAGAGGTGGTTTTCTGTAGAGTTTAGATGACAAGAGAGATCTTGGTGTCCAAGGACACAAAGCCTTAAGAGTGGAAGGCAAAGTTGATGAGGTGGCTAAAAATAAAATATTGGAATCACAGAATGGTTACAGCACAGGAGGCCATTTGGCCCATCATTTCTGGACTGGCTTTCCAAATGAGCAATTCACCTAGTGCCACTCTCCAACCTTCTCCCCGTAATCCTGCACATTCTGCCTCTTCAGATTATGATCCAATTCCCTCTTGAATGCCTCGACTGACCCTGTCTCCACCACACTCTCAGGCAGCACATTCCAGATCCTAACCACTCAATTGACTAACCACTCAACTGACCCTGTCTCCACCACACTCTCAGACAGTGCATTCCAGATCCTAACCACTCAATTGACTAACCACTCAACTGACCCTGTCTCAACCACACTCTCAGGCAGCGCATTCCAGATCCTAACCACTCTCCACATGAAAACATTTCTTCTTATGTCTCTGTTGCTTCTTTCACCAATTACCTTAAATCTGTGCCCTCTGGTTCTCAATCCTTCCACCAATGGGAACAATTTCTCCCTATCCATTCTGTCCGGACTCCTCATGATTTTGAGTTTATAAATAGAGTCATGGGATGTAAAAGCAAAGAGACCATGTAAGAGTAATTTGTGGAAGGATTAGAGGGGACTTGAAGGGAATCTTTTTCACCCAAAGGGACCTGGGGGCCTGGAGCTCACTGCTGGAGACAGAGACCCTCATCATATTAAACAAAAACAACTTGCACATGCAGTTTAGATGCGGTAACCTACAAGGTTACTGCCCAATAATTGGAAAGTGGGATTGGACTGGATAACTCTTCTTCAGCCAGCACAGCTATGAATGGCAGATTGGTCTCCCGTGCTGCTGCAGTTTTTATGTTTCATGCTAGAACTTTACAGATCACTGGTTAGACCTCAGCTGGAGAACTGTGAATAATTCTGCACCTCACGCTCAGGGCAGGGAATTGTTCAGGTTCTTGGTGATGATGAACTCACAGGGCAAAGCTCTTCGAAGAGCCAGCACAGGAGTGATGGGCCAAATGGCCTCCTTCAGTGCTATCAGTTTCTATGATTCTATTCTCCTTTCTAGTGAGAAAAATCTCAGCCTGTTCAAACTTTCCTGACAGTTCTAACCCCTCTGGTGTCAATATTGTAAATCTACTTTTCGCACCTTGTCCAGTGCCTCTACATGGAGACAAGAACTGGGCACATTAAAGTGGACGGAGCCCTTTAATTTCTGGAGAGTCAAGAGTTTACACAGTTAGAAAGGTAAAACAACTAGAATATTTTTGACATTGGCTCACAGTTGGGCCATTAACCAATTTCTAAAACCCTTCTCTTACATTCTGCTTACAATATCCCTTGTTGTGCACTGTTAGGATCCTTCATTCTCAGCTGAAAGCTGGTAATGTGTCTGCAGTCTGTGTCGGGAACAGTGAGGGATGATTAGTAGATGCACTCTAAAAGGCCCAAGGACATTTCTGGCCTGACAATCCTGTGCTGTGTGGCGGAGCGGGGAGAGTTATATCACTCACCCCTGCTGCTGTCACTCATAATGAAGCTGCTGATAAGATTCAGATTCAATTGGTTCTGTCTTCGGTCCTGCTGTGAACAATCTAGTTAAAGTTGTTTCAGTGCTGGGAAGGTAACTATTTGGTCAAGTTAATAACTTCATTAATTGAATGTAAAATGAAGGGTTTCACTTTATGTGTTCTAATCATCTCCTCATCATCCGTATTCATACTGCTCAGATAAAGAAGTTTCAAAGTATGAAAGACATTAAAAGTTTATGGCATTTCTTCAACAGTGTGTGAACTGGAAGATCGTTAGCTCAGGTTAATTAGTCCAGACACAGCAGCTAAATGAAGGTGATGAGGAGATGGTGAGAATCAAATTAGACTTTGTAATGGAACTACATCAAATATAAGCACATTAATCAGGGAACAAAAAACAATAGAAACTCTTTATAAATAAATTATATTGACTTCAGCGTAAACCTGTAGTCAGGTCTGTGCAATATTCTTAGCTGGGATAAATGTTGATTTATGACTGTCGGCACCGGGCAGTTGGCTTGTCCCCATTATCGGCTGCAAGTGGGGCTGAGTCATTCAGCTGTGGGCCAACCTGGCCCCTGGAGGCTGACACAGGGCACCTTGACATTTTGTCTAATTTTTCATTATGAGCTGAGTGGATATTGACAGGATATTCAACTGTTAGGGCATCACAGCAAAGCCCTGTCCTGCCCTTACATAAATCAGAATCGATTCATTTTTCAGCATATGCCATTGACTGGTGAATGGGGACCCTGGTTGATTTATATTCCTCTCTAGTCCAGAGACACTGAGCACAGCTAAAACAGTCCCAGCTAGCTCGCTTACTCTCACTCCTAGTGCCTGTGGCTTCCCCATATGGGGCAGTTCACACCCAGATCTGTTCTACCCGCTGACCAGTGACCAGCTTTTTTTTAACATTCATTCACAAGATGTGGCTTTGCTGGCTAGGCCAGCATTTATTGCCCATCCCTAGTTGCCCTTGAGAAGGTGGTGGTGAGCTGCCTTCTTGAACCACTGCAGTCCATGTGGTGTAGGTACACCCACAGTGCTGTTAGCGAGGGAGTTTGGATTTTGACCCAGTGACAGTGAAGGAACGGCGATATATTTCCAAGTCAGGATGATGGGTGACTTGGAGGGGAACTTCCAGGTGGTGGTGTTCCCATCTATCTGCTGCCCTTGTCCTGCTAGATAGTAGTGGTTGTGGGTTTGGAAGGTGCTGTCGAAGGAGCCTTGGTGAATTCCTGCAGTGCATCTTGTAGATGGTACACACTACTGCTACTGTGTGTCGGTGGTGGAGGGAGTGAATGTTTGTGGATGTGGTGCCAATTGAGTGGGCTGCTTTGTCTTGGACAGTGTCAAGCTTCTTCAGTGTTGTGGGAGCTGCACTCATCCAGGTAAGTGGGGAGTATTCCATCACACTCCTGACTTGTGCCTTGTAGCTGGTGGACAGATTTTGGGGAGTCAGGAGGTGGGTTACTCATCGCAGGATTCCCAGCCTCTGGCCTGTTCTTGTAGCCACAGTATTTATATGGCCAGTCCAGTTCAGTTTCTGGTTAATGGTAACCCCCAGGATGTTGATAGTGGGTGATTCACAGTCACAGTCTCACGGGCTCACAAAGTGCTTTACTACCAGCGAGGTACTTTTGAAGAGTAGTCAATGTTGGAATGTAGGAAACGTGGCAGCCAATTTGTGCACAGCAAGATTCCACACCAGCAATGTCATAATGCCTGGATAATCTGTTTTCTCTGGTGTTGATTGAAGGATAAATATTGCCCAGGACTCCAGCTCATTTCAAAATAGTGCCACAGGATCTTTTACATCCACTTGAGCAGGTAGATGGGCCTCAGTTTAATATCCCATCTGAAAGACAGCACTTCCGACAGTGCCGCACTCCCTCAGTAATGCACTGGAACGTCAGCGTGGAATTTATGCTCGGGTCTCTGGAGTGTGACTTGAACCCACAACCTTCTGACTCAGAGGTGAGGAGGCTGTTTATTGAGCCAGTGGCTGTATGTTGGGGCTGGATTTGAACCTGGGTACCAGGGGTGAAAAATAAATTGGGCTTCCCCAAGGAATTAACTCACCCTGTTACCTCAGGTGTAAATGTTAGCGGCTCCCTCTCACTGTCAGGTGGGATACCCTGTATTATTTTATCCTGTGACAATATGTCGTATTCCATCTGGACCCACCCCCGTTACAGATTGTAGGGTCTGGACGAGCTGGTGGAACTGAACCCTCTGATTGAAGCTGGTGTCAGCTCACTCTGTGTGGAATCGGTTTCCAAATTCCTCTAGAATTATTTTGGTGATCATCTCAAAGTTCTTGTTGGGTTGGAGCTCTGCTCCTATCCTCCACCACCTCATCCTGAGGGCCACTCTCCATGTGACTGTCCCAGTGAACTTCAGCGGCTTCCCAACCACCCGCAATATAATCCTCATAGAGCACCCAGGCACACACCGGGGCTGGGGGGGGGGGAGTGGGTAGTTACTGGGTGATAATCAGGAGAGAGGGGGCAGGAGGGACCCTGGCTGATTTCCCCCCACCCTCTCACTGAGGGATTCTCCCCAGCTGCGACCAGGACAGGCCGAGGTTTGAACCTGGGTAACCTTCCCCTAACCCTCAGAAAGCCTGTCAGCTTTTAAAATAATATTCAGAAGAGGCCAGCGCTGATTAGACTTCAGCCCCCAACTCTCTTCCTTATTCGCTAGTAGCAAATGGCTGTAAATGGAAAATCGTTTTCAATGACCCGATATAAAAAGAGAGAGACCTAGAATTCAAAAGTTGATAAAAGTCCTCATTGGCCCAGAGGTAAAATGATAATTTCGAGGTGATGTACCCCTCTCAGTCTGCTGGGGCTGTCTTGGACTCTTGTTAGCTGATGGACTGAGTCAAGTATAACCTGAAACAACTCGCAGCAAATTTAACCCATGACTGTGTGCAGTGACTGAGTGTAAGGTGAAGAGCCATTTATTTCATTGCCTGAAACCTTGTTTTTAGAGATGTGGAGAGTGTTGTTTGAAGAATTTACTGAAACGTGAATATTCCGACCTAATAACCATATGTGGCATGGTTTTGTGAAAGTTAGGCAGGGGTGCATGACTCACTGCTTTCATTTCATTCAGTTTCATTTCTGCTGTCCATTCACAAGTGGAATTTTCAGTTTACTGTAAATATATAAACACAAGCTACAATTCAGCAAACAGAGTTTCCAGCTCAGATTATCCATTAGCTAATGCTATAAACTCCAAGACAGTCCTTCGTCTATCCAGCCTAACCTTGCATCCTTGAGACCAGAACAACAGCCTAAACACTGAAATATTTATCTCAATATTCTGGTCTGGCCAACATATTATCTGTGAGCAGTGACCTTCTGGTGTGAACATGCTGGGTCGAATGGTTTGGTTTTGTGCCGTAAAATAAATGCCATAAAATCCAAAATCCTGGAACCCTCTCCCTAACAGCACCATGGGTGTACCTACACCACAGGGAATGCAGCGGTTCAAGGGGGCAGCTCACCACCACCTTCTCAAGGGCAACTAGGGATGGGCAATAAATGCTGGCCCAGCCAGTGATGTGCACATCCCAGGAATGAATTTTAAAAATTCTATTGAAGCAGGAAGCCTGTTCCTCAGACTGGGGAATCCTGTCTCTTATTTAACATCCAAACCTCTGAATTTTACAGATTGATAAAAATGCTCTGTGTTGCTGAGTCTCACAATGACCCTGTAACACTGCACAAACCATTTGGTCTTTCCCTGTCACTTATTGTTCATAAACTGATCATTGCAGAAACATTTTCTCCTCCCCTCTGTCATTCCCATTTTGCCATCTTATATCAATCAGTGCCACCTTTAACTTCACCGAGGAGAGAGAGAGAGAGAGACAGAGACAGATGAATTATAGAGAGAGAGGGATTAGGAGAGATGACCAAACACACAGCCAAGTGTATCTCATGTATTCTCAAATACATTCTCCTTTAAACTGAACAGGTTAATAAATGAGAGATGGTGAAGTGATTAGGGAAGCTTAACTCCTGGGCAGCTTTGCTGTGATTAATGGATGGTCCAGAACTCCAATCAGTCAAACTGATGGGGCATTTGTGTTTATTGTTCTTCATATTAACCTCCCCTCCAGACAATCAGTTTATCATAAACACCTCTCCCCCTCAGATCCATACACAAAAACGATTCTTTAATTATATTTCACTTCCATATAAATGTGCTGACAACCATTTTGTAATTCATTGTAATTTAATTACATGTCGGAGTCTTTCAGACCATTTTGCCAGGAGAGAATTTTGGGTTTCCTGCTTTCTGTCCTGTCTTTGGACCACACACAATTCCTGAAACCTATTCCCAGGTGCCTGCTCCCTGCTATCCTATTCTCTGCAATGGAAATAAAATCGGCCTCATAACTTCTTCCTGATAGATTGAGCCATTCTTGTTGCTCTTTGAACTGTTGTGAGGGCTCCAATGTCCCTTTGCAATTGGTGTTATCTAAACCGCACTCCTCTCCGACGCTCCCAGGAGATCAAAACCAATGCAATCCACTGGCCTTCAATACGATACAATCTGTATCCCCGTCAGGAACCAGTCCAGCTTCCTCTTGAAGGCCAAGAGTCAGTATCCTCTGCACCAGCTGGCAACACATCTTTGTCACCTGAGCATCTTGGATAATAAATAAACAACAGGAACTTCAAACAAACCCTTGTTCAAAACAGAAACAGAAATACCTGGAAAAACTCAGCAGGTCTGGCAGCATCGGCGGAGAAGAACAAAGTTGACGTTTCGAGTCCTCATGACCCTTCAACAGGACTAAGTAAAAATAGGAGAGGGGTGAAATATAAGCTGGTTTAAGGTGGAGGGGTGGGGGGAGCCCCTGTTCAACTTCACTATTCACTGACCCCCCCCCCCATGTTATAACACTTTCCACTTCCCGATATTAATCCAGTTTCTAATCTAGCTAACTCACCTGGTATTGGGTCCTAGGTCATACACGTGTAATTTAAAGAATTTATCAAATTCTTTTAATTATTTCCATTTACAACCTCATCCATTGGTTTTCTGATCATAAAATTCAAGCTTCAAATATCAACTGATTGCTCATTGTGGCCTCTGTTCTGACATCAATAGATTCAATCTTCCTGCTCATTGTCTTTGGATTGAATTCCACATGGGTCTTCTTCACATTTGATTAAATTCTTTCTTTTTCCACCTCCCCTCCCACCCCCACCAAGATGTTGCTTCCTGGCTCCCTAATTCCCACTCCCGAGTTAACCCAATGACAAAGAAGCTTTGGTGGCCTGAGTGTTACTCTGATGAGCTTCATCAGCAAGTCCCTCCTAATCCTTACTTCAATCCAGCACTGCTGAAACTCCCTTTATCGTCTTGCAGCTTCTCTAATGTTCTCACTGAACCCCAGGAACACCAATTCATCAAAATACCTCCTGCCTGTGTTCCATCCTGCACTAAGCCACTGCTCTCCTCATCGACTCATTGGGTCCCTGTCCTCAGCACAGCGAATTCAAACCCTTGACATTCATTACAAGTCCTGACTTCTGCAACCTCCTTCAGTTCTACACCCCAGCACACACCATCTAATCCACTGGTCTCCTTTGTATCTCTCCAAATGTTTCACATTTGGTGGCAGAGCCTTCACTGTGTTGACGCTTAGTGTTTTAAGGGTAGCTGGATAGTTAATTGTGAAGTAAGCATATTCAGGGATATGAAATTAAGGAAGGGAGTGTGGGATTCAAAGGTTGGAACTGCTAAGACTAATGAAATAGCAGAGCAGGTGTGATGGGCTGAATGGTCTTCTGTTCCTATTCCTTTTCATGTACTCAGTAAATGATATTGTCCAATTTATTTACCTTCCAATATGGAATGCACATTATGCAGTATGAAGAAGTGCTCACATTCCACAGTGGATTAGACATTTAATCTTCTGAACATTTCTATCTCCCATTTAAAGGATGGTGTGTTCGTTCCAATGGAGTCTGTCTTATTCACTCCATCATAAGGCATAAATAAAGAGCTGTGAAATCATCCTACATCTGACAGGATTACAGAGCGATATTAAATTAGAAACATTTGTTTTTTGGACAAATGCCAGATGAGATAGTGCTGTTGCTAAAATAATGGTGTCATAAAGGCTGGGTGCGATTGATGGTTACTGGAGCTGTGACAGGAACTCCTGCAGCAGAGACACATTCAAATAGACTTTGATTCCTTCACTCACAAATAAAAATTTCCCTGCTTCCAAAAAGAGACTGTTATTCAGGCACAATTTTTCATAAAGAAAATTAGAAATGAAAATCCATTTCTTGTAAATCTTAATCTCGATTCAGTTTGATCAAAGCTGTGGCAGTGGCCAGTCCTGAGACCCAGGTTGACTTCACCACAGGAGAATCTTTTAGAACTTTAAAGGCCACGATTCTACCACAGGTCATTCCAAGATTCAAAAAATCTTAATTGAAAAAAAAAGGCAACAACATTTTTTTGTTGGGTTCTCTTTTGGACACATCTTATTGCATCGAGATGGTATCGAGTCCCATAAGCCCACAGAATCATCCCAGGATATTATCAGCTGGTTGATTGCGAGATAGAAATCTGCAGATAGAGGTTGCATTAGGTTGGGAGATCTTTCAGCTGCTATCCATACAGCAGTGTGTTCAACACTTCATGGTTGGTGTTCCGGGGCAGTTCCCCCTGCTCTGTTCTTTCAATAGCTCCAAGGAGACTCAAAGACACACAGCAATTAACAATCAACGCCTAATTTAGCTTTCACTTAAACTGCCAATTAGTTGAAGGTCAAGAGGTAGATCAGATGGGGGGAGAAGAGGTTTTGATTTACGAGGATTAACTGTTTTGGTGCTGGTTTGTCTGGTTTAGTTTTAATCTCATATTTCTTTGTAAAAATAACTCTTTTCTCAGAATGTTTGAGCCCAGTACATGACCCACAATGTCTCAAGCACATATTTTTCTAAGTTAAGGGCATTATATGTAAATTGTTATTGTTAATTGCTGCCGCTCTCCCTCCCCTCTTCATCACTCTTAGAGGAACATAGGGACAGGAGGAGGTCAGTCAGCGCCTGAAGCTTGTCCCACTATTCAATGAGATCATGGCTGACCTGTGAGTTAACCCCATATAGCCACCTTCGCCTCACATCGCTTAATACCTTTGGTTCACAAAAATCTGTCAATCTCAGTTTTAAAATTAACAATTGCCCCGGCATCAACTGCTGTTTGCAGAAGTTTTGAACATTGACCATCCTTTGTGCATAGAAGTGTTTCCTAACTTCACGCTTGATAGGCCTCAGTCTGATTTTTAGACTCTGTTCCCTAGTCCTAGCCTCTTCGACCAGCATGCTTCACTCAATATACCCTATCTGTTCCCCACATTCCCTTGAAACCTTCAATCAATTCACCTCCTAACTCTCTAATTCCAAGGAAATACAACCTTAGTTTGTGCAATCTCTCCTCTTAATTTAATATTAGGGCAGGTGACCAAAACCTTAGTCAAAGAGGTAGGTTGTAAGGGACATCTTAAAGGGAGGAGGGGGAATAAGGTGGAAGGGTGGAGGGGGGTTAGGGAGGGAATTTCAGAGTTTAGGATCGAGGCAGCTCAAGATTGTCTTCAGCTGAAGACATCTGAAGAGTGCAGATAACTCGGAGGGTTGTGGGATTGGAGGAGATTAGAGATAGGGAGGGGCAAAGTCATGGAGGGATTAAAACCCAGGATAACAATTAAGGCATTGCTGAACCAGGGGTCAGTGTAATTCAGCGAGCACAGGACTGATGGGTGCACAGGATCTGTCAGTGAGTGACAGCCAAAATGGACATCACACACACAGCTGCTTCTCCTGTCACCCAAAAAATACACGTGCACACAGACACACACTCACAGGTACACACACATGCACATGTTCACAGGCACACACTCATAGTAATGCACTCACAGGTACACACTCACGAGCACACTCACTTGCACGCGCTCACAGGCACTCACATGCACACACACATATACACACATACACACACAGGTAGACACTCACAGGCACACACCCACAGGCACACACTCACAGGCATGCACACACTCACAGATGCAAACTCACATGCACACACATGAGCACACACATGTACACATTCACATGCATGCACTCATGCATACCCAAGAGGAGACACATGCACACACTCACATGAACAAACTTACATGAACACAATGTCATGACCCACTGGGGATAATGAGCTGTAAGTTGTTGCCAGGCAGCTCCCTTGGCCCAGGACTCCTTTCTGGCACCATCCTGTCTTTCATGGCACACTGTTCCAAGACTGCAACATTGTATATACCTCTCATCCTGTTCCAGTGGTCATGTCTTTCAACCTGCAACCATTGTAATTTTAACCCACAGTCCAAAAGAACTAAAAAGATATGTTCCTTGCATGCATCCACCCTTAAAGGCGATGAAACGCCATTTCAAAAGTGCGTTTCATCACAAGGTATGTGACACACGGACAACAAAACACTTTCATTCACCCTTCCTCCCCCTTACACAATCTTGTACAATCTTCAGCATTTCTTACCCCTTTAACTTATTTTAGTATTGTACATCCGGGACAGTGCATCCGTGATCACATTATCTTTAGCGGCAATGTTAAATATCCTTAAATTAAATGGTTGAAACAATAACCTCCATCTAAACAGTTTCACATTTCGAGTTTTAATCTTTTCAATGAACGCCAGTGGTTTATGGTCAGTGTAGATTAGTGTTTCTTTGTTATCGTGTCAGATGTAAACTTCAAAGTGTTGAAGAAACAACAACAATTCTAGAATTTATTTTTCTATTGTAGAGTACTTCCTCTGATATTGATTTAGTTCCTTGGAAAAGTCCCCCACCGGCTTCTCTATCTCTAATTGATCATCTTGTAATAGGACTGTACCTACCCCCAAGTCACTAGCATCAATGGTCATTTTAAAAGGTTTGGTAAAGTCAGGGGCGGCCAACACTGGTTCATTTATTAAGATTGTCTTCAGCTTTTCAAAGGCTGCTTGGCATTCTGCCGACCATACCACTATTGCCTGTTTTTGTAACAAATTGGTGAGAGGCACCGCTATTGTGCTGAAGTTAGGCACAAACTTCCTATAAAACCCACACATTCCTAAAAACCTCATGATTTCTCATTTAGTTTTAGGAATGGGGAATTCTATTAGAGCGTTCACTTCTGCTGTCCTTGGCAACACCTGCCCTTGTCCTACAATGTGGCCTGGGAAAGTTACCCTTGCTTTTGCAAATTTGCTTTTGGCCAGATTTATGTCTAAGCCAGCCAGCTGCAATTGTTTAACCAGATCCTCTAATTGCTTTACGTGTTCTTCCCATGTGTTACTATATATTATGACATCGTCTAGATAAACCACAGTTATGTACTGCAGCCACGACTTGATTCATGAGTCTCTGGAATGTAGCTGGGGCGTTTTTAAACACAAACAGCTTGACTAGACATTGATACAACCCTCTTGAAGTAACAAAGGTGGATATTTCTTTAGCCCTTGATGCTAATGGCACTTGCCAGTACCCCTTCAATAGGTCAATTTTAGAAAGAAATGAAGCATTTCCAACCCTATCGAGGCAACCTTCTAACCAAGGATTTGGGTGCGAATCTGCCCTCATTACTACATTCATTTTCCTGTAGCCTATACAAAATATAGTGGGTTTATCCACCTTAGGAACCAATACTACCGGTGAACTCCAGCCACTTTGGCTGGGCTCAATCAATTGATTGTCCAGCATATATTGGATCTCTGTTTCTAACTGAGCTTATTTTTCTGGGCTCAACCAATAATAATGTTGTTTTATCGGCACTGAGTCTCCTACGTCCACATCATGTTTAGCCAACGTAGTACATCCAGGTGTATCCCTACAAATTCCCTTATACTTCCTAAGTAACCTTATTAAATCTTCCCCTGGTTCTTCCTCTAAATATGAGAACACTGTGTCTAACTGTCCCAGTATTGATGTATCGTCTTGTCGAATTGTAGGAGGTTCGCTTTGGGCACTGTCTACTTCTCCTTCTACCTTGTCCTTACTATCTCTGTCATCCTCCACTACTCCAACCACCTGGCACACTTGCTCTGTCTTATCATCTTCTCTGCGATGATATTGCTTCGACATGTTTATGTGACATAACCATTTCTTCTTCCTGCGCTCAGGAATATCTATCAGACAAGTCACTTTACTAACTCTCCTAACTATCTTACAGGGACCACTCAATTTCACTTTCAGGGGTTCACCCTGCAAAGGTAATAATACCAATACTTCATCTCCTGCTTGGAACGTCCTAGTTACAGCCTGTTTGTCTGCCCATTCTTTCATTTTGTCTTGGGAAATTTTAAAGTGCTCTCATGCTACTTTACATGTTCCTGTGAGTCTTTCTAGATACATAGACACATAACCCAACATGGAGGATTCGTCTTTCTGCTTTAGGAACTTTTCCTTAATCACTTTGAATGGATCTCTTATTTCATGACCATAGATCAATTCGAATGGACTAAATCCAGTGGATTCATTCGGAGAATCTCTGGGAGCAAATAGTAAGAAATCTAATCCTTTGTCCCAATCCTTTGGGTTTTCATGGCAATAGGTCTTAATCTTGGTTTTGAGAGTCTGATGGTATCTCTCTAAAGCTCCCTGTTTCTGTGGGTGATAGGTGGTAGACTTTAGTTGTTTGATACCCAAATTGCTGATTATGTCCAGGAAAATTTTAGACATGAAGTTAGGACCTTGGTCTGATAGTTTTTCACTCATTATGGCCTACCTATTGCAATACAGAGTTAACTTTTCCTCTACCACCTTAGCTGTAATTGTCCTTAAAGGAATAGCTTCTGGAAATCGGATTGTAAGGATATACTGATGTCCTACTTTCATTTTGGGTAATGGTCCCACACAATCTACTAATACCCCACTGGATGGTTCTACAAAAACTGGCATGGGTGTTAAAGGTGTTGGTTTGATTACATGTTGAGGTTTACCTACTACCTGACATGTATGACACGCTTGTCAAAATCGCACTACGTCCTTATGAAGCCTTGGCCAGGTAAAATGCCTGTTTATTGATGCTTGGGTTTTCCGCATCCCTACATGTCCTGTCATAGGGATTTCATGTGCTACTCGCAATATCTCCTTATGATATTTGGGCGTTACCAGTATCTGATGAACAACCATCCATTCCTCATCTGCAGGTCTGTGAGGGTGTCTCCACTCCCTCATCAGAACCCCGTTTTTAATGTAATAACATTCCGGAACTCCTTCAGCCTCAGCTCCAGTGTGAGCTGACTGTGCTAACTTGTTTACCCTAGATCTGCTTTCTGAGCCTCAATTAATGAAGATATCCTAAACACTTCCTTCGAATTATCCTCATTCCTTAAAAAAAGTTTTGGCTACTCTAACATCTGCTCGTGGTATTACTTTGACCTCTGGTGATGGCCTTTGCTTAGCCATTGCTCTGGTCACCACACACGATGGAAAAATACCAGGAACTTGTTCTTGTAACTATTCCGTCTCTTTAGCCTCTCTCGGACTTTCCGTAATTATGGGTGAAGCTATAACCTTCACTCCTGCCAAATCATTCCCCAGGGGTAAATCAACTCCATCCATGGGGAAATTCTTAACCACTCCCACAACCACCGATCCAGACAAAAAACCACACTCCAATTGCACTTTGTACAATGGAACTGGGATATACTCCCCACTTATCCCGTTTACCAATACTTTAGCTTTCATTGAACTCTCTGGAGGGAAAACTAGGTCCTTTTCCAGCAAAAGAGTTTGAGTAGCTCCTGTGTCCCTTAATATAGTTATGGGTTTAGCTGCATCATTTGATGAAAAAGGGGTTATATTTCCGTTAGACTTTATATCTCTCATCTACCTTACTCACTTACCTGCATTTGCAGCAGTGGTTACCTCCAGACCCTTATTTGTAGTTAAAACTACAATCTGATCCGTTGGCATTTTATTTTTGAGTTCCCTTTTTGGATTCACTCTTATGAACTCCAATAAGCCCCATGGGCTTCCCTTGCAACTTCCAACATTCTGAACGATTATTACAATGGAATTACACTTTATTACAATGGAAACACTTCGGCCTTTGAGTTTCACCTCCACCCTCAGTACCTTCCTTCCTGATCTGGGGAGGAGATCTCAAGGTATTCCCAGTTATCCATTCTTTACCCTGGCTACTTGCCTTCATTTCACTCTCCCACTTTCTATCCTCTTAAAATTTATGGGGGTGATGGAAAAAAAGTTTAGTTTTATAGATCAGCTCATAATCGTCAGCCATTTTTTGCTGCCTGTCTAGCAGTTGCAACCCTTTGGTCTTCAACATTTATAACAGAAGGTAGGGAGTTTTTAAATTCTTCCAAGAGAACGGTCTCCCTGAGAACTTCAAAGGTAGTTTCAACTCCTAAAGCTCGTATCCACCTGTCAAAACTACTTTGCTTAATCCTTTCAAATTCAATATAAGTTTGCCCAGGCTATTTCCTTAAATTTAGAAACTTTTACCTATATGCTTCAGGGACTAACTCATTATCACTCAAAATGGCCTTTATCACCACATCATAATCCCTAAAAACCTCCTCTGACAGTGAAGCATAAATTTCCTGTGCTCTACCTGTCAATTTACTCTGCATGGACAGAGTTTTCCTGTGGCCAGTTCATTTGTTTAGCCATCTTCTCAAATGAAATAAAGAGTGCTTTGTTTAGCTATCTTCTCAAATGATATAAAGAGTGCTTCAACATCCCTTTCTTCAAATTTTGGAAGAGCTTGAACAAATTTAAACATCTCCCCACTGGGTTCTGATCTGGAATTAAGTCCTGCCTCACCAACTGGTGTCTCTTTATTAACTGTCAGCATTTTAAGCTGGAATTCTCTCTCTTTTTCTCTTTCCTCCTTTTCTAACTTTGTCATTTCTAACTCCCTTTGAGATACTCTCTCTCTCTTTCCTTTTCTTTTTATTTCTCTGCCCTTTCCGCCCTGTTCCCTTTGGAATGGCCCCTTTCTCTTTCCTCTTCTTCTGCCTCTAGTTCCAGTTTTTTATTTGCAACTGAATTTGAGCCCATTCCCATGACCCACCCCTTGGAGAACTCAGTCTCTCGGGTATTCCTTCTAATTTGAAATGCTGTGCTACCTCTTCGATTATCTCTGCCTTCCTAGCTTTGACAGGAAATCCTACTCTTAGTTTATTTGCCAATTTGATTAACCTGGCTTTTGGGATCCCTTGTAAAATTGTCAGGGACACCTCTCCCACTTGCAGCAAAGCTTTAGCAGTTTCCAGTGCCATCTTATTTTTGGCAGTACAAACCTGGGGCAAAATTTCTAGCTTGGTGGGCGGGCACCTGCCCAACCCGCTCAGGCGTAAAATGACATGCGTTGACGTCGGGCGAGTGTCCTGATGTCAACGCGGAGTCGCGCAATATTTCGGCCGACAATTAAAGGATCTGTTAAGGCCGTTAACAAGGTTATTAAAAGTAATTTTTTTGCTGCCCGTCCAACCTTACGGTTAGTGGGCAGGCGAGAACGCCAAGTGGCCTTTGCACCTTTTAGGAAACCTCATCCACGGGCGGGATGAGGTTTCCTAAAGCAAATAAAAGTAAAATAAAAGTTTTAAAATTTAATGAATAACATCCCTGCTCACGTGACAGAGTCACATGAGGGGACATGTTTTATTACATTCTCAATTCATTTTTTTTTAACAACTCTCCTGTGACTCAGGGAGGTTCTGAAGCGCCCACTCACTCCACTCACCCTCCTCCCTCCACCTGCACAGGCAGTGCTGAGCGCTGCCGCACACGTTTTACGCTGGGCGGGCCTGAGTTGGCCCGTCAGTGTGAAATCGCCCTCCGGCCTGGATCGCGGGCGGTGGTCCGGACCCTTCCTGCCCCCTCCCAGCCCGCCCGACAAGAGCTAAATTATTCCCCTGGTGTTCCCTTTTAGTTTTTATTACTGACTAAATCTACACCCAAATCGTCGTTGTCTTTTGTTCCAAAATATCCCGGACAAGCCCCCAAACTTTGTCACGACTCACCGGGGACGGTGTGCGCTGTAACATCAGCCCCACTGCTCCCCGAGCCACGGCAGATGTGAAAGGTTTGACCAAACCACCAGATTTCCTCAATTCTACCGAACTGTTTAATTTAGGTTAACAGAATACGAGCACCAGGTTTGTAAACCTAATAAGTAAATAACCGTTCATTGAACAAACTGTCGATAACCAGTGGCAAAAGAGAGAAATATGAACTGATAATTTCTAACTCTATAACTTAAACCCTACCCCCTTCTTAAATCCCTGTACACACACACACACACAAACAAATCACGGATTTTAAGGGTAGGATAAAACAGTTCAATAGCACCAATTCCAGAGTACAGGATTCAATGGGTTGATTTTGATCAATGTCTTCCAAATTCCTTTCAGTTCTTTGTTGATGAGATGAGGTGCCCTTCCAGCACTTGTTGTATTTAGTTCACTGGTTAACAACTTTCCTTTCAATGTCTCTAACAGTGATTTTCCCCTTTGCCTCTTGACAGGGGTTTTCAGAGACAGAGAGCAGGTCATAGAGATATGAGAAGAAAAGCCAGCTAGCTATTATTGTGGAAGTACTGGAATCTTGCACACACAGGAGAAAGAGGTTTTAGGTCTTTTTCCTTTCAGCTGCACTGCTTCTCACACAAAACCCGGTCACCTGGTCAGGAGCCAATAAAAACATTGTTGCCAGGCAGCTCCCTGGTCCAGGACCCCTTTTGGGTACCATCCTGTCTTTCATGGCACACTCTGTTCCAGGACTGCAACATTGTATATCTCTCTCACCCTGTTCCAGTGGACATGTCTTTCAACCTGCAGTCATTGTAATTTTAACCCGCAGTCCAACAGAAAATAAAAAGATATGTTCCATACAATACTCACATGCACATACACACACATAAAAACATACACACATACGAGCACATATACACATAAGGACACACACACACACACAGGAACACACAAACACGAACACACACAAGAACACACACATACACATGTACACACTCACGTAAACACACACAAGTAAACACATGCACACACTCACATAAACACATACAGACATGCGCACACTCGTGCACACACCCACATGCACGTGTACAGACATATCAACACTCACATGCACATATCTGTACATGTGCAGATTCACATCCACACACACGTGCACACATACAGATTTGCACATAATCACATGCACACATACAGACATGATACACTCACATGCACACACTCATGTTCACATGTGCAGACATGCATGTACACACCACATGCACACACATATGCATAAGTATAGACATGCACACACTCATGGACAAACTCACATGCACATTTGCAGACATGCACATGCTCAAGCACAAGTACAGACATGCACACACTCACATGCACATGTACAGTCATGTACACACTCAAATGCATGCACTCACATGCAGAGATATAGACATACACATACATACATATACTGACATGCACATGTACAGGCATGCACACACTCACATGCCACTCCCATGCACACACGTGCAGCACACTTACATGTGAATACACATGCACACACATGCATGCATATGCAAACACAGCTGTAACAGGAGTTGTTGTGTATAAACCATGAGCAAGAGGCTGACTAACCTTTCGTCCCAGTGGTGTCGAGTGGGACAGCCCTCCTGCTATCTCAGGTGAGATTAGCTAAAATAGAATGAATCTGGAATGAGGGACAGTTCAAGTTGTGTGGCTCTCTTGAACACTGCCTTGGGGAACCCCAAACAGGACTACATCTGATATGCCACTTTCAAAAACAGTTCCTCTGACATGTCTTCCTTCTTCTTTAACCGAGGTTTTCCACCCACGGTGGTTGACAGGGCCCTCAACCGTGTCCGGCCCATCTCCTGCGCATCCGCCCTCACACCTTCCTCTCCCTCCCAGAACCATGATAGGGTCCCCTTGTCCTCACTTATCACCCCACCAGCCTCTGCATTCAAAGGACCATCCTCCGCCATTTCCAACTCCAGCATAATGCCACCACCAAACACATCTTCCCTTCACTCCCACTGGTGGCATTCCGCAGGGATCGTTCCCTCCGGGACACCCTGGTCCACTCCTCCATCACCCCCTACACCTCAACCCCCTCCCACGGCACCTTCCCATGCAACCACAGAAGGTGCAACACCTGCCCCTTTACTTCCCCTCTCCTCACTGTCCAAGGGCCCAAACACTCCTTTCAAGTGAAGCAGCATTTCACTTGCACTTCCCTCAATTTAGTCTACTGCATTCGCTGCTCCCAATGCGGTTTCCTCTACATTGGAGAGACCAAACGCAGACTGGGTGACCGCTTTGCAGAACACCTTCGGTCTGTCCGCAAGCATTACCCAGACCTCCCTGTCACTTGCCATTTCAACACTCCACCCTGCTCTCATGCCCACATGTCAGTCCTTGGCTTGCTGCATTGTTCCAGTGAAGCTCAACACAAACTGGAGGAACAGCACCTCATCTTCCGACTAGGCACTTTACAGCCTTCCGGACTGAATATTGAGTTCAACAATTTTAGATCATGAACTCTCTCCTCCATCCTCACCCCCTTTCCGATTTCCCCCCCCCACCTACTTCCATTATTTTTAAATGTATTTCCATCCATTGTTTTATCTCTACCTTTTAGCCTTTTTTGATTCCTTCCCCCTACCCCACCCCACCCCCACTAGGGCTATCTGTACCTTGCTCGTCCTGCTTTCTACCCTTAATTAGCACATTCCTTGGATAATATCACCACTTTCAACACCTCTTTGTTCCTTTGTCTGTGACATCTTTTGGTAATCTCCACCTATCACTGGCCCTCTATCCAGCTCTACCTGTCTCCCGCCCCTCCTTAAACCAGCTTATATTTCACCTCTCTTCTATTTTTCCTTAGTTCTGTTGAAGGGTCATTTGGACTCGAAACGTTAACTGTGTTCCTCTCCGCAGATGCTGTCAGACCTGCTGAGTTTTTCCAGGTACTTTTGTTTTTGTTTTTGTTTTGGATTTCAGCAGGTCTATTTGTTAAAGGCAGATATTCCTCCTTCTGTGCTGCATAATTTAGAAGCAAAGGACAGACGAGTCTGGGGTCTACAACATGAGACGAGTGAGGGGCTAAACAATGTTTGTGTTCTGAATAAAAACAATGCTTTACAGAGTGAACTTGCTGGAATGTGATTGCACACTGCTCGTCCCGGGCTTGTGCAGTCGTGTTTTACAGGGATGAGCGAAGACTCTAAGGTGCTCAGACTGATTGCTCTCCGTGGGGTAGTAACATTCACAGACGCTGGGGTGTTAGTGTAATGAAGTTTGGAATTCCCTCAATGTGACAGCACTGCACCGTCTAACTGTACTGTCTCAGTAGCAGCTCAAACAAGGTTATCTATTCACAGGACAATGTGAAAAGAGATATTTTTAAAGGCAAGCTCTCCTTGGAGTTTCAATTTAATAGGCACTTTTAATAACGCAGCTGGAGAGGTGTCTATGACATTACCAGTCACACGTTTTTGAAAATATTATTTTTAGATGTGCTGGTCCCAGTAATAGTGACCGTGAAGCTGTTGGATTGTCATTAAAAACCCACTAACGTCCTTTAGGGAAGGAAACGTGCTATCCTTACCCAGCCTGGACTTCCAGTCCCACACCAAAATGGTTGACTCTTAACTGCCCTCTGAAGTGACCAAGTAAACACTCAGTTGTGTCAAACTGTTAACTACAGTTCAAGAAGGCATAATCTCCGCCTTGTCAAAAATTAGGGATGGGCGATAAATGTCGGCCTTGCCAGTGACACCTATATCCTGGTTATCACGTGTCCGTTGGAGGGTCTTTCGGACTCGAAGCGTTAACTGTGTTCCTCTCCGCAGATGCTGCCAGACCTGCTGAGTTTTTCCAGGTATTTTTGTTTTCCCAAACCCCCAGTTACATTCAAACCACTCTAACTGCTCATCCCGTTATAATGGTACTGATGTTAGAAAAGGATTTCTCAGATTGTTCATCAGATGCACTTTGGAATCGTTGACTAATCTCGTGTGTGCACTGCGCTGCCTCTTATCAAAGGCTTTGTACTGTACAGCAAACAGAAGATAGAACTTCCCATTCAAAGCCTTTCTTCTCTGGGTCCTTTCATCTTCTCGTGCATTTGAAGTTTTATCAAGGTTTACATTTTTGCATGTAAGAAGATACCAAATAAACTTTGATATTATTCTTGTGAATTGTCCTGATGAGTGCAAGATGAAAAGCTTCCACAAAAAGAGTCCTTTTCTTCAGCAACCCTCAAGCTCTGAACTATCAAACGACTAATCATCTCCTGAGAATTCAACTTGCAAAAATTTAGGGTGAATTCATGTTAATAACTTAATACCTGAGGTAGAGGAAAGCATTTAAACCTCCATGAATGCATAATATTTAAAGGTGAACTGTTTAAGGGGTGAAATTATCTTCAGACGATTATCTCCCTTGACTATAATACCTCTTCACTGCTTTAAATTCCTTTTATGCAGCGTCTCGGTGCTCGTGGGTTTCGTTTACCTTGGTTGCCATGGCATCCATTTTTCCATTAGGAATTGTGTGCACTCGCACCCCTCTCATAACATCAATCTCATATGCATAAAGGGAACGGTCCCTTGCCAACTTGTTGCTGGCACCATTTTGCCCATTTCTTACCAGGCAAACCTTTATCAACAAAAGTAATCTGTGTGTGGGTGTATGTGTGTGTGTATAAATCTCTCCCCGGACTCTCACACAGGCAGCCAAGTGTTGACGTCAGGTGAATTGGGTTTACAGACAATGAATAATGACACCTGGGCGTCCAGACATAATTCAACAACAACTTGCCTTTATATAGCATTTTGATGTAGCAACGAGGCCCCCAGCTGCCCTTTCAGGTGGATGTAAAATGGAATGGTTTTGAAGGACAGCCAGCGAGTTCTTCCTGGTCTCCCGGCCAATATTTATCCCTCAACCAACAGCAGTGAAAACAAATTATCTGATCATTATCACATTGTTGTCTATGGGAACCATTCACACCGGATCAATAAGAATGAACTTGTATTTATAAAGTTGCCTTTCAGCATGTCCCACGACGCTTTATAGCCAATGATGTACATCTGGAGTGTTGTCACTGTTGTAATGTCACAAGCACAGCAACCAATTTGCACACAGTAAACTCCCACAGACAGCAATGTGATAAATTACCAGATAATCTGTTTGAGTGATGTTGACAAAGGGATAAATAATGCCCAGGTCCCCTGCTCTTCTTTAAGTAGTACCGTGGGATCTTTTACATCCATGTGGAGGTGGGGGAGGGGAGAGGCTGACAGGGCCTCGATTTAACATCTCAACCAGAAGACGATGAATTAACTTCAAAAAGTGCAGACATATTCGAACTATAAAATAGGAAAATTGTCAGAAAGCTATGGCTGCTCTTGGTTTATAATTTATGCGAATATTCTTGACCTCGTCTATTTACCCTTTACGTAATTTGATTGCTGCTCCTTCTCATTTCATTTCCCAGGAGCCTCAATCCAACAGACAATGCTGATTATTTGTACTTTAACTGGCACTAATTCGGTCTTTTGTTACATGAGTGACCTTGTCAATGATTAATTGGAGAGCCACCCCCTGAGTATTGGAGTGCTGTATCATTCTGGTTATCACATGTTCCCAAAACCCCCCAGTTACATTCAAACCACTCCAACTGCTCATCCCATTATAATGGTACTGATATTAGAAAAGGATTTCTCAGATTGTTCATCAGATGCACTTTGGAATTGTTGACTAATCTCGTGTGTGCACTGCGCTGCCTCTTATCAAAGGCTTTGTACTGTACAGCAAACAGAAGATAGAACTTCCCATTCAAAGCCTTTCTTCTCTGGGTCCTTTCATCTTCTCCTGCATTTGAAGTTTTATCAAGTATATATTTTACCAGCGACTCTTAGCACAAGGTGCTGAGGGATTTAACCCCAAGTTGGTTAAATGAGACCAGTTTAGAACTGATATTATATTATTATTATTTTAAAACTGATAACCTTCACTGCCACAGTCCCCCACTAACAGCAGGAGCACACGAGAGCCCTCTATGCAGCACACTGGAGTTAGGCTGTACAAACCAATATACTCCCCTTAACTTGCTCCACATAACCCTTAAACCTCAGCAAGATGAGGTGTTGGTCTTGGAAGGGGGGAAGTCAGATTCTCTAGAATGACAGCAAGGCTAACAGAGTTCAATTCTGAGGACTGGTTGGATAGACTAGGCTTGAGTTGCCTTGATCACAGAAGATTAAGGGGTGATCATCTTCAGGTGTTTAAGATATTTAAGGATTTGATTGGGTAGAATTACACAGTATGTAGAGCACAGAAACAGACCCATTGAGTTCTGTTGAAGGGTCATGAGGACTCGAAACGTCAACTGTGTTCCTCTCCGTCGATGCTGCCAGACCTGCTGAGTTTTTCCAGGTGTTTCTGTTTCTGTTTTTGTTTTGATTCGGCCCAACCTGTCCTCGCTGCTATTCCACACAAAGCTCCTCCCATTCCATCTTCCTCATCTTGGACTTTTAGCCAATTTTTCTATTCCTTTTCCCTCATGTACTCATCTAGGTCCCGCATCTAAACGATTTGCTTCAACCATTTCTAACCACCCATTGAGTAAAGAAATGTCTCTGTATTTTCCAGTTGGATTTATTAGTAACTATCTTGTATTTATAGCCCTGGTTTTAGTTTCTCCAACATTCTCTCCACATCTACCCTGTTTGACCCAATTCATAGTTTTAACACCTCTAACCGATCTCCTCTAAGGCTTCACTTTCACAAAATGAAAAAGCCCCAAACTATTTGATCTTCCCTGATAGCTTTAATCTCTATGTTAGGGTAGATAGGGAGTGACTATTTCACCTGGAAGAGTCAGAACAAGGGGGTAGAACCTTTAAATTCAAGCCAGGCCATTCAGGGGTGACGCCAGGAAATACTGCTTCACATGAAAGCTAATGGATCCTGGTACTCCCCACCCCCAAAAAACTCTTAGGGCTGAGGGTCAATTAAATATTTCAAAACTAAGATTGATAGAGTTTTAAAAGTAATTGCATTAACGATGTTGTGTTAAGGAGTGGATGAATTTAAGATATAAATCAGCTAGGATCTAATCGAGAGGTGGAATGGCCTTCTCCTGTTCCGAGAGTCAGCATCTATAAACAGAAAAGACGGATAGAGGTTCCTGGTAAAATGCTTTGTCAGAACTGAGCAAGCAATGCTGGCCAAAAATTCTGGTGGAGTGGAGAGGGAGGATGTTGAATAATGAGATAACTGTTTAATAGAGAGGCAGGAAATTATTCTATTTTAGAAAGATCATCTGAGTGAGGCAATGAAAAGGACAAGATTCAATGCAAGTAGCAAAACAACAACAATTTGCATTCATATAGCACCTTTGACATAGTAAATTGTCCCAAGGTGCTTCACAGGAGCAATTTTCGAACAAAATTTGACACTGACTAAGATAAGGAAATATTAGGATGGGTGACCAAAGGTTTGGCTAAAGAGGGAAGTTTTAAGAAGCATCTTATAGGTGAAGCGGTAGAGAGGGAGAGAAGTTTAGGAATGGAATTCCGGGTTTAGGGCCCAGGCTGCCACCATGGTGCATGGTGCATGGCCACCAACAGTAGAAAAAGTAAAATCGGGATGTGCTAAACAGTGGAACTGGAGGAGCGCAGAGAAACTGGACAATTGTAGGGCTGAAGGAAGTTACAGAGACAGGGACAGAAAAACAAGGGGCAGAATCATCCCAGATTTGCACTAAGTGCGGTAGCGAGCGGGAAAAAGGTCGCTTTACCCGCCGGCCGCAAGGGCGGCTTTTCACGCTGTATCGTCCCAATCCCGCCTCATTAATTATGCAGCCATGGGAAACACTGTCTCGCTGGCGGGCGACTGAATTGCCCACTACACTGTTACCTTGCTGCTTCTTCACTCTGGGCGCCATATCTAAACTGTGGCCACCCACACAGTTCTCAATGCTTGTAGCTCAGGGCTGCTCCAGTGAAGACATGGCCCTGCAAGCCAGGAAGAGTTCAGTGTCCTGTCACTGCATTACCTTTTTGAAGCCCCACCATGATGTCCTCCACCCCTGCTCTGGCCGCAGGAGGCCCAGCAATCCAGCGGTGGTCAGTGCCAACATTGCACAGAAGAACTTGGCCAGCCACTGCAGAAAGAGGATGAATGATCTCATCCGTGACCCCAGGGTAAGGCAACCACCTCATCACTCGAAACTCACACACTCACAAGCCCATCACACATTCACTGGCATCTCACTCACTGCCAGCTCAAGGGACATCACCACTCACTCTCTCACACATACCCTCACATCTCCATCTGGCCTCATCTCTTCTGGAGACTGCCTCCTCAGCCCTCACTCTCTTGAGGCCACTTGCACAGATCAACATGCATTCCCCCCCCCCACCCCCCCACTCCCCACACACTCTGGGATACCCACCTTCCCCAGTACAGCCCTCGCCCTGCAGCCTCTTCCCTTGCCCGAGGCCACTTCTCCCCCTTCCGCAAGCAAGTCCTTGCCCGCAGCCACTGAAAAGCCACCCCCACCTTACAGCTGGTCTCGTAAATAGAGACCTGCCCATGAGGCCCCTAAAAGTGATGTGGTGCTGCCTGGCGCTGATGACTGAGTGCTGCCTGAAGCAAGGTCGGTAAACAAACCTCCAAGTCCCGAGCGAATTGCAGCTCACCAAGTGCACCGACGTGCCTGGATGACCCAGCGTCGGGGGGGATGGTCCCGGTGAGCTGGGTTTATGATGCTGTGCAGATATATTACAATGTAGATCCCGGTGTCTGGCAGTGGGAATCACTGACCACCATTGACGGGCGGAGTGGACGATCGCAAACTGCTTTCACAACGTCATGAAACCATTTTTTGGCCTTCCTGCCATTATATCTGCTCACACCCACCACGACACCTGATGCCAATGGGCACAGAAAATCCCCCTCCCCAAGGATGGGAACTTTAAAATGAAGCATTTCTGCACCAGGAGCCAAAGCAAGTCAGTGAACACAGAGGTGACAGGTGAACCGGACTTGGTGTGAGTTAGGACATGGGCAGCAGAGTTTTGGATGACCTAAAGTTTCTGGAGGGTCGAATGTGGGAGTCCAGCCAGGAGCGCATTGGAATGGTCAAGTCTGGAGGATGAGAGTTTCACCAATAGCTGAGCTGAGCTGGAGGTGGAGTCGGGCAATGTTACTGAAGTGGAAATAGGTGGTCTTAGTGATGGCCTGGATATGAGGTCGGAAGCTGACCAGATGCAAAGTCTGGTTTAGCCTCAGGCTGTTTTCAGGGAGAGGGATGGAGTTGGTGACTAGAAAGCAGAGTTCATGGTGGGGACCAGATGGAATTCAATCTTCCTAATATTCAGTTGGAGAAAATTTCTGCTCATCCAGTACTGGACATGTGAGAATGTGGAGACAGTGGAGGGTTTGAGAGAGGTTGCGGTGAGAAAGAGTGAGCTGGGTGTCATCATAGTACATACGGAATCTGATGTGTTCTCAGATGATGGCACCAAGGGGCAGCCTCTAGATAAGAAACAGAATTTTGTGCGATATTTAGTTTCTACACAGGTCGAAGGCAAAATTGCTGACACTCTTTTCCTTATCAACACTTACAGAGGAGTCTCAATCCCAGGGGGGTAAATACAAGCCTCATATCACAAATCTTCCCTTCTCATCAGGAGTCCCAGAGACAGTTACCTTGGGATGCAGCCAACTGATCGAGAGTAGTTTCAATAACACTGAGAAACTCTCCCCATTCTAAATGAGGTGAAGTGCACCCACTAACCAAATAAAGCTCAGTTCAAATGCTCTGGCACGTGGAGTGATGTTTATGGGTAATTTATTTATAGTGAATGGCCCAACAGGTTCTGTGATTTGATATTTCCCTCAGTCACTTCCGGCCCAAAAAGCATTGAACAATTTTAAGTTAAAAAATTCACAGTGATAGTTTCCTACTCTTCCTGTTAATTGACCACTCTGTGTTGGCAATCAGCTCCCACTCCCCTCTTACCCCAGGGGTCTGAGACTGCCCCTTGGGGTGTCCTGTGATGCTCTGACCTTTTCCTATGGAGTTGGCTCCTTGTCCTCTCCCTGCACCAAGGATCTTTCACTGGGGAACTTCCTTAGCCCTGTAATTGAAAACCAAGTTCATGAATGCTGTGAATGGCAAAATCGAGAGCTGCAGGAATCTGAGGGATGATAATCTGAGGTGATTAGTTATTAATTTTTAAGGTGCTCGTCTATTGATTGAATTTCCTATAATTTCAGCCAGGGATTGGCTCTTCATTCGCTGTTGAAATGAATGCAGAATGTGCAGTATTTCTTGCACACCACTCTCTCTTTGTTAACTGTCCCAGTCAGGGTTACCATTTTATCCCTCTTCCACCCATCCAGCGGGTGTGCTGCAAGGGATAGGGTTAAGATAAGGCCAAGTCTTTGTAATGGGGAAACGCCTCAGGGGATATCTGACAGGTGGTCCCAACCCCCATGAGATCCTGTCTCATTTTTATTTACTTGTTCATTAACTCAGACGATAAGTGATGGGGCTGCTGGAAATTTTTTTGCAGTATAAACCATTGCTCTCAGAACAATGCTCGGTTTATCCTACAGTTCTGGGATATAACCAGTCTCCTCAGGCTAATGAAATGTGAAACTGCAAAGCAATTCCTTTGTACAACTGTGGAATCCCTGAGAATGTTACTTTATACACAATTGGCCACAATAGCAGCTCCACTTAACGCGCAGATTCACCTCGCTCTTTGTAATGGGATTCCGAATCCTGAATACACTGTTAGAAAGTGTAACAGCGACAGCTGGAACCAGTGGTGAGCGCAATAGACTCAGCTTCATGTGATGTCTGGAAGCAGGTTCATTGGTGCTCCCATGGCTGTGACATCAGTTGACTTTCAGTCCAATCATACTGATGTTTCTGATTCTCACCAGCTGTTATGATCTGCACTGCCCCATTTACCCTGTAATTGGCCCCAGGAATGTTCTGGAATCTCACTTTGAGAAAAGTTCCTACTCCTTGTTGGACCAGTCTGGTATTTCCACTACCAGCAACAACAGCGTTTGCACATTGCCTTCAATGTCCCCAGGTTCTCCACAGGAGCAATTATCAAATCAAATTTGACTCTGAGCCACCAAAGATTGGTCAAAGAGGGTAGCAGCAGTTAAAAGGAGGAGGGGAGAGAGAGATAGATAGGGTTAGGGAGGGAATTTGAGAGATTAAGGCCTAGGCAGCTAAACATGCAACTGCCAGTGACAATTAAAATCTTGGATGCTCAAGAGACCAGAATTGGACGAGTGCAGAAATCTCAGAGGGATATGTGGCTGGAGGACGTTCCAGAGATAGGGAGGGATGAGCCCCTGGAGAGATTTGAAAACAAGGATGAGAATTTTAAAACTGAGGCTTTGTCAGCCGACCAGGAGCCAATGGAGTCGGAGAGCACAGGGGTGAGCATGACTTGGAGTAAGTTAGAGAGGCAGAAGAGGTTTCAATAAACCCAAGTTTACAGAGGGTGGAAAATGGGGTACCAGCCAGGAGGACATTGGAATTGTCAAGTCTAGAAGCAACGACGGCATGGATAAGGGTTTCAGCAGCAGATGAACTGAGGAAGGGGTCGGAGTTCAGTGATGTTAGAGAGGTGGCAGTAGGCCGTCTTAGTGACGGAGTGGGTGTGCGATTAGAAAATCAGGTAATAAATAAAACACAGGGAAGGATATGATAGGCCAACGAGCCTTCCCCATGCTGTGTGATTTATGTTTCTATGGTTGTAAATGGCCAGGCTCAAACTCAGGCAGTCATCAGGGAAAGAGCTGGAAACAGCAAAGCCTTACTGGGAGTGGTACAGCGAAAGTTCACTAAATTGGTCCCTGGGATGAGGGGTTGTCCTATGACGAAAGGCTGAGTAAAATGGCTTTCCAATCATTGAGTTTTAGAAGAATGAGAGGTGATCTCATTGAAACCTACAAAATTCTGAAGGGTTTTGACAGGGTGAACGGTGGGAGATTGTTTCCACTGGTCGGGGAATCTAAAACACGGGGGCACAGTCTCAGGATAAGGGGCCGATCATTTAGGATTGAGATGAGGAGAAATTACTTCACTCAAAGGGTTGTGAATCTTTGGAATTCTCTACTCCAGAGGGTTTGGATGATCCATTGTTGAATACATTCAAGGTTGGGATAGATAGATTTTTGGTCTCTCAGGAAATTAAGGGATATGGGGAGAGGTTGGGAAAATGAAGTTGAAACCCGACATCAGCCATGATGGTATTGAATGCTGGAGCAGGCTCAATGGGCCGTGTGGTCTACTCCTGCTCCGATTTCATGTGTGGTTGTGTCCTGATCACTAACCATTGACCCCCTATGTCAGGGAGGGCTGATACCAACCAGCGATTCCTGCCCCTTATCCTTCTGGAAAGTGCATTTGAATGAGGTTTGTCCTGGGCTGCACTGTGATGTTGTACAGTCAAATAGCTGCCAGTATTCAGCATCTGAGATCACACTTGAACGCCTGCTTGGGCAGGACACTGGGGAGGGGTGGGGGAGAGAAGGTGTCAGCTGTGGAGCCTGTAAGAGTGAGCATAATCCGAGAAACCTGTCAAAAGATGCCAAACTTTTAATTAGAAAATGTGACTTTGAATTTTTGGACAATTGTGAGTTAAACAAATCTGACATCAGAATTAAGGAATTAGCTTCTGTTCTCCATTAAAAATCTCATCATTATATTAATTTCGAGACAAGGAGACGAAAAGAGTTCAAGAGGCAGAGTTCACTACTAACTACACACCTTCAAAACTCTTAATCCAGCAACACAAAACACAACATTTATTAAACCGGTTCGAAAATGAGGTTTAATTACAGTTTCATTGATCCATTTATGTTCATACTCTTTTTTGTTTATTTAATTCCTCTCAAGGCTCTGACTTTCTACTAATTATTTTATTATAGAATAACTTTAAACGTTATCTGGGGCATTGATCACATTAATGGGGAGGTTGGAGAGCAGGGGTTTGGAGTGTAACAGGAGGCACATCAAGTCTACAGCACAGAAACAGGCCATTCAGCCAATTGGTCCACACTCCACACGAGTCTCCTCTCATCCTACTTCATCTCACCCTATGAACATATCTTTCTATTCCTTTCTCCCTCGTGTGGTTATCCAGCTTCCCCTTCAAATTGTCTATGCTGTTCATCTCAACAACCCGCTACAGCAATGAGTTCCACACACTGGCCACTCTGGGTCAAGGCGTTTCTCCTGACTATCAGTGATCATCTTATACTTATGGATCTAGCTCTGGTCTCCCCTCACAAGTGGAAACATCTCCTCAATGTCTACTTTTCAAACCCTTTCATAATTTCAAAAGATCTCCAGTAGCTCACCTGTTAGTCTTCCCTTTTCTACAGAAAAGAGCCCCAGACAGTTCAACCTTTCCCAATAAGTAAATCCCCCTCAGTTCTGGCATCACCCGTGTGAATCCTTTCTGCACCTTCTCCGGTGCCTCTATATCCCTTTCCTAACATGGGTGGGATTTTCCGGCCTGGGTCTGGCGGCCATCGTTGCGGATGGGACAGGAAAGTTTGGAAAATTTTCCCATCCAGCCTGTGTCAGGGCTGGAAAATCCCACCCATGGAGACCAGGACTGTTCACAACACTCCAAACAGGGTTTAACTAAAGCTCGACACTCGTTTAACATAACCTCTCCGCTTTTTAATTCTATCTCTGGAGAAATTAACCCATATTTGATTTTCCACAGCCCTATTAGCCTGAATTGCTACTTTTAGCGATTTGTGAATCTGTATCACCAGATATCTTTGCTCCTCTAGCCCATTTTGACTTGTAAGGTAGTTGGGTTATATAAGCATGGACTGTTGGAAGGAACATGAATGAGGAGGAACCTCTGCAAGGTACATAATGGAGTATAAAGGGTTAATCCTGAGCGCCATTTCAAGTTAACGCCTGATTACAGCACAAGGCAGCTCAGCAATAAGCTGGTGAGGGTCAGTACTGAGGGAGTGCTGCACTGTCAGAGGGTCAGTACTGAGGGAGTGCTGCACTGTCAGAGGGTCAGTACTGAGGGAGAGCTGCACTGTCGGAGGGTCAGTACTGAGGGAGTGCCGCACTGTCAGAGGGTCAGTACTGAGGGAGTGCCGCACTGTCAGAGGGTCAGTACTGAGGGTGTGCTGCACTGTCAGAGGGTCAGTACTGAGGGAGTGCCGCACTGTCAGAGGGTCAGTACTGAGGGTGTGCTGCACTGACAGAGGGTCAGTACTGAGGGAGTGCCGCACTGTCAGAGGGTCAGTACTGAGGGAGGGCCGCACTTTCAGAGGGTCAGTACTGAGGGAGTGCCGCACTGTCAGAGGGTCAGTACTGAGGGAGTGCTGCACTGTCAGAGGGTCAGTACTGAGGGAGTGCTGCACTGTCAGAGGGTCAGTACTGAGGGAGTGCTGCACTGTCAGGGGGTCAGTGCTGAGGGAGTGCTGCACTGTCGGAGGGTCAGTACTGAGGGAGTGCTGCACTGTCGGAGGGTCAGTACTGAGGGAGTGCTGCACTGTCGGAGGGTCAGTAATGAGGGAGTGCTGCACTGTCAGTGGGTCAGTACTGAGGGCATGCAGCACTGTCAGAGGGTCAGTACTGAGGGAGTGCTGCACTGTCAGAGGTCAGTACTGAGTCCCTCAGGACTCACCCTCCAACAGTGCAGGACTCCCTCTGTACTGACCTTCTGACAGTGCAGCACTCCCTCAGTGATGACCCTCTGACAGTGCAGCACTTCCTCAGTACTGACCCTCCGACAGTGAAGCACTCCCTCAGTATTGACCCTCCGACAGTGCAACACTCCCTCAGTACTGACCCTCTGACAGTGGAGCACTCCCTCAGTACTGACCCTCTGACAGTGCAGTACTCGCTCAGTACTGACCCTCCGACAGTGCGGTACTCACTGAGGTTTTACCAAATGTTTGGTCATCTGTCCTAACATCTCATTTGGCTCAGTGAGGTTTGGCAATGCTCCTGTGAAGCTCCCTTGGGCATTTTCTTACGCTAACGATACTACATAAATGCAAGTTGTTATTGACAAAAACTATTTTCTTTAATGGGTCAGTCCAGAACAGGAGGGCATAAACTTAGACCCAGGCTGACCCGGTGAGGACAGGGAAGCCCATCATCACAGACAGTGTGAGTGTGAGTCTAGACAGAGAGTGTCTTCATGAGCCATTGACCAAGGGAGGCATCACAGTCCCCTGAGCCTGTCCTGGCTGGTGTCGACCTGGATATTGGTCTTAGCTCTCTCTCTGCTCAGCTCCAGGTGCACTTGAGAAGATTTAAAAATGTATGAGCACAGTGAGCTCTTTTTTGAGGAGGGGTTGCTATGGAGATGTGTCAGAAAGTATTGCTATGGAGACAGTATAAGGCATTCAAAGGTGTTTCTATGGTGATGTTGAAGTGTGAACAGGTGTTCCTATGGGTTTTAGAATTATTAACTTGTGAGATTAACCCCTAGCATCAAAAAAAGACAAAATTTAATGTAAAGGTAGTTAACCCTCCCCGACCTGGATGAAGCAGCATCAGAACAAACCATGCTAGAAACTCTCAGCCTCTTGGAGATGTTAAACTGAGACCCCGTCTGCCTTTTCAGGTTAACAAGCAAGATCCCACGGACACGATTTCGAAGAAGAGCAGGGCATCTCTGCCCGGGGTACTTAGCCAATATATACCCCTCACCAATATCACTGAAAAACAGATTATCACACTGCTGTTTGTGGGATCTTACTATGTGCAATTTAGCTGCCACATTTCCTACATTAGAAATCACGGCATTTCAGAGGCTGTAAGGAGCTTTGGGATGTTCTAAGGTTGTAAAAGGAACTGGGAATGAAAGTATTTGTTAATATCAAGAGTGCCCTGTTCTGAAATCAACAGATTTGCATATGGAGTTGGTACAACGTGATGGAGAATCAGCTCATCCACTGGGATATTTCAGCCAGAGACATCCTCGTTTCTGGGATCTACAGAATCACAGAATTGTTACAGTGCAGAAAGAGGCCATTCAGCCCATCTTGTCTGCACCGGCTCTCCCAGCATTTTAAATAAGTGCCAATCACCTGTCTTTTCCCCGTAACCCTGCACATTGTTTCTATTTAAATAATCATCCAATGCCCTCTTGAATGCCTCAATTGAACCTGCCTCCAACACACTTCCAGGCAGTGCATTCCAAACCCTAACTACTCGCTGTGTGAAGAAGTTGTTTCTTGCCTCACATTTGCTTCTTTTGCAAAACACTTTAAAACTGTGCCCTCTGGTTCTCCATCCGTTTACGAGCGGGAACAGTTTCTCCCCATCTACTCTGTCCAGCCCCCTCATGATTTTGGAAACTTCTATCAAGTCTCCTCTCAGCCTTCTCCTCTCCAAGGAAAACAGTCCCAACTTCTCCAATCTTTCCTCATAACTGAAGTGTCTCATTCCTGGAACCATTCTTGTAAACCTCTTCTGCACTATCTCCCATGTGTTCCCATCCTATAGTGTGGTGCCCAGAACTGTATACAATACTCCAGCTGAGGTCTAACCAGTGTCTTATATAAGTTCATCATAACCTCCCTGCTCTTGTATTCTATGCCCCTGTTAATGAAGCCTAGAATACTGTGTGCTTTAGAAACAGCTCTCTACCAATCCTGCCACCTTTAAAAACTTATGTACATATACACCCAGGTCTCTCTGCTCCTGCACACCCTATAGAATAGTATCCTTTATTTTATACTGTTTCTCCATGTTCTTTGTACCAAAGTGTTTCACCTCACACTTCTCCGCATTGAACTTTATCTGCCACCTATCTGCCCACTCCACCAATGTGTCAATGTCCTTTTGAAGTTCTACACTGTCCTCACAGTTTACAATTCTTCCAAATTTTGTGTCGTCCACAAACTTTGGAATTGTCCCCTGCACATCAAGATCTAGATCATTTATGTATATCAGGAAAAGCAAGGGTCCCAATACTGACCCCTGGGGAACTCCACTATAAACCTTCTTCCAACCTGAAAAATGCCCATTAACCATTACTCTCTGTTTCCTGTCCCTCAGCCAATTTTGTATCCACGTTGCTAATGTCCCTTTTATTCCATGACCTATAACTTTCCTCACAAGCCTGTTGTGTGGCACTGTATCGAACGCCTTTTGGAAGTCCATATCCACCACATCAACAGCCTTGCCCTCATCAACCACCACTGTTACCCCTTCAAAAAACTCCATCAAGTTAGCTAGACACAATTTCCCTTTAATAAATCCATGCTGACTCTTCTGATTCAATCCACATTTTTCCATGTGACTATTAATTCTATCCCGAATAATTGTTTCTAGAAGTTTCCCCATCACCGAAGTTAAACTGCCTGGTCTGTAATTGCAGGGCAGATCTTTACAACCTTTTTTGAAGGAGGGTGTAATGTGCACAATTCTCCAGTCCTTTGGTACCTCCCTGAATCCAGGGAACATTGAAAGATTTATGCCAGTGCCTCTGCAATTTCCACTCTCACTTCCTTCAATATTCTTGGATGAGTCTCATCCAGTCCTGGTGCCTTATCAACTTTAATTACCGACAGCTTATCCAATACTACCACCTTTTCAATTTTAAACACTTCTAGTGACTGAGTTTCCTCCTCTGTCACCATGGCCTGGGCAGCATCTGCCTCGTAGGTAAAGACAGATATAAAATATTCATTTCACACCTCAGCCACGCCTCTTGCCTCTATGTGTAAATCCCCTTTTTGGTCCCTAATCGGCCCGACTCCTCCTTTTACCACCCTTTTACTATTGATGTGCTTATAGAATACTTTGGAATTTCCTTTTGTGTTAGCTGCCAGTCTTTTTTCATAATCCCTCTTTGCTTCTCGTATTTGCTTTTTCACATCCCATCTGAACCTTCTGTATTCAGCAGAATTTATCTATTAGACATATTTCAGCAAACTGGTGGGGTGTAACTAATGGGACGGGCCCTATCTCTGATATTTGGCCGGTATTTGGAGCTCTCTCTGAAGCTCCCCCTCCCATGCACTTAGAAAGCTCGTTTAGGTCAGCAACGAACTAAACTACCTGCAGCCATCCTGTACGGAGATAATCACACAGCCGCCATCGAGACAGATAGAGCCAGAAACAAGCCAGTGAGGATTCTACAATGACAAGTTAATTTAAAAGAATTGAGTGATGAGAATGTTTAAGGCCTTTCTTCAGCTAAGTAATCTCTTTAATGAGGGACAGTGGCGAGCGACTGATATTCTATTTATTGGGGAGATGACGAGTTCAGTGAGATCATTCTCCATTTGCAGAGGGGATGCTGTACTGTAGCGCACAGAGTGGCCAATCACAGGCCAAGCAGACAGGGTGTAACAGGCAGGGTGGCCAATCACAGGCCAAGCAGACAGGGTGTAACAGGCAGGGTGGCCAATCACAGGCCAAGCAGACAGGGTGTAACAGGCAGGGTGGCCAATCACAGGCCAAGCAGACAGGGTGTAACAGGCAGGGTGGCCAATCACAGGCCAAGTTCTTGCCATTGGGCAGAAACTACCTTTGCCAGATCCATTCTTACAGATTCCAACAAATCAATCACAAGCGGGCAGCAAAATGGTGTCATGGGTGGAATTTAAGCAGGTGGTCCGGTCGTGGTCCGGTCAGGTGTTCACCCGATAAAATATTTAAATGACTGACCTGCTTCTTGAGCAGTTTAGTTGCCCAGATCCTGAAACCTGACCCCACTGCGGGGGTGGGGTAGAGCAAGTCAATGTGATTAGTCTAAGATCAGACTGTGAGTGAGTGAGTGAGTGAGTGAGTGATTTGGGAATGTTTTGTGAGGTAGAGTTTGTTCAGTGAGAGAGGGTAGTAATAATGGGAGTAAGAATGTGGGAGGATGTGAGTGGCAAGAGACACAAGGAAGTAATTGAAGAAACTTACAAAATTCTTACAGGGTGGGACAGGCTGGATGTTGATAAGATGTTTCCCCCTGGCTGGTGAATCTAAAACCAGTGGGGACAGTGTCTCAGAATAAGGGAAAGGCTATTTAAGACTGAGATGAGGAGAAATGTCTTCACTCAGAGGGTGGTGAATCTTTGGAATTCTCTACCCCAGGGGGCTGTGGAAGCTCAATTGTTGAGCACGCTGAAGACTGAAATCGATAGATTTCTGGAGACCAATGACATCAATGGATATGGGGATAGAGCGGGAAAGTGGCGTTGAGGTAGATGATCAGCCATGATCAAACTGAATGGTTGAGGGTGCTCAATGGGCTGAATGACCTACTCCTGCTCCTATTTCCAATGAATTCCCTGTTGATCTAGGACACAGTATTGACAGGTTCCAGAATGTATATACACCCTGTGTATTATAGTATACAGATCCCTTTGTCATGTATAGAGACCCCTTTATCATAGTATACAGAGCCTGTATCAGTGTACAGAGCCTGTATCACAGTATACATTGTATCGCAGTATACAGACCACCTGCATCACAGTATACAGAGCCTGTATCACAGTGTACAGAGCCTACACCATAGTGTACAGAGCCTGTATCACCATGTACAGAGCCTGTGTCAGTGTACAGAGCCTGTATCACCATGTACAGAGCCTGTGTCAGTGTACAGAGCCTGTATCACCATGTACAGAGCCTGTATCACCATGTACAGAGCCTGTATCATTGTGTACAGAGCCTGTATTATTGTGTACAGGGCCTGTATCACCATGTACAGAGCCTGTATCATTGTGTACAGAGCCTGTATTATTGTGTACAGGGCCTGTATCACCATGTACAGAGCCTGTATCGTCGTGTACAGAGCCTGTATCATTGTGTACAGAGCCTGTATCATTGTGTACAGAGCCTGTATTATTGTGTACAGAGCCTGTATTATTGTGTACAGAGCCTGTATTATTGTGTACAGAGCCTGTATCATTGTGTACAGAGCCTGTATTATTGTGTACAGAGCCTGTATCGTCGTGTACAGGGCCTGTATCACAGTATACAGACCTCTTGTAACACCATACCCTGGAATACAGATCCTGTGTCACAGTACACAGACCCTGTATCAGACCATACAGATCATATGAATGTACAAATTAGGAGCAGGAGTAGGCCACTCGGCCCCTCCAGCCTGCTCCGCCATTCAATAAGATCATGGCTGATCTGAATGTAACCTCAACCCCACATTCCTGCCAACCCCCGATAACCTTTCACCCCCCTTGTTAATCAAGAATCTATCTAGCTCTGCCTTAAAAATATTCAAAGACTCTGCTTCCACTGCCTTTTGAAGAAGAGAGTTCCAAAAACTCATGACCCTCTGAGAGAAAAAAACTCCCTTCATCTCTGTCTTAAATGAGCGACCCCTTATTTTTAAACAGTGACCCCTAGTTCTAGATTCTCCCACAAGAGGAAACATCCTCTCCACATCCACCCTGTCAGGACACCTCAGGATCTTAAAGGATTCAATCAAGTCACCTCTTAATCTTCTAAATTCCAGTGGGTACAAGTCTAACCTGTCTAACCTTTCCTCATAAGGCAACCCACCCATTCCTGGTATCAGTCTAGTAAACCTTCTCTGAACTGCTTCTAATGCATTTACATCCTTCCTTAAATAAGGAGACCAATACTGTACACAATACTACAGATGTGGTCTCACTGGTGCCCTGTACAACTGAAGCATAATCTCCCTATTTTTGCATTCAATTCCCCTCACAATAAACAATAACATTCTATTAACTTTCTTAATTACTTGCTGTACCTGCATATTAGCCTTTTGTGATTCATGCACTAGGACACCCAGATCCCTCTGAATCTCAGAGTTCTGTAATCTCTCACCATTTAGATAATATGCGTCTTTTTTATTCTTCCTACCAAAATGGACAATTTCACATTGCCAGATCTTTGCCCACTCATTTAACCTATCTATGTCCTCTTCTCAATTTACTCTCCTACCTATCTTTGTGTCATCAGTAAATTTAGCAACTATTCCTTGGGTCCCTTCATCCAAGTCATTTATGTAAATTGTAAAAAGTTGAGACACCAGCTCTGATCCCTGTGGCGCACCACTCGTTACATCCTGCCAACCAGAAAAAGACCCATTTATGCCAACTCTGCTTCCTGTTAGCTAGCCAATCTTCAATCCATGCCAAAATGCCTACACTGCGAGCTTTTATTTTCACAATAACCTTTGATGTGGCACTTTATCAAATGGCTTCTGGAAATCTAAGCACAGCACATCCACCCTGTGCCACAGTACGAACGCCTCTGCCAATATTTCTTGCATTCAGTATTCCCAATGTGGTACATTCTTGAGGGGTAAAGGTGATGAGTTCAATTTTATAAATATCAGCAATGTTTCTGTTGTGTCAAAGTTAGACGGAAGTAGCAGAAATGGTGAAAGTGTCTCAGTGGGAATGTCACATTCGTCTAGTTGGTTAGACAGCAATGCTGAGCCCTCAGACACAACCATCCTGCTTGACATTTTCTTGAAATTTTTAATCTTTGCCATAAACTTGCTTTGAATTGAAGGAAATGAATGAGGAAACGAGAGGTTGCTCATGCAAGGGTCACCCAAAGTATGGCTCAGCTGCTTGTCTTGTTAACGTCAATAAGTTTATCAACTGATCCAGAAGGTCAAGAACCGCACTGTAATCGTGCAACATCACAGAGAAAGTGTCACCAAGACTCTTATACCCATCGAATTCAAAACAAGCAGAGGTGGAGAGAAAGAGGCAGAGTGAGAGAGACAGAGAAAGCGAGGCAGAGAGTGAGGGTGTAAGGAAAATAGGATTGCCAATCTTCCCGGAATGGCCGGCAGTTCCTCAGAATTGGCCTCAATCTCCCGGAGGCCAAACAAAGCATTCCGAGAGCATTTCAGCTCCCAGCAATGTTGACCAAGGCTGTCCACCAGCCAATCACAGCCCAGGCTCGGGTACCACCTGATCTTCCCTACACCTGGGACTTGCCATCAGCCAATCACAGCCAGTGTACAGGTAACACGTGACCTTCCCTATGTCTGGGACCTAGACTCCCACCCACAGAAAAGTCTGACTTGGCGTTGGCAGAGACCATTGATGGAAATGTCTGAACTGCCTATAGACATGTGATCCGTGTTCTAATCAGATGGGGTGATGCCCATTCGGGCTGCAGTGCTGCTTATGAGCCAAGGTTAGGCTTGGCTGAGATTGGCTGGATGCTGCTATAGTGAATAATTAGTGTTATTAATGTTATTAGTGTCAGGTTGAAATGGTGGTGACCGGACAGACTGTGGTGCATTGTGGATTTCCATCCCTCGAGAGTAGCTGGCAGGGGCAGGAATTGTTCAGACTCAGTGATGAAATTTGGCAGAGGCAGGTTCCCTCTTAGCCTGTCACAGGCCTTGTCTCTAGTGTCATCCACTTGTGCCGCACCACAGCTTTCTGTGATGTCTCTTCCACCGACGTCTCCCGGAATATGTCCAGACAGAGTTGGCAATCCTAGAGGAAGAGGCAAAGAGAAAAAGACAGAGAAAGGCAGTGAGAGAGTGAGAGAGAGAAAGGCACAGAGAAGGAGACAGAGTGATGCAGAGACAGAGAGAGAGAGACTGAAGCAGAGAGGCAGAGTGAGAGAGAGGCAGAGAGAGGGTGAAGCAGAGGTAGTGTGAAGGAGGCAGAGTGAGGCAGTGACAGAATGAGAGAGGGAGAGAGGCACAGAGAGAGAGACAGGGTGAGGCAGAGAGTGAGGCACAGATAGATTGAGATTATAGTTGTAAAGACTTTATCAATGTCACTATTTGTTTGAAGAATGCAAAACATTTTTGCACTGAAATCTTAAGTTTGCAATAAGTGGAATCTTATTCTGAATGAATGGAAAGCAGGTTGAATGGACAGGCGAGTTTGGATTTGTTTTTGTAATTCTACAAAAAAAAAATCATTCAAAATGTACAGAATTAATTTTACATGACAGGAGACATGACAGGAGACATGCATTCAAAATGTGTAAAAAGACATTGAATAGTCAAAGAATTAAAACACATTTGCAGTACATGAGGTTGAGAACAGAGTGATACTGAGATGACCTGTTGTACCACAGGGTCTGTTAACAAGTGACAGGTTCTCCAATCAATCGTATCAAATAAAATGAGAGAGCAACATAATTGTTTTCAGCATTTAACCATGGGAAGAAAGAAACTATATCAAGTGATCAATAACCAGAGTATTATGTGATCAATAAACATATTTCTATGATCATAACATTGTTATGTGATCAATAATACGATAAAGAAGCAAATTATTATCAATAACAATATTGTATGTCACTACCTGTTGTTTGATCACCAAATGAGAAAGTTTACTGAACTTTTCATAGAAACAATTCCCAGGGACAGTTTAATAAAAAGTGATAGCAACCAGTGCCCTGTCGCTGTGTCACACTAACTGCCACTAGCAACTAGCGCATCCTCACTATGTCATACTAACTGCCAGTGATAGACACCAGTGCACCTTCACTGTGTCACACTGCCAGTGATAGTGACCAGTGCACCCTCACTGTGTCACACTAACTGCCAGTGATAGTGACCAGTGGACCCTCACTGTGTCACACTGCCAGTGATAGTGGCCAGTGCACTCTCACTGTGTCACACTACCAGTGATAGTGGCCAGTGCACCTTCACTGTGTCACATTGCCAGTGATCGTGGCCAGTGCACCCTCACTGTGTCACACTAACTGCCAGTAATAGCGACCAGTGGACCCTCAGTGTCACACTGCCAGTTATAGCAACTGGTGTGCCCACGCTGTGTCATACTAACTGCTAGTGATAGATACCAGTGCACCCTCACTGTGTCACACTTTCAATGAAAGAAACCAGTGCATCCTCACTGTGTAACACTGCCAGTGATAGTGACCAGTGCACCTTCACTGTGTAACACTGCCAGTGATAGCAATTAGTGTACCCTTACTGTGTCACATAAACTGACAGTGATAGCAACCAGCACATCCTCACTGTGTTACACTGCCAGTGATAGCAACCAGTGCACCCTCACTGTGCCATACTGCCAGCGATAGTGACCAGTGTAATCTCACTGTGTCACACTGCCAGTGATAGCGGCCAGTGCACGCTCACTGTGTCACACTGCCAGGGATAGCAACTAGTACGCAGTCACTGTGTCACACTAACTGCCAGTGACAGTGACCACTGCATATGCACTCTGTCACATGGCCAGTGATGGTGACCAGAGCATCCTCACTGTGTCACAATGCTAGTGACAGCACCAGTGCACTGTCACTGTGTCACAATAATGGACAGTGATAGCGACCATTGCACTGTCACTGTGTTACACTGCCAGTAATAGTGACCAGTGCACTCACACATTGTCACACTGCCAGTGATAGTGACCAGTGCACTGTCACTGTGTCACACTGCCAGTGAGAATGACCACTTCATCCTCCCTGTTTCACACTACCAGTAATAGTGACTAGTGGACCCTCACTGTGTCACACTAACTGCCAGTGACACTGACCCATGCACTCTCACTGTGTCACACTGCCAGTGATAGCGACCGGTGCTCTCTCACTGTGTCTTCTGCCAGTGATAGTGACCAGTGCACTACCTTAGTGTCATATTGCCAGTGATAGTGACTAGTGCATTCTCACTGTGTCAAACTAATTGACAGTGATAATGACCAGTGCACTCTGACTGTGTTACACTAACTGCCAGTGATAGTGACCAGTGCAATGTCACAGTGTCACACTGCCAGCGATAGTGTCTAGTGCATCCTCACTGTGTCACACTGCCAGTGATAGCACCAGGGCACTTTCACTGTGTCACACTAACTGCTAGTGATAGTGACTAGTGCACACTCACTATGTCACACTAACATGCTAGTGATAGCAATTAGTGCATTCTCACAACTAGTGCATTCTCACTGTGTCACACTACCAGTGATAGTGACCAGTTAATCCTCACTGGGTCACACTGCCAGTGACAGGTGCATCCTCACTGTGTTACACTGCCAATAATAGCAACCAGTGCACCTTGTGTGACACTAACTGCCTGTGATAGTGACCAGTGCATCCTCACTATGTCACGCAGCCAATTATAGCACCAGTGCATTGCGACTGCGTCACACTAACTGCCAGTGATCGTGAAAGGTGCATCCTCACTGTGTTACACTGCCAGTGATAGTGACCAGTGCACCCTGACTGTGTCACACTAACTGCCAGTGATAGTGATCAGTGCACGGCCACAGTGTCACACTGCCAGTGATAGTGACCAGCGCACCCTGACTGTGTCACACTAACTGCCAGTGATAGTGACACGTTCATCCTCACTGTGTCACACTGCCAATTATAGCAGCAGTGCACCAATAATGTGTCATAATAACTGCATGATAGTGACCAGTGCACCCTCACTATGTCACACTGCCGGTGATACCAGAGCACTCCCACAGTGTCACTCTAACTGCCAGAGATAGTGACCAATGTACGGTCATGGTGTCACACTGCCAGTGATAGTGTCTAGTGCATCCTCACTATGTCAAACTAAGTGACCAGTGCATCTGCACTCTGTCACATGTCCAGTGATGGCAATCAGAGCATCCTCACTGGTCACATTGACTGCCAGTGATAACGACAAGTGCATCCTCACTGTGTCACACCGCCAGTGATAGTGCCAGGGAACTCTCAGTGTGCACGCTAATTGCCAGTGATAGTGACCAATGCGCTGTAATGGTGCCGCACTGCCAGTGATAGTGTCTAGTGCATCCTAACTGTGTCATACTAACTGCCAGTGATAGAGACTAGTGTATCCTCACTGTGTCACACTAACTGCCAGTGATAGTGACCAGTGTACTGTCATGGTGCCACACTGCCAGTGATAGTGTCTAGTGCATCCTCACTGTGTCACACTAACTGCCAGTGATAGTGTCTATTGCATCCTCACCGTGTCATACTAGCTGACAGTGATAGTGACCAGTGCACTGTCACTGTGTCACACTAACTGCCAGTGATAGTGACCAGTGCACTCTCACTGTGTCACACTAACTGCCAGTGATAGAGACTAGTGCATTCTCACGACTAGTGCAATCTCACTGTGTCACACTTCCAGTGATCACAACTAGTGCATCCTCACTGTGTCACATTAACTGCCAGTGATAGTGTCCAGTTCACTGTCACTGTGTCACACTACAAGTGATAGCACCATGGCACTCTCACTGTATCACACTAACTGCCAGTGATAGTGACCGTGCACTGTCAACGGTGTCACACTGCCAGTGATAGTGTCTATTGCATCCTCACTGTATCATACTAGCTGACAGTGATAGTGACCAGTGCATCTTCACTCTGTCACACTAACTGCCAGTGATAGCGACCAGTGCATTGTCACTGGGTCACACTGCTAGTGATAATGACTAGTGCACTCTGACTGTGTCACGCTAACTGCCAGTGATAGTGACCAATGCACTGTCACTGCATCACACTAACTGCCAGTGATAGATACTAGTGCACTGTCGCTGTGTCACACCAACTGCAGCAGCAATAGAGACCAGTGCACTCTCACTATGTCACCCACTAACTGCAGCCGGGCAATGGGACTCGATTGTATACCTGCCGGGTGTGGCATGCTCTGTTAATCTTCAGCGGGGCCACTGCAATATAGTCTAATCAGGCACAGGATATGTTTTCAAAATGAAACTGAAAATGCTGCAGATGTGTGGCAGGACAATCTGTGCCTGGAACAATGGTAGGTAATTGTTTTAAGATTCATTCTCTATCTCTTTATTTCTCACTCAGATATTGATCAGTGTGTCCTGCAGTTAGGGGTTTTATTTTCCCTTTACATCTCTCCTCGGATCCGGCTCAATGTTGATTTTGGACATTTTAGAAACTGTGGATGAAACCTATCCCCCTTTCAAATATCAGCAGCACTGACATCTAATAATTCAGTTCACAATCCAACACCAATAATATAAATGCAGACCCTGTGGGAGGCAGCTGTTGGGAATGAAAGTTCTCCGCTCTCACTGAGCTGTTTGTTGCTGTAGTGAGATTGTTTTATTTACTGTGTTTTTAGGGCTCTCTGGGCTCACAGTGGAGTTACACAAGAACATAATGACAGGACTGAGGAAAGGCTATGGGGCCATCTCACCATTCTAGTACAGTAAATATGTCACAGCATCACATGGCGGTGTGAATAACCCAATGTCCTTTCCTTCAGTTTGCCAAACTTTTCTTGCTCTTTTAATACTTCCTCCCAATATCTGCTCTAGATTAATATGCTCTGTTCCTCTGCTTCCAACGTAGGTTCTGGATGGAGTCTGGTGATGAAAAGTGAAGAGTGCTTGTGAAGTACATTTTCTGCCCGAACATTTGGTTCATTTTAAGAGTGAGTGTGAATATTCTATCTCTCATTCCATCCTTGTGATTTTGCTGAGTTTGAGTTTCAAAGATCTTATAACTAAGATTGAATACCTGCACTACAACAGAGAAAGAGCCAGAATCCATCAGGATGGAGATATTTTACATCCTGGATTCAATCCCTTGGCATTTTTCCTGTTCTTAAAGCTTAAATTTGAAATAGTGCTTAGATTCCGAAAATACATTTCAGTGCAATGTGGCAGTTCAGGCGGCTTATATCATAGTGCAATAATAGGAATTGGGAATTCTATCCAAAGGGAGAAGGTAGGGATTTGGTCCTTTGGAATTTATCTGAAGGGAAGTCAACGTGATATATCTGGTGCATTGGAATTCTATCCCAATGCAGAGAATGGGATCCATTGGTTGCTATGTTATGGGAGTGAATGGGAAGGTCTGGTCTATTGAAATTCTATTCCAATATAGGGAGCAGGATGGTTTGGGCTATTGACCTTTTTATATTACTAGAATGAATGGGCAGGGGTTTAGGATAATGGGATTCTGTACACTGGGAGTGAATGGGAAGGGGTTTGGGATAATGGGATTCTGTACACTGGGAGTGAATGGGAAGGGGTTTGGGATATTAAGGTTATATATCTTGGAATTGGATGGGAAAGGGGTTGGAACATTGGGATTCTGTACAGTGGGAATGATTGGTAAGGGGTTTGGGATATTGGGATTCGAATTCATTGAATTGGACAGGAAAGGCTTTAGGATATTGGGATTCTGTACAGTAGGAATGATTGGGATGGGGTTTGGGATTTGGGGATTCTATATAATGGAATTGGATGGAAAAGGGATTAGGACATTGGGATTTTGTACAATATCATTGAATGGGAAGAGGTTTAAGGGCTGCAGTCCCATGTGAAGGTTCTGGAATAATCCGCTTTCACATTATGCTCATATTCCAAGAAGTTAAAAATAAAAACAGTGGAATCATTGTGTAGCTGAAGCATGGCTGACCTCACTAAGAGGCAAAAGAAGCAGCTTCCAACCACCCCATATTTCGGTGCTGGTTGAGTATGTTTGTCAGTCAATGTGTGTGCTCTGATAACACCAGTATGGCCCCTCTCCATCAGATTGGTTCAAAATAATCCCTGTATCTTTAATTCTTTCTATATCAAGGGACACTTTCTTTAAGATAAAAACACAATTGGGATTATTAAACTATAAACTGTCATATCCACAATTCTTTATAGAGAATATTTTCATCACTAAAATAGTTCTTGTCAAAGTGCTTCTAACATCATCTAGTGTGCTACTGAGCCTTCTGTCCCAGAGAGATCTCAGCCTTAATCTTGGGTCTGTGCTGAATTCAGGGATCTCAGCTGGGACCAACACTCATGGCACTGCAATTAGCCTCAGTCTGTGAAGTTGGGAGGGAGAGGACACCACCCAGGGCTCCTGATCACTGATCAGTGAATCTTGATGGTTGGTGGGTGAGGACAGAATTGGATTTAGCTCCGGTGCCCTCTTGCTGAGACATACTGGCCACCCTCACATGTGTGGGTGAGGTAGCAAATTTAGGAAGTGCCCATGGAACCTGCACCCTTGCAAGATTCAGTGCCTTCAGAACAGAAGGGGAGGAAACTGAAGAAGATTCACATAGTTCTTGTTTGTTCAGAGTCAGTGGTCAATATACCCTTGGAACGTCAATGACTTATAGGTCTGAGAAAACCTCCAGAAAATAAATGCCCTAGGTTATATAGTTGGCTGTTACTACTTCTCATGTTTTCCATTCCCCCAATTCTCCTGGCCTCTTCATCTCTCCCCTGCTGTTTCTCTCCCCTCAGTTCTTCAGGCGCTGCTTTGTCTGGCCCCACACTGGCCTCCGGCACTGCATTGCCTTTGAAATCTGAGGCTCCTTGATTCAGGCCCATGTATATTGATGATATTCAGTAATTGTTTAGCTTTTTTTTTAAACATAAAACTTTATTCCACTACCTGCTTATAGAAGGCTTCAGTTTTCAGACTGAACTCTTCTTAAAAAGCTGTTAGAGGATCAATTTGCGTCTAATCTTCAGAGTGACGTTTCCGATTCCCAGTGCTCCCTTGTGCAGAGACAGTTTGAATTGGCTCCTTGAAGGGTACTTTATGACTAGGTCAAGAGGAGGGGTCAGGCCAAGCATCGCTCATTTTCCAATCCAGCTGCAAACCCTCCCCAGGCAAGGCCAACACCACATGTACTGAAAAGTCTGACTCACTGCAGGATCAACCACAAAATGGAGGCTTCACACCAATGACTGCTCACAGACAAAAGCAAAAAAGTGCCATAAAATATTGGGTCATGATCACAGTCTTGCGGATTGGCCAACCACCATCGCAACATGGGGGCGAGCAGCCAATCGGAAAAGAGGCTGACAGTGGACACATGCGCACACTCCCTCCCGTTAGACCCGTCCCTCTGCAACACCATTAGACAGAGAACTTTGCTGGTTATTGATCAGCCAGTGTTCAAGGGGCAGTGATAACAGAAATACCAGGCTTGCAAGCAGAAATCCCTGCATGTAAAGAAAGACTCGAGCCCAGTGCATCAAACACAGCAGCAGCAGCATTGTATACCCACCGTCACTTGCACAAGAACAATATCAAACGCCACTAACAACTTTCAACATTCTCCCCTCCCTCCCTCACCCCTCCCCACCAACACCACCCCCCCAAACTCCCCCACCCCGACATTGGTTTACATGCAGCAGCATCTTGGTTCACAAGCCAACACTCCTGGTAATATCTGTCCGAAAGCACTATCATCAAGTTCTTGAGCAGGAGAGGTTTGCATGTATTTGTTTTCACGTTGACGCTCATATTACTCATGAAGGCAAAGTTACGGTGTTAACCCTTTTGAAACCAACGTGTTCGAACCGTTCCCCGTGTGTGTGTGTGTGTGCCACATGCGTTGCGAGAGAGTGAAACAAAACTTCAGTCCCGTTGGTTAACAAAGGGTTAAGCAACTTTACAGCAGTGTCTGAAGGCGGGGTTTTGAGTTGTTGGACAGTGGGTTCAACACTGTGTCCTCACGGTCACTGTCAGTCAGTGATAGTCATTTACACATACTGTTCTTTTGGGTAAATGTACGGTGCCCGGGACCCAGGCTGGGGGTATCTGTGAAAGGTGCTGGAGTGGCGAGAAGGGTCCGGGGGTCTATACGATAACTGATTATAAATAGGGTGGAGTTGCTCCAAGTAGTCATCATGGTAATCGTGCTGGCCGCTCATGTATTCATCCTCATCTGATAGTTCTTCATAACGGTTCCCAGTGTACTGTGAAGATAAAGACAGGTCAGACTTCAGAAACAGCTTTGTGTTCTGCTTTGAGAAATCTAGCATCAGAAATCCATTGATGAAACCCTTGGATTAGCCAGGGCTCTCCCTTCTCTCCTGTCACTGATCCTCACTGGAATGACAGTCACTCTCTGGTACCTCATCCATGTGCCTAGTCTTTATATGAGATTCCAACACCGACCTCATCCACCGTTCATATGTGAGTGCATATGTTTACACACGCACACACATTCATGCAAATATACAACGCATGCACACAAATACACACACACATACACATGTACACATACACTTCTGGAAATGCAAAACAGTTAATTCACCCAATCAGTAGCTAATGTAACCTAACCACCCCCTAGTCATTGATCAGATTCATATGTAGATTGTAAATGAACTGCTCTGTGATGTAAGTATGAACACAGCTCGGTTGCCCAGGGGATTGAGTTTCAGTGAAGTTGGATCTGGGTCTTGTTTGGTGAGCTAAGTTTGCGATTGGCTTCCATTGGGCTTCACTGGAATGATAGCTCATCAGAACTCTGTCTTTGTCTTCAACTCTTTCCATGGCCTCAGCCCTCCCACAGGTGTAAACTCCTCCAGGCCAACAACCCACTAAGATATCTGCGCTTCTCCAGTTATGACCTCTTGAGTATCCCTGGTTTACATTGCTCTACCATTGGGGGCCGTGCCTTCAGCTGGTTGGGCTCTGAGCTCTGGAATTCCCCTCCCTAAACCTCACCACCTCTCCATCTCCATCATTCCTCCTTTAAAATGCTCCTTAAACCTACTTCTTTAACAAAGCTGTCCAAATATTTCCTCCTATGGCTCATTGTCAAATTTTGTGCTCCCGTGAAGGGTCTCAGGGACATTTTACTACATTAAAGTTGCTACATAAATGCAAGTTGTACAGGGCACTAGTGAGACCACATCTGGGGTACTGTGTACAGTATTGGTCACCTTATTTAAGGATGTAAATGTGTTGGAAGCAGTTCAGAGAAGGTTTACCAGACTAACACCTGCAATGGGTGGGTTGTCTTATGAGGAAAGGTTGGACAGGCTAAGTTTGTAACCACTGGAGTTTAGAAGAGTAAAAGGCGACTTGATTGAGACCTTTAAGATCCTGAGGGGTCTTGACAGGGTGGATGTGGAGAGGATGTTTCCTCTTGTGGGGGAATCTAGAACTAGGGGTCACTGTTTAAAAATAAGGGGTCACCGATTTAAAGCAGAGATGTGAGGCAATGTTTGTTCTCTCAGAGAGTCGTGAGCCTTTGGAACTCTCTTCCTTAAAAGGCGGTGGAAGCCGAGTCTTTGAATATTTTTAAGGCAGAGCTGGATAGATTCTTGGTAAATAAGGGGGTGATAGGTTATCGGGGGGGGAGGTGGGGATGCAGATTGCAGGTTACTCTCAGATCGGCCATGATTTTATTGAATGGCAGAACAGGCTGGAGGGGCTGAATGGCCTCCTCCTGCCCCTTGTTCATATCTTCGTAATTTATTGCTAAGGACAACGTAAGAGAGGATACTCTGGTGCAGCAAAAAGGAGACTGAGATTTTGCTTCACTCATGAATGGAGTTGGCTTCATGTCTGGGGAGGAGCAGGATCCCTGGGTGTAGTTTCTGCTGAAGGACAGATACCGATTTTCACTGATTCACCAGTGACAACCCCACTCCTGCCTGCTCGCAATATCCTGGAGAGAAATTGCAATCACCAGACTCTCATCTCAGGTCCAGTACAAACGATTCATTTCCTCAGCTAAACATCTTTAAATTCACTGAGTGTTTTTTCTGTCACTCAGTCTATGTGTGGAAGCATTAGATTAAGTTCATTGATCAATGGGTCATCCCTCCGAAAACAAGGTTCTTTTAAAAGAAATAGCTTTCACAGATCCTTTCCTCCTGAGGGAATTAACATCTGTAAGGTTACTGGGTCCCTGAATTCGCATCACCATCTCTACATACCCCAGTGATCCCAATGCATCTCTGTATGCCAGTGTATATCTGTATCCCATTGTACATCTGTATCCCAGTGCTCCCAGTATATCTCTGAATTCCAGTGCTCCTCTGTATCCCAGTGCTCCCTGTACACCTCTGTATTGCAGTGCTCATCTGTATCCTTGTCCTCACAGTTTATCCCTATATCCCAGTGCATCTCCTCTGTATCCCAGTGCATCCACTATACCTCTGTATTTGTAACCCAGTTCTTCCCAGTGTTACCTCTGTATTCCAATGCCCCAGTGTATCTGTGTATCCCAGTACATCTCTGTATCCTAGTTTTCCCAGTGTATTTGAATCCCAGTGCTCCTCAGTGTATCGTATCCCAATGCTCCCCAGTGTATCTATGTGTATTCCAGTGCTCTGCAGTGTATCTGTTTGTATCCCAGTGCTCCCAGCCTATCTCTGCACCCCAGTGCTCCCCAGTGTATTTGAATCCGTGCTCCTGTGTATCATTGTATTCCAGTGCTCCCAATGTCTCTGAATCCCAGTGCTCCCCAGTGTATCGTTGTATCCCAGTGCTCCCCGGTGTTTCTCTGCACCACAGTGCTCCCCCTAGTGTATCTCTGTATCCCATGACACCCCAGTGTCTCTCTGTATTCCAATGCGCTCCAGTGTATCTCTATATTCCCGTGCTCCCCAGTGTCTCTCTGTATTCCTGTGCTCCCCCCAGCGTTTCTCTGCATCCCAATGCTCCCCAGTGTCTCTCTGTATTCAAATGTCCCCAGTGTTTCTCCGCATCCCAATGCTCCCCCAGTGTTTCTCTTTTTCACAGTGCACCCCAGTGTCTCTCTGTATCTCAATGCTCCCCAGTGTCTCCCTGTATTCCAGTGCTCCCCAGTGTTTCTCTGTATTCAGCTGTGTTCTAGGTGCCACCCAAGGGCAGCTTCTACCCATTAATTGGTAGAAGCTAATGGTGAATCACAGGGTGCCTGTCACACCTCCCTGGTGATCAAACATGCTTGGCGTTTGACACCTGTCTGCCTTTCTGATTGATTAGTATGGGGCAAGGGGTGGGGTTAACAGGGTGGGGGAGGGGAGGTAACGGGAAATAACTGGTCATGGTGGGGGTTGACTGGAAGGATGGACACTGGTTATGATTGTCCAACACTGAATTCACCTCCTTCCCAATGTGCGTGATTTACTGACTGACAGGGTGGATGAGAAGATTGCTTCCAGTCCCCAGTCAATGCCAGGAGGATACCAGGGTAACCAAGTCCAGAGCTCTACATGGTTCTGTTGGAACGATTGGGAGCTGAGTCTATAGCGATTGTGGGCACCCAGTCAGCATTCTATGGATCACCAGTATCAGTAAACCAGACAATTATTGGCTGATCCTAAATATCACAAGTCGATCAATCAAAGGCTAGAAATCAGTCAATTAACTCCAACACCTGGAATCAGCAGAAAGAGGGAGGTGAACATATGAATTGATAATTACGTAGCGATAGAGTCACCCTGCCTGAAGTCTGTTTCTGCTACACACTTAACAGCCGCACTATATAGATTTTATGATGCATTAGCTTGCAGGTTAATAGGTGAGAGGTCAATGGTTCTTGGTGAGGTTTGAGTATTACAAGAACTAAGAATTCCTTTATGGGTCTTTGCAGATATTATTCTAAAATCCCCAAAAGTTCCAGGCTATTTTAACAGATCCCAGCATTCTCTGTGTTCCATTTCTGTGGGGAACTGATTCTTTCTTATTTGAAATAAAAAACTGAAAACATTTGATCATGACTCAGACAGCTGGGCTGCCATTGCTGGGTGGACCTGCTCCTACTCCTCAGTTCATCGAATTACAGAGAATGTGCAGCACAGGAACAGGCCATTCGGCCCAACAGCTTCGTGCTGGTGTTTATGCTCCTTATGAGCCTCCTCCCACTCCTCTTCTTCTCACCCCATCACCATATCCTTCTATTCCTTTCTCCCTCATGTGTTTATCCATCTTCCCCATAAATGTATCTACACTATTTAGGTTGACTATTCCCTGTAGTTAAAAAGTTCCACATTCTCCCCACTCTCTGGGTAAAGAGGTTTCTCCTGAATGCCTGATTGGATTTATTAGTGACCATCTTATATTTATGCTCTCTAGGTTTTGGTCTTCCCCACAAGGGGAGAACATCCTCTCCACATCTATCCTAACAAATCTTTTCTAGAGAAAGGAGCCCCAGCCAGTTCAGCCTTTCATGATGGTTATAAACTCAGTCCTGGTATTACCCTGGAAGGCTGGTTCCTGAGACATTGCTGATGCTGCTGAGTTTCTACCCTTTTCCCTCATTATTTCTCCGATTCTTCACCAAGAAATCGCCAACTATATCATCGGGCTTCCACCTGCCTACCTGGTACTGACCATGGTCTGATGGTGTGAGACACCCGGGGAGGCAGCTGGAAGGTTGTTCCATCTGCTGTGAGGAAGTCCGGAGCCACTGAGCTGCTCAGGGTTGTGCACAACCAGTGACAGCAGCAGCCGGCTACGGGCTCATCTTCGGGCAGCCACACGGCAGCGTAGAGTATAACCATCCTCACCATCCCAGGCAGTATCTTCACCAGCACACAGCCTCAGCTGCCGCTACACCCATCGCTTGTTTCCAATCTCAGGCCAGCCTTGTGGAGTTTTGTCAGCCTCTTAGCCCCAGTGGTTGAGAGGCTTTCAAAATTCTTTTAGCCCTGTTGTGACACTTTCCTTTAACTGTCCCCATACCTGTAACTATAACTTGCCTATAGTTTTTCTGCTCCCACCACTAGTGCGCCCCCTCGGTTTGTCCTAGTCTGCCCTCGAAGCTGCACTAAATCAGCTAACACTGGAATGTTGGGTATAAATAGATAACATCCATTCTCGTCAGTATAAAACCTGCCAATATCCACACAGGCGTAAGTCATGTTGAAAGAGGGGAGTGTCTGAGTATTGGCCGGACAGTGCAAGGATCCTAGAAGGCAAATGCCCTTACAGGGACAAATGACCTCTTTGCACCCCTCCCCACTTATCTTTCTGAGAATGCTATGGTATGTTAAAAATAGACTTCTGCTCATCTCTCTCTATCAAGAGTGGCCATCTCAGTGAGAGTGAACTCTGTGTATCTCCACTGAGGCCAGTAACTCTACAGGGCAAGGAGGAATAAGGACAATCATTCTGTCTACTGCTGGACACAGCGTCCATTCCCTACCTGAAATTGTGAATGAGTGTGAGTGGCTGTCAGCTCCCACACTCACCCTGCAACGTGGGAATGAGGGTCATGTTGACTTTGAGCGATTGTGTAGAGCAGGTGATGGGAGGTTGGCAGTTCATTTTCCACCTCTCCTGATTTCAATCTCCATCAATAAATCAAGCTGCCGATTCGCTGTCACCTACTTCACAGTGTCACTCACCACCAGAATCTAGGCCAATGAGGCTGAGTTACCAGCAGCTCTTAAACCCACCCCCACCCCCCCTCCCCAACAACCCCCCACCTCTCGATCAGGAGCCACTCAACACCAGCAGCTTCTGTGAAATGTATAATTTAGCATTTGGACATTTTAGAATCATCTCTCTGTACAAGACCACTTAACCAAGGACACAATTCTTTCAGCAATTTGGCAGCACACATTTATAGAAACACTTGCAATCATTCTGCAGCATGCCACAGGGGGTGAAACTGGTCAGAGCAGCAACAGTGCAGGGTGTTAAAACATTCCTTAGACACATACGTTCAATACATTGAGGCGGTCTCCTCTTAGGCGTGAATAACTATTGAAACTGTTCTGTCCATTAATTGGCACATGCACTATGAGGTCAATTAGAGATGGAAGCATTCCACAAAGTGCTTTGCGTGCAGCAGTGGGCAGGTTACTTTGAGGGGACAAGAGGGGGCAGTGCAGAAGTGTACCTGGAGGTCAGAGGTCTGAGGGAAAGGCCTGCAAAGGCATGCTTTAGCGTAAGTTAGGCTGGATAGTTGCATACTCGACAAGATCTCCACCAGCGTGAATGGAAGTCCGAGGGCTGGGGTGTGAAGAAGCCAGAGCGGCAGTATCGAGCTCTGCATATTGGATGTCATAGTCCTTGGCACCAGTAGTCTAGAGTTGAGAGTGACAGGAGGCAGAGAGAGAGAGAGGGAGAGAGTTCAAGGAAAGACAAGAGAGGAAAAAAAGTCAGTAACAGAGAAAAAAATTGAAGAAAAACTGATGCAGAAATAAAAAATAGTAAATAAATCTACAAAACAGTGAAATAATTAATACAATCAGAGCTGGTAGAGGTTCAGGTTATAGATAACTTCAACTAACAGTAACTCCCCCTGTAAAATCTAACAGCCAACACATTAAAACCTGACCATTCTTGTATAATTGAGGACATTGAATGGGCCGAATGGCCTCCTCCTGGCCTATTCATTATGATCTCACACTGCCAGGGCCCGGAATAGCAATCACTCCTGTCTGCTGGTTCAGCTTATCACAATCTGCTGCTTTTATCACCAAACAATCTTTTATTTATTCTTTCACAGGATGTGGGTGTCGCTGGCTAGGCCAGCATTTATTGCCCATCCCTAATTGCCCTTGAGAAGGTGGTGGTGAGCTGCCTTCTTGAACCGCTGCAGGTACACCCACAGTGCTGTTAGGGAGGGAGTTCCAGGATTTTGACCCAGCAACAGTGAAGGAATGGCGATATATTTCCAAGTCAGGATGGTGAGTGGCTTGGAGGGGAACTTCCAGGTGGTGGTGTTCCCATCTATCTGGAGCCCTTGTCCTTCTAGATGGTAGTGGTCGTGGGTTTGGAAGGTGCTGTCGAAGGAGCCTTGGTGAATTCCTGCAGTGCATCTTGTAGATGGTACACACTGCTGCTACTGTGCGTCGGTGGTGGAGGGAGTGAATGTTTAAGCTGGTGGATGGGTTTTATGGAAAGAAAGGACTTGCATTTATACAGCATCTTTCACAGCCTCAGGATGCCCCAGAGAGTGCCCTTGAAGTACTTTTGAAGTGGAGTCTCTATTGTAATAGAGGAAGCCCAGCAGGCAATTTGGTTGTATGAGGGAGATTAAAACTTTAGGCAGATTCGGAATGATTTTGATATGTGCTTTCAGGAATAAGACAATCCACTAACAGTTCCATATGAGAGCTGACCCCATACTCCCAAACGTTGATGCCAATGTTACAAGGCTTGTCAACGATGTGCTTGGTGGGTGGGGAGATCCCTGGTAAAACCCTGTGAAGGGACTCCCGACTTCCACTCCGGCCGGCTCTCAGCTAACTGCTCTGGGCTGGGATTTGGGAGGTCACAGCAACTACCCTTACATAACTCGAGGAAGGAGCGGGGACAATCAGCTGAAAATCCAGGTCCTGAATATGTGTGTGAACATCGCATGAGGCAACAGAGGAGAGATATTGGAGCATCCCTAGGTGAGAATGGAACATTCACAACAGTTAAATGCTGTACCCCAGTGAGAGTCAGTGTGTGTGTGACCCGTACCCCAGTGAGAGTCAGTGTGTGTGGGACCCGTACCCCAGTGAGAGTCAGTGTGTGTGGGACCCGTACCCCAGTGAGAGTCAGTGTGTGTGGGACCCGTACCCCAGTGAGAGTCAGTGTGTGTGGGACCTGTACCCAAGTGAGAGTCAGTGTGTGTGGGACCCGTACCCCACTGAGAGTCAGTGTGTGTGGAACCCGTACCCCAATGAGAGTCAGTGTGTGTGGAACTGTACCCCAGTGACAGTCAGTGTGTGTGGGACCCGTACCCCAGTGAGAGTCAGTGTGTGTGGGACCCGTACCCCAGTGAGAGTCAGTGTGTGTGGGACCCGTACCCCAGTGACAGTCAGTGTGTGTGGGACCTGTACCCCAGTGACAGTCAGTGTGTGTGGGACCTGTACCCCAGTGACAGTCAGTGTGTGTGGGACCCGTACCCCAGTGACAGTCAGTGTGTGTGGGACCCGTACCCCAGTGACAGTCAGTGTGTGTGGGACCTGTACCCCAGTGACAGTCAGTGTGTGTGGGACCCGTACCCCAGTGAGAGTCAGTGTGTGTGAGACCCGTGCCCCAGTGAGAGTCAGTGTGTGTGGAACCCGTACCCCAGTGAGAGTCAGTGTGTGTGGGACCTGTACCCCAGTGAGAGTCAGTGTGTTTGGGACCTGTACCCCAGTGAGAGTCAGTGTGTGTGGGACCCGTACCCCAGTGAGAGTCGGTGTGTGTGGGACCTGTACCCCAGTGAGAGTCAGTGTGTGTGGGACCCGTACCCCAGTGAGAGTCAGTGTGTGTGGGACCCGTACCCCAGTGACAGTCAGTGTGTGTGGGACCCGTACCCTAGTGAGAGTCAGTATGTGTGGGACCCGTACCCCAGTGAGAGTCAGTGTGTGTGGGACCCATACCCCAGTGAGAGTCAGTGTGTGTGGGACCCGTACCCCAGTGAGAGTCAGTGTGTGGGTGACCCGTACCCCAGTGAGAGTCAGTGTGTGGGTGACCCGTACCCCAGTGAGAGTCAGTGCTGGTGTACCCATTGGAAAGGTTATAGCAATGGCAGCTGTTGGAGGGATTAATATTAAGAGTTTCAGACAACCATCTCGTAATGGTTCCAATATTGGTTTAGTGAACTCGTGGGCCCCGCAGACAGAATGTTCCGGGTTCGTTGTGTGTAAGGTTTGGGTGACAGTTGGTCTGATTGCTCATCAAGAGAAAGAATAGCACAGAGAAAGAATGAGAGATCACAGGAGGGGTGCAGGCATCGGGGGGCGAGAATTCGGCCATGGGGGGAGGGGAGGGGGGGGTCAGTGACACTGTGGGGGCTTCTCATAAACCCCTGACAATCACGGGGAAAACAAACCATCCTTCCCCTCGCTTTCACTCCTCCTGACACTGTCCCTCCATCGGGAGCAACTCCTCTAGACACTGTCCCTCCATCGGGAGCAACTCCTCTAGACACTGTCCCTCCATTGGGAGTCACTCCTCCTGACACTGTCCCTCCATTGGGAGTCACTCCTCCAGACACTGTCCCTCCATCGGGAGTCACTCCTCCTGACACTGTCCCTCCATCTGGAGCCACTCCTCCAGACACTGTCCCTCCATCGGGAGCCACTCCTCCTGACACTGTCCCTCCATCTGGAGCCACTCCTCCAGACACTGTCCCTCCATAGGGAACCACTCCTCCAGACACTGTCCCTCCATCGGGAGCCACTCCTCCAGACACTGTCCCTCCATAGGGAACCACTCCTCCAGACACTGTCCCTCCATAGGGAACCACTCCTCCAGAGACTGTCCCTCCATCGGGAGCCACTCCTCCAGACACTGTCCCTCCATCGGGAGTCACTCCTCCAGACACTGTCCCTCCATCGGGAGCCACTCCTCCCGAAAGCTCCCCTCCCCCCTACCCCTGTCTTCATTTCCAATCTGGAGCTCCCCATGTACCCTGGCCCTCGGCTGCCCCTTTGTGGGGGTGACTGGACTGAGTCTGTTCCCATTGGTCCCGTTCCATCCAATCGTACCCGGAGAGGACCAAAAACCATTTCACATTCCCGTCCAGGATAATGTACCCCACCCCCCTACCCCCTCCAAACCCCCCCACCTCCCCACCCCCTCCAAACCCCCACACCTCCCCACCCCCCTACCCCCTCCAAATCCCCCCAACCCCCCCACCCCCTCCAAACCCCCACACCTCCCCACCCCCCTACCCCCTCCAAACCCCCCCAACACCCCCCACCCCCTCCAAACCCCCCCACTTCCCCAGCGCCCCCAGCCCCCCACCCCCCAAATCTCCCCACCCCCCCAACCCCCCCACCTCCCCTAACCCCCCCACCTCCCCACCTCCCAACACCCCCCATCTCCCCAGCCCCTCCACACCCCCACCTCCCCAGCACCCCCCACCCTACCCACCTCCCCCACCCCCCCAATCCCCCCACCTCCCCAGCCCCCCATCCCCCAAATCTCCCCACCGCCCCAACCCCCCAACCCACCCACCTCCCCACACCCACCAAACCCCCCCACCTCCCCACCCCCCCAAACCGCACCCCCACCCTCCCAGCAACCCCCAGCCCACCCAGCCTCCCTCCCACCACCCCCCCAATCCCCCACCCCCACCACCAGGGCCTGGGGACCCCTCGATAATGTGCCCCACCGCCCCCAACCCCTTCAACCCCCCCCAGACCCCTCCCACCCCACCTCCCCCCAGCCATGATTGTTATCCATCCTCCTCATCGCAATCGGAGAACTAACTGAGCTGCAGTCAGACACCCGCCCCCCACCGGTGAGGTGTCTGCAGCCCAGCTGCTCCGTAATAAGTTCAAATCCAATCACTGCAGCTGGGGGAATTTAAATTCAATTAATTAAATCAATAAAATCGGGAATAAAAAGCGAGTCTCGGTGATGGTGACCACGAAACTACCAGATTGTGGTAAAAATTCACCTGGTTTCACCTTTAGGGAAGTAACTCTGTTGTCCCTACATGGTCTGTCCCTACATGTGACTCCAGGGGGGCACACAGAATCTGAACTGCCCTCTGAATGGCCTAGCAAGACATGCAGTTGTATTTAACACGGTGCCTCACCACCCCCTTTCTCAAGGGCAACTAGTGACGGGTAACAAATTCTGGTTGGGCCGGAGACAACCACATCCTGTGAATGAATGAATAAAAAAAACTGGGAAATTGGCTGATTGCTAAACTCTGCCTCATTTTATTGAGTTAATCATTTCACAATGTTCGGGAGTGACTGCCCCTTTAAACTGGTGAACCTGAATTTTGAGATTTGGTTGTTTTCTTTTTAACCACATTGCTTTTAATCACCTTTGGGCTAAAGTCTGATACCCCTGTCAGCACCGAGTCAGCCTGGCCCACTCTGTACACTCATGAGCTAAAGTAAACCTAACATAAATCAGCACATTTCAAAACGTGTAACACAAAACAAGGAACCTGTAAAATAGAATCATACAGCATATTAGGAGGCCATTTGGCCCATTGTGCCTGTGCCAGCTCTTTCCAAGGGCAATTCAGTTAATCCCACTCCCCAGCACTTTCCCCATAGCCCTGTAATTTTTTTCCCTTTAAGCATTTATCCAATTTCTTTTTGAGAGTTACTATTGAATCTGCTTCCAGCGCCCTCTCAGGCAGCATGTTCCTGATTGCAACAACTCGCTGTGTAAATAATTCTCCTCTGCTCCTTTTATCCAGTCTCATATTCGAGGCTGAGTGCACATCTGAAGGAACTTTGATGATGATCAGTGTCTGGAGCAGAGCTCAGGGTCCAGCAGTGACTGCTCAGGTGCAGCACAAATACAAACTGCACATCAGAACTGCCTCCACACTGCCCCATTTAAGTGTCCGCCCTAACACCCAAAGATCAGCAACCTGTGGACCAGCTGGCACACTGGACGCTGTTCATGTCTAACCCTGCTCCTGTCCAGGCCAGGACAGAGAGGACAGGTTTCCACCAGCATCAGCACTCGCTCTCCATGGGCAGTGTCACCATCTCTCTCAGGGCCAGGAGGGAAACCCTGTCTCTTTGGTGGACAGACCTGTCCCACAGTCTTTGGTCCCTGTGTTTATGTTGTGTGTGAGGGAACACTGTACCGGGAGGATGTCTGTACCGGGAGAATGTCTGTACTGGGAGGATGTCTGTACAGGGAGACTGTCTGTACTGGGAGACTGTCTGTACCGGGAGAATGTCTGTACTGGGAGGATGTCTGTACAGGGAGACTGTCTGTACTGGCAGACTGTCTGTACTGGGAGACTGTCTGTACCGGGAGACTGTACCGGAAGCACTAGAGGTGAAAACTTACTCTTATGCTCCTACCGGCTGCCACTAACACTCAGCACAAAGTATGAAACTCTGTTCCTCTTTTCAATTCCAAAATGTGGATAAAATGCTGAATTTCCTTTTGTTTCACTCAATGATTTTGCTGCAGTCGTCCCTCTCTCGCCCCTTCTCCACCCTCCATTTCCCTATCCCCTCCCACTGCTCATCCCTCTCCCACCCCCTTCTCCACCCTCCATCTCCCTATCCCCTCCCACTGCTCATCCCTCTCTCGCCCCTTCTCCACCCTCCATCTCCCTATCCCCTCTGCTCATCCCTCTTTCGCCCCTTCTCCACCCTCCATCTCCCTATCCCCTTTGCTCATCCCTCTCTCCCCCCTTCTCCATCCTCCATCTCCCTATCCCCTCCCACTGCTCATCCCTCTCCCACCCCCTTCTCCACCCTCCATCTCCCTATCCCCTCCCCTTTGCTCATCCCTCTCCCGCCCCCTTCTCCACCCTCCATCTCCCTATCCCCTCTGCTCATCCTTCTCTCGCCCCTTCTCCACCCTCCATCTCCCTATCCCCTCCGCTCATCCCTCTCTCGCCCCCTTCTCCACCCTCCATCTCCCTATCCCCTCCGCTCATTCCTCTCTCGCCCCTTCTCCACCCTCCATCTCCCTATCCCCTCCGCTCATCCCTCTCTCGCCCCCTTCTCCACCCTCCATCTCCCTATCCCCTCCGCTCATCCCTCTCTCGCCCCTTCTCCACCCTCCATCTCCCTATCCCCTCTGCTCATCCCTCTCTCGCCCCCTTCTCCACCCCTCCATCTCCCTATCCCCTCCGCTCATCCGTCTCTCGCCCCCTTCTCCACCCTCCATCTCCCTATCCCCTCCGCTCATCCCTCTCTCGCCCCTTCTCCACCCTCCATCTCCCTATCCCCTCCGCTCATCCCTCTCTCGCCCCTTCTCCACCCTCCATCTCCCTATCCCCTCTGCTCATCCCTCTCTCGCCCCTTCTCCACCCTCCATCTCCCTATCCCCTCTGCTCATCCCTCTCTCGCCCCTTCTCCACCCTCCATCTCCCTATCCCCTCCGCTCATCCCTCTCTCGCCCCTTCTCCACCCTCCATCTCCCTATCCCCTCTGCTCATCCCTCTCTCGCCCCTTCTCCACCCTCCATCTCCCTATCCCCTCTGCTCATCCCTCTCTGCTCCGTCTCCTCCCTTGCCTCCTCACTCACTCCCACCGCCAGCCTCCCTCCACCCAAATCTTCAGCCCTCCCCTACCTACTTCACCCAAATGCCCCCTTGTTGCCCTCCCCTCCCCATCTTCCCCCCCCCCCCCGTCTCCCCACTCCACCATTAACAATATCTAAAACCAGCTTTAACATTACGGTTACAACTTAAACGTTTCTCATTGGAAAGAAAGACTAATATGCTGGGGTCGTTTCGCACATGACCCTTCACCCCTCACCCCCATTGATCTATCTATCAGGCCAATGGCGATCCCATCTTGCCCATTGCTATTCTTAGAGACAGAACTTGCATTTACATAGTGCCTTTCACATCTTCAGCAGTGGCTCAGCGAGAGCCATCTCACCTCTGGGTTAGGAGCTCATTCAAACTCGCCCCTCTGGAGCCTCGAGCACCTGATCCAGGCTGACACTCCTGGCGCAGTACTGAGGGAGTGCTGCACTGTCAGAGTTTTCGTGTTTTGGATGAGCTATGAAACCGAGGCCCTGTCTGCTCTCTCAGGAGAGTATTTCCCGGTGTCCTGGCCAACATTTATCCTTCAACCAACATCACTGAAAAAGAAAATGATCTGCTCATTTTCTCACTGGTGTTTGTGGGATCTTCCTGTGCCCAAAATGGCTGCCTACGTTACAGCAGTGACCACTCTTTAAAAGTGCTTCATTGGCTGTAAAGCGCTTTGGGATGTCCTGAGGTCACTAAAGGTGCTATATAAATGCAAGTCTTTCTTTCTTAATGCAATGGAGGCTGGTTGTCTCTCACCGCCCCAGCTCAAAGAGGGTAAGAGGGAAATGAAAGACATGTCATCAGAACAAGATTATTTTGCATAGGTTGTTATACAGATAACAAATCAGAGATTCACCTGCTAGTGTAGCAGGGAGTTAGGAAGGCAAATGGTATGTTCACCTTTCTTGCAAGCGGATATATGAATAAGGAAGTGTTGCTGCAATTGTACAGGGTCCTGGTGAGACCACACCTGGAGAACTGTGGGCAGTTCTGGTCTCCTCACCAAAGGAAGGAGATACTTGCTTTAGAGAGCGTTCAACTGAGGATCACTAGATTGATCCCTGGGTTGAAGGGGCTGTCTTGTGAACAGATACTTTGGACTTCAGACGAATGAGAGGTTATCTCATTGAAATCTACAAAATTCGCAAAGGCTGGACAGGGGGTGAGGGGCTGATTCCCCCTGGCTGGAGAGCCTAAGACACAGGACCATAGATTCCGGATAATGGATTGTCCATTTAGGGCTCAGATGAGGAGAAATTTCTTTCCTCACAGTCTTGTGAATCCTTGGAGTTCTCTGTGGATGTTCAGCTGTTGAGTGTATTCAAGAATGAGACTGATTGATTTTTGGACACTCGGGAACCAGGGGATATGGGGATCAGGGAGGATAGTGGAGCTGAGGTAGGAGATCAGGCCTGATCTTATCGAATGGCAGATTTGGCTCAAGGAGACAGAAGGTCGACTCCTGCTCCTGGTTTTTGTGTTCTGTTGCCAATTTGCCATGATGACTGCAGTTCAAAGGAGCTCACTGTGAGTGAAGGAAATTGTTCTATGAATGCTGTTTTTTTTTATTGTTTAAGGATCTAACGAGGCCGTTAAATAGGATCCTGCCTGTTTCAAATCAATTTTCTCTAATGACTGGGAAAGGTTTCCACTGTTGGATAAACATTAAGGACGATGATGGGATGACTATATTGATTAGCAGGACTTTGTAAGCTGATGAGAGTGGATGTGACACAGTGCAGATTCTAACAGTCAGTGTAATGATGGGTCAATTACAGCGTAAACAACCCATACTTTTCCATTCAGCTCACTCTTGACAGTCATAATCAGCTTCATCAGCATTTCTATGAATCCCAGGACACACATCATCTGAGATCAAACTGACCAACACAGATGGAACTCAGTGTGTGCCACAAACATGTAGCACAGACTCAGGCAGGGACAGTTTGAAGCCAGTTTTGCTTCACAATATATATTTGCAAAGATGGCCAGAAGCCAAATGCTTAAGATCACCTATTCATAGACAATAAAGATTGTACTCCACTGAGAATCAGTGTGTGTGGAACACATACCCCAGTGAGAGTCAGTGTGTGTGGAACACATACCCCAGTGAGAGTCAGTGTGTGTGGAACACATACCCCAGTGAGAGTCAGTGTGTGTGAGACCCGTACCCCAGTGAGAGTCAGTGTGTATGGAACACATACCCCAGTGAGAGTCAGTGTGTGTGAGACCCGTACCCCAGTGAGAGTCAGTGTGTGTGGAACACATACCCCAGTGAGAGTCAGTGTGTGTGGAACTGTACCCCAGTGAGAGTCAGTGTGTGTGGAACCCATACCCCAGTGAGAGTCAGTGTGTGTGGAACTGTACCCCAGTGAGAGTCAGTGTGTGTGGAACTGTACCCCAGTGAGAGTCAGTGTGTGGAACTGTACCCCAGTGAGAGTCAGTGTGTGGAACTGTACCCCAGTGAGAGTCAGTGTGTGTGGAACTGTACTCCTGTCAGGGTGAGGCGATGGTGTAGTGATATTGTTGCTGGACCGGCAATGCTCTGGGGACCCGGGTTTGAATCCTGTGACGCCAGATGGTACAATTTGAATTCAACAAAAATCTGGAATTAAGAATTGATGATGAGCATTGCCGATTGTGGTAAAAACCCTTCAGGAAAGGAAGTCTGTCATCCTTACGTAGTCTGGCCTACACATGACTCCAGCAATGTGGTTGACTCTTAAATGGCCTAGCAAGCCACTCAGTTGTATCAAACCGCTACAAAGTCTTAAAAAAGGATTGACCTAGGCACCAGAAACGACAATGGCAATTTCAGCCCTGTCGACCCTGCCAAGTCCTCCTTACCAACATCTGGGGGCAAGTGCTAGTCCAGCAACATCCTGACATAGTCATCCTCACGGAATCATACCTGACAGATAATGTCCCAGACACCACCATCACTATCCCTGGTATGTCCTTTCCCACTGGCAGGACAGATGGCACAGTTGCCATGGGAGTCCTCAACAACGACTCATGGCATCAGGTCAAACATGGGCAAGGAAACCTCCTGCTGAATGCCACATACTGCCCTCCCTCACCTGATGAGTCAGTGCTCTTCCATGTTGAAGGAGGAGGTACTGAGGGTGGCAAGGACGCAGAATGTACTCGGTAGCACCACTACTGACCGAGCTGGCTGTGTCCTAAAGGACATAGCTGCTGGACTGGGTCTGCGGCAGGTGGTGAGGGGACCAACAAGAGGGAAAAACTACTTGACCTCATCCTCACCAACCTGCCTGCCGCAGATGCATCTGTCCATGACAGTATCGGTAGGAGCGACCACCGCTCAGTCATTGTGGAGACGAAGTCACGAATATCCTCAATATGCTGTGTGGCACTGAACGGATCTAGCAACTCAAGACTGGGCATCCATGAGGCGCTGTGGGCCATCATCAGCAGCAGAATTTTACTCAAACACAATCTGTAAACTCATGGCCTGGCATATCCCCCACTCTACCTTTACCATCAAGCCAGGGGATCAACCCTGGTTCAATGAAGAGTGCAGGAGGGCATGCCAGGAGCAGCACCAGGCATACCCAAAAATGAGGCGTTAACCTGGTGAAGCTATAACACAGGACTACTTGCATGCCAAACAGCATAAGCAGCAGTAATAGACAGAGCTAAGAGATCTCACAACCAATGGATCAGATCTAAGCTCTGCAGTCCTGCCACATCCAGTTGTGAATGGTGGTGGACAATTAAACAACTCACTGGAGGAGGAGGCTCCACAAATATCCCCATCCTCAATGATGGAGGAGCCCAGCACATCAGTGCAAAAGATAAGGCTGAAGCATTTGCTACAATCTTCAGCCAGAAGTGCCCAGTGGATGATCCATCTCGGCCTCCTCCGGAGGTCCCCACATCACAGGTGCCAGTCTTCAGCCAATTCAATTCACTCCACATGATATCAGGAAACGGCTGAAGACACTGGATACTGCAAAGGCTATGGGCCCTGTCAATATTCCGGCAATAGTACTGAAGACTTGTGCTCCAGAATTAGCTGTGCACCTTGCCAAGCTGTTCCAGTACAGCTACAACACTGGCATCTACCCAGCAATGTGGAAAATTGCCCAGGTATGTCCTGTATACAAAAAGCAGGACAAATCCAACCCGGCCAATTACCACCCCATCAGTCTACTCTCAATCATCAGTAAAGTAATGGAAGGGGTCATGAACAGTGCTATCAAGAGGCACTTGCTTAGCAATAACCTGCTCCCTGATGCCCAGTTTGGGTTCCGCCAGGGCCACTCAGCTCCTGACCTCATTACAGCCTTGGTTCAAACATGGACAAAAGAGCTGAACTCCAGAGGTGAGGTGATAGTGACTGCCCTTGACATCAAGGCAGCATTTGACTGAGTGTGGCATCAAGGAGCCCTAGCAAAACTGGAGTCAATGGGTATCAGGGGGAAAACTCTCCACTGGATGGAGTCATACCGAGCACAAAGGAAGATGGTTGTGGTTGTTGGAGGTCAGTCAGCTCAGCTCCAGACATCACTGCAGGAGTTCCTCAAGGTAGTGTCCTCAGCCCAACCATCTTCAGCTGCTTTATCAACAACCTTCCTTGCATCACAAGGTCAGAAGTGGGGATGTTCGCTAATGATTGCACAATGTTCAGCACTATTTGCAATTCCTCGGATACTGAAGCAGTCCATGTCCAAATGCAGCAAGACCTGGATAATATCCAGGCTTAGGCTGACAAGTGGCAAATAACATTCACGCCACACAAGTGTCAGGCAATGACCATCTCCAACTAGAGAGAATCCAACCATCACCCCTTGACGTTCAATACAGTGAAGACACAGGGAGGAGAATGTGAGCAGGACTTGGAGCTTAGGAGTGCGGGTAAAGGAAAGTGACCTTATCATCACTTGTAGAGAGAGATGAGAGGTTAACATGAGCTTGAGGATTGCAAAGTTCAGGTGATATTCAACGAATGAAACTGTTGTGTTCCCTGGTTCCTTATCATGTCTCCCAGGATGTTCCAAAGTGCTTCATGTACAAGCGTTGATATTGGTTAATTATTGTAAGTTCAGCAGTGGGTCATAAATATGTCAGCCTGAATCACCCACTATCAACATCCGGGTGGTTACCATTGACCAGAAACTGAACTGTACTAGCCATATAAATACTGTGGCTACAAGAGCAGGTCAGAGACTGGGAATCCTGTGACCGGTAACTCACCTCCTGACTCCCCAAAGCCTGTCCACCATCTATAGGGCACTTGCTTAGGAGTGTGATGGGATACTCCCCACTTGCCTGGATGAGTGCAGCTCCCACAACATTCAAGAAGCTTGACACCATCCAGGGTAAAGCAGCCCCGCTTGATTGGCACCACATCCACAAACATTCACTCCCTCCAGCACCGACGCATAATAGCAGCAGTGTGTACCATCTATAAGATGCCCTGCAGCAATTCATCAAGGCTCCTTCGACAGCACCTTCCAAACCCACAATCACTACCATCTAGAAGGACAAGGACAGTAGATAGATGGGAACACCACCACCTGGAAGTTCTCTCCAAGCCACTCACCATCCTGACATGGAAATATATCACCGTTCCTTCACTGTCGCTGGGTCAAAATCCTGGAACTCCCTCCCTAACAGCACTGTGGGTGTACCTACATCACATGGACTGCAGCGGCTCAAGAAGGCAGCTCACCACCACCTTCTCAAGGGCAACCAGGGATGGGCAATAAATGCTGACCCAGCCAGTGAAGCCCACATCCTGCAAATGAATTAAAAAAATTGTGTGTGTGGGACCCGTACCCCAGTGACAGTCAGTGTGTGTGGGACCCGTACCCCAGTGAGAGTCAGTGCGTGTGGGACCCGTACCCCAGTGAGAGTCAGTGTGTGTGGGACCCGTACCCCAGTGAGAGTCAGTGTGTGTGGAACCCGTACCCCAGTGAGAGTCACTGTGTGTGGAACCCGTACCCCAGTGAGAGTCAGTGTGTGTGGGACCCGTACCCCAGTGAGAGTCAGTGTGTGTGGAACCCGTACCCCGGTGAGAGTCAGTGTGTGTGGAACCCGTACCCCAGTGAGAGTCAGTGTGTGTGGAACTGTACCCCAGTGAGGGTCAGTGTGTGTGCAACCCGTACCCCGGTGAGAGTCAGTGTGTGTGCAACCCGTACCTCAGTGAGAGTCAGTGTGTGTGGAATTGTACCTTAGAACATCCTGATATAGTGGTTTGGATAGACTGTGATAAAATTAAAGACTTGTCCAAGATGAATTTCTGCCTGTGGTAAATCCTGTCAGTGTTGAACTCAGGCTGACATATTGCTTTATGACCCACTGCTGAACTTACAATAATTAACCAATATCATCGCTTGTACATGAAGCACTTTGGAACATCCTGGGAGACATGATAAGGGACCAGGGAAATACAAGAGTTTCATTTGTTGAATATCACCTGAATTTTGGAATCCTCAAGCTCATGTCAACCTCTCATCTCTCTCTACAAGTGATGACATGGTCACTTTCCTTCAGCCTTACTCCTAAGCTCCAAGTCCTGCTCTAATCCTCTTCTCCGTGTCTTCACTGTATTGGAATCAAGAATCATTGCTGAATCTCCACTTTTTGGCAGTTCAAAGCCTGGACTCGCTTCCTCCTTCGGTCTCCACTGCCTCCCACTATCCACAGGAGTTTGGGACACAAACTGAGTATCAACTAATCCCTGCTCTCTGATTGATCTCTTCTTCTTTCCTATCCTTTGTAACTCTGGTGGTTTCTTTCTCTCTGGACCTGACCCATTCCCTGTTTCTCACTAAAATTAATCGAACAACGTTCCAACTGGATGTAGTTTGTGTTCTGTTGTATTGTAACTTGTACCAAGTCCCCTTTCTCCGACACCCTTAGTGTTCACTGACCTCCGCTGACTCCTGGTCTCATCTCAATCTTAAAATTCTCATCCTGGTTTCCAAGCCCCTGCAAGGCTTTGTCCCTCCCTGCCTGGCACCCCCTCCAGCCCCACAATCCTCCAAGGTATCTTTGCTTCTCTCATTCTGGTCTCTTGCCAAACCCCAATTTTAATCATTCCACCATTGTCAGCGTGCTGCCTGGGTCCTAAGCTCTGGAATTCCATCTCGAAACCTCTCAGCCTCTCTCTCCTCCTTTATGATGCTCCTTAAAACTGACCTCTTTGACTGAGCGTTTGGTCACCTGTCCCTAATATCTCCTTATGTGACTCCGTGTTATATGTTGCTTGGTCACATTCCTGTGAGGCATCTTGGGACATTTTATCATGTTAATGGTGCTATAGAGATTTCATTTGCTGCAGTTTGTACCTTTGTGCAGCTGATTGAGAGGTTCCTGGGACCTGGTGAGGTGGGAGGTTAAGGAGGGAACAAGGGCTTTGTGGTGAGTATTGCTGTCTGACTGAGAGGGCTGCTGGGTCGGTTCGGCTGGGTCCATGTGCATTTCGGGACAACGTCCATTGCTCGTTTACATTGGTTCATCGTTTCACCTTCACCGTTTTCAAAGTTGGGGTGGGTGGAAGTGGGGGTGGGGGTGAGGGTGGGCGTGGGGGCAGTCCTTTTGACAGTGTTTTCAGAGAACAGCTGCCTGTCTGCAACCAGCTCCTGATTCCCATCCAGGGTCCTGATCCACTGGGTCTCTCTGACCCCGATCCCATCTGGCCATTCATCAAGCGCCAGGTGGACACTGAGTATGGGCAAAGTATTTGACCCAGCGGGTAGTGTTAGCAAGCTTGATCAGGTCCTCACCAGGTGTAGGCACTATGCCCAGCTGGTAAAGTAACATCACCCTGTGGCAATATCTACCAATCTCGTTAACCATGGCTGCCAGGCAGGACCAGTTTACACCAGTGAAACTCTTTCGAGTTATCAACAGTCACAGATTGCAACTCTTTTCAAGTACAATCACAGTTCTTGGTTTCCGGGAGTGGGACATGAACCCACAACCCTCTGATTCAAAGGCGAGGGTGCTATGAACTGAGCCACAGCTGACACCTCTTTACACCAGTGAAATTGAACAATAATTAGTGTTAGGTAATTGATGTCAGAGGAGTGTGTGTGTTATCAGCACAGCTCAGGGTCTGAGTGATTTCTTCAGAAAGGACTTGGTCACATCCAAATCTCTGGTTCCATTTTGCAGAGAGATCAGAGTGAATCAGAGAGAGACAGAGGGAAAGCAAGAGATAGAGAGGGAAGAGAGACAGAGAGAGAGAGAGAGAGAGAAAGAGAGAGAGAGAAAGAAAGCAAGAGATAGCGAGTAACAGAGAAAAGAAGAGTAGAACAGAGAGCAAGCTAGAAAGAGCAACAGAGAAAAAGTGAAAGTGAAACAAACTGAAAGGTTGAGAGAAACACGGCAGGAAACACAAAAAGGAACAGACAGAGAGAGAGAGAAACTCAGAGAGTGAGAGAACAACAGAATTCAAAATATAGAGAGAAATAGAGACAGAGATAGAAAAGGAATGACAGAGATCAAGAGAGTGACAGAGCAAATCACAAACAGAGAAAAAAGAGACAGAGACGGAGGGGGAGATTGAGAGGGGGGAGACCAAGAGAGGGAGAGACAAAGAGAGGGGGAGACAGAGAGAGGGGGGGGGGACAGAGAGGGAAAGGAGACAGAGAGAGGGGGAGATAGAGAGAGGGGGGGGGGGACAGAGAGGGAAAGGAGACAGAGAGAGTGGGAGATAGAGAGAATAGGAAGAGAGGACAGAAACTCAATGTGTGAGAGAGAAAGAGAGGGACTGAGTGAAAGAAAATGATAAATGGCTTTAACAGTGGCCCAGAGAATGGTGTGGGGTCACAGCCAGTCAGGAATTTCTCATTGGGTGGAGAGAATGCAGGTTTTCCATGACTGATATGAGTTATGGTGATGTGGTGAAGGCCTGACCACGAATGATCATTATCAGGGCCACCCGGCCCATTCTGGCTATAATCAGGCAGCAATGGGGAGCTGTGGAAAGCGGCAATGACCAGTTTGTGAGTTTGTGATGGTTTAAATGCTACCTGAATGAGGCTGGGAAATGGTAACTGATGTTATCGAGGAGTGAGCAATCTCACCGATTTCTGTGAGTAGGGAGATGATTCTGGAGCAGCCATGTCGTAATACTGGGTCTGGATTGGGATCTTCTGTACATCGTCTTCCTCCTTAGTGCTGTCCAGATGCACCACCTGCAGATAATGAGCGCCATGTTAGGAGAGTGGGAGAGAGAGAGAGAGAGAAAACTAACTGTAAATCAGTGAGTGTGGGGACAACTCTGAAAAATCAGAGACACAATCAACATCACACTCAGCCCCAGCCCTCTCCTACTGCACAGTACAGCATCATCACAAATATCCCTCTCCCTCAGAGTGTGGGAGTGAGTGTGGGAGTGGGCATGAGTGTGAATGTGGGAGTGAGGTGGGAGTGAGCGAGCGTGGGAGTGAGTGCGGGAGTGAGCGTGGGAGTGAGGGTGGGAGTGAGGATGGGACTGAGCATGGAGTGAGTGTGAGCGTGAGTGTGAGCGTGGGTATGAGTGTAAGCGTGGGGGCGGGTCTGAGCGTGAGTGCAGGTGTGAGTTTGAGTGGGAGTGAGTGTGAGTGTGGGAGTGAGTGTGACTGTGGGAGTGAATGTGGAGTGAGTGTGAGCATGGATGTGAGCATGGGTGTGAGTGCAGGCAAGAGTATAGATGTGTGTGGGCAAGAGTGATGGCATGAGTGTATGGGAAAATGGGAGTGAGTGAATGTGAGTGTGTGTGGGAATGTGGGTGTGAGTGTGAGTGTATGTGTGGGTATTAGCGTGAGCATGATCGTGGGTGTGACTCTGAGTGTGAGCATGAGTTTAAGTGCGAATGTGAGTGTGGGGTGAGCGTGGGAGTGTGTAGGAGTGAGCTTGGGAGTGAGTGGGGGGTGAGTGTGGGTGTGGATGTGAGCATGAGTGTTGGTGTGGGTTGGTGTGCGTTGGTGTTGGTTGGTGTGTATTGGTGCTGGTGTGCGTTGGTGTTGGTATGGGTTGGTGTGCATTGGTGTTGGTGTTTGTTGGTGTTGGTGTGGGTTGGTATGGGTTAGTGTTGGTGTGCGTTGGTGTTGGTTGGTGTTGGTGTTGGTGTGGGTTGGTGTGTGTTGGTGTTGGTGTGGGTTGGTGTGTGTTGGTGTTGGTGTGGGTTGGTGTTAGTGTGGGTTGTTGTGTGTTGGTGTTGATGTGGGTTGGTGTTGGTATACGTTGGTGTTGGTGTGGGTTGGTGCGTGTTGGTGTTGGTGTTTATATGGGTTGGTGCATGTTGTTGTTGGTGTGTGTTGGTGTACATTGGTATGCGTTGGTGTTGGTGTGTGTTGGTGTGGGTGTGGATTGGTGTGCATTGGTGTTGGTGTACGTTTGCTGTTGGTGTGTGTTGGTGTTGGTGTGGACTGGTGTTGTTTGGTGTGTGTTGGTGTTGGTGTGGGTTGGTGTTGGTGTTGTGTGTTGGTGTTGGTGTTGGTTTGCATTGGTGTTGGTGTTGGTGTGGGTCAGTGTTGATGTGGGTTGGTGTGTGTTGGTGTTGGTGTTGGTGTGGGTTGGTATGCGTTGGTGTTGATGTTGGTTGGTGTTGGAGTGGGTTGGTGTGTGTTGGTGTTGGTGTTGGTGTGGGTTGGTATGCGTTGGTGTTGATGTTGGTTGGTGTTGGAGTGGGTTGGTGTGTGTTGGTGTTGGTGTGGGTTGGTTTGCATTGGTGTTGGTGTGCGTTGGTGTTGGTGTGGACTGGTGTTGTTTGGTGTGTGTTGGTGTTGGTGTTGTGTGTTGGTGTTGGTGTTGGTTTGCATTGGTGTTGGTGTGGGTCAGTGTTGATGTGGGTTGGTGTGCGTTGGTGTTGATGTGTGTTGGTGTGTGTTGGTGTTGGTGTGTGTTGGTGTTGGTGTAGGTTGGTGTGTGTTGGTGTTGGTGTGCGTTGGTGTTGGTGTGGGTTGGTGTGCGTTGATGTTGGTGTTGGTTGGTGTGGGTTGGTGTGTGTTAGTGTTGGTGTGCATTGGTGTTGGTGTGGGTTGGTGTGCGTTGGTGTTGGTGTTTGTTGGTGTTGGTGTGGGTTGGTGTGCGTTGGTATTGGTGTTGGTGTGGGTTGGTATGCGTTGGTGTTGGTGTTGGTTGGTGTTGGAGTGGGTTGGTGTGTGTTGGTGTTGGTGTGGGTTGGTTTGCGTTGGTGTTGGTGTGCGTTGGTGTTGGTGTGTTAGTGTTGGTGTGGCTTGGTGTGCATTGGTGTTGGTGTTTGTTGGTGTTGGTGTGGGGTGGTGTGCATTGGTGTTGGTGTTGGTGTGGGTTGGTATGCGTTGGTGTTGGTGTTGGTTGGTGTTGGAGTGGGTTGGTGTGTGTTGGTGTTGGTGTGGGTTGGTTTGCGTTGGTGTTGGTGTGGGTTGGTGTGTGTTGGTATTGGTGTGTTGGTGTTGGTGAGGGTTGGTGTGCGTTGGTGTTGGTGTGTGTTGGTGTGTGTTGGTGTTGGTGTGTGTTGGTGTTGGTGTAGGTTGGTGTGTGTTGGTGTTGGTGTGCGTTGGTGTTGGTGTGGGTTGGTGTGCGTTGATGTTGGTGTTGGTTGGTGTTGGTGTGGGTTGGTGTGTGTTAGTGTTGGTGTGCGTTGGTGTTGGTGTGGGTTGGTGTGCGTTGGTGTTGGTGTTTGTTGGTGTTGGTGTGGGTTGGTGTGCGTTGGTGTTGGTGTTGGTGTGGGTTGGTATGCGTTGGTGTTGGTGTTGGTTGGTGTTGGAGTGGGTTGGTGTGTGTTGGTGTTGGTGTGGGTTGGTTTGCGTTGGTGTTGGTGTGCGTTGGTGTTGGTGTGTTGGTGTTGGTGTGGGTTGGTGTGCGTTGGTGTTGGTGTTTGTTGGTGTTGGTGTGGGGTGGTGTGCATTGGTGTTGGTGTTGGTGTTGGAGTGGGTTGGTGTGTGTTGGTGTTGGTGTGGGTTGGTTTGCGTTGGTGTTGGTGTGGGTTGGTGTGTGTTGGTATTGGTGTGTTGGTGTTGGTGTGGGTTGGTGTGCGTTGGTGTTGGTGTGGGTTGGTATGCGTTGGTGTTGGTTGGTGTTGGAGTGGGTTGGTGTGTGTTGGTGTTGGTGTGGGTTGGTTTGCGTTGGTGTTGGTGTGCGTTGGTGTTGGTGTGCGTTGGTGTGTTGGTGTTGGTTGGTGTGTGTTGGTATTGGTGTGGGTTGGTGTGGGTTGGTGTTGGTGTGTGTTGGTATTGGTGTGGGTTGGTGTGGGTTGGTGTTGGTGTGTGTTGGTATTGGTGTGGGTTGGTGTGTGTTGGTGTTGGTGTGTGTTGGTATTGGTGTGGGTTGGTGTGTGTTGGTATTGGTGTCGGTTGGTGTGGGTTGGTGTGGGTTGGTGTGTGTTGGTGTTGGTGTGGGTTCGTGTGGGCTGGTGTTGGTGTGTGTTGGTGTTGGTGTGCGTTGGTGTTGGTGTGGGTTGGTGTGTGTTGGTGTTGGTGTGTGTTGGTGTTGGTGTTGGTGTGGTTTGGTGTGGGTTGGTGTGGGTTGGTGTTGGTGTGTGTTGGTGTTGGTGTGTGTTGGTGTTGGTGTGGTTTGGTGTGGGTTGGTGTGGGTTGGTGTTGGTGTGGTTTGGTGTGGGTTGGTGTGGGTTGGTGTTGGTGTGTGTTGGTGTTGGTGTTGGTTGGTATTGGCGTTGACTGAGGAAAGGGTCACTTTTGAATGTGGTGCCTTTGCCCTGATTGTTGATACCTTGCTGACCCTCACTGTCTAGGCTCACAACAACAACAACAACAACTTACATTTCTAGAGTGTCATAGCTTTGGCAAAATGGCCAATGTGTTTCACAGGAATGTAATTTTTAAAAATAGATATTGAGACAAGAAGGTGTTAGGAGTGGTGGCCACAGTCTTGGCCTAATAGATGGATTTTACAGAGGGCCTTACAGGAGGAGAAAGAGAGAGGTAGAGAGGTTTCGGGAGGGAATTCCAGAGTTTAGGGCCCAGGCTGCAGAAGGCACGGCCATTAATTGTGATGAGAAGGGTTACGGGAATATGCAAAATGCCATAGTTGGAGGAACATAGAATTGTGTAGATGGGAAGGCTGGAGAAAGTCAGAGACATAGTGAGTGGCTATAATATGGTTACAGAGATAAGGAGTGGCTATAATATTGTTACAGAGATAGGGAGTGGCTATAATATGGTTACAGAGATAGTGAGTGGCTATAATATGGTTACAGAGATAGTGAGTGGCTATAATATGGTTACAGAGATAGTGAGTGGCTATAATATGGTTACAGAGATAGTGAGTGGCTATAATATGGTTACAGAGATAGGGAGTGGCTATAATATGGTTACAGAGATAGGGAGTGGCTATAATATGGTTACAGAGATAGTGAGTGGCTATAATATGGTTACAGAGATAGTGAGTGGCTATAATATTGTTACAGAGATAGTGAGTGGCTATAATATGGTTACAGAGATAGGGAGTGGCTATAATATTGTTACAGAGATAGTGAGTGGCTATAATATGATGGATTTAAACACAGGGATAGAATTTTAAACTTGAGATGGGGGAACCAGGGGCCAATGTAGGTCAGCAAGGGGGTGGTTGGGGGTGGTTGGGGGTGGGGAGTGGTGTGGGCGATGGATGAATGAGGCTTGATATGGGACAGGATATGGACAGAATGTTTTGAATGAGCTAAGAATTTATGGAGACCGGGAGGTTGACCGGGTGAGCACTGGAACAGTCAAGTTGGCAGATAATAAAGGGATAGGTGAGGGTTTCAGCAGCAGATAAGCTAAGGTGGGGGCATCTTCAATGGTGAAAGTGGGTGTCTTTGTTTTTTTTATTCCTGAGATGGGGCTTCACTGGCTAGGCCAGCATTTACTGCCCGTCCTTAATTGCCCTCGAGAACTGTGTCACCCACATTGCTGTGGGTCTGGAGTCACATGTAAGCCAGATGAGGTAAAGACGGCAGGTTTCCTTCTCTAAAGGGCATTCGTGAACCAGATGGGTTTTTACAACAATTGGCAATGGTTTGATGGTCATCATTAGGCTTTTAATTCCAGATTTTTAAATTGAATTCAAATTCCACCATCTGTCATGGTGGGTATCGTACCCAGGTCCTTAGAGCATTACCCTGGGTCTCTGGATTACTAGCCCAGTGACAATTTCACTACCCAACCGACTCGTGATGAACAGGATATGGGATTGAACGCCCAATTCAGGGTCAGATAGGACACTGAGGTCACAAGTGATCAGGTTAAACCTGAAAATGGCCAGGGAGGGAGTGGAAACATGTTCCTGAAAATGGGGTTTGTGGTGAGGAACCTTCCCAATTTTTAACTGGAGGAAGTTGCGACTCATCTAGGATTGAATGTTGGACAAGCACCCCAACAACCCGGGAGCAGTGGAGAGGTGATCGATGTCATGAGTGTCCATGTGGAAGGAGCTGATCCCATGTCTGTGGATGATGTCACTAAGGAGCAACATTTAGATGAGGCAGAGGAGGGGTCAGGGGTAGATTCTGGGGGAAGGTCGGGGGTGGTGGCTCTTGGAGGTAATAGTTTGGTGGCAAGAAGGGGGGTAATAATAGCATATCTCTGGCTACAGTTAGTTAAGAGAGTGAAACCAGGGCTATCCAATTAAGCTGGGAAGAGAGGCATTGAGGGGAATGTTTGAGGTCAGTTGTGTCAAAGGCTGCGAAGAGTTGAGGAAAACATTACGAGATAATATAGCACATGTATAATCGCAGAGTATATCACTGTGGCTGTGATTAAGGCTGCATCAATGCTGGGCAGGAACTGAAACCTGAAAGAATTGGGAGAGATGGTCAAGGTTTAGGGAGGCACCACTCGATTCCAAGGGCCTTCGGGAAGAAAGGAAGACTGGAGTGGGCAAGTCGCTCGCAAGGACAGTGGGATCAAGGGTGTTTTTTTGAGGAGGAGTTGATGACAGTAATTTTGAAAGGGGGAAGTTATGACAGGAAAGGGTCTGAGAAAAGACAACCACATGAGAGCCATGGAAAATGGGACAATGTGCGGAGAGTTCTAGATGCAGAGTCAGGAAAGGAGGGAGTATTACAGATTTGACACTGGCGCTGTGGCTGTGCCAATAGTTCATCAGCTACTGTCAGCCAGTGTGCGGTTTAACGCAGACTTAAAACTCTGCAACAAGCCCACAGGATCTTAATCAATCTCCAGCAGGACAGGCAAAGACCAATGGATCTCACACCTTTTACAAAAATTCTGCCTTCCTCTCATCGATGTTACAGATTCTAAAGCCTTAATTGTGATAACCCGAGCTCTGGGACTTGCAAGATTTATCCATCATTAGGAAAAAAACAAACAATTCAAAAATACCAATCAGCTGAACCAGAAACAGGTTTTCAGATGGACAGTACAAAGGATGGCCATTACAGGATAGCTTTTTTCATTCTTTCACAGGATGTGAGTGTCGCTGGCTGGGCCAGCATTTATTGCCCATCCCTGGTTGCCCTTGGTGGTGAGCTGCCTTCTTGAACCGCTGCAGTCCCTGTGGTGTAAGTGCACCCACAGTGCTGATAGGGAGGGAGTTCCAGGATTTTGACCCAGCGACAGTGAAGGAATGGTAGCAGAATGCATTGTATTAAACTGAGCTATCCGAGCACGACTCTATATCTGACAGTATAGAAGGGAGAGAGAGCTGTAAAACAGCAGGTAGGATTACTGAGCTAAAGAGCTGGAAACCTGATGTCTCTTAATGCTCTCAGCAAAGACACTCCAGAGAGATGTTGTGTTTTGGGAGTTAAAGCTAAATTAGTTTAAAAACATTTGGTAAACTCAAAGGTTGTAAATCCCATTTACTTCATCCGATCAAAAGGAAATTGTAAATGAGGGATAATGAACATAAATGTCAGTTTGAGGACAGCCCCGGCTGTGTTACCATGGAGACGGGTGGGGCTTATAGAAGTTCTCTCTGGTGCAGTTTGTGGCTTGCTGGGAGAGTTAGCCAACATAAATGAGTTAGAGAGACCTGAACTGTATGCAGAGTAAAGAAATAACATCATCGCTGACCATGTGGAATGCGGATGAGACTTAATCTCAGCTTGAATCTTATGTGTGAACAGAAGATGGAAGATTGTCTAGTTTGAAGCAAGTGGGAGAATGTACAGTGGTCCTCAGTGTCTTGTAAAAGGAAGTAATCAGCTGAATTAGCTTGGAAGTATTGTAACATTAGCCAGAACAAGGGACTGGGGCATCCACAGTCAAGAGATGGTAAAAGAAAGTTTTACCTCTGAGGATAGCTGGAGCTGAGGAGAATTCTCCAAAGGATTGTGATGTATTTATGAAGACAAACAAGGCCATGGTTTAAAGTCTCAGCTGAAAGACCAAAACAGCCCCTCTGACAGTGCAGCACTCCCTCAGTACTGACCCTCTGACAGTGTAGCACTCCCTCAGTACTGACCCTCTGACAGTGTAGCATTACCTCAGTACTGACCCTCTGACAGTGCAGCACTCCCTCAGTACTGACCCTCTGACAGTGTAGCATTACCTCAGTACTGACCCTCTGACAGTGTAGCATTCCCTCAGTGCTGACCCTCTGACAGTGTAGCATTCCCTCAGTACTGACCCTCTGACAGTGTAGCATTACCTCAGTACTGACCCTCTGACAGTGTAGCATTCCCTCAGTGCTGACCCTCTGACAGTGCAGCACTCCCTCAGTACTGACCCTCTGACAGTGTAGCATTCCCTCAGTACTGACCCTCTGACAGTGTAGCATTCCCTCAGTGCTGACCCTCTGACAGTGCAGCACTCCCTCAGTACTGACCCTCTGACAGTGCGGCACTCCCTCAGTACTGACCCTCTGACAGTGCAGCACTCCCTCAGTACTGACCCTCTGACAGTGCGGCACTCCCTCAGTACTGACCCTCTGGCAGTGCGGCACTCCCTCAGTACTGACCCTCTGACAGTGCAGCACTCCCTCAGTACTGACCCTCTGACAGTGCAGCACTCCCTCAGTACTGACCCTCTGACAGTGTAGCACTCCCTCAGTACTGACCCTCTGACAGTGCGGCACTCCCTCAGTACTGACCCTCCGACAGTGCGGCACTCCCTCAGTGCTGACCCTCCGACAGTGCGGCACTCCCTCAGTACTGACCCTCCGACAGTGCGGCACTCCCTCAGTACTGACCCTCCGACAGTGCGGCGCTCCCTCAGTACTGACCCTCCGACAGTGCGGCGCTCCCTCAGTACTGACCCTCCGACAGTGCAGCACTCCCTCAGTACTGACCCTCCGACAGTGCAGCACTCCCTCAGTACTGACCCTCCGACAGTGCAGCACTCCCTCAGTACTGACCCTCTGACAGTGCAGCACTCCCTCAGTACTGACCCTCTGACAGTGCAGCACTCCCTCAGTACTGACCCTCTGACAGTGCAGTAGTCCCTCAGTACTGACCCTCTGACAGTGCGGCACTCCCTCAGTACTGACCCTTTGACAGTGCAGCACTCCCTCAGTACTGACTCTCTGACAGTGCGGCACTCCCTCAGTACTCAGCCTCTGACAGTGCGGCACTCCCTCAGTACTGACCCTCTGACAGTGCAGCACTCCCTCAGTACTGAGCCTCTGACAGTGCAGCACTCCCTCAGGACTGACCCTCTGACAGTGCAGCATTCCCTCAGTACTGAGCCTCTGACAGTGCAGCACTCCCTCAGGACTGACCCTCTGACAGTGCAGCACTCACTCAGTACTGACCCTCTGACAGTGCGGTGCTCCCTCAGTACTGAGCCTCTGACAGTGCAGCACTCCCTCAGTACTGACCCTCCGACAGTGCAGCACTCCCTCAGTACTGACCCTCCGACAGTGCAGCACTCCCTCAGTACTGACCCTCTGACAGTGCGGTGCTCCCTCAGTACTGAGCCTCTGACAGTGCAGCACTCCCTCAGTACTGACCCTCCGACAGTGCGGCGCTCCCTCAGCACTGACCCTCCGACAGTGCAGCACTCCCTCAGTACTGACCCTCCGACAGTGCAGCACTCCCTCAGTACTGACCCTCCGACAGTGCAGCACTCCCTCAGTACTGACCCTCCGACAGTGCAGCACTCCCTCAGTACTGCACGGGAGTGTCAGCGTAGATTATGTACTGAATTTTTTGGAGTGAGATTTGAAGGTGAGAGTGCTGTACACTGACTGATGATTCTCTACGACTGCCATCTGCTCTTGGTTTGCATTGTTGCTGCCAGACCCACTGTGAGTTGGTAACTGCAGGGCCAGCCCACTGCTCCCATCCTCAATACCTGGTACCTGGTCACCTGAACCAAATTCCCACCAAGGAAACACAAAGCTGGCTGATTCTTTACTGCCTTTTCAGTGTCCGCTGGATCAGTGTGTGTTACCATGGTAACAGCAGTGACCATCAGGGAGTGGGGATATCCTCTGAGTGCTCACTTCGCTGACACTATAAACTCATTTTTTATAGGCAAGTTTATGATTTCGACACAAATAGCACCCAAAGGAAATGGGTTTTTTTTCTCACATAACAGATAACAACTCATTTACGGCGTTTGAGATCAGAATGAATGGTTTCTGAAGTGCCAGTGGCTGTGAGCCCCATTGTCCTTCATGTAACAGAGCTCTTGAGAGATCGGATAGGGTCTACGCTGGGTGGCAATGGCTTGGAGGGTTTATACATCTGTCGTGGGGCCTTCGATTTGATTCCTGGCTGTGTTGAGCTAAAATCAACAGAATGGTGACAGCACAGAAGGAGGCATTCGGCCTGTCATGTCTAGGCTGGCTCTGCGTAAGAGCAACTCAGTTAGTCCCACTCCCTGCCTCATCCTCTACCTGCAAGTTTTTCCTCTTCAGATGATACGATTCTCGTTTGAAAGCCACGATTGAATCTGCCTCTGCATTCCAGGCCCTAACCGCAGGCTGTGTAAATGAAAGTTTTACCTCAAGTTGCTGCTGGTTGTTTTGCCAATCACTTTAAATCAGTGCCCTCTGGTTTTCAATCCTTCCACCTATGGGAACAGTTTCTCCTGATCTGCTCTGTCCAACCTCTCATGATTTGGTTTTCCTCCATCAAATCTCCCCCCAATTTTCTTCTCTCCAACCCCGACTTCTCCAACCTATCCACATCAGCGAAGTTCCTCATCCCTGAGCAGAATTTTTACTGACCTTACTTGCAGATCAGAAAGCTTTGGGCACTCAGGGTGAGGGAGGCCTTGACATCTTCCTAAAGTGTCCGGGACACAATCCTCCAGTTGAAATCTCCATACTGAGTTGATTAGATCTAGATTTGTAGCTGGACCAATCTTATTAGTTTTTGTGTTCCTGGACTAGGGAGTGGGGGGAGAAAAACTCAAGATCACGCTACTGACGACCATCCCGCTGGAATATAGCTACAAACCTGACTATTTCAATGCTCTCCTGGCTGACCTCTCATCTTGCAGCCTCCAATACTCTGCTCCTTGTCTCCAAATTCGCACAGAGTCCTGTCCAGCCATCTCCTCCCCCATTTGGTGACTAATATTGACTCCTGGTCTGGCAATTCTCGTCAGTAGTTTCAAATCCCTCCATGGTGTCAGCCCTCTCTATCTCTGTGATCCTCGGTGTTGTATTGCACTGAGTAAAACTGACACATGCTCAATTGCACCTGGGGCATTATTGTTTCCTCTAGTCCTGCATGCTATCCGGCTATGACAAATTTCCCCACAGGCACAGCACTTTGACTGGAAAGGAGGTGGGGGGGGGGCATTTAAATTGTTGGTGGCTACCATGGCAAGGGTAGCATCTAAATTTCTAACTCTGAGACTGTGAACATGGCCTGGATCTCACTGAAATCCAGTCAACCTCCCCTGCTGACTCAGGAAAAGAGCTCCCTGCAATTTGAAACCATCTTTCTGCCACTTCCTTGGCTGTGCTCTCCTTTCACGTCAGTTTATTGCCTTTTTCAAAAGCTTGGCCTGGATTTTATTGTTCTTTAGGCCTACTATGAACATGTCTCTGAGATTGATTTCTGAGTTTGTGCCAAACCCACTGTGACGAGAGAGTTTCTTTAATTCGAGAATATAATGTGGAACAGTCTCACTTGGCAACTGACCGAACATAACTCTCAGTGCAATTTCACTCTTAGTCATGCCATAATGTGAGTCAAGGATCTCTTTAATTTCAGCATATTCCATAGTACTGGGGTCTCTTTGACAACGTTGGGTAGACACTACCTCAAAGGCACCTGGCCCCATGGTGAGGAAAGCAGTTACTTTATCCTCATCTCCTATTTTATTTGCTTTCAGCCCAATGTGTAACCTTTGTTTGTAATTACACCAGTCCTCTTTGTTAGGGGTAAATTCCCCCATTGTCCTCAAATACGCCATTTTTTCAATGATGTACTGCGCTGATTCACTGCGTATCTGAAAATGATGTGCACACGGAGCAATCTTTCAAATTGCTCAAACTTCCTCAAAATGGATTTCAGAAATTCCAAAGAGTGTGTCACAATGTTCTTCAAAGCTTAATTTCTCAAATGAAATGTAAACAAAGAATTCCATCCCAGCACCGTCGCTATCGTTCTGCTCTGTGTTGCACTAAGACTAACATGTTCTCAACGGCCGGCAGCCATTATTGAACAAACTTTAATTACAACTCTTCAACAGAGAGGACAGCAGAGAAGGCAATATAACAAAATGCTTGGTGATTACAATATATTATACCGTCCAACCGGTAAACCCTCCAGACCTACAGCAATGTGGTTGACTCTTAAATGCCCTCTGAAATGGCCTAGCAAACCACTCAGTTGTACTGAACTGCTAAAAAGTCTAAAAGGACCCACCATTGACCTAGGCACTGGAAACAACATGGCAAACTCTGCCCTGTTGACCCTGCAAAGTCCTCCTTATTAACATCTGGGGGTTTATGCCAAAATTGTAAAAGCTGTCTCACAGACTAGTCAAGCAACAGCCTGACATAGTCACTCTCACGGAATCACACCTTACAGGTAATGTCCCAGACAGGACAGACCCAGCAGAGGTGGCGACACAGTGATATACAGTCGGGAGGGAGTTGCCCTGGGAGTCCTCAACATCGACTCCGGACCCCATAAAGTCTCATGGCATCAGGTCAAACATGGGCGAGGAAACCTCCTGCTGATTACCACGTACCACCCTCCCTCAGCTGATGAATCAGTGCCTCCTCCATGTTGAACACCATTTGGAGGAAGCACTGAGGGTGGCAAGGGCACAGAATGTACTCTGGGTGGGGAACTTCAATGTCCATCTCCAAGAGTGGCTCGGTAGCACCACTACTGATCGAGCTGGCCGAGTCCTAACTGACATAGCTGCTAGACTGGGTCTGCGGCAGGTGGTGAGGGAACCAACAAAAAGGAAAAACACACTTGACCTCATTCTCACCAACCTGCCTGCTGCAGATGCATCTGTCCATGACAGTGTCGGTAGGAGTGACCACCGCACAGTCATTGTGGAGATGAAGTCCCGCCTTCACATTGAGGATACTCTCCATCGTGTTGTGTGGCACTACCACCATGCTAAATGGGATAGATTTGGCACAGATCTAGCAACTCAAGACTGGGCATCCATGAGGCGCTGTGGGCCATTGGCAGCAGAATTGTACTTGAACACAATCTGTAACCTCATGGCCTGGCATATCCCCCACTCTACCATTACCATCAAGCCAGGGGATCAACCCTGGTTCAATGAAGAGTGCAGGATGACTTGCCAGGCGCAGCACCAGGCATGTCTAAAAATGAGGTGTCAACCTGGTGAAGCTATAACACAGGACTACTTGTGTGCCTAACAGCATAAGCAGCAAGTGATAGACAGAGCTAAGAGATCCCACAACCAGTGGATCAGATCTAAGCTCTGCAGTCCTGCCACATCCAGTCGTGAATGGTGGTGGACAGTTAAACAACTCACTGGAGGAGGAGGCTCCATAAATATCCTCATCCTCAATGATGGAGGAGCCCAGCACATCAGTGCTAAAGATAAGGCTGAAGCATTTGCAACAATCTTCAGCCAGAAGTGCCGAGTGGATGATCCATCTCGGCCTCCTCCAGAGGTCCCCAGTGTCACAGGTGCCAGTCTTCAGCCAATTCGATTCACTCCACGTGATATCAAGAAACAGCTGAAGACACTGGATACTGCAAAGGCTATGTGCCCTGACAATATTCCAGCAATTGTACTGAAGACTTGTGCTCCAGAACTTGCTGCGCCCCTAGCCAAGCTGTTCCAGTACAGCTACAACACTGACATCTACCCGACTATGTGGAAAATTGCCCAGGTATGTCCTGTACACAAAAAGCCGGACAAATCAAATCCGACCAATTACTGCCCCATCAGTCTACTCTCGATCATCAGTAAAGTAATGGAAGGAGTCATCAACAGTGCTATCAAGCGGCACTTGCTTAGCAATAACCTGCTCACTGATGCCCAGTTTGGGTTCCGCCAGGGCCACTCAGCTCTTGGCCTCATTACAGCCTTGGTTCAAACATGGACATAAGAGCTGAACACCCGAGGTGAGGTGAGAGTGACTGCCCTTGACATCAAGGCAGCATTTGACCGAGTGTGGCATCAAGGAGCCCTAGCAAAACTGGAGTCAATGGGAATCAGGGGGAAAACTCTCTGCTGGTTGGAGTCATACCTAGCACAAAGGAAGATGGTTGTGGTTGTTGGAGGTCAGTCATCTCAGCTCCAGGACATCACTGCAGGTGTTCCCCAGGGTAGTGTCCTCGGCCCAACCATCTTCAGCTGCTTCATCAATGACCTTCCTTCCATCATAAGGTCAGAAGTGGGGGTGTTTGCTGATGATTGCACAATGTTCAGCACCATTCACGACTCCTCAGATACTGAAGCAGTCCATGTCCAAATGCAGCAAGACCTGGACAATATCCAGGCTTGGGCTGACAAGCGGCAAGTAACAATTGTGCCACACAAGTGTCAGACAATGACCATTTCCAACAAGAGAGAATCTAACTATCTCTCCTTGACATTCAATGGCATTACCATCACTGAATCCCTCACTATCAACACCCTGGAAGTTGCCATTGACCAGAAACAGAACTGGACTAGCCATATAAATACTGTGGCTACAAGAGCAGGTCAGAGGCTGGGAATCCTGTGGCGAGTAACTCACCTCCTGACTCCCCAAAGCCTGTCTACAAGGCACAAGTCAGGAGTGTGATGGAATACTCTCCACTTGCCTGGATGAGTGCAGCTCCCACAACACTGAAGAAGATCGACACCGTCCAGGACAAAGCAGCCCTGCTTGTTTGGCACCCCATCCACAAACATTCACACCCTCCACCACCGACACACAGCAGCAGCAGTGTGTACCATCTACAAGATGCACTGCAGGAATTCTCCAAGGCTCCTTAGGCAGCACCTTTCAAACCCATGACCACTATCATCTAGAAGGACAAGGGCAGCAGATAGATGGGAACACCACCACCTGGAAGTTCCCCTCCAAGCCACTCACCATCCTGACTTGGAAATATATCGCCGTTCCTTCACTGTCGCTGGGTCAAAATCCTGGAACTCCCTCCCTAACAGCACTGTGGGTGTACCTACACCACATGGACTGCAGCGGTTCAAGAAGGCAGCTCACCAACACCCTCTCAAGGGCAATTAGGGATGGGCAATAAATTCTGGCCTAGTCAGCGAAGCCCACATCCCATGATTGAAACAAAAAAAAATATCTCTGCTCCTTTATTTCTGGTCTCTTGCACTTCCGCGATGTTGGTCGGTCCACCACTAGTGTCCGTACCTTTAGCTGCCGAGGCTCTGAGCTCCGGAATTCCATCCCTAAACGTCTCTCTTTCTGCTCCTTAAAACCCGCCTCTTTGGCAAAGCTTTTTGTCACTTGTCTTCATATCCCTTTATGTCAAATTTGATTTGATCATTGCTGCTATGGAGTGCCATTTGGGACATTTTGCTATGTTAGTGGCACGATATAAATGTAAGCTGTTGTTGCTGTTGATGTCAGGCGAGGATATGATTGAGCTGGGGTTCCTCCCGTAACTGAATGGCCACTTGAGCGAGATTCCTAACAGCATCAAGTCAGGACCTCCAGAAGAGAAGAGGTGTGAATTTTTTGTTACAGATATGATCAAGTGGTCTCCAGTGACTGAATCATTGATTTCAGGCCAATGAACCTAATCAGTAGTTATTCTAATATCTCACCTCTATTTTAAACGAGATACTTAATAGTAATTTGCGACAATTGAAGCCGTAATTTAATTATGTATCAAGCAGCAATTAAACGTCACAGTTATAACACAACCAAATGAGATTCCCAGTCTGGGCTCCTTCCCTCTCCCTCTCTCTCTCTCTCAAAGCAGCAGCTATCCAAGGCACCATTGCTCCTCCTCTCAAAAGATTCACCAACTGCATCGAATTCAGCTGGCAGACATTTCCTTCTGAAAATTCCATGCCTCCTTTATTACCTGATGTCCCACAGTCTGTGCTCGTCACTGTACCACAGCAAAGTGCTGAAAGCAGGGGAACCTGCTGTCATTAACACAAATTAGCCACAGCGATTAGTATGAGGAAAGACATTAACCACCTCAAATCTAATACTTAAAAAATAAGTGACTCCTGAGTGATGTCAGTCATTGCCGGCAGGCCAGACAACCCTTCCTGTTCACCGAAATGTGGGGCAGAATTTCCAGTTCGGGGGGGCAGGTGGGTCCGGGATCGGCTGGGGAACGGACTGCGGACTGCGATCGGCCCCTAACCGCACATTCACGCGGACTGGCCAATTACCGGCCAGCGAGTGTGAAGCAGACACTGTAAGGCTCAGCGCTGCCGGGGTGGGGCGGGGCGGGGCGGGAGGAGGGCGGGCTCTGAACTCAGTGCGGGTGAGGCCTCTCTGAAGGCAGAGAGCTGTCCCCGGGGAGCTGAGGACCTGAACAACCGAAAATAAAGGTCGCAGCTAAAATAGAAATGTGTTTTTATTTTAATTTATCACAGAAACCTCATTCTGCCCGTGGACGAGGTTTCCTGAAAAATGCAAAAGCTGCCCGGCCTATTTGCCTACTCGCCCACCAACCCTAATGTTGGACGGGCAGCGAAAAATCTCTGTTAATTGTGCCGTTAATGGGTTTAATTGCCCTCTCAATTGTCAGTGGGCGCGCTTCCGAGTTTAGCGCACGTCCACCAACCGAAATATCGGGCGAGTGCGCGATGATGTCGGGACCCTTGCCCAACGTCATCACGCGCTACTTCACATTGAGTGATTCAGGCGCATGACCACCCACTCAGCAAAACGGTCTGCCCGTGGGAGATGTGAGGGGTCACACACACACTGTGGTGTGGGAGGTCTGAGGGGTCACACACACACTGTGGTGTGGGAGGTCTGAGGGGTCACGCACACACTGTGGTGTGGGAGGTCTGAGGGGTCACACACACACTGTGGTGTGGGAGGTCTGAGGGGTCACACACACACTGTGGTGTGGGAGGTCTGAGGGGTCACACACACACTGTGGTGTGGGAGGTCTGAGGGGTCACACACACACTGTGGTGTGGGAGGTCTGAGGGGTCACACACACACTGTGGTGTGGGAGGTCTGAGGGGTCACACACACACTGTGGTGTGGGAGGTCTGAGGGGTCACACACACACTGTGGTGTGGGAGGTCTGAGGGGTCACACACACACTGTGGTGTGGGGGATGTGAGGGGTCACACACACTGTGGTGTGGGGGATGTGAGGGGTCACACACACTGTGGTGTGGGGGATGTGAGGGGTCACACACACTGTGGTGTGGGGGATGTGAGGGGTCACACACACTGTGGTGTGGGGGATGTGAGGGGTCACACACACTGTGGTGTGGGAGGTGTGAGGGGTCACACACACTGTGGTGTGGGGGATGTGAGGGGTCACACACTGTTCACTCTGACCATTTACTGAGGTGAGGTTGTGACTGGAAGTTGCTAATTCTCAACTCCCCCGTGTACCGGGTCACATTTCAACTCTCCTGCCCATCAACTCCCACACTCCTTGTTCCACTTCCAGAGAATCTCTAACGATAGATTTCACCTTGAAATGCAGTTATAATCTGAAGAAGCCTTGATACGGGTTCTGTAAAAGTTTTCTGTGGGTCGACTCCATTTCCAACTCACCAGGCACTTCCTTGGGTTGAGGGTCCTAGAAAACTGACACCTCCCCACTGACAATGCCTCAATTTAAAAATTCTCATCTTTGTTTTCAAATCCATCCATAACTTCACCTCTCCCCATCTCCAGCCCCACAGCCCCACAACCCCACAGCCCCACAGACCTCACAGCCCCACAGCCCCACAGACCCCACAGCCCCACAACCCCACAGACCTCACAGCCCCACAGCCCCACAGCCCCACAACCCCACAGCCCCACAGACCTCACAGCCCCACAGCCCCACAACCCCACAGACCCCACAACCCCACAGACCCACAGCCCCCCAGCCCCCCAGCCCCACAACCCCACAGCCCCCCAGCCCCACAACCCCACAGCCCCCCAGCCCCACAACCCCACAGCCCCACAGCCCCACAGACCCCACAGCCCCACAACCCCACAGACCTCACAGCCCCACAGCCCCACAACCCCACAGACCCCACAACCCCACAGACCCACAGACCCACAGCCCCCCAGCCCCCCAGCCCCACAACCCCACAGCCCCCCAGCCCCACAGCGCCCCAACCCCACAGACCCACAGCCCCCCAGCCCCCCAGCCCCACAACCCCACAGCCCCCCAGCCCCACAGCGCCCCAACCCCACAGCCCCACAGCCCCACAACCCCACAGCCCCACAACCCCACGGCCCCACAACCCCACAACCCCACAGACCCCCAGCCCCACAGCCCCACAACCTCACAGCCCCCCAGCCCCCCATCCCCACAGCCCCACAACCCCACAGCCCCACAGCCCCACAGCCCCACAGCCCCCCAGCCCCACAACCCCACAACCCCACAGCCCCACAACCCCACAACCCCCCAACCCCACGGCCCCACAGACCCCACAACCCCACAACCCCACAACCCCACAACCCCACAGCCCCACAACCCCACAGCCCCACAGACCCCCAGCCCCACAACCCCCCAGCCCCCCAGCCCCACAACCCCCCAGCCCCCCAGCCCCACAACCTCACAGCCCCACAGACCCCCAGCCCCACAACCCCACAACCCCACAGCCCCACAACCCCCCAGCCCCCCAGCCCCACAACCTCACAGCCCCCCAGCCCCCCATCCCCACAGCCCCACAGCCCCACAGCCCCACAACCCCACAGCCCCACAGCCCCACAGCCCCCCAGCCCCCCATCCCCACAGCCCCACAGCCCCCCAGCCCCACAACCTCACAGCCCCACAGCCCCCCAGCCCCACAACCCCACAACCCCACAGCCCCACAACCCCACAACCCCCCAACCCCACGGCCCCACAGACCCCACAACCCCCCAGCCCCACAGCCCCACAGCCCCCCAGCCCCACAACCTCACAGCCCCACAGCCCCCCAGCCCCACAACCCCACAACCCCACAGCCCCACAACCCCACAACCCCCCAACCCCACGGCCCCACAGACCCCACAACCCCACAACCCCCCAACCCCACGGCCCCACAGCCCCACAGCCCCACAACCCCACATCCCCACAGCCCCACAGCCCCACAACCCCACAACCCCACAGCCCCACAACCCCACAACCCCACAGCCCCACAACCCCACAACCCCCCAACCCCACGGCCCCACAGCCCCACAACCCCACAACCCCACAGCCCCACAACCCCACAACCCCCCAACCCCACGGCCCCACAGCCCCACAACCCCACAACCCCACAACCCCACGGCCCCACAGCCCCACAGCCCCACAACCCCACATCCCCACAACCCCACAACCCCACAGCCCCACAGCCCCACAGCCCCACAACCCCACATCCCCACGGCCCCACAGCCCCACAGCCCCACAACCCCACATCCCCACAACCCCACAACCCCACCTACCCCCCCACCCCCACCACCTCCCCCCTACCCGCACCTCCCCCTCCCACCCCCCCACCTCCCCCCTGACCCCCTGCACCTCCCCCCACCCCCACCCCCCCACCTACCCCCCACCCCTCCACCCCCCCACCCCCCACCACCCACAACCCTACCCCACCCCCCCACCACTCTCTACCTGACCCCACCCCACCCCACCAACCCCCACCTCCCCCTGCCTCCCCCCCCACCCCCCACCCCCCCAACCCCCACCTCCCCCCTGCCTCACCCCCACCCCCCCCACAACCCCAACCCCCCACCTCCCCCTGCCTCACCCCCACCCCCCCCACAACCCCAACCCCCCCACCTCCCCCTGCCTCCCCCCCACCCCCCACCCCCCCAACCCCCACCTCCCCCCTGCCTCACCCCCACCCCCCCACAACCCAACCCCCCCACCTCCCCCTGCCTCCCCCCACCCCCCACCCCCCCAACCCCACCTCCCCCCTGCTTTACTCACTCACAAAAGCACCTTCGGGGAAACATGTGATTGGTCAGGAAATTCCTACAGTTCCTAACACTTGCTTCCTCAGTCAGGTCAAAAAAGACTTGCATTTATATAGCGCCTTTCACAACCATCCCAAAGTGAGGTACTTTAGAAGTATGACGCAGGAAATGGGGCAGTCAATTGGCACAGCAAGCTCCCACAACCAGCACTGTGACAATGACCAGATGCTCTGTTTTTGTGACGTTGATTATGGGATAAATATTGGGCTAGGACACTGGGGAGAAGGGGTCTGCTCTTCTCTGAAATAGTGCGACAGGACCTTCTCCGTCCACCTGAGAGACAGGCTCTCGCTTTGACTCTCTCATCTGAAAGACAGCACTTTTGACCATGCGGCACTCCCTCGGTAGGACACTGGGGGCGACAGCTTTGCTTTTTTTGTGTTCCAGTCCTGGAGGGGGACCTGTACCCAGCGCCTTCCGTCTCAGAGAGAAGACTGTTGCCAACTGACACTGAAACGACTCAGCGGCTCAAACACTGAACCACAAAGACCAGAAAGACTCACGCTCCATATGTTACCAGTGAGGTTGTGATTCAGAGCTGCAAAGGGGGTAGTGGGTCCCAGCTCTCCCAGAGCCACACTCTAAACACGGAGCACATTGAGAGCCACATTGCAACGGCTGTAGAATCTCCACTGATTGAATCTATAGCTCAAATCACTGGAGTGACTGTGATTTCCAGCTCCGTGCATTTCTGTGAAATAAGAAGTGATTTTCTGCAGGATATAAGGCACAGTCAGTTCCTGTCAGACTGCACTTGTGATGCACAGAAAAGCAAATCAAACAACTGCTTTCTCAAATGAAGCATGTTTCCTTATTTACGACTCATACTGGAGTAAATCAATTATCCTGACACAGAGGTAAACGATTGGCTTGATCCCTGCAGGATCTGTCCTTTTGTTTACTGTCTCGACCATACAAACTGCGTCCCTCCCACCTCAACCCTCCAACTCCGACAGGGGCTACACATCTGACCCCACTCCGTCTCCCATTCAGAGCTGTCAACTGGGGGAGATTCTGCAGCTTCTACAGAAACTGTGGGGACAGAGTTAGTGCGTCTGTGAGACAGGTCGTTACAGTGAGACACCGAGTGAAGCTACGAAACTCCTCAGCTCGGGGGGGGGAGTCCAGACTCTCACTGGTGTCTGGGCAGTCTGGATTCTCTACAGTGTCTGGACAGTCTGGACTCTCGGCAGTGTCTGGGCAGTCTGGACTTTCCCCGGTGTCTGGGCACTGTGGACTCTCACCGGTGTCTGGGCAGTCCGGACTCTCCCAGGTGTCTGGGCAGTCCGGACTCTCTCGAGTGCCTGGACAGTCTGGACTTCCCTGGTGTCTGGCAGTCTGGACTCCTCCCGGTGTCTGGATAGTCTGGACTTTCCCCGGTGTCTGGGCAGCGTGGACTCTCACTGGTGTCTGGGCAGTCTGGTCTCTCCCAGGTGTCTGGGCAGTCTGGACTCTCCGCAGTGCCTGGGCAGTCTGGGCACTCCCCGGTGTCTGGGCAGTCTGGACTCTCCCCGGTGTCAAGGTAGTCTGGACTCTCACCAGTGTCTAGGTAGTCTGGACTCTCACCGGTGTCTGGGCAGTCTGGACTCTCCCCGGTGTCAGGGCAGTCTGGACTCTCACCGGTGTCTAGGTAGTCTGGACTCTCACCAGTGTCTAGGCAGTCTGGACTCTCACCAGTGTCTGGGCAGTCTGGATTCGTCCCGGTGTCTGGGCAGTCTGGGCTCTCCGCAGTGTCTGGGCAGTCAGGACACTCCCAGGTGTCTGGGCAGTCTGGACTCCCCCCGGTGTCTGGGCAGTCTGGACTCCCCTCCGGTGTCTGGGCAGTCTGGACTCCCCCCGGTGTCTGGGCAGATTGGATACTCCTCAGTGTCTGGGTAGTCCGGACTCTCCCCAGTGTCTGGGCAGTCTGCACTCTCCCTGTTGTGTGGGCAGTGTGGACTCTCCCCGGTGTCTGGGCAGTCTGGGCTCTCCCCGGTGTCTGGGCAGTCTGGACTCTCCCCGGTGTCTGGGCAGTGTGGACTCTCCTCGGTGTCCGGGCAGTATGGACTCCCTTGTGTCTGGGCAGTCTGGACTCCCCCTGGTGTCTGGGCAGCGTGGACTCTCCTCGGTGTCTGGGCAGTTTGGACACTCCTGTGTCTGGGCAGTCTGGACTCTCCTCGGTGTGTGGGCTGTGTGCACTCTCCTCGGCGTCTGGGCAGTCTGGACTCTCCCCGGTGTCTGGGCTGTGTGCACTCTCCTCGGTGCCTGGGCAGTCTGGACTCTCTCCAGTGTCTGGGCAGTCTGGTCTCTTCCTGGTGTTTGGGCAGTCTGGACTCTCCCCGGTGTGTGGGCAGTCTGGACTCTCCGCAGTGTCTGGGCAGTCTGGACTCTCCCTCGTGTCTGGCCAGTCTGGACTCTCCCCAGTGGCTGGGCAGTGTGGACTCTCCTGCGTCTGGGTAGTCTGGACTCTCCGTGGTGTCTGGGCAGTCTGGAATCTCCGCAGTGTCTGGGCAGTCTGGACTCTCCGCGGTGTCTGGGCAGTCTGGACTCTCCACGGTGTCTGGGCAGTCTGGACTCTCCCCGGTGTCTGGGCAGTCTGGACACTCCCCCGGTGTCTGGGCAGTGTGGACTCTCTTGTGTCTGGGCAGTCTGGACTCCCCCCGGTGTCTGGGAAGTGTGGACTTTCCCTGATGTCTGGGCAGTCTGGACTGTCCCTGGTGTCTGGGCAATCTGGACTCTCCGCAGTGTCTGGGCAGTCTGGACTCTCCCTGGTGTGTGGGCAGTCTGGACTCTCCGCAGTGTCTGGGCAGTCTGGACTCTCCCTGGTGTCTGGGCAGTCTGGACTCTCCCCGGTGTCTGGGCAGTCTGGACTCTCCGCAGTGTCTGGGCAGTCTGGACTCTCCCCAGTGTCTGGGCAGAATGGACTCTCCCTGGTGCCTGGGCAGTCTGGACTCTCCGCAGTGTCTGGGCACTCTGGACTCTCCCTGGTTTCTGGGCAGTCTGTACTCTCCGCAGTGTCTGGGCAGTCTGGACTCTCCGCAGTGTCTGGGCAGTCTGGACTCTCCCTGGTGTCCGGGCAGTCTGGACTCTTCCCGGTGTCTGGGCAGTCTGGACTCTCCCCAGTGTCTGTGCAGTGTGCACTCTCCTCGGTGTCTGGGCAGTCTGGACTGTCCTCGGTGCCTGGGCAGTCTGGACTTTCTGCACTGTCTGGGCAGTCTGGACTCTCCCTGGTGTCTGGGCAGTATGGACTCTCACCAGTGTCTGGGCAGCCTGGATTCTTCCCAGTGTCTGGGCAGTCTGGGCTCTCCGCAGTGCCTGGGCAGTCCGGACACTCCCAGGTGTCTGGGCAGTTTGGACTCTCCCTGGTATCTGGGCAGTGTGGACTCTCCCCGGTGTCTGGGCAGTCTGGACTCTCCCCGGTGTCTGGGCAGTCTGGACTCTCCCTGCTGCATAGGCAATGTGGACTCTCCTCGGTGTCTGGGCAGTGTGGACTCTCCTGTATCTGGGCAGTCTGGGCTCACCCCGGTGTCTGGGCAGTGTGGACTCTCCTCGGTGTCCGGTCAGTGTGGACTCTCCCCGGTGTCTGGGCAGTGTGGACTCCCCCGGGTGTCTGGGCAGTATGGACTCCCTTGTGTCTGGGCAGTCTGGACTCCCTCCGGTGTCTGGGCGGTGTGGACTCTCCTCGGTGTCTGGGCAGATTGGACTCTCCTGTGTCTGGGCAGTCTGGACTCCCCCCCCGGTGTCTGGGCAGTCTGGACTCTCCCTGGTGTCTGGGCAGTGTGGACTCTCCTCGGTGTCTGGGCAGTGTGGACTCTCACCGGTGTCAGGGCAGTGTGGACTCTCCTCGGTGTCTGGGCAGTGTGGACTCTCCCCAGGGTCTGGACAGTCTGGACTCTCCCCGGTGCCTGGGCAGTCTGGACATCCCCCCCCCCGGTGTCTGGGCAGTGTGGACTCTCTTGTGTCTGGGCAGTCTGGACTCCCCCCGGTGTCTGGGCAGTGTGGACTCTCCCTGATGTCTGGGCAGTCTGGACTCTCCCTGGTGTCTGGGCAGTCTGGACTCTCCGCAGTGTCTGGGCAGTGAGGACTTTCCCCGGTGTCTGGGCAGTCTGAACTTTTCCCGCTGTCTGGGCACTGTGGACTCTCACCGGTGTCAAGGTAGTCTGGACTCTCACCGGTGTCTGGGCAGTCCAGACTCTCCCAGGTGTCTGGGCAGTGCGGACTCTCACTGGTGTCTGGGTAGTCTGGTCTCTCCCCGGTGTCTGGGCAGTCTGGACTCTCCGCAGTGCCTGGGCAGTCTGGGCTCTCCCCGGTGTCTGGGCAGTCTGGACTCTCCCCGGTGTCAAGGTAGTCTGGACTCTCACCAGTGTCTAGGTAGTCTGGTCTCTCAACGGTGTCTGGGCAGTCTGGACTCTCCCCGGTGTCCGGTCAGTGTGGACGCTCCCTGGTGTCTGGGCAGTGTGGACTCCGCCCGGTGTCTGGGCAGTATGGACTCCCTTGAGTCTGGGCAGTCTGGACTCCCTCCGGTGTCTGGGCGGTGTGGACTCTCCTCGGTGTCTGGGCAGATTGGACTCTCCTGTGTCTGGGCAGTCTGGACTCCCCCCACCTGTGTCTGGGCAGTCTGGACTCTCCGCAATGTCTGGGCAGTCTGGACTCTTTCCGGTGTCTGGGCAGTCTGGACTCTCCCCAGTGGCTGGGCAGTGTGGACTCTCCTCGGTGTCTGGGCTCCCCCCACCTGTGTCTGGGCAGTCTGGACTCTCCGCAATGTCTGGACAGTCTGGACTCTCCCCGGTGCCTGGGCAGTCTGGACACCCCCCCCCGGTGTCTGGGCAGTGTGGACTCTCTTGTGTCTGGGCAGTCTGGACTCCCCCCGGTGTCTGGGCAGTGAGGACTCTCCCTGATGTCTGGGCAGTCTGGACTCTCCCTGGTGTCTGTGCAGTCTGGACTCTCCGCAGTGTCTGGGCAGTGAGGACTTTCCCCGGTGTCTGGGCAGTCTGAACTTTTCCCGCTGTCTGGGCACTGTGGACTCTCACCGGTGTCAAGGTAGTCTGGACTCTCACCGGTGTCTGGGCAGTCTGGACTCTCCCAGGTGTCTGGGCAGTGCGGATTCTCCCAGGTGTCTGGGCAGTCCGGACTCTCCCGAGTGTCTGGACAGTCTGGAATTCCCTAGTGTCTGGCAGTCTGGACTCCTCCCGGTGTCTGGATAGTCTGGACTTACCCCGGTGTCTGGGCAGTGTGGACTCTCACTGGTGTCTGGGCAGTCTGGTCTCTCCCCGGTGTCTGGGCAGTCTGGACTCTCCGCAGTGCCTGGGCAGTCTGGGCTCTCCCCGGTGTCTGGGCAGTCCGGACTCTCCCCGGTGTCAAGGTAGTCTGGACTCTCACCAGTGTCTGGGCAGTCTGGACTCTCCGCAGTGTCTGGGCAGTCTGGACTCTCCCTGCTGTCAGGGCAGTCTGGAGTCTCCCTGCTGTCCGGGCAGTCTGGACTCTTCCTGGTGTCTGGGCAGTCTGGACTCTTCCTGGTGTCTGGGCAGTATGCACTCTCCTCGGTGTCTGGGCAGTCTGGACTCTCCTCGGTGTGTGGGCAGTGTGGACTCTCCCCGGTGTCTAGGCAGTCTGGACTCTCCGCAGTGTCTGGGCAGTCTGGACTCTCACTGGTGTCTGGGCAGTATGTACTCTCCCTGGTGTCTGTGCAGTCTGGACTCTCCGCAGTGATGGGCAGTCTGGACTCTTCCTGGTGTTTGGGCAGTCTGGACTCTCCCCGGTGTGTGGGCAGTCTGGACTCTCCACAGTGTCTGGGCAGTCTGGTCTCTCCCTAGTGTCTGGGCAGTCTGGACTCTTCCCGGTGTCTGGGCAGGCTGGACTCTCCACAGTGTCTGGGCAGTCTGGACTCTACCTCGTGTCTGGCCAGTCTGGACTGTCCCCGGTGTCTGGGCAGTCTGGACTCTCCTGTGTCTGGGCAGTCTGGAATGTCCGTGGTGTCTGGGCAGCCTGGACTCTCCGCAGTGTCTGGGCAGTCTGGACTCTCCGCGGTGTCTGGGCAGTCTGGACTCTCCACGGTGTCTGGGCAGTCTGGACTCTCCGCAGTGTCTGGGCAGTCTGGACTCTCCCTGGTGTCTGGGCAGTCTGGACTCTCCCCGGTGTCTGGCCTGTCTGGACTCTCCGCAGTGTCTGGGCAGTCTGCACTCTCCCTGGTGTCTGGGCAGACTGGACTCCCCCCGGTGTCTGGGCAGACTGGACTCTCCACAGTGTCTGGGCAGTCTGGACTCTCCCTGGTGTCTGGGCAGTCTGGACTCTTCCCGGTGTCTGGGCAGTGTGCACTCTCCTCGGTGTCTGGGCAGTCTGGACTCTCCTCGGTGTGTGGGCAGTGTGGACTCTCCCCGGTGTCTAGGCAGTCTGGACTCTCCGCAGTGTCTGGGCAGTCTGGACTCTCACTGGTGTCTGGGCAGTATGTACTCTCCCTGGTGTCTGTGCAGTCTGGACTCTCCGCAGTGATGGGCAGTCTGGACTCTTCCTGGTGTTTGGGCAGTCTGGACTCTCCCCGGAGTGTGGGCAGTCTGGACTCTCCACAGTGTCTGGGCAGTCTGGTCTCTCCCTAGTGTCTGGGCAGTCTGGACTCTTCCCGGTGTCTGGGCAGGCTGGACTCTCCACAGTGTCTGGGCAGTCTGGACTGTCCCCGGTGTCTGGGCAGTCTGGACTCTCCTGTGTCTGGGCAGTCTGGAATGTCCGTGGTGTCTGGGCAGCCTGGACTCTCCGCAGTGTCTGGGCAGTCTGGACTCTCCGCGGTGTCTGGGCAGTCTGGACTCTCCACGGTGTCTGGGCAGTCTGGACTCTCCGCAGTGTCTGGGCAGTCTGGACTCTCCCCGGTGTCTGGGCAGTCTGGACTCTCCCCGGTGTCTGGCCTGTCTGGACTCTCCGCAGTGTCTGGGCAGTCTGCACTCTCCCTGGTGTCTGGGCAGACTGGACTCCCCCCGGTGTCTGGGCAGACTGGACTCTCCACAGTGTCTGGGCAGTCTGGACTCTCCCTGGTGTCTGGGCAGTCTGGACTCTTCCCGGTGTCTGGGCAGCGTGGACTCTCCCCGGTGTATGGGCAGTGTGGACTCTCCCCTGTGTCTGGGCAGTCTGGACTCTCCTCGGTGTCTGGGCAGCGTGGACTCTCCCCGGTGTATGGGCAGTGTGGACTCTCCCCGGTGTCTGGGCAGTGTGGACTCTCCGCAGTGTCTGGGAAGTCTGGACTCTCCCTGGTGTCTGGGCAGTCTGGACTCTCCCCGGTGTCTGGGCAGTCTGGACTCTCCGCAGTGTCTGGGCAGTCAGGACTCTCCCTGGTGTCTGGGCTGTCTGGCCTCTCCCCAATGTCTGGGCAGTCTGGACTCTCCGCAGTGTCTGGGCCGTCTGGACTCTCCCTGGTGTCTGGCCAGTCTGCACACTCCCCGGTGTCTAGGCAGTCTGGACTCTCTGCCGTGTCTGGGAAGTCTGGACTCTCCCTGGTGTCTGGGCAGTCTGGACTCTCCGCAGTGTCTGGGCAGTCTGTACTCTCCCTGGTGTCTGGGCAGTCTGGACTCTTCCCGGTGTCTGGGCGGACTGGACTCTCCCCAGTGTCTGGGCAGTGTTCACTCTCCTCGGTGTCTGGGCAGTCTGGACTCTCCCTGGTGTCTGGGCAGTCTGGACTCTTCCCGGTGTCTGGGCAGTCTGGACTCTCCCCAGTGGCTGGGCAGTGTGGACTCTCCTCGGTGTCTGGGCAGTCTGGGCTCCCCCCACCTGTGTCTGGGCAGTCTGGACTCTCCGCAATGTCTGGACAGTCTGGACTCTCCCCGGTGCCTGGGCAGTCTGGACACCCCCCCCGGTGTCTGGGGAGTGTGGACTCTCTTGTGTCTGGGCAGTCTGGACTCCCCCCGGTGTCTGGGCAGTGAGGACTCTCCCTGATGTCTGGGCAGTCTGGACTCTCCCTGGTGTCTGGGCAGTCTGGACTCTCCGCAGTGTCTGGGCAGTGAGGACTTTCCCCGGTGTCTGGGCAGTCTGAACTTTTCCCGCTGTCTGGGCACTGTGGACTCTCACCGGTGTCAAGGTAGTCTGGACTCTCACCGGTGTCTGGGCAGTCCGGACTCTCCCAGGTGTCTGGGCAGTGCGGATTCTCCCAGGTGTCTGGGCAGTCCGGACTCTCCCGAGTGTCTGGACAGTCTGGAATTCCCTAGTGTCTGGCAGTCTGGACTCCTCCCGGTGTCTGGATAGTCTGGACTTACCCCGGTGTCTGGGCAGTGTGGACTCTCACTGGTGTCTGGGCAGTCTGGTCTCTCCCCGGTGTCTGGGCAGTCTGGACTCTCCGCAGTGCCTGGGCAGTCTGGGCTCTCCCCGGTGTCTGGGCAGTCTGGACTCTCCCCGGTGTCAAGGTAGTCTGGACTCTCACCAGTGTCTGGGCAGTCTGGACTCGCCGCAGTGTCTGGGCAGTCTGGACTCTCCCTGCTGTCAGGGCAGTCTGGAGTCTCCCTGCTGTCCGGGCAGTCTGGACTCTTCCTGGTGTCTGGGCAGTCTGGACTCTTCCCGGTGTCTGGGCAGTGTGCACTCTCCTCGGTGTCTGGGCAGTCTGGACTCTCCTCGGTGTGTGGGCAGTGTGGACTCTCCCCGGTGTCTAGGCAGTCTGGACTCTCCGCAGTGTCTGGGCAGTCTGGACTCTCACTGGTGTCTGGGCAGTATGTAATCTCCCTGGTGTCTGTGCAGTCTGGACTCTCCGCAGTGATGGGCAGTCTGGACTCTTCCTGGTGTTTGGGCAGTCTGGACTCTCCCCGGTGTCTGGCCTGTCTGGACTCTCCGCAGTGTCTGGGCAGTCTGCACTCTCCCTGGTGTCTGGGCAGAGTGGACTCCCCCCGGTGTCTGGGCAGACTGGACTCTCCACAGTGTCTGGGCAGTCTGGACTCTCCCTGGTGTCTGGGCAGTCTGGACTCTTCCCGGTGTCTGGGCAGCGTGGACTCTCCCCGGTGTATGGGCAGTGTGGACTCTCCCCTGTGTCTGGGCAGTCTGGACTCTCCTCGGTGTCTGGGCAGCGTGGACTCTCCCCGGTGTATGGGCAGTGTGGACTCTCCCCGGTGTCTGGGCAGTGTGGACTCTCCGCAGTGTCTGGGTAGTCTGGACTCTCCCTGGTGTCTGGGCAGTCTGGACTCTCCCCGGTGTCTGGGCAGTCTGGACTCTCCGCAGTGTCTGGGCTGTCAGGACTCTCCCTGGTGTCTGGGCTGTCTGGCCTCTCCCCAATGTCTGGGCAGTCTGGACTCTCCGCAGTGTCTGGGCAGTCTGGACTCTCCCTGGTGTCTGGCCAGTCTGCACACTCCCCGGTGTCTAGGCAGTCTGGACTCTCCGCCGTGTCTGGGCAGTCTGGACTCTCCCTGGTGTCTGGGCAGTCTGGACTCTCCGCAGTGTCTGGGCAGTCTGGACTCTCCCTGGTGTCTGGGCAGTCGGGACTCTTCCCGGTGTCTGGGCGGACTGGACTCTCCCCAGTGTCTGGGCAGTGTTCACTCTCCTCGGTGTCTGGGCAGTCTGGACTCTCCGCAGTGTCTGGGCAGAGTGGATCCTCCCGGTGTCTGGGCAGTGTGGACTCTCACCGGTGTCTGGGCCGTGTGGACTCTCGCAGGTGTCTGGGCAGTCTGGACTCACCCTGGTGTCTGGGCAGTCTGGACTCTCCCTGGTGTCTGGGCAGTCTGGACTCTCCGCAGTGTCTGGGCAGTCTAGACTCTCCCTGGGGTCTGGGCAGTATGGACTCTCCGCAGTGTCTGCGCAGTCTGGACTCTCCCTGGTATCTGGGCAGTCTGGACTCTCCCTGGTGTCTGGGCAGTCTGGACTCCCTCCGGTGACTGGGCAGTCTGGACTCTCCTCGGTGTCTGGGCAGATTGGACTCTCCTGTGTCTGGGCAGTCTGGACTCCCGCCACCGGTGTCTGGGCAGTCTGGAGTCTCCGTAGTGCCTGGGCAGTCTGGACTCTCCCCAGTGTCTGGGCAGAATGGATTCTCCCCGGTGTCTGGGCAGTCTGGACTCACCCCGGTGTCCGCTCAGTGTGGACTCTCCCCGGTGTCTGGGCAGTGTGGACTCCCCCCGGTGTCTGGGCAGTGTGGACTCCCCCCGGTGTCTGGGCAGTAAGGACTCCCTTGTGTCTGGGCAGTCTGGACTCCCTCCGGTGTCTGGGCGGTGTGGACTCTCCTCGGTGTCTGGGCAGATTGGACTTTCCTGTGTCTGGGCAGTCTGAACTCCCCACCCAGGTGTCTGGGCAGTCTGGACTCTCCCTGGTGTCTGGGCAATGTGGACTCTCCTCGGTGTCTGGGCAGTGTGGACTCTCACCGGTGTCTGTGCATTCTGGACTCTTCCCGGTGTCTGGGCAGTCTCGACTCTCCCCAGTGGCTGGGCAGTGTGGACTCTCCTCGGTGTCTGGGCAGTCTGGACTCTCCCCAGTGTTAGGGCAGTGTGGACTCTCCTCGGTGTCTGGGCAGTCTGGACTCTCCACAGTGTCTCGAAAGTCTGGACTCTCCTCGGTGCCTGGGCAGTCTGGACACCTCCCCCCCCCCGGTGTCTGGGCAGTGTGGACTCTCTTGTGTCTGGGCAGTCTGGACTCCCCCCGGTGTCTGGGCAGTGTGGACTCTCCCTGATGTCTGGGCAGTCTGGACTCTCCCTGGTGTCCGGGCAGTCTGGACTCTCCGCAGTGTCTGGGCAGTGTTAACTTTCCCCGGTGTCTGGGCAGTCTGGACTTTTCCCGCTGTCTGGGCACTGTGGACTCTCACCGGTGTCAAGGTAGTCTGGACTCTCACAGGTGTCTGGGCAGTCCGGACTCTCCCAGGTGTCTGGGCAGTGCGGACTCTCCCAGGTGTCTGGGCAGTCCGGACTCTCCCGAGTGTCTGGACAGTCTGGACTTCCCTAGTGTCTGGCAGTCTGGACTCCTCCCGGTGTCTGGATAGTCTGGACATTCCCCGGTGTCTGGGCAGTCTGGACTCTCACTGGTGTCTGGGCAGTCTGGTCTCACCCCGGTGTCTGGGCAGTCAGGACACTCCGCAGTGCCTGGGCAGTCTGGGCTCTCCCCGGTGTCTGGGCAGTCTGGACTCTCCCCGGTGTCAAGGTAGTCTGGACTCTCACCAGTGTCTAGGTAGTCTGGTCTCTCACCGGTGTCTGGGCAGTCTGGACTCTCCCCGCTGTCTGGGCACTGTGGACTCTCACCGGTGTCAAGGTAGTCTGGACTCTCACCGGTGTCTGGGCAGTCCGGACTCTCCCAGGTGTCTGGGCAGTGCGGATTCTCCCAGGTGTCTGGGCAGTCCGGACTCTCCCGAGTGTCTGGACAGTCTGGAATTCCCTAGTGTCTGGCAGTCTGGACTCCTCCCGGTGTCTGGATAGTCTGTACTTACCCCGGTGTCTGGGCAGTCTGGACTCTCACTGGTGTCTGGGCAGTCTGGTCTCTCCCCGGTGTCTGGGCAGTCTGGACTCTCCGCAGTGCCTTGGCAGTCTGGGCTCTCCCCGGTGTCTGGGCAGTCTGGACTCTCCCCGGTGTCAAGGTAGTCTGGACTCTCACCAGTGTCTGGGCAGTCTGGACTCTCCGCAGTGTCTGGGCAGTCTGGACTCTTCCCGGTGTCTGGGCAGTGTGCACTCTCCTCGGTGTCTGGGCAGTCTGGACTCTCCTCGGTGTGTGGGCAGTGTGGACTCTCCCCGGTGTCTAGGCAGCCTGGACTCTCCGCAGTGTCTGGGCAGTCTGGACTCTCACTGGTGTCTGGGCAGTATGTACTCTCCCTGGTGTCTGTGCAGTCTGGACTCTCCGCAGTGATGGGCAGTCTGGACTCTTCCTGGTGTTTGGGCAGTCTGGACTCTCCCCGGTGTGTGGGCAGTCTGGACTCTCCACAGTGTCTGGGCAGTCTGGTCTCTCCCTAGTGTTTGGGCAGTCTGGACTCTTCCCGGTGTCTGGGCAGGCTGGACTCTCCACAGTGTCTGGGCAGTCTGGACTCTCCCTCGTGTCTGGCCAGTGTGGACTGTCCCCGGTGTCTGGGCAGTCTGGACTCTCCTGTGTCTGGGCAGTCTGGACTGTCCGTGGTGTCTGGGCAGCCTGGACTCTCCGCAGTGTCAGGGCAGTCTGGACTTTCCGCGGTGTCTGGGCAGTCTGGACTCTCCGCAGTGTCTGGGCAGTCTGGACTCTCCCTGGTGTCTGGGCAGTCTGGACTCTCCCCGGTGTCTGGCCTGTCTGGACTCTCCGCAGTGTCTGGGCAGTCTGCACTCTCCCTGGTGTCTGGGCAGACTGGACTCCCCCCGGTGTCTGGGCAGACTGGACTCTCCACAGTGTCTGGGCAGTCTGGACTCTCCCTGGTGTCTGGGCAGTCTGGACTCTTCCCGGTGTCTGGGCAGCGTGGACTCTCCCCGGTGTATGGGCAGTGTGGACTCTCCCCTGTGTCTGGGCAGTCTGGACTCTCCTCGGTGTCTGAGCAGCGTGGACTCTCCCCGGTGTATGGGCAGTGTGGACTCTCCCCGGTGTCTGGGCAGTGTGGACTCTCCGCAGTGTCTGGGTAGTCTGGACTCTCCCTGGTGTCTGGGCAGTCTGGACTCTCCGCAGTGTCTGGGCAGTCTGGACTCTCCCTGGTATCTGGGCAATCTGGACTCTCCCCGGTGTCTGGGCAGTCTGGACTCTCCGCAGTGTCTGGGCAGTCAGGACTCTCCCTGGTGTCTGGGCTGTCTGGCCTCTCCCCAATGTCTGGGCAGTCTGGACTCTCCGCAGTGTCTGGGCAGTCTGGACTCTCCCTGGTGTCTGGCCAGTCTGCACACTCCCCGGTGTCTAGGCAGTCTGGACTCTCCGCAGTGTCTGGGCAGTCTGGACTCTCCCTGGTGTCTGGGCAGTCTGGACTCTCCTCGGTGTCTTGGCAGAGTGGATCCTCCCGGTGTCTGGGCAGTGTGGACTCTCACCGGTGTCTGGGCCGTGTGGACTCTCGCAGGTGTCTGGGCAGTCTGGACTCACCCTGGTGTCTGGGCAGTCTGGACTCTCCCTGGTGTCTGGGCAGTCTGGACTCTCCGCAGTGTCTGGGCAGTCTGGACCATCCCTGGGGTCTGGGCAGTATGGACTCTCCGCAGTGTCTGCGCAGTCTGGACTCTCCCTGGTATCTGGGCAGTCTGGACTCTCCCTGGTGTCTGGGCAGTCTGGACTCTCCCCGGTGACTGGGCAGTCTGGAATCTCCGCAGTGTCTGGGCAGTGTGGACTCTCCTGTATCTGGGCAGTCTGGACTCACCCCGGTGTCTGAGCAGTGTGGACTCTGCTCGGTGTGCGGTCAGTGTGGACTCTCCCCGGTGTCTGGGCAGTGTGGACTCCGCCCGGTGTCTGGGCAGTATGGACTCCCTTGAGTCTGGGCAGTCTGGACTCCCTCCGGTGTCTGGGTGGTGTGGACTCTCCTCGGTGTCTGGGCAGATTGGACTCTCCTGTGTCTGGGCAGTCTGGACTCCCGCCACCGGTGTCTGGGCAGTCTGGAGTCTCCGTAGTGTCTGGGCAGTCTGGACTCTCCCCAGTGTCTGGGCAGAATGGACTCTCCCCGGTGTCTGGGCAGTGTGGACTCTGCTCGGTGTCCGGTCAGTGTGGACTCTCCCCGGTGTCTGGGCAGTGTGGACTCCGCCCAGTGTCTGGGCAGTATGGACTCCCTTGAGTCTGGGCAGTCTGGACTCCCTCCGGTGTCTGGGCGGTGTGGACTCTCCTCGGTGTCTGGGCAGATTGGACTCACCTGTGTCTGGGCAGTCTGGACTCCCCCCACCGGTGTCTGGGCAGTCTGGACTCTCCGTAGTGTCTGGGCAGTCTGGACTCTCCCCAGTGTCTGGGTAGAATGGACTCTCCCTGGTGTCTGGGCAGTCTGGACTCTCTGCAATGTCTGGGCAGTCTGGACTCTCCCTGGTGTCTGGGCAGTCTGTACTCTCCGCAGTGTCTGGGCAGTCTGGACTCTCCGCAGTGTCTGGGCAGTCTGGACTCTCCCTGCTGTCAGGGCAGTCTGGACTCTCCCTGCTGTCAGGGCAGTCTGGACTCTTCCCGCTGTCTGGGAAGTCTGGACTCTCCCCGGTGTCTGGGCTGTGTGCACTCTCCTCGGTGTCTGGGCAGTCTGGACTCTCCTCGGTGTGTGGGCTGTGTGCACTCTCCTCGGTGTCTGGGCAGTCTGGACTCTCCCCGGTGTCTGGGCTGTGTGCACTCTCCTCGGTGCCTGGGCAGTCTGGACTCTCTGCAGTGTCTGGGCAGTTTGGACTCTCCCTGGTGTCAGGGAAGTGAGGACTCTCCCTGGTGTTTGGGCAGTCTGGACTCTCCCTGGTGTCTGGGCAGTATGTACTCTCCCTGGTGTCTATGCAGTCTGGACTCTCCGCAGTGTCTGGGCAGTCTGGACTCTTCCTGGTGTTTGGGCAGTCTGGACTCTCCCCGGAGTCTGGGCAGTCTGGACTCTCCGCAGTGTCTGGGCAGTCTGGACTCTTCCTGGTGTTTGGGCAGTCTGGACTCTCCCCGGTGTGTGGGCAGTCTGGACTCTCCGCAGTGTCTGGGCAGTCTGGTCACTCCCTAGTGTCTGGGCAGTCTGTACTCTCCCCGGTGTCTGGGCAGTCTGGACTCTCCACAGTGTCTGGGCAGTCTGGACTCTCCCTCGTGTCTGGCCAGTCTGGACTCTCCCCGGTTTCTGGGCAGTCTGGACTCTCCTGTGTCTGGGTAGTCTGGACTCTCCGTGGTGTCTGGGCAGTCTGGAATCTCCGCAGTGTCTGGGCAGTCTGGACTCTCTGCGGTGTCTGGACAGTCTGGACTCTCCACGGTGTCTGGGCAGTCTGGACTCTCCGCAGTGTCTGGGCAGTCTGGACTCTCCCTGGTGTCTGGGTAGTCTGTACTCTCCCCAGTGTCTGGCCTGTCTGGACTCTCTGCAGTGTCTGGGCAGTCTGGACTCTCCCTGGTGTCTGGGTAGTCTGGACTCCCCCCGGTGTCTGGGCAGACTGGACTTTCCGCACTGTCTGGGCAGTCTGGACTCTCCCTGGTGTCTGGGCAGTCTGGACTCTTCCCGGTGTCTGGGCAGCGTGGACTCTTCCCGGTGTATGGGCAGTGTGGACTCTCCCCGGTGTCTGGGCAGTCTGGAATCTCCGCAGTGTCTGGGCAGTCTGGACTCTCCGCGGTGTCTGGACAGTCTGGACTCTCCACGGTGTCTGGGCAGTCTGGACTCTCAGCAGTGTCTGGGCAGTCTGGACTCTCCCTGGTGTCTGGGTAGTCTGGACTCTCCCCAAAGTCTGGCCTGTCTGGACTCTCTGCAGTGTCTGGGCAGTCTGGACTCTCCCTGGTGTCTGGGTAGTCTGGACTCCCCCCGGTGTCTGGGCAGACTGGACTCTCCGCAATGTCTGGGCAGTCTGGACTCTCCCTGGTGTCTGGGCAGTCTGGACTCTTCCCGGTGTCTGGGCAGCGTGGACTCTCCCCGGTGTATGGGCAGTGTGGACTCTCCCCGGTGTCTGGGCAGTCTGGACTCTCTTCGGTGTCTGGGCAGCGTGGACTCTCCCCGGTGTATGGGCAGTGTGGACTCTCCCCGGTGTCTGGGCAGTGTGGACTCTCCGCAGTGTCTGGGTAGTCTGGACTCTCCCTGGTGTCTGGGCAGTCTGGACTCTCCGCAGTGTCTGGGCAGTCTGGACTCTCCCTGGTATCTGGGCAGTCTGGACTCTCCCCGGTGTCTGGGCAGTCTGGACTCTCCACAGTGTCTGGGCAGTCAGGACTCTCCCTGGTGTCTGGGCTGTCTGGACTCGCCCCGATGTCTGGGCAGTCTGGACTCTCCGCAGTGTCTGGGCAGTCTGGACTCTCCCTGGTGTCTGGCCAGTCTGCACACTCCCCGGTGTCTGGGCAGTCTGGACTCTCCTGTGTCTGGGCAGTCTGGACTCTCCCTGGTGTCTGGGCAGTCTGGAATCTCCGCAGTATCTGGGCAGTCTGGACTCTCCCTGGTGTCTGGGCAGTCTGGACTCTCCCCAGTGTCTGGGCAGTCTGGACTCTCCGCAGTGTGTGGGCAGTCTGGACTCTCCCTAGTGTCTGGGCAGTCTGGACTCTTCCCGGTGTCTGGGCAGTCTGGACTCTCCCCAGTGCCTGTGCAGTGTGCACTCTCCTCAGTGTCTGAGCAGTCTGGGCTGTCCTCGGTGTCTGGGCAGTCTGGACTCTCCCTGCTGCATAGGCAATGTGGACTCTCCTCGGTGTCTGGGCAGTGTGGACTCTCCTGTATCTGGTCAGTCTGGACTCACCCCGGTGTCCGGTCAGTGTGGACTCTCCCCGGTGTCTGGGCAGTGTGGACTCCCCCCGGTGTCTGGGCAGTGTGGACTCACCCCGGTGTCTGGGCAGTATGGACTCCCTTGTGTCTGGGCAGTCTGGACTCCCTCCGGTGTCGGGGCGGTGTGGACTCTCCTCGGTGTCTGGGCAGATTGGACACTCCTGTGTCTGGGCAGTCTGAACTCCCCACCCAGGTGTCTGGGCAGTCTGGACTCTCCCCGGTGTCTGGGCAGTCTGGACTCTCCGCAGTGCCTGGGCAGTCTGGGCTCTCCCCGGTGTCTGGGCAGTCTGGACTCTCCCCGGTGTCAAGGTAGTCTGGACTCTCACCAGTGTCTAGGTAGTCTGGTCTCTCACCGGTGTCTGGGCAGTCTGGACTCTCCCCGGTGTCTGGGCAGTCTGCACTCTCACCGGTGTCTGGGCAGTCTGGACTCTCCCCGGTGTCTGGGCAGTCTGGACTCTCCCCGGTGTCTGGGCAGTCTGCACTCTCACCGGTGTCTAGGCAGTCTGGACTCTCACCAGTGTCTGGGCACTCTGGATTCTTCCCGGTGTCTGGGCAGTCTGGGCTCTCCTCAGTGTCTGGGCAGTCCGGACACTCCCAGGTGTCTGGGCAGTCTGCACTCCACCCGGTGTCTGGGCAGTCTGGACTCTCCACAGTGTCTGGGCAGTCTGGACTCTCCCCGGTGGCTGGGCAGTCTGGATACTCCGCAGTGTCTGAGCAGTCTGGACTCTCCCTGGTGTCTGGGAAGTCTGGACTCTCACCGGTGTCTGGGCAGTCTGGACTCTCCCTGGTGTCTCGGCAGTCTGGACTCTCCACAGGGTCTGAGCAGTCTGGACTCTCCCTGGTGTCTGGGCAGTCTGGACACTCCCAGGTGTCTGGGCAGTGTGGACTCTCACCGGTGTCTGGACAGTGTGGACTCTCCCCGGTGTCTGGGCAGTGTGGACTCTCCCTGGTGTCTGGGCAGTCTGGACTCTCCCCGGTGTCTGGGCAGTCTGGACTTTCCGCAGTGTCTGGGCAGTCCGGACTCTTCCCGGTGTCTGGGCAGTCTGGACTCTCCCCAGTGCCTGTGCAGTGTGCACTCTCCGCAGTGTCTGGGCAGTCTGGGCTGTCCTCGGTGTCTGGGCAGTCTGGACTCTCCCTGGTGTCTGTGCAGTGTGGACTCTCCCACGTGTCTGGGCAGTCTGGACTCTCCCTGGTGTCTGGGCAGTCTGGACTTTGCACAGTGTCTGGGCAGTCTGGACTCACCCTGGTGTCTGGGCAGTCTGGACTCTCCCCGGTGTCAAGGTAGTCTGGACTCTCACCAGTGTCTAGGTAGTCTGGTCTCTCACCGGTGTCTGGGCAGTCTGGACTCTCCCCGCTGTCTGGGCACTGTGGACTCTCACCGGTGTCAAGGTAGTCTGGACTCTCACCGGTGTCTGGGCAGTGTGGATTCTCCCAGGTGTCTGGGCAGTCCGGACTCTCCCGAGTGTCTGGACAGTCTGGACTTCCCTAGTGTCTGGCAGTCTGGACTCCTCCCGGTGTCTGGATAGTCTGGACTTACCCCGGTGTCTGGGCAGTCTGGACTCTCACTGGTGTCTGGGCAGTCTGGTCTCTCCCCGGTGTCTGGGCAGTCTGGACTCTCCGCAGTGCCTGGGCAGTCTGGGCTCTCCCCGGTGTCTGGGCAGTCTGGACTCTCCCCGGTGTCAAGGTAGTCTGGACTCTCACCAGTGTCTGGGCAGTCTGGACTCTCCGCAGTGTCTGGGCAGTCTGGACTCTCCCCAGTGGCTGGGCAGTGTGGACTCTCCTCGGTGTCAGGGCAGTCTGGACTCTCCCCAGTGTTAGGGCAGTGTGAACTCTCCTCGGTGCCTGGGCAGTCTGGACTCTCCTCGGTGTCTGGGAAGTCTGGATACTCCGCAGTGTCTGAGCAGTCTGGACTCTCCCTGGTGTCTGGAAAGTCTGGACTCTCCCCGGTGTCTGGGCAGTCTGGACTCTCCCTGGTGTCTGGGCAGTCTGGACTCTCCGCAGTGTCTGAGCAGTCTGGACTCTCCCTGGTGTCTGGGCAGTCTGGACTCTCCCAGGTGTCTGGGCAGTGTGGACTCTCACCTGTGTCTGGACAGTGTGGACTCTCCCCGGTGTCTGGGCAGTGTGGACTCTCCCTGGTGTCTGGGCAGTCTGGACTCTCCCCGGTGTCTGGGCAGTCTGGACTTTCCGCAGTGTCTGGGCAGTCTGGACTCTTCCCGGTGTCTGGGCAGTCTGGACTCTCCCCAGTGCCTGTGCAGTGTGCACTCTCCTCAGTGTCTGGGCAGTCTGGGCTGTCCTCGGTGTCTGGGCAGTCTGGACTCTCCCTGGTGTCTGTGCAGTGTGGACTCTCCCACGTGTCTGGGCAGTCTGGACTCTCCCTGGTGTCTGGGCAGTCTGGACTTTGCACAGTGTCTGGGCAGTCTGGACTCACCCTGGTGTCTGGGCAGTCTGGACTCTCCCCGGTGTCAAGGTAGTCTGGACTCTCACCAGTGTCTAGGTAGTCTGGTCTCTCACCGGTGTCTGGGCAGTCTGGACTCTCCCCGCTGTCTGGGCACTGTGGACTCTCACCGGTGTCAAGGTAGTCTGGACTCTCACCGGTGTCTGGGCAGTCCGGACTCTCCCCAGTGTCTGGGCAGTGTGGATTCTCCCAGGTGTCTGGGCAGTCCGGACTCTCCCGAGCGTCTGGACAGTCTGGACTTCCCTAGTGTCTGGCAGTCTGGACTCCTCCCGGTGTCTGGATAGTCTGGACTTACCCCGGTGTCTGGGCAGTCTGGACTCTCACTGGTGTCTGGGCAGTCTGGTCTCTCCCCGGTGTCTGGGCAGTCTGGACTCTCCGCAGTGCCTGGGCAGTCTGGGCTCTCCCCGGTGTCTGGGCAGTCTGGACTCTCCCCGGTGTCAAGGTAGTCTGGACTCTCACCAGTGTCTGGGCAGTCTGGACTCTCCGCAGTGTCTGGGCAGTCTGGACTCTCCCTGCTGTCAGGGAAGTCTGGAGTCTCCCTGCTGTCCGGGCAGTCTGGACTCTTCCTGGTGTCTGGGCAGTCTGGACTCTTCCCGGTGTCTGGGCAGTGTGCACTCTCATCGGTGTCTGGGCAGTCTGGACTCTCCTCGGTGTGTGGGCAGTGTGGACTCTCCCCGGTGTCTAGGCAGTCTGGACTCTCCGCAGTGTCTGGGCAGTCTGGACTCTCACTGGTGTCTGGGCAGTATGTACTCTCCCTGGTGTCTGTGCAGTCTGGACTCTCCGCAGTGATGGGCAGTCTGGACTCTTCCTGGTGTTTGGGCAGTCTGGACTCTCCCCGGTGTGTGGGCAGTCTGGACTCTCCACAGTGTCTGGGCAGTCTGGTCTCTCCCTAGTGTCTGGGCAGTCTGGACTCTTCCCGTGGTTTGGGCAGGCTGGACTCTCCACAGTGTCTGGGCAGTCTGGACTCTCCCTCGTGTCTGGCCAGTCTGGACTGTCCCCGGTGTCTGGGCAGTCTGGACTCTCCTGTGTCTGGGCAGTCTGGACTGTCCGTGGTGTCTGGGCAGCCTGGACTCTCCGCAGTGTCTGGGCAGTCTGGACTCTCCGCGGTGTCTGGGCAGTCTGGACTCTCCACGGTGTCTGGGCAGTCTGGACTCTCCGCAGTGTCTGGGCAGTCTGGACTCTCCCTGGTGTCTGGGCAGTCTGGACTCTCCCCGGTGTCTGGCCTGTCTGGACTCTCCGCAGTGTCTGGGTAGTCTGGACTCTCCCTGGTGTCTGGGCAGTCTGGACTCTTCCCGGTGTCTGGGCGGACTGGACTCTCCCCAGTGTCTGGGCAGTGTTCACTCTCCTCGGTGTCTGGGCAGTCTGGACTCTCCTCGGTGTCTGGGCAGAGTGGATCCTCCCGGTGTCTGGGCAGTGTGGACTCTCACCGGTGTCTGGGCCGTGTGGACTCTCGCAGGTGTCTGGGCAGTCTGGACTCACCCTGGTGTCTGGGCAGTCTGGACTCTCCCTGGTGTCTGGGCAGTCTGGACTCTCCGCAGTGTCTGGGCAGTCTGGACTCTCCCTGGGGTCTGGGCAGTATGGACTCTCCGCAGTGTCTGCGCAGTCTGGACTCTCCCTGGTATCTGGGCAGTCTGGACTCTCCCTGGTGTCTGGGCAGTCTGGACTCTCCCCGGTGACTGGGCAGTCTGGACTCACCCCGGTGTCTGAGCAGTGTGGACTCTGCTCGGTGTCCGGTCAGTGTGGACTCTCCCCGGTGTCTGGGCAGTGTGGACTCCGCCCGGTGTCTGGGCAGTATGGACTCCCTTGAGTCTGGGCAGTCTGGACTCCCTCCGGTGTCTGGGCGGTGTGGACTCTCCTCGGTGTCTGGGCAGATTGGACTCTCCTGTGTCTGGGCAGTCTGGACTCCCGCCACCGGTGTCTGGGCAGTCTGGAGTCTCCGTAGTGTCTGGGCAGTCTGGACTCTCCCCAGTGTCTGGGCAGAATGGACTCTCCCCGGTGTCTGGGCAGTGTGGACTCTGCTCGGTGTCCGGTCAGTGTGGACTCTCCCCAGTGTCTGGGCAGTGTGGACTCCGCCCGGTGTCTGGGCAGTATGGACTCCCTTGAGTCTGGGCAGTCTGGACTCCCTCCGGTGTCTGGGCGGTGTGGACTCTCCTTGGTGTCTGGGCAGATTGGACTCTCCTGTGTCTGGGCAGTCTGGACTCCCCCCACCGGTGTCTGGGCAGTCTGGACTCTCCGTAGTGTCTGGGCAGTCTGGACTCTCCCCAGTGTCTGGGTAGAATGGACTCTCCCTGGTGTCTGGGCAGTCTGGACTCTCTGCAATGTCTGGGCAGTCTGGACTCTCCCTGGTGTCTGGGCAGTCTGTACTTTCCGCAGTGTCTGGGCAGTCTGGACTCTCCGCAGTGTCTGGGCAGTCTGGACTCTCCCTGCTGTCAGGGCAGTCTGGACTCTCCCTGCTGTCAGGGCAGTCTGGACTCTTCCCGCTGTCTGGGAAGTCTGGACTCTCCCCGGTGTCTGGGCTGTGTGCACTCTCCTCGGTGTCTGGGCAGTCTGGACTCTCCTCGGTGTGTGGGCTGTGTGCACTCTCCTCGGTGTCTGGGCAGTCTGGACTCTCCCCGGTGTCTGGGCTGTGTGCACTCTCCTCGGTGCCTGGGCAGTCTGGACTCTCTGCAGTGTCTGGGCAGTCTGGACTCTCCCTGGTGTCAGGGAAATGAGGACTCTCCCTGGTGTTTGGGCAGTCTGGACTCTCCCTGGTGTCTGGGCAGTATGTACTCTCCCTGGTGTCTATGCAGTCTGGACTCTCCGTAGTGTCTGGGCAGTCTGGACTCTTCCTGGTGTTTGGGCAGTCTGGACTCTCCGCAGTGTGTGGGCAGTCTGGACTCTCCGCAGTGTCTGGGCAGTCTGGACTCTTCCTGGTGTTTGGGCAGTCTGGACTCTCCCCGGTGTGTGGGCAGTCTGGACTCTCCGCAGTGTCTGGGCAGTCTGGTCACTCCCTGGTGTCTGGGCAGTCTGTACTCTCCCCGGTGTCTGGGCAGTCTGGACTCTCCACAGTGTCTGGGCAGTCTGGACTCTCCCTCGTGTCTGGCCAGTCTGGACTCTCCCCGGTGTCTGGGCAGTCTGGACTCTCCTGTGTCTGGGTAGTCTGGACTCTCCGTGGTGTCTGGGCAGTCTGGAATCTCCGCAGTGTCTGGGCAGTCTGGACTCTCCGCGGTGTCTGGGCAGTCTGGACTCTCCACGGTGTCTGGGCAGTCTGGACTCTCCCTGGTGTCTGGGCAGTCTGGACTCTCCCTGGTGTCTGGGTAGTCTGGACTCTCCCCAGTGTCTGGCCTGTCTGGACTCTCTGCAGTGTCTGGGCAGTCTGGACTCTCCCTGGTGTCTGGGTAGTCTGGACTCCCCCCGGTGTCTGGGCAGACTGGACTCTCCGCAGTGTCTGGGCAGTCTGGACTCTCCCTGGTGTCTGGGCAGTCTGGACTCTTCCCGGTGTCTGGGCAGCGTGGACTCTCCCCGGTGTATGGGCAGTGCGGACTCTCCCTGGTGTCTGGGCAGTCTGGACTCTCTTCGGTGTCTGGGCAGCGTGGACTCTCCCCGGTGTATGGGCAGTGTGGACTCTCCCCGGTGTCTGGGCAGTGTGGACTCTCCGCAGTGTCTGGGTAGTCTGGACTCTCCCTGGTGTCTGGGCAGTCTGGACTCTCCGCAGTGTCTGGGCAGTCTGGACTCTCCCTGGTATCTGGGCAGTCTGGACTCTCCCCGGTGTCTGGGCAGTCTGGACTCTCCACAGTGTCTGGGCAGTCAGGACTCTCCCTGGTGTCTGGGCTGTCTGGACTCTCCCCGATGTCTGGGCAGTCTGGACTCTCCGCAGTGTCTGGGCAGTCTGGACTCTCCCTGGTGTCTGGCCAGTCTGCACACTCCCCGGTGTCTGGGCAGTCTGGACTCTCCTGTGTCTGGGCAGTCTGGACTCTCCTGTGTCTGGGCAGTCTGGACTCTCCCTGGTGTCTGGGCAGTCTGGAATCTCCGCAGTGTCTGGGCAGTCTGGACTCTCCCTGGTGTCTGGGCAGTCTGGACTCTCCCCGGTGTCTGGGCAGTCTGGACTCTCCGCAGTGTCTGGGCAGTCTGGACTCTCCCTGGTGTCTGGGCAGTCTGGACTCTTCCCGGTGTCTGGGCAGTCTGGACTCTCCCCAGTGCCTGTGCAGTGTGCACTCTCTTCAGTGTCTGGGCAGTCTGGGCTGTCCTCGATGTCTGGGCAGTCTGGACTCTCCCTGGTGTCTGTGCAGTGTGGACTCTCCCACGTGTCTGGGCAGTCTGGACTCTCCCTGGTGTCTGGGCAGTCTGGACTTTCCACAGTGTCTGGGCAGTCTGGACTCACCCTGGTGTCTGGGCAGTCTGGATTCTCCCCGGTGTCTGGGCAGGCTGGACTCTCACCGGTGTCTAGGTAGTCTGGAATCTCACCGGTGTCTGGGCAGTCTGGACTCTCCCCGGTGACTGGGCAGTCTGGACTCTCCCCGGTGTCTGGGCAGTCTGGACTCTCCCTGCTGTAAAGTCAATGTGGACTCTCCTCGGTGTCTGGGCAGTGTGGACTCTCCTGTATCTGGGCAGTCTGGACTCACCCCGGTGTCCGCTCAGTGTGGACTCTCCCCGGTGTCTGGGCAGTGTGGACTCCCCCCGGTGTCTGGGCAGTGTGGACTCCCCCCGGTGTCTGGGCAGTATGGACTCCCTTGTGTCTGGGCAGTCTGGACTCCCTCCGGTGTCTGGGCGGTGTGGACTCTCCTCGGTGTCTGGGCAGATTGGACTCTCCTGTGTCTGGGCAGTCTGAACTCCCCACCCAGGTGTCTGGGCAGTCTGGACTCTCCCTGGTGTCTGGGCAATGTGGACTCTCCTCGGTGTCTGGGCAGTGTGGACTCTCACCGGTGTCTGTGCATTCTGGACTCTTCCCGGTGTCTGGGCAGTCTCGACTCTCCCCAGTGGCTGGGCAGTGTGGACTCTCCTGGGTGTCTGGGCAGTCTGGACTCTCCCCAGTGTTAGGGCAGTGTGGACTCTCCTCGGTGTCTGGGCAGTCTGGACTCTCCCCAGTGTCTGGACAGTCTGGACTCTCCTTGGTGCCTGGGCAGTCTGGACACCTCCCCCCCCCGGTGTCTGGGCAGTGTGGACTCTCTTGTGTCTGGGCAGTCTGGACTCCCCCCGGTGTCTGGGCAGTCTGGACTCTCACCAGTGTCTGGGCAGTGTGGACTTTCCCCGGTGTCTGGGCAGTCTGGACTTTTCCCGCTGTCTGGGCACTGTGGACTCTCACCGGTGTCAAGGTAGTCTGGACTCTCACCGGTGTCTGGGCAGTCCGGACTCTCCCAGGTGTCTGGGCAGTGCGGACTCTCCCAGGTGTCTGGGCAGTCCGGACTCTCCCGAGTGTCTGGACAGTCTGGACTTCCCTAGTGTCTGGCAGTCTGGACTCCTCCCGGTGTCTGGATAGTCTGGACTTTCCCCGGTGTCTGGGCAGTCTGGACTCTCAGCGGTGTCTGGGCAGTCTGGTCTCTCCCCGGTGTCTGGGCAGTCTGGACTCTCCGCAGTGCCTGGGCAGTCTGGGCTCTCCCCGGTGTCTGGGCAGTCTGGACTCTCCCCGGTGTCTAGGTAGTCTGGACTCTGACCAGTGTCTAGGCAGTCTGGACTCTCACCAGTGTCTGGGCACTCTGGATTCTTCCCGGTGTCTGGGCAGTCTGGGCTCTCCTCAGTGTCTGGGCAGTCTGGACACTCCCAGGTGTCTGGGCAGTCTGCACTCCACCCGGTGTCTGGGCTGTCTGGACTCCCCCCAGTGTCTGGGCAGTCTGGACTCTCCCCGGTGGCTGGGCAGTCTGGATACTCCGCTGTGTCTGAGCAGTCTGGACTCTCCCTGGTGTCTGGGAAGTCAGGACTCTCACCGGTGTCTGGGCAGTCTGGACTCTCCCTGGTGTCTCGGCAGTCTGGACTCTCCACAGGGTCTGTGCAGTCTGGACTCTCCCTGGTGTCTGGGCAGTCTGGACTCTCCCAGGTGTCTGGGCAGTGTGGACTCTCACCGGTGTCTGGACAGTGTGGACTCTCCCCGGTGTCTGGGCAGTGTGGACTCTCACCGGTGTCTGGGCAGTGTGGACTCTCCCTGGTGTCTGGGCAGTCTGGACTCTCCCCGGTGTCTGGGCAGTCTGGACTTTCCGCAGTGTCTGGGCAGTCTGGACTATCCCTGGTGTCTGGGCAGTCTGGACTCTCCGCAGTGTCTGGGCAGTGTGGACTCTCCCTGTTGTCTGGGCAGTGTGGACTCTCCCCGGTGTCCGGGCAGTGTGGACTCTCCCCGGTGTCTGGGCAGTCTGGACTCTCCCCGGTGTCTGGGCAGTGTGGACTCTACCCAGTGTCTGAGCAGTGTGGACTCTCCTCGGTGTCTGGGCAGTCTGGACACTCCCCCGGTGTCTGGGCAGTGTGGACTCTCTTGTGTCTGGGCAGTCTGGACTCCCCCCGGTGTCTGGGAAGTGTGGACTTTCCCTGATGTCTGGGCAGTCTGTACTCTCCCTGGTGTCTGGGCAATCTGGACTCTCCGCAGTGTCTGGGCAGTCTGGACTCTCCCTGGTGTCTGGGCAGTCTTGACTCTCCGCAGTGTCTGGGCAGTGTGGACTTTCCCCGGTGTCTGGGCAGTGAGGACTTTTCCCGCTGTCTGGGCACTGTGGACTCTCACCGGTGTCAAGGTAGTCTGGACTCTCACCGGTGTCTGGGCAGTCCGGACTCTCCCAGGTGTCTGGGCAGTGCGGACTCTCCGCAGTGTCTGGGCAGTCCGGACTCTCCCGAGTGTCTGGACAGTCTGGACTTCCCTAGTGTCTGGCAGTCTGGACTCCTCCCGGTGTCTGGATAGTCTGGACTTTCCCCAGTGTCTGGGCAGTGTGGACTCTCCTCGGTGTCTGGGCACTCTGGACTCTACCCAGTGTCTGGGCAGTGTGGACTCTCCTCGGTGTCTGGGCAGTGTGGACTCTCCCAAGTGTCTGGACAGTCTGGACTCTCCCCGGTGTCTGGGCAGTCTGGACACTCCCCCGGTGTCTGGGCAGTGTGGACTCTCTTGTGTCTGGGCAGTCTGGACTCCCCCCGGTGTCTGGGAAGTGTGGACTTTCCCTGATGTCTGGGCAGTCTGTACTCTCCCTGGTGTCTGGGCAATCTGGACTCTCCGCAGTGTCTGGGCAGCCTGGACTCTCCCTGGTGTGTGGGCAGTCTGGACTCTCCGCAGTGTCTGGGCAGTCTGGACTCTCCCTGGTGTCTGGGCAGTCTGGACTCTCCCCGGTGTCTGGGCAGTCTGGACTCTCTGCAGTGTCTGGGCAGTGTGGACTCTCCCCAGTGTTTGGGCAGAATGGACTCTCCCTGGTGTCTGGGCAGTGCGGACTCTCCGCAGTGTCTGGGCACTCTGGACTCTCCCTGGTGTCTGGGCAGTCTGGACTCTCCGCAGTGTCTGGGCAGTCTGGACTCTCCGCAGTGTCTGGGCAGTCTGGACTCTCCCTGGTGTCTGGGCAGTCTGGACTCTTCCCGGTGTCTGGGCAGTCTGGACTCTCCCCAGTGTCTGTGCAATGTGCACTCTCCTCGGTGTCTGGGCAGTCTGGACTGTGCTCGCTGTCTGGGCAGTCTGGACTTTCCGCACTGTCTGGGCAGTCTGGACTCTCCCTGGTGTCTGGGCAGTCTGGACTCTCCCCGGTGTCTGGGCAGTCTGGACTCTCACCGGTGTCTAGGTAGTCTGGACTCTCACCGGTGTCTGGGCAGTCTGGACTCTCCCCGGTGACTGGGCAGTCTGGACTCTCACCGGTGTCTAGGTAGTCTGGACTCTCACCAGTGTCTGGGCAGCCTGGATTCTTCCCAGTGTCTGGGCAGTCTGGGCTCTCCGCAATGCCTGGGCAGTCCGGACACTCCCAGGTGTCTGGGCAGTTTGGACTCTTCCCGGTGTCTGGGCAGTCTGGACTCTCCCCAGTGTCTGTGCAGTGTGCACTCTCCTCGGTGTCTGGGCAGTCTCGACTGTCCTCGGTGTCTGGGCAGTCAGGACTTTCCGCACTGTCTGGGCAGTCTGGACTCACCCTGGTGTCTGGGCAGTCTGGACTCTCCCTGGTGTCTGGGCAGTGTGGACTCTCCCTGATGTCTGGGCAGTCTGGACTCTCCCTGGTGTCTGGGCAGTCTGGACTCTCCGCAGTGTCTGGGCAGTGAGGACTTTTCCCGCTGTCTGGGCACTGTGGACTCTCACCGGTGTCAAGGTAGTCTGGACTCTCCCCAGTGGCTGGGCAGTCCAGACTCTCCCAGGTGTCTGGGCAGTGCGGACTATCCCAGGTGTCTGGGCAGTCCGGACTCTCCCGAATGTCTGGACAGTCTGGACTTCCCTAGTGTCTGGCAGTCTGGACTCCTCCCGGTGTCTGGATAGTCTGGACTTTCCCCGGTGTCTGGGCAGTCTCGACTCTCACTGGTGTCTGGGCAGTCTGGTCTCACCCCGGTGTCTGGGCAGTCTGGACTCTCCACAGTGCCTGGGCAGTCTGGGCTCTCCCCGGTGTCTGGGCAGTCTGGACTCTCCCCGGTGTCAAGGTAGTCTGGACTCTCACCAGTGTCTAGGTAGTCTGGTCTCTCAACGGTGTCTGGGCAGTCTGGACTCTCCCCGGTGTCCGGTCAGTGTGGACTCTCCCCGGTGTCTGAGCAGTGTGGACTCCGCCCGGTGTCTGGGCAGTATGGACTCCCTTGAGTCTGGGCAGTCTGGACTCCCTCCGGTGTCTGGGCGGTGTGGACTCTCCTCAGTGTCTGGGCAGATTGGACTCTCCTGTGTCTGGGCAGTCTGGACTCCCCCCACCGGTGTCTGGGCAGTCTGGACTCTCCGCAATGTCTGGGCAGTCTGGACTCTTCCCGGTGTCTGGGCAGTCTGGACTCTCCCCAGTGGCTGGGCAGTGTGGACTCTCCTCGGTGTCTGGGCAGTCTGGACTCTCCCCAGTGTCAGGGCAGTGTGGACTCTCCTCGGTGTCTGGGCAGTGTGGACTCTCCCCAGGGTCTGGACAGTATGGACTCTCCCCGGTGCCTGGGCAGTCTGGACACCCCCCCGGTGTCTGGGCAGTGTGGACTCTCTTGTGTCTGGGCAGTCTGGACTCCCCCGGGTGTCTGGGCAGTGTGGACTCTCCCTGATGTCTGGGCAGTCTGGACTCTCCCTGGTCTCTGGGCAGTCTGGACTCTCCGCAGTGTCTGGGCACTGTGGACTCTCACCGGTGTCAAGGTAGTCTGGACTCTCACCGGTGTCTGGGCAGTCCGGACTATCCCAGGTGTCTGGGCAGTGCGGACTCACCCAGGTGTCTGGGCAGTCCGGACTCTCCCGAGTGTCTGGACAGTCTGGACTTCCCTAGTGTCTGGCAGTCTGGACTCCTCCCGGTGTCTGGATAGTCTGGACTTTCCCCGGTGTCTGGGCAGTCTGGACTCTCACTGGTGTCTGGGCAGTCTGGTCTCTCCCCGGTGTCTGGGCAGTCTGGACTCTCCGCAGTGCCTGGGCAGTCTGGGCTCTCCCCGGTGTCTGGGCAGTCTGGACTCTCCCCGGTGTCAAGGTAGTCTGGACTCTCACCAGTGTCTGGGCAGTCTGGACACTCCGCAGTGTCTGGGCAGTCTGGACTCTCCCTGCTGTCAGGGCAGTCTGGAGTCTCCCTGCTGTCAGGGCAGTCTGGACACTTCCTGGTGTCTGGGCAATCTGGACTCTTCCCGGTGTCTGGGCAGTGTGCACTCTCCTCGGTGTCTGGGCAGTCTGGACTCTCCCTGGTGTCTGGGCAGTCTGGACTCTTCCCGGTGTCTGGGCAGCGTGGACTCTCCCCGGTGTATGGGCAGTGTGGACTCTCCCTGGTGTCTGGGCAGTGTGGACTCTCCGCAGTGTCTGGGTAGTCTGGACTCTCCCTGGTGTCTGGGCAGTCTGGACTCTCCCTGGTGTCTGGGCAGTCTGGACTCTTCCCGGTGTCTGGGCAGCGTGGACTCTCCCCGGTGTATGGGCAGTCTGGACTCTCACCAGTGGCTGGGCAGTCTGGACACTCCTCGGTGTCTGGGCAGCGTGGACTCTCCCCGGTGTCTGGGCAGTGTGGACTCTCCGCAGTGTCTGGGTAGTCTGGACTCTCCCTGGTGTCTGGGCAGTCTGGACTCTCCGCAGTGTCTGGGCAGTCTGGACTCTCCCTGGTATCTGGGCAGTCTGGACTCTCCCCGGTGTCTGGGCAGTCTGGACTCTCCACAGTGTCTGGGCAGTCAGGACTCTCCCTGGTGTCTGGGCTGTCTGGACTCTCCCCGATGTCTGGGCAGTCTGGACTCTCCGCAGTGTCTGGGCAGTCTGGACTCTCCCTGGTGTCTGGCCAGTCTGCACACTCCCCGGTGTCTCGGCAGTCTGGACTCTCCTGTGTCTGGGCAGTCTGGACTCTCCTGTGTCTGGGCAGTCTGGACTCTCCCTGGTGTCTGGGCAGTCTGGAATCTCGGCAGTGTCTGGGCAGTCTGGACTCTCCCTGGTGTCTGGGCACTCTGGACTCTCCCCGGTGTCTGGGCAGTCTGGACTCTCCGCAGTGTCTGGGCAGTCTGGACTCTCCCTGGTGTCTGGGCAGTCTGGACTCTTCCCGGTGTCTGGGCAGTCTGGACTCTCCCCAGTGCCTGTGCAGTGTGCACTCTCCTCAGTGTCTGGGCAGTCTGGGCTGTCCTCGGTGTCTGGGCAGTCTGGACTCTCCCTGGTGTCTGTGCAGTGTGGACTCTCCCACGTGTCTGGGCAGTCTGGACTCTCCCTGGTGTCTGGGCAGTCTGGACTTTCCACAGTGTCTGGGCAGTCTGGACTCACCCTGGTGTCTGGGCAGTCTGGACTCTCCCCGGTGTCTGGGCAGGCTGGACTCTCACCGGTGTCTAGGTAGTCTGGAATCTGACCGGTGTCTGGGCAGTCTGGACTCTCCCCGGTGACTGGGCAGTCTGGACTCTCACCCGTGTCTGGGCAGCCTGGATTCTTCCCAGTGTCTCGGCAGTCTGGGCTCTCCGCAGTGCCTGGGCAGTCCGGACACTCCCAGGTGTCTGGGCAGTTTGGACTCCCCCCGGTGTCTGGGCAGTCTGGACTCTCCCCGGTATCTGGGCAGTGTGGACTCTCCCCGGTGTCTGGGCAGTCTGGACTCTCCCCGGTGTCTGGGCAGTCTGGACTCTCCCTGCTGCATAGGCAATGTGGACTCTCCTCGGTGTCTGGGCAGTGTGGACTCTCCTGTATCTGGGCAGTCTGGACTCACCCCGGTGTCCGCTCAGTGTGGACTCTCCCCGGTGTCTGGGCAGTGTGGACTCCCCCCGGTGTCTGGGCAGTGTGGACTCCCCCCGGTGTCTGGGCAGTATGGACTCCCTTGTGTCTGGTCAGTCTGGTCTCCCTCCGGTGTATGGGCGGTGTGGACTCTCCTCGGTGTCTGGGCAGATTGGACTCTCCTGTGTCTGGGCAGTCTGAACTCCCCACCCCGGTGTCTGGGCAGTCTGGACTCTCCCTGGTGTCTGGGCAATGTGGACTCTCCTCGGTGTCTGGGCAGTGTGGACACTCACCGGTGTCTGTGCATTCGGGACTCTTCCCGGTGTCTGGGCAGTCTGGACTCTCCCCAGTGGCTGGGCAGTGTGCACTCTCCTCGGTGTCTGGGCAGTCTGGACTCTCCCCAGTGTTAGGGCAGTGTGGACTCCCCCCGGTGTCTGGGCAGTGTGCACTCACCCTGATGTCTGGGCAGTCTGGACTCTCCCTGGTGTCTGGGCAGTCTGGACTCTCCGCAGTGTCTGGGCAGTGTGGACTTTCCCCGGTGTCTGGGCAGTCTGGACTTTTCCCGCTGTCTGGGCACTGTGGACTCTCACCGGTGTCATGGTAGTCTGGACTCTCACCGGTGTCTGTGCAGTCTGGACTCCCCCAGGTGTCTGGGCAGTGCGGACTCTCCCAGGTGTCTGGGCAGTCCGGACTCTCCCGAGTGTCTGGACAGTCTGGACTTCCCTAGTGTCTGGCAGTCTGGACTCCTCCCGGTGTCTGGATAGTCTGGACTTTCCCCGGTGCCTGGGCAGTCTGGACTCTCACTGGTGTCTGGGCATTCTGGTCTCTCCCCGGTGTCTGGGCAGTCTGGACTCTCCGCAGTGCCTGGACAGTCTGGGCTCTCCCCGGTGTCTGGGCAGTCTGGACTCTCCCCGGTGTCAAGGTAGTCTGGACTCTCACCAGTGTCTAGGTAGTCTGGTCTCTCACAGGTGTCTGGGCAGTCTGGACTCTCCCCGGTGTCTGGGCAGTCTGGACTCTCACCGGTGTCTAGGTAGTCTGGACTCTGACCAGTGTCTAGGCAGTCTGGACTCTCACCAGTGTCTGGGCACTCTGGATTCTTCCCGGTGTCTGGGCAGTCTGGGCTCTCCACAGTGTCTGGGCAGTCTGGACACTCCCAGGTGTCTGGGTAGTCTGCACTCCACCCGGTGTCTGGGCAGTCTGGACTCCCCCCCCGGTGTCTGGGCAGTCTGGACTCTCCCTGGTGTCTGGGCAGTCTTGACTCTCCCTGGTGTCTGGGCAATGTGGACTCTCCCTGGTGTCTGTGCATCCTGGACACTTTCCGGTGTCTGGGCAGTCTGGACTCTCCCCAGTGTCTGGGCAGTGTGGACTCTCCTCGGTGTCTGGGCAGTCTGGACTCTACCCAGTGTCTGGGCAGTGTGGACTCTCCTCGGTGTCTGGGCAGAGTGGACTCTCCCAAGTGTCTGGACAGTCTGGACTCTCCCCGGTGTCTGGGCAATCTGGACACTCCCCCGGTGTCTGGGCAGTGTGGACTCTCTTGTGTCTGGGCAGTCTGGACTCCCCCCGGTGTCTGGGAAGTGTGGACTTTCCCTGATGTCTGGGCATCTGTACTCTCCCTGCTGTCTGGGCAATCTGGACTCTCCGCAGTGTCTGGGCAGTCTGGACTCTCCCTGGTGTGTGGGCAGTCTGGACTCTCCCTGGTGTCTGGGCAGTCTGGACTCTCCCTGGTGTCTGGGCAGTCTGGACTCTCCCCGGTGTCTGGGCAGTCTGGACTCTCCGCAGTGTCTGGGCAGTCTGGACTCTCCCCAGTGTCTGGGCAGAATGGACTCTCCCTGGTGTCTGGGCAGTCTGGACTCTCCGCAGTGTCTGGGCACTCTGGACTCTCCCTGGTGTCTGGGCAGTCTGTACTCTCCGCAGTGTCTGGGCAGTCTGGACTCTCCGCAGTGTCTGGGCAGTCTGGACTCTCCCTGGTGTCTGGGCAGTCTGGACTCTTCCCGGTGTCTGGGCAGTCTGGACTCTCACCAGTGTCTGTGCAGTGTGCACTCTCCTCGGTGTCTGGGCAGTCTGGACTGTCCTCGGTGTCTGGGCAGTCTGGACTTTCTGCACTGTCTGGGCAGTCTGGACTCTCCCTGGTGTCTGGGCCGTCTGGACTCTCCCCGGTGTCTGGCCAGTCTGGACTCTCACCGGTGTCTAGGTAGTCTGGACTCTCACCGGTGTCTGGGCAGTCTGGACTCTCCCCGGTGACTGGGCAGTCTGGACTCTCACCGGTGTCTAGGTAGTCTGGACTCTCACCAGTGTCTGGGCAGCCTGGATTCTTCCCAGTGTCTGGGCAGTCTGGGCTCTCCGCAGTGCCTGGGCAGTCCGGACACTCCCAGGTTTCTGGGCAGTTTGGACTCCCCCCGGTGTCTGGGCAGTCTGGACTCTCCCTGGTATCTGGGCAGTGTGGACTCTCCCCGGTGTCTGGGCAGTCTGGACTCTCCCCGGTGTCTGGGCAGTCTGGACTATCCCTGGTGCATAGGCAATGTGGACTCTCCTCGGTGTCTGGGCAGTCTGGACTCTCCTGTATCTGGGCAGTCTGGACTCACCCCGGTGTCTGGGCAGTGTGGACTCCCCCCGGTGTCTGGGCAGTATGGACTCCCTTGCGTCTGGGCAGTCTGGACTCCCTCCGGTGTCTGGGCGGTGTGGACTCCCCCCCCCGGTGTCTGGGCAGTCTGGAATCTCCCTGGTGTCTGGGCAGTGTGGACTCTCCTCGGTGTCTGGGCAGTCTGGACTCTCCCCAGTGGCTGGGCAGCGTGGGCTCTCCTCGGTGTCTGGGCAGTCTGGACTCTCCCCAGTGTCAGGGCAGTGTGGACTCTCCTCGGTGCCTGGGCAGTCTGGACACCCCACCCGGTGTCTGGGCAGTGTGGACTCTCTTGTGTCTGGGCAGTCTGGACTCCCCCCAGTGTCTGGGCAGTGTGGACTCTCCCTGATGTCTGGGCAGTCTGGACTCTCCCTGGTGTCTGGGCAGTCTGGACTCTCCGCAGTGTCTGGGCAGTGAGGACTTTCCCCGGTGTCTGGGCAGTCTGAACTTTTCCCGCTGTCTGGGCACTGTGGACTCTCACCGGTGTCAAGGTAGTCTGGACTCTCACCGGTGTCTGGGCAGTCCAGACTCTCCCAGGTGTCTGGGCAGTGCGGACTCTCCCAGGTGTCTGGGCAGTCCGGACTCTCCCGAGTGTCTGGACAGTCTGGACTTCCCTAGTGTCTGGCAGTCTGGACTCCTCCCGGTGTCTGGATAGTCTGGACTTTCCCCGGTGTCTGGGCAGTCTCGACTCTCTCTGGTGTCTGGGCAGTCTGGTCTCACCCCGGTGTCTGGGCAGTCTGGACTCTCCACAGTGCCTGGGCAGTCTGGGCTCTCCCCGGTGTCTGGGCAGTCTGGGCTCTCCCCGGTGTCAAGGTAGTCTGGACTCTCACCAGTGTCTAGGTAGTCTGGTCTCTCAACGGTGTCTGGGCAGTCTGGACTCTCCCCGGTGTCCAGTCAGTGTGGACTCTCCCCGGTGTCTGGGCAGTGTGGACTCCGCCCGGTGTCTGGGCAGTATGGACTCCCTTGAGTCTGGGCAGTCTGGACTCCCTCCGGTGTCTGGGCGGTGTGGACTCTCCTCGGTGTCTGGGCAGATTGGACTCTCCTGTGTCTGGGCAGTCTGGACTCCCCCCACCGGTGTCTGGGCAGTCTGGGCTCTCCACAATGTCTGGGCAGTCCGGACTCTTCCCGGTGTCTGGGCAGTCTGGACTCTCCCCAGTGGCTGGGCAGTGTGGACTCTCCTCGGTGTCTGGGCAGTCTGGACTCTCCCAAGTGTCAGGGCAGTGTGGACTCTCCTCGGTGTCTGGGCAGTGTGGATTCTCCCCAGGGTCTGGACAGTCTGGACTCTCCCCGGTGCCTGGGCAGTTTGGACACTCCTGTGTCTGGGCAGTCTGGACACCCCCCCCCCGGTGTCTGGGCAGTCTGGACTCTCCCTGGTGACTGGGCAGTATTGACTCTCCCTGGTGTCTAGGCAATGTGGACTCTCCCTGGTGTCTGTGCATCCTGGACACTTCCCGGTGTCTGGGCAGTCTGGACTCTCCCCAATGTCTGGGCAGTGTGGACTCTCCTCGGTGTCTGGGCAGTCTGGACTCTACCCAGTGTCTGGGCAGTGTGGACTCTCCTCGGTGTCTGGGCAGTGTGGACTCTCCCAAGTGTCTGGACAGTCTGGACTCTCCCCGGTGTCTGGGCAGTCTGGACACTCCCCCGGTGTCTGGGCAGTGTGGACTCTCTTGTGTCTGGGCAGTCTGGACTCCACCCGGTGTCTGGGAAGTGTGGACTTTTCCTGATGTCTGGGCAGTCTGTACTCTCCCTGGTGTCTGGGCAATCTGGACTCTCCACAGTGTCTGGGCAGTCTGGACTCTCCCTGGTGTCTGGGCAGTCTGGACTCTCCGCAGTGTCTGGGCAGTGTGGACTTTCCCCGGTGTCTGGGCAGTCTGGACTTTTCCAGCTGTCAGGGCACTGTGGACTCTCACCGGTGTCAAGGTAGTCTGGACTCTCACCGGTGTCTGGGCAGTCCGGACTCTCCCTGGTGTCTGGGCAATGTGGACTCTCCTCGGTGTCTGGGCAGTGTGGACTCTCACCGGTGTCTGTGCTTTCTGGACTCTTCCCGGTGTCTGGGCAGTCTCGAATCTCCCCAGTGGCTGGGCAGTGTGGACTCTCCACAGTGTCTGGGCAGTCTGGACTCTCCCCAGTGTTAGGGCAGTGTGGACACTCCTCGGTGTCTGGGCAGTCTGGACTCTCCCCAGTGTCTGGACAGTCTGGACTCTCCTAGGTGCCTGGGCAGTCTGGACACCTCCCCCCCCCCCGTGTCTGGGCAGTGTGGACTCTCTTGTGTCTGGGCAGTCTGGACTCCCCCCAGTGTCTGGGCAGTGTGGACTCTCCCTGATGTCTGGGCAGTCTGGACTCTCCCTGGTGTCTGGGCAGTCTGGACTCTCCGCAGTGTCTGGGCTGTGTGGACTTTCCCCGGTGTCTGGGCAGTCTGGACTTTTCCCGCTGTCTGGGCACTGTGGACTCTCACCGGTGTCAAGGTAGTCTGGACTCTCACCGGTGTCTGGGCAGTCCGGACTCTCCCAGGTGTCTGGGCAGTGCGGACTCTCCCAGGTGTCTGGGCAGTCCGGACACTCCCAGGTGTCTGGGCAGTCTGCACTCCACCCGGTGTCTGGGCAGTCTGGACTCCCCCCAGTGTCTGGGCAGTCTGGACTCTCCCCGGTGGCTGGGCAGTCTGGATACTCTGCAGTGTCTGAGCAGTCTGGACTCTCCCTGGTGTCTGGGAAGTCTGGACTCTCACCGGTGTCTGGGCAGTCTGGACTCTCCCTGGTGTTTCGGCAGTCTGGACTCTCCACAGGGTCTGAGCAGGCTGGACTCTCCCTGGTGTCTGGCCAGTCTGGACTCTCCCAGGTGTCTGGGCAGTGTGGACTCTCACCGGTGTCTGGACAGTGTGGACTCTCCCCGGTGTCTGGGCAGTGTGGACTCTCACCGGTGTCTGGGCAGTGTGGACTCTCCCTGGTGTCTGGGCAGTCTGGACTCTCCCCGGTGTCTGGGCAGTCTGGACTCTCCGCAGCGTCTGGGCAGTCTGGACTATCCCTGGTGTCTGGGCAGTCTGGACTCTCCGCAGTGTCTGGGCAGTGAGGACTCTCCCTGTTGTCTGGGCAGTGTGGACTCTCCCCGGTGTCTGGGCAGTGTGGACTCTCCCCGGTGTCTGGGCAGTCTGGACTCTCCCCGGTGTCTGGGCAGTGTGGACTCTCCTCGGTGTCTGGGCAGTATGGACTCCCTTGTGTCTGGGCAGTCTGGACTCCCCCTGGTGTCTGGGCAGCGTGGACTCTCCTCGGTGTCTGGGCAGTTTGGACACTCCTGTGTCTGGGCAGTCTGGACTCCCCCCTGGTGTCTGGGCAGTCTGGACTCTCCCTGGTGTCTGGGCAGTATTGACTCTCCCTGGTGTCTAGGCAATGTGGACTCTCCCTGGTGTCTGTGCATCCTGGACACTTCCCGGTGTCTGGGCAGTCTGGACTCTCCCCAGTGTCTGGGCAGTGTGGACTCTCCTCGGTGTCTGGGCAGTGTGGACTCTCCCAAGTGTCTGGACAGTCTGGACTCTCCCCGGTGTCTGGGCAGTCTGGACACTCCCCCGGTGTCTGGGCAGTGTGGACTCTCTTGTGTCTGGGCAGTCTGGACTCCCCCCGGTGTCTGGGAAGTGTGGACTTTCCCTGATGTCTGGGCAGTCTGTACTCTCCCTGCTGTCTGGGCAATCTGGACTCTCCGCAGTGTCTGGGCAGCCTGGACTCTCCCTGGTGTGTGGGCAGTCTGGACTCTCCGCAGTGTCTGGGCAGTCTGGACTCTCCCTGGTGTCTGGGCAGTCTGGACTCTCCCCGGTGTCTGGGCACTCTGGACTCTCTGCAGTGTCTGGGCAGTGTGGACTCTCCCCAGTGTTTGGGCAGAATGGACTCTCCCTGGTGTCTGGGCAGTGCGGACTCTCCGCAGTGTCTGGGCACTCTGGACTCTCCCTGGTGTCTGGGCAGTCTGGACTCTCCGCAGTGTCTGGGCAGTCTGGACTCTCCGCAGTGTCTGGGCAGTCTGGACTCTCCCTGGTGTCTGGGCAGTCTGGACTCTTCCCGGTGTCTGGGCAGTCTGGACTCTCCCCAGTGTCTGTGCAATGTGCACTCTCCTCGGTGTCTGGGCAGTCTGGACTGTGCTCGCTGTCTGGGCAGTCTGGACTTTCCGCACTGTCTGGGCAGTCTGGACTCTCCCTGGTGTCTGGGCAGTCTGGACTCTCCCTGGTGTCTGGGCAGTGTGGACTCTCCCTGATGTCTGGGCAGTCTGGACTCTCCCTGGTGTCTGGGCAGTCTGGACTCTCCGCAGTGTCTTGGCAGTGAGGACTTTTCCCGCTCTCTGGGCATTGTGGACTCTCACCGGTGTCAAGGTAGTCTGGACTCTCACCGGTGTCTGGGCAGTCCAGACTCTCCCAGGTGTCTGGGCAGTGCGGACTCTCCCAGGTGTCTGGGCAGTCCGGACTCTCCCGAATGTCTGGACAGTCTGGACTTCCCTAGTGTCTGGCAGTCTGGACTCCTCCCGGTGTCTGGATAGTCTGGACTTTCCCCGGTGTCTGGGCAGTCTCGACTCTCACTGGTGTCTGGGCAGTCTGGTCTCACCCCGGTGTCTGGGCAGTCTGGACTCTCCACAGTGCCTGGGCAGTCTGGGCTCTCCCTGGTGTCTGGGCAGTCTGGACTCTCCCCGGTGTCAAGGTAGTCTGGACTCTCACCAGTGTCTAGGTAGTCTGGTCTCTCAACGGTGTCTGGGCAGTCTGGACTCTCCCCGGTGTCCGGTCAGTGTGGACTCTCCCCGGTGTCTGAGCAGTGTGGACTCCGCCCGGTGTCTGGGCAGAATGGACTCCCTTGAGTCTGGGCAGTCTGGACTCCCTCCGGTGTCTGGGCGGTGTGGACTCTCCTCGGTGTCTGGGCAGATTGGACTCTCCTGTGTCTGGGCAGTCTGGACTCCCCCCACCGGTGTCTGGGCAGTCGGGACTCTCCGCAATGTCTGGGCAGTCTGGACTCTTCCCGGTGTCTGGGCAGTCTGGACTCTCCCCAGTGGCTGGGCAGTGTGGACTCTACTCGGTGTCTGGGCAGTCTGCACTCTCCCCAGTGTCAGGGCAGTGTGGAATCTCCTCGGTGTCTGGGCAGTGTGGACTCTCCCTGATGTCTGGGCAGTCTGGACTCTCCCTGGTCTTTGGGCAGTCTGGACTCTCCGCAGTGTCTGGGCACTGTGGACTCTCACCGGTGTCAAGGTAGTCTGGACTCTCACCGGTGTCTGGGCAGTCCGGACTATCCCAGGTGTCTGGGCAGTGCGGACTCACCCAGGTGTCTGGGCAGTCCGGACTCTCCCGAGTGTCTGGACAGTCTGGACTTCCCTAGTGTCTGGCAGTCTGGACTCCTCCCGGTGTCTGGATAGTCTGGACTTTCCACGGTGTCTGGGCAGTCTGGACTCTCACTGGTGTCTGGGCAGTCTGGTCTCTCCCCGGTGTCTGGGCAGTCTGGACTCTCCGCAGTGCCTGGGCAGTCTGGGCTCTCCCCGGTGTCTGGGCAGACTGGACTCTCCCCGGTGTCAAGGTAGTCTGGACTCTCACCAGTGTCTGGGCAGTCTGGACACTCCGCAGTGTCTGGGCAGTCTGGACTCTCCCTGCTGTCAGGGCAGTCTGGAGTCTCCCTGCTGTCAGGGCAGTCTGGAAACTTCCTGGTGTCTGGGCAGTCTGGACTCTTCCCGGTGTCTGGGCAGTGTGCACTCTCCTCGGTGTCTGGGCAGTCTGGACTCTCCCTGGTGTCTGGGCAGTCTGGACTCTTCCCGGTGTCTGGGCAGTGTGGACTCTCCGCAGTGTCTGGGTAGTCTGGACTCTCCCTGGTGTCTGGGCAGTCTGGACTCTCCCTGGTGTCTGGGCAGTCTGGACTCTTCCCGGTGTCTGGGCAGCGTGGACTCTCCCCGGTGTATGGGCAGTCTGGACTCTCCCCAGTGGCTGGGCAGTCTGGACTCTCCTCGGTGTCTGGGCAGCGTGGACTCTCCCCGGTGTATGGGCAGTGTGGACTCTCCCCGGTGTCTGGGCAGTGTGGACTCTCCGCAGTGTCTGGGTAGTCTGGACTCTCCCTGGTGTCTGGGCAGTCTGGACTCTCCGCATTGTCTGGCCAGTGTGGACTTTCCCCGGTGTCTGGGCAGTCTCGACTCTGACTGGTGTCTGGGCAGTCTGGTCTCACCCCGGTGTCTGGGCAGTCTGGACTCTCCACAGTGCCTGGGCAGTCTGGGCTCTCCCCGGTGTCTGGGCAGTCTGGACTCTCCCCGGTGTCAAGGTAGTCTGGACTCTCACCAGTGTCTAGGTAGTCTGGTCTCTCAACGGTGTCTGGGCAGTCTGGACTCTCCCCGGTGTCCGGTCAGTGTGGACTCTCCCCGGTGTCTGAGCAGTGTGGACTCCGCCCGGTGTCTGGGCAGTATGGACTCCCTTGAGTCTGGGCAGTCTGGACTCCCTCCGGTGTCTGGGCGGTGTGGACTCTCCTCGGTGTCTGGGCAGATTGGACTCTCCTGTGTCTGGGCAGTCTGGACTCCCCCCACCGGTGTCTGGGCAGTCTGGACTCTCCGCAATGTCTGGGCAGTCTGGACTCTTCCCGGTGTCTGGGCAGTCTGGACTCTCCCCAGTGGCTGGGCAGTGTGGACTCTCCTCGGTGTCTGGGCAGTCTGGACTCTCCCCAGTGTCAGGGCAGTGTGGACTCTCCTCGGTGTCTGGGCAGTGTGGACTCACCCCAGGGTCTGGACAGTATGGACTCTCCCCGGTGCCTGGGCAGTCTGGACACCCCCCGGTGTCTGGGCAGTGTGGACTCTCCCCGGTGTCTGGGCAGTGTGGACTCTCCCCGGTGTCTGGGCAGTGTGGACTCTCCCTGGTCTCTGGGCAGTCTGGATTCTCCGCAGTGTCTGGGCACTGTGGACTCTCACCGGTGTCAAGGTAGTCTGGACTCTCACCGGTGTCTGGGCAGTCCGGACTATCCCAGGTGTCTGGGCAGTGCGGACTCACCCAGGTGTCTGGGCAGTCCGGACTCTCCCGAGTGTCTGGACAGTCTGGACTTCCCTAGTGTCTGGCAGTCTGGACTCCTCCCGGTGTCTGGATAGTCTGGACTTTCCCCGGTGTCTGGGCAGTCTGGACTCTCACTGGTGTCTGGGCAGTCTGGTCTCTCCCCGGTGTCTGGGCAGTCTGGACTCTCCGCAGTGCCTGGGCAGTCTGGGCTCTCCCCGGTGTCTGGGCAGTCTGGACTCTCCCCGGTGTCAAGGTAGTCTGGACTCTCACCAGTGTCTGGGCAGTCTGGACACTCCGCAGTGTCTGGGCAGTCTGGACTCTCCCTGCTGTCAGGGCAGTCTGGAGTCTCCCTGCTGTCAGGGCAGTCTGGACACTTCCTGGTGTCTGGGCAGTCTGGACTCTTCCCGGTGTCTGGGCAGTGTGCACTCTCCTCGGTGTCTGGGCAGTCTGGACTCTCCCTGGTGTCTGGGCAGTCTGGACTCTTCCCGGTGTCTGGGCAGCGTGTACTCTCCCCGGTGTATGGGCAGTGTGGACTCTCCCCGGTGTCTGGGCAGTGTGGACCCTCCGCAGTGTCTGGGTAGTCTGGACTCTCCCTGGTGTCTGGGCAGTCTGGACTCTCCCTGGTGTCTGGGCAGTCTGGACTCTTCCCGGTGTCTGGGCAGCGTGGACTCTCCCCGGTGTATGGGCAGTCTGGACTCTCCCCAGTGGCTGGGCAGTCTGGACTCTCCTCGGTGTCTGGGCAGCGTGGACTCTCCCCGGTGTATGGGCAGTGTGGACTCTCCCCGGTGTCTGGGCAGTGTGGACTCTCCGCAGTGTCTGGGTAGTCTGGACTCTCCGCAGTGTCTGGGCAGTCTGGACTCTCCCTGGTATCTGGGCAGTCTGGACTCTCCCCGGTGTCTGGGCAGTCTGGACTCTCCACAGTGTCTGGGCAGTCAGGACTCTCCCTGGTGTCTGGGCTGTCTGGACTCTCCCCGATGTCTGGGCAGTCTGGACTCTCCGCAGTGTCTGGGCAGTCTGGACTCTCCCTGGTGTCTGGCCAGTCTGCACACTCCCCGGTGTCTCGGCAGTCTGGACTCTCCTGTGTCTGGGCAGTCTGGACTCTCCTGTTTCTGGGCAGTCTGGACTCTCCCTGGTGTCAGGGCTGTCTGGAATCTCTGCAGTGTCTGGGCAGTCTGGACTCTCCCTGGTGTCTGGGCACTCTGGACTCTCCCCGGTGTCTGGGCAGTCTGGACTCTCCGCAGTGTCTGGGCAGTCTGGACTCTCCCCGGTGTCTGGGCAGTGTGGACTCTCCGCAGTGTCTGGGTAGTCTGGACTCTCCCTGGTGTCTGGGCAGTCTGGACTCTCCGCATTGTCTGGGCAGTGTGGACTTTCCCCGGTGTCTGGGCAGTCTCGACTCTGACTGGTGTCTGGGCAGTCTTGTCTCACCCCGGTGTCTGGGCAGTCTGGACTCTCCACAGTGCCTGGGCAGTCTGGGCTCTCCCCGGTGTCTGGGCAGTCTGGACTCTCCCCGGTGTCAAGGTAGTCTGGACTCTCACCAGTGTCTAGGTAGTCTGGTCTCTCAACGGTGTCTGGGCAGTCTGGACTCTCCCCGGTGTCCGGTCAGTGTGGACTCTCCCCGGTGTCTGAGCAGTGTGGACTCCGCCCGGTGTCTGGGCAGTATGGACTCCCTTGAGTCTGGGCAGTCTGGACTCCCTCCGGTGTCTGGGCGGTGTGGACTCTCCTCGGTGTCTGGGCAGATTGGACTCTCCTGTGTCTGGGCAGTCTGGACTCCCCCCACCGGTGTCTGGGCAGTCTGGACTCTCCGCAATGTCTGGGCAGTCTGGACTCTTCCCGGTGTCTGGGCAGTCTGGACTCTCCCCAGTGGCTGGGCAGTGTGGACTCTCCTCGGTGTCTGGGCAGTCTGGACACTCCCCAGTGTCAGGGCAGTGTGGACTCTCCTCGGTGTCTGGGCAGTGTGGACTCACCCCAGGGTCTGGACAGTATGGACTCTCCCCGGTGCCTGGGCAGTCTGGACACCCCCCGGTGTCTGGGCAGTGTGGACTCTCCCCGGTGTCTGGGCAGTGTGGACTCTCCCCGGTGTCTGGGCAGTGTGGACTCTCCCTGGTCTCTGGGCAGTCTGGACTCTCCGCAGTGTCTGGGCACTGTGGACTCTCACCGGTGTCAAGGTAGTCTGGACTCTCACCGGTGTCTGGGCAGTCCGGACTATCCCAGGTGTCTGGGCAGTGCGGACTCACCCAGGTGTCTGGGCAGTCCGGACTCTCCCGAGTGTCTGGACAGTCTGGACTTCCCTAGTGTCTGGCAGTCTGGACTCCTCCCGGTGTCTGGATAGTCTGGACTTTCCCCGGTGTCTGGACAGTCTGGACTCTCACTGGTGTCTGGGCAGTCTGGTCTCTCCCCGGTGTCTGGGCAGTCTGGACTCTCCGCAGTGCCTGGGCAGTCTGGGCTCTCCCCGGTGTCTGGGCAGTCTGGACTCTCCCCGGTGTCAAGGTAGTCTGGACTCTCACCAGTGTCTGGGCAGTCTGGACACTCCGCAGTGTCTGGGCAGTCTGGACTCTCCCTGCTGTCAGGGCAGTCTGGAGTCTCCCTGCTGTCAGGGCAGTCTGGACACTTCCTGGTGTCTGGGCAGTCTGGACTCTTCCCGGTGTCTGGGCAGTGTGCACTCTCCTCGGTGTCTGGGCAGTCTGGACTCTCCCTGGTGTCTGGGCAGTCTGGACTCTTCCCGGTGTCTGGGCAGCGTGGACTCTCCCCGGTGTATGGGCAGTGTGGACTCTCCCCGGTGTCTGGGCAGTGTGGACTCTCCGCAGTGTCTGGGTAGTCTGGACTCTCCCTGGTGTCTGGGCAGTCTGGACTCTCCCTGGTGTCTGGGCAGTCTGGACTCTTCCCGGTGTCTGGGCAGCGTGGACTCTCCCCGGTGTATGGGCAGTCTGGACTCTCCCCAGTGGCTGGGCAGTCTGGACTCTCCTCGGTGTCTGGGCAGCGTGGACTCTCCCCGGTGTATGGGCAGTGTGGACTCTCCCCGGTGTCTGGGCAGTGTGGACTCTCCGCAGTGTCTGGGTAGTCTGGACTCTCCCTGGTGTCTGGGCAGTCTGGACTCTCCGCAGTGTCTGGGCAGTCTGGACTCTCCCTGGTATCTGGGCAGTCTGGACTCTCCCCGGTGTCTGGGCAGTCTGGACTCTCCACAGTGTCTGGGCAGTCAGGACTCTCCCTGGTGTCTGGGCTGTCTGGACTCTCCCCGATGTCTGGGCAGTCTGGACTCTCCGCAGTGTCTGGGCAGTCTGGACTCTCCCTGGTGTCTGGCCAGTCTGCACACTCCCCGGTGTCTCGGCAGTCTGGACTCTCCTGTGTCTGGGCAGTCTGGACTCTCCTGTGTCTGGGCAGTCTGGACTCTCCCTGGTGTCTGGGCAGTCTGGAATCTCTGCAGTGTCTGGGCAGTCTGGACTCTCCCTGGTGTCTGGGCACTCTGGACTCTCCCCGGTGTCTGGGCAGTCTGGACTCTCCGCAGTGTCTGGGCAGTCTGGACTCTCCCTGGTGTCTGGGCAGTCTGGACTCTTCCCGGTGTCTGGGCAGTCTGGACTCTCCCCAGTGCCTGTGCAGTGTGCACTCTCCTCAGTGTCTGGGCAGTCTGGGCTGTCCTCGGTGTCTGGGCAGTCTGGACTCTCCCTGGTGTCTGTGCAGTGTGGACTCTCCCACGTGTCTGGGCAGTCTGGACTCTCCCTGGTGTCTGGGCAGTCTGGACTTTCCACAGTGTCTGGGCAGTCTGGACTCACCCTGGTGTCTGGGCAGTCTGGACTCTCCCCGGTGTCTGGGCAGGCTGGACTCTCACCGGTGTCTAGGTAGTCTGGAATCTGACCGGTGTCTGGGCAGTCTGGACTCTCCCCGGTGACTGGGCAGTCTGGACTCTCACCCGTGTCTGGGCAGCCTGGATTCTTCCCAGTGTCTCGGCAGTCTGGGCTCTCCGCAGTGCCTGGGCAGTCCGGACACTCCCAGGTGTCTGGGCAGTTTGGACTCCCCCCGGTGTCTGGGCAGTCTGGACTCTCCCCGGTGTCCGGTCAGTGTGGACTCTCCCCGGTGTCTGAGCAGTGTGGACTCCGCCCGGTGTCTGGGCAGTATGGACTCCCTTGAGTCTGGGCAGTCTGGACTCCCTCCGGTGTCTGGGCGGTGTGGACTCTCCTCGGTGTCTGGGCAGATTGGACTCTCCTGTGTCTGGGCAGTCTGGACTCCCCCCACCGGTGTCTGGGCAGTCTGGACTCTCCGCAATGTCTGGGCAGTCTGGACTCTTCCCGGTGTCTGGGCAGTCTGGACTCTCCCCAGTGGCTGGGCAGTGTGGACTCTCCTCGGTGTCTGGGCAGTCTGGACTCTCCCCAGTGTCAGGGCAGTGTGGACTCTCCTCGGTGTCTGGGCAGTGTGGACTCTCCCCAGGGTCTGGACAGTATGGACTCTCCCCGGTGCCTGGGCAGTCTGGACACCCCCCCCCCCGGTGTCTGGGCAGTGTGGACTCTCTTGTGTCTGGGCAGTCTGGACTCCCCCCGGTGTCTGGGCAGTGTGGACTCTCCCTGATGTCTGGGCAGTCTGGACTCTCCCTGGTCTCTGGGCAGTCTGGACTCTCCGCAGTGTCTGGGCACTGTGGACTCTCACCGGTGTCAAGGTAGTCTGGACCCTCACCGGTGTCTGGGCAGTCCGGACTCTCCCAGGTGTCTGGGCAGTGCGGACTCACCCAGGTGTCTGGGCAGTCCGGACTCTCCCGAGTGTCTGGACAGTCTGGACTTCCCTAGTGTCTGGCAGTCTGGACTCCTCCCGGTGTCTGGATAGTCTGGACTTTCCCCGGTGTCTGGGCAGTCTGGACTCTCACTGGTGTCTGGGCAGTCTGGTCTCTCCCCGGTGTCTGGGCAGTCTGGACTCTCCGCAGTGCCTGGGCAGTCTGGGCTCTCCCCGGTGTCTGGGCAGTCTGGACTCTCCCCGGTGTCAAGGTAGTCTGGACTCTCACCAGTGTCTGGGCAGTCTGGACACTCCGCAGTGTCTGGGCAGTCTGGACTCTCCCTGCTGTCAGGGCAGTCTGGAGTCTCCCTGCTGTCAGGGCAGTCTGGACACTTCCTGGTGTCTGGGCAGTCTGGACTCTTCCCGGTGTCTGGGCAGTGTGCACTCTCCTCGGTGTCTGGGCAGTCTGGACTCTCCCTGGTGTCTGGGCAGTCTGGACTCTTCCCGGTGTCTGGGCAGCGTGGACTCTCCCCGGTGTATGGGCAGTGTGGACTCTCCCCGGTGTCTGGGCAGTGTGGACTCTCCGCAGTGTCTGGGTAGTCTGGACTCTCCCTGGTGTCTGGGCAGTCTGGACTCTCCCTGGTGTCTGGGCAGTCTGGACTCTTCCCGGTGTCTGGGCAGCGTGGACTCTCCCCGGTGTATGGGCAGTCTGGACTCTCCCCAGTGGCTGGGCAGTCTGGACTCTCCTCGGTGTCTGGGCAGCGTGGACTCTCCCCGGTGTATGGGCAGTGTGGACTCTCCCCGGTGTCTGGGCAGTGTGGACTCTCCGCAGTGTCTGGGTAGTCTGGACTCTCCCTGGTGTCTGGGCAGTCTGGACTCTCCGCAGTGTCTGGGCAGTCTGGACTCTCCCTGGTATCTGGGCAGTCTGGACTCTCCCCGGTGTCTGGGCAGTCTGGACTCTCCACAGTGTCTGGGCAGTCAGGACTCTCCCTGGTGTCTGGGCTGTCTGGACTCTCCCCGATGTCTGGGCAGTCTGGACTCTCCGCAGTGTCTGGGCAGTCTGGACTCTCCCTGGTGTCTGGCCAGTCTGCACACTCCCCGGTGTCTCGGCAGTCTGGACTCTCCTGTGTCTGGGCAGTCTGGACTCTCCTGTGTCTGGGCAGTCTGGACTCTCCCTGGTGTCTGGGCAGTCTGGAATCTCGGCAGTGTCTGGGCAGTCTGGACTCTCCCTGGTGTCTGGGCACTCTGGACTCTCCCCGGTGTCTGGGCAGTCTGGACTCTCCGCAGTGTCTGGGCAGTCTGGACTCTCCCTGGTGTCTGGGCAGTCTGGACTCTTCCCGGTGTCTGGGCAGTCTGGACTCTCCCCAGTGCCTGTGCAGTGTGCACTCTCCTCAGTGTCTGGGCAGTCTGGGCTGTCCTCGGTGTCTGGGCAGTCTGGACTCTCCCTGGTGTCTGTGCAGTGTGGACTCTCCCACGTGTCTGGGCAGTCTGGACTCTCCCTGGTGTCTGGGCAGTCTGGACTTTCCACAGTGTCTGGGCAGTCTGGACTCACCCTGGTGTCTGGGCAGTCTGGACTCTCCTCGGTGTCTGGGCAGGCTGGACTCTCACCGGTGTCTAGGTAGTCTGGAATCTCACCGGTGTCTGGGCAGTCTGGACTCTCCCCGGTGACTGGGCAGTCTGGACTCTCACCCGTGTCTGGGCAGCCTGGATTCTTCCCAGTGTCTGGGCAGTCTGGGCTCTCCGCAGTGCCTGGGCAGTCCGGACACTCCCAGGTGTCTGGGCAGTTTGGACTCCCCCCGGTGTCTGGGCAGTCTGGACTCTCCCCGGTATCTGGGCAGTGTGGACTCTCCCCGGTGTCTGGGCAGTCTGGACTCTCCCCGGTGTCTGGGCAGTCTGGACTCTCCCTGCTGCATAGGCAATGTGGACTCTCCTCGGTGTCTGGGCAGTGTGGACTCTCCTGTATCTGGGCAGTCTGGACTCACCCCGGTGTCCGCTCAGTGTGGACTCTCCCCGGTGTCTGGGCAGTGTGGACTCCCCCCGGTGTCTGGGCAGTGTGGACTCCCCCCGGTGTCTGGGCAGTATGGACTCCCTTGTGTCTGGGCAGTCTGGACTCCCTCCGGTGTATGGGCGGTGTGGACTCTCCTCGGTGTCTGGGCAGATTGGACTCTCCTGTGTCTGGGCAGTCTGAACTCCCCACCACGGTGTCTGGGCAGTCTGGACTCTCCCTGGTGTCTGGGCAATGTGGACTCTCCTCGGTGTCTGGGCAGTGTGGACACTCACCGGTGTCTGAGCATTCTGGACTCTTCCCGGTGTCTGGGCAGTCTGGACTCTCCCCAGTGGCTGGGCAGTGTGGACTCTCACCAGTGTTAGGGCAGTGTGGACTCCCCCCGGTGTCTGGGCAGTGTGGACTCTCCCTGATGTCTGGGCAGTCTGGACTCTCCCTGGTGTCTGGGCAGTCTGGACTCTCCGCAGTGTCTGGGCAGTGTGGACTTTCCCCGGTGTCTGGGCAGTCTGGACTTTTCCCGCTGTCTGGGCACTGTGGACTCTCACCGGTGTCATGGTAGTCTGGACTCTCACCGGTGTCTGTGCAGTCTGGACTCCCCCAGGTGTCTGGGCAGTGCGGACTCTCCCAGGTGTCTGGGCAGTCCGGACTCTCCCGAGTGTCTGGACAGTCTGGACTTCCCTACTGTCTGGCAGTCTGGACTCCTCCCGGTGTCTGGATAGTCTGGACTTACCCCGGTGTCTGGGCAGTCTGGACTCTCACTGGTGTCTGGGCAGTCTGGTCTCTCCCCGGTGTCTGGGCAGTCTGGACTCTCCGCTGTGCCTGGACAGTCTGGGCTCTCCCCGGTGTCTGGGCAGTCTGGACTCTCCCCGGTGTCAAGGTAGTCTGGACTCTCACCAGTGTCTAGGTAGTCTGGTCTCTCACAGGTGTCTGGGCAGTCTGGACTCTCCCCGGTGTCTGGGCAGTCTGGACTCTCACCGGTGTCTAGGTAGTCTGGACTCTGACCAGTGTCTAGGCAGTCTGGACTCTCACCAGTGTCTGGGCACTCTGGATTCTTCCCGGTGTCTGGGCAGTCTGGGCTCTCCACAGTGTCTGGGCAGTCTGGACACTCCCAGGTGTCTGGGCAGTCTGCACTCCACCCGGTGTCTGGGCAGTCTGGACTCCCCCCCCGGTGTCTGGGCAGTCTGGACTCTCCCTGGTGTCTGGGCAGTCTGGACTCTCACTGGTGTCTGGGCAATGTGGACACTCCCTGGTGTCTGTGCATCCTGGACACTTCCCGGTGTCTGGGCAGTCTGGACTCTCCCCAGTGTCTGGGCAGTGTGGACTCTCCTCGGTGTCTGGGCAGTCTGGACTCTACCCAGTGTCTGGGCAGTGTGGACTCTCCTCGGTGTCTGGGCAGAGTGGACTCTCCCAAGTGTCTGGACAGTCTGGACTCTCCCCGGTGTCTGGGCAGTCTGGACACTCCCCCGGTGTCTGGGCAGTGTGGACTCTCTTGTGTCTGGGCAGTCTGGACTCCCCCCGGTGTCTGGGAAGTGTGGACTTTCCCTGATGTCTGGGCAGTCTGTACTCTCCCTGCTGTCTGGGCAATCTGGACTCTCCGCAGTGTCTGGGCAGTCTGGACTCTCCCTGGTGTGTGGGCAGTCGGGACTCTCCGCAGTGTCTGGGCAGTCTGGACTCTCCCTGGTGTCTGGGCAGTCTGGACTCTCCCCGGTGTCTGGGCAGTCTGGACTCTCCGCAGTGTCTGGGCAGTCTGGACTCTCCCCAGTGTCTGGGCAGAATGGACTCTCCCTGGTGTCTGGGCACTCTGGACTCTCCGCAGTGTCTGGGCACTCTGGACTCTCCCTGGTGTCTGGGCAGTCTGTACTCTCCGCAGTGTCTGGGCAGTCTGGACTCTCCGCAGTGTCTGGGCAGTCTGGACTCTCCCTGGTGTCTGGGCAGTCTGGACTCTTCCCGGTGTCTGGGCAGTCTGGACTCTCCCCAGTGTCTGTGCAGTGTGCACTCTCCTCGGTGTCTGGGCAGTCTGGACTGTCCTCGGTGTCTGGGCAGTCTGGACTTTCTGCACTGTCTGGGCAGTCTGGACTCTCCCTGGTGTCTGTGCCGTCTGGACTCTCCCCGGTGTCTGGGCAGTCTGGACTCTCACCGGTGTCTAGGTAGTCTGGACTCTAGCCGGTGTCTGGGCAGTCTGGACTCTCCCCGGTGACTGGGCAGTCTGGACTCTCACCGGTGTCTAGGCAGTCTGGACTCTCACCAGTGTCTGGGCAGCCTGGATTCTTCCCAGTGTCTGGGCAGTCTGGGCTCTCCGCAGTGCCTGGGCAGTCCGGACACTCCCAGGTGTCTGGGCAGTTTGGACTCCCCCCGGTGTCTGGGCAGTCTGGACTCTCCCTGGTATCTGGGCAGTGTGGACTCTCCCCGGTGTCTGGGCAGTCTGGACTCTCCCCGGTGTCTGGGCAGTCTGGACTCTCCCTGGTGCATAGGCAATGTGGACTCTCCTCGGTGTCTGGGCAGTCTGGACTCTCCTGTATCTGGGCAGTCTGGACTCACCCCGGTGTCTGGGCAGTGTGGACTCCCCCCGGTGTCTGGGCAGTATGGACTCCCTTGCGTCTGGGCAGTCTGGACTCCCTCCGGTGTCTGGGCGGTGTGGACTCTCCTCGGTGTCTGGGCAGATTGGACTCTCCTGTGTCTGGGCAGTCTGGACTCCCCCCCCGGTGTCTGGGCAGTCTGGAATCTCCCTGGTGTCTGGGCAGTGTGGACTCTCCTCGGTGTCTGGGCAGTGTGGACTCTCACCGGTGTCTGTGCATCCTGGACTCTTCCCGGTGTCTGGGCAGTCTGGACTCTCCCCAGTGGCTGGGCAGCGTGGACTCTCCTCGGTGTCTGGGCAGTCTGGACTCTCCCCAGTGTCAGGGCAGTGTGGACTCTCCTCGGTGCCTGGGCAGTCTGGACACCCCACCCGGTGTCTGGGCAGTGTGGACTCTCTTGTGTCTGGGCAGTCTGGACTCCCCCCGGTGTCTGGGCAGTGTGGACTCTCCCTGATGTCTGGGCAGTCTGGACTCTCCCTGGTGTCTGGGCAGTCTGGACTCTCCGCAGTGTCTGGGCAGTGAGGACTTTCCCCGGTGTCTGGGCAGTCTGAACTTTTCCCGCTGTCTGGGCACTGTGGACTCTCACCGGTGTCAAGGTAGTCTGGACTCTCACCGGTGTCTGGGCAGTCCAGACTCTCCCAGGTGTCTGGGCAGTGCGGACTCTCCCAGGTGTCTGGGCAGTCCGGACTCTCCCGAGTGTCTGGACAGTCTGGACTTCCCTAGTGTCTGGCAGTCTGGACTCCTCCCGGTGTCTGGATAGTCTGGACTTTCCCCGGTGTCTGGGCAGTCTCGACTCTCTCTGGTGTCTGGGCAGTCTGGTCTCACCCCGGTGTCTGGGCAGTCTGGACTCTCCACAGTGCCTGGGCAGTCTGGGCTCTCCCCGGTGTCTGGGCAGTCTGGACTCTCCCCGGTGTCAAGGTAGTCTGGACTCTCACCAGTGTCTAGGTAGTCTGGTCTCTCAACGGTGTCTGGGCAGTCTGGACTCTCCCCGGTGTCCGGTCAGTGTGGACTCTCCCCGGTGTCTGGGCAGTGTGGACTCCGCCCGGTGTCTGGGCAGTATGGACTCCCTTGAGTCTGGGCAGTCTGGACTCCCTCCGGTGTCTGGGCGGTGTGGACTCTCCTCGGTGTCTGGGCAGATTGGACTCTCCTGTGTCTGGGCAGTCTGGACTCCCCGCACCGGTGTCTGGGCAGTCTGGGCTCTCCGTAATGTCTGGGCAGTCTGGACTCTTCCCGGTGTCTGGGCAGTCTGGACTCTCCCCAGTGGCTGGGCAGTGTGGACTCTCCTCGGTGTCTGGGCAGTCTGGACTCTCCCACGTGTCAGGGCAGTGTGGACTCTCCTCGGTGTCTGGGCAGTGTGGACTCTCCCCAGGGTCTGGACAGTCTGGACTCTCCCCGGTGCCTGGGCAGTTAGGACACTCCTGTGTCTGGGCAGTCTGGACACCCCCCCCCCCGGTGTCTGGGCAGTCTGGACTCTCACCAGTGTCTGGGCAGCCTGGATTCTTCCCAGTGACTGGGCAGTCTGGGCTCTCCGCAGTGCCTGGGCAGTCCGGACACTCCCAGGTGTCTGGGTAGTTTGGACTCTTCCCGGTGTCTGGGCAGTCTGGACTCTCCCCAGTGTCTGTGCAGTGTGCACTCTCCTCGGTGTTTGGGCAGTCTCGACTGTCCTCGGTGTCGGTGCAGTCAGGACTTTCCGCACTGTCTGGGCAGTCTGGACTCTCCCTGGTGTCTGGGCAGTCTGGACTCTCCCTGGTGTATGGGCAGTGTGGACTCTCCCCTATGTCTGGGCAGTGTGGACTCTCCCTGGTGTCTGGGCAGTCTGGACTCTCCGCAGTGTCTGGGCAGTGAGGACTTTTCCCGCTGTCTGGGCACTGTGGACTCTCACCGGTGTCAAGGTAGTCTGGACTCTCACCGGTGTCTGGGCAGTCCAGACTCTCCCAGGTGTCTGGGCAGTGCGGACTCTCCCAGGTGTCTGGGCAGTCCGGACTCTCCCGAATGTCTGGACAGTCTGGACTTCCCTAGTGTCTGGCAGTCTGGACTCCTCCCGGTGTCTGGATAGTCTGGACTTTCCCCGGTGTCTGGGCAGTCTCGACTCTGACTGGTGTCTGGGCAGTCTGGTCTCACCCCGGTGTCTGGGCAGTCTGGACTCTCCACAGTGCCTGGGCAGTCTGGGCTCTCCCCGGTGTCTGGGCAGTCTGGACTCTCCCCGGTGTCAAGGTAGTCTGGACTCTCACCAGTGTCTAGGTAGTCTGGTCTCTCAACGGTGTCTGGGCAGTCTGGACTCTCCCCGGTGTCCGGTCAGTGTGGACTCTCCCCGGTGTCTGAGCAGTGTGGACTCCGCCCGGTGTCTGGGCAGTATGGACTCCCTTGAGTCTGGGCAGTCTGGACTCCCTCCGGTGTCTGGGCGGTGTGGACTCTCCTCGGTGTCTGGGCAGATTGGACTCTCCTGTGTCTGGGCAGTCTGGACTCCCCCCACCGGTGTCTGGGCAGTCTGGACTCTCCGCAATGTCTGGGCAGTCTGGACTCTTCCCGGTGTCTGGGCAGTCTGGACTCTCCCCAGTGGCTGGGCAGTGTGGACTCTCCTCGGTGTCTGGGCAGTCTGGACTCTCCCCAGTGTCAGGGCAGTGTGGACTCTCCTCGGTGTCTGGGCAGTGTGGACTCTCCCCAGGGTCTGGACAGTATGGACTCTCCCCATTGCCTGGGCAGTCTGGACACCCCCCCCCCGGTGTCTGGGCAGTGTGGACTCTCTTGTGTCTGGGCAGTCTGGACTCCCCCCGGTGTCTGGGCAGTGTGGACTCTCCCTGATGTCTGGGCAGTCTGGACTCTCCCTGGTGTCTGGGCAGTCTGGACTCTCCGCAGTGTCTGGGCACTGTGGACTCTCACCAGTGTCAAGGTAGTCTGGACTCTCACCGGTGTCTGGGCAGTCCGGACTATCCCAGGTGTCTGGGCAGTGCGGACTCACCCAGGTGTCTGGGCAGTCCGGACTCTCCCAAGTGTCTGGACAGTCTGGACTTCCCTAGTGTCTGGCAGTCTGGACTCCTCCCGGTGTCTGGATAGTCTGGACTTTCCCTGGTGTCTGGGCAGTCTGGACTCTCACTGGTGTCTGGGCAGTCTGGTCTCTCACCGGTGTCAGGGCAGTCTGGACTCTCCGCAGTGCCTGGGCAGTCTGGGCTCTCCCCGGTGTCTGGGCAGTCTGGACTCTCCCCGGTGTCAAGGTAGTCTGGACTCTCACCAGTGTCTGGGCAGTCTGGACACTCCGCAGTGTCTGGGCAGTCTGGACTCTCCCTGCTGTCAGGGCAGTCTGGAGTCTCCCTGCTGTCAGGGCAGTCTGGACACTTCCTGGTGTCTGGGCAGTCTGGACTCTTCCCGGTGTCTGGGCAGTGTGCACTCCCCTCGGTGTCTGGGCAGTCTGGACTCTCCCTGGTGTCTGGGCAGTCTGGACTCTTCCCGGTGTCTGGGCAGCGTGGACTCTCCCCGGTGTATGGGCAGTGTGGACTCTCCCTGGTGTCTGGGCAGTGTGGATTCTCCGCAGTGTCGGGGTAGTCTGGACTCTCCCTGGTGTCTGGGCAGTCTGGACTCTCCCTGGTGTCTGGGCAGTCTGGACTCTTCCCGGTGTCTGGGCAGCGTGGACTCTCGCCGGTGTATGGGCAGTGTGGACTCTCCCCTATGTCTGGGCAGTGTGGACTCTCCCTGGTGTCTGGGCAGTCTGGACTCTCCGCAGTGTCTGGGCAGTGAGGACTTTTCCCGCTGTCTGGGCACTGTGGACTCTCACCGGTGTCAAGGTAGTCTGGACTCTCACCGGTGTCTGGGCAGTCCAGACTCTCCCAGGTGTCTGGGCAGTGCGGACTCTCCCAGGTGTCTGGGCAGTCCGGACTCTCCCGAATGTCTGGACAGTCTGGACTTCCCTAGTGTCTGGCAGTCTGGACTCCTCCCGGTGTCTGGATAGTCTGGACTTTCCCCGGTGTCTGGGCAGTCTCGACTCTGACTGGTGTCTGGGCAGTCTGGTCTCACCCCGGTGTCTGGGCAGTCTGGACTCTCCACAGTGCCTGGGCAGTCTGGGCTCTCCCCGGTGTCTGGGCAGTCTGGACTCTCCCCGGTGTCAAGGTAGTCTGGACTCTCACCAGTGTCTAGGTAGTCTGGTCTCTCAACGGTGTCTGGGCAGTCTGGACTCTCCCCGGTGTCCGGTCAGTGTGGACTCTCCCCGGTGTCTGAGCAGTGTGGACTCCGCCCGGTGTCTGGGCAGTATGGACTCCCTTGAGTCTGGGCAGTCTGGACTCCCTCCGGTGTCTGGGCGGTGTGGACTCTCCTCGGTGTCTGGGCAGATTGGACTCTCCTGTGTCTGGGCAGTCTGGACTCCCCCCACCGGTGTCTGGGCAGTCTGGACTCTCCGCAATGTCTGGGCAGTCTGGACTCTTCCCGGTGTCTGGGCAGTCTGGACTCTCCCCAGTGGCTGGGCAGTGTGGACTCTCCTCGGTGTCTGGGCAGTCTGGACTCTCCCCAGTGTCAGGGCAGTGTGGACTCTCCTCGGTGTCTGGGCAGTGTGGACTCTCCCCAGGGTCTGGACAGTATGGACTCTCCCCATTGCCTGGGCAGTCTGGACACCCCCCCCGGTGTCTGGGCAGTGTGGACTCTCTTGTGTCTGGGCAGTCTGGACTCCCCCCGGTGTCTGGGCAGTGTGGACTCTCCCTGATGTCTGGGCAGTCTGGACTCTCCCTGGTGTCTGGGCAGTCTGGACTCTCCGCAGTGTCTGGGCACTGTGGACTCTCACCAGTGTCAAGGTAGTCTGGACTCTCACCGGTGTCTGGGCAGTCCGGACTATCCCAGGTGTCTGGGCAGTGCGGACTCACCCAGGTGTCTGGGCAGTCCGGACTCTCCCGAGTATCTGGACAGTCTGGACTTCCCTAGTGTCTGGCAGTCTGGACTCCTCCCGGTGTCTGGATAGTCTGGACTTTCCCTGGTGTCTGGGCAGTCTGGACTCTCACTGGTGTCTGGGCAGTCTGGTCTCTCACCGGTGTCAGGGCAGTCTGGACTCTCCGCAGTGCCTGGGCAGTCTGGGCTCTCCCCGGTGTCTGGGCAGTCTGGACTCTCCCCGGTGTCAAGGTAGTCTGGACTCTCACCAGTGTCTGGGCAGTCTGGACACTCCGCAGTGTCTGGGCAGTCTGGACTCTCCCTGCTGTCAGGGCAGTCTGGAGTCTCCCTGCTGTCAGGGCAGTCTGGACACTTCCTGGTGTCTGGGCAGTCTGGACTCTTCCCGGTGTCTGGGCAGTGTGCACTCCCCTCGGTGTCTGGGCAGTCTGGACTCTCCCTGGTGTCTGGGCAGTCTGGACTCTTCCCGGTGTCTGGGCAGCGTGGACTCTCCGCGGTGTATGGGCAGTGTGGACTCTCCCTGGTGTCTGGGCAGTGTGGACTCTCCGCAGTGTCGGGGTAGTCTGGACTCTCCCTGGTGTCTGGGCAGTCTGGACTCTCCCTGGTGTCTGGGCAGTCTGGACTCTTCCCGGTGTCTGGGCAGCGTGGACTCTCGCCGGTGTATGGGCAGTGTGGACTCTCCCCGGTGTCTGGGCAGTCTGGACTCTCCTTGGTGTCTGGGCAGCGTGGACTCTCCCCGGTGTATGGGCAGTGTGGACTCTCCCCGGTGTCTGGGCAGTGTGGACTCTCCGCAGTGTCTGGGTAGTCTGGACTCTCCCTGGTGTCTGGGCAGTCTGGACTCTTCCCGGTGTCTGGGCAGTCTGGACTCTCCCCAGTGTCTGTGCAGTGTGCACTCTCCTCGGTGTCTGGGCAGTCTGGACTGTCCTCGGTGTCTGGGCAGTCTGGACTTTCTGCACTGTCTGGGCAGTCTGGACTCTCCCTGGTGTCTGTGCCGTCTGGACTCTCCCCGGTGTCTGGGCAGTCTGGACTCTCACCGGTGTCTAGGTAGTCTGGACTCTCACCGGTGTCTGGGCAGTCTGGACTCTCCCCGGTGACTGGGCAGTCTGGACTCTCACCGGTGTCTAGGTAGTCTGGACTCTCACCAGTGTCTGGGCAGCCTGGATTCTTCCCAGTGTCTGGGCAGTCTGGGCTCTCCGCAGTGCCTGGGCAGTCCGGACACTCCCAGGTGTCTGGGCAGTTTGGACTCCCCCCGGTGTCTGGGCAGTCTGGACTCTCCCTGGTATCTGGGCAGTGTGGACTCTCCCCGGTGTCTGGGCAGTCTGGACTCTCCCCGGTGTCTGGGCAGTCTGGACTCTCCCTGGTGCATAGGCAATGTGGACTCTCCTCGGTGTCTGGGCAGTCTGGACTCTCCTGTATCTGGGCAGTCTGGACTCACCCCGGTGTCTGGGCAGTGTGGACTCCCCCCGGTGTCTGGGCAGTATGGACTCCCTTGCGTCTGGGCAGTCTGGACTCCCTCCGGTGTCTGGGCGGTGTGGACTCTCCTCGGTGTCTGGGCAGATTGGACTCTCCTGTGTCTGGGCAGTCTGGACTCCCCCCCCGGTGTCTGGGCAGTCTGGAATCTCCCTGGTGTCTGGGCAGTGTGGACTCTCCTCGGTGTCTGGGCAGTGTGGACTCTCACCGGTGTCTGTGCATCCTGGACTCTTCCCGGTGTCTGGGCAGTCTGGACTCTCCCCAGTGGCTGGGCAGCGTGGACTCTCCTCGGTGTCTGGGCAGTCTGGACTCTCCCCAGTGTCAGGGCAGTGTGGACTCTCCTCGGTGCCTGGGCAGTCTGGACACCCCACCCGGTGTCTGGGCAGTGTGGACTCTCTTGTGTCTGGGCAGTCTGGACTCCCCCCGGTGTCTGGGCAGTGTGGACTCTCCCTGATGTCTGGGCAGTCTGGACTCTCCCTGGTGTCTGGGCAGTCTGGACTCTCCGCAGTGTCTGGGCAGTGAGGACTTTCCCCGGTGTCTGGGCAGTCTGAACTTTTCCCACTGTCTGGGCACTGTGGACTCTCACCGGTGTCAAGGTAGTCTGGACTCTCACCGGTGTCTGGGCAGTCCAGACTCTCCCAGGTGTCTGGGCAGTGCGGACTCTCCCAGGTGTCTGGGCAGTCCGGACTCTCCCGAGTGTCTGGACAGTCTGGACTTCCCTAGTGTCTGGCAGTCTGGACTCCTCCCGGTGTCTGGATAGTCTGGACTTTCCCCGGTGTCTGGGCAGTCTCGACTCTCTCTGGTGTCTGGGCAGTCTGGTCTCACCCCGGTGTCTGGGCAGTCTGGACTCTCCACAGTGCCTGGGCAGTCTGGGCTCTCCCCGGTGTCTGGGCAGTCTGGACTCTCCCCGGTGTCAAGGTAGTCTGGACTCTCACCAGTGTCTAGGTAGTCTGGTCTCTCAACGGTGTCTGGGCAGTCTGGACTCTCCCCGGTGTCCGGTCAGTGTGGACTCTCCCCGGTGTCTGGGCAGTGTGGACTCCGCCCGGTGTCTGGGCAGTATGGACTCCCTTGAGTCTGGGCAGTCTGGACTCCCTCCGGTGTCTGGGCGGTGTGGACTCTCCTCGGTGTCTGGGCAGATTGGACTCTCCTGTGTCTGGGCAGTCTGGACTCCCCCCACCGGTGTCTGGGCAGTCTGGGCTCTCCGCAATGTCTGGGCAGTCTGGACTCTTCCCGGTGTCTGGGCAGTCTGGACTCTCCCCAGTGGCTGGGCAGTGTGGACTCTCCTCGGTGTCTGGGCAGTCTGGACTCTCCCACGTGTCAGGGCAGTGTGGACTCTCCTCGGTGTCTGGGCAGTGTGGACTCTCCCCAGGGTCTGGACAGTCTGGACTCTCCCCGGTGCCTGGGCAGTTTGGACACTCCTGTGTCTGGGCAGTCTGGACACCCCCCCCCCCCCGGTGTCTGGGCAGTCTGGACTCTCACCAGTGTCTGGGCAGCCTGGATTCTTCCCGGTGTCTGGGTAGTTTGGACTCTTCCCGGTGTCTGGGCAGTCTGGACTCTCCCCAGTGTCTGTGCAGTGTGCACTCTCCTCGGTGTCTGGGCAGTCTCGACTGTCCTCGGTGTCGGTGCAGTCAGGACTTTCCGCACTGTCTGGGCAGTCTGGACTCTCCCTGGTGTCTGGGCAGTCTGGACTCTCCCTGGTGTATGGGCAGTGTGGACTCTCCCCTATGTCTGGGCAGTGTGGACTCTCCCTGGTGTCTGGGCAGTCTGGACTCTCCGCAGTGTCTGGGCAGTGAGGACTTTTCCCGCTGTCTGGGCACTGTGGACTCTCACCGGTGTCAAGGTAGTCTGGACTCTCACCGGTGTCTGGGCAGTCCAGACTCTCCCAGGTGTCTGGGCAGTGCGGACTCTCCCAGGTGTCTGGGCAGTCCGGACTCTCCCGAATGTCTGGACAGTCTGGACTTCCCTAGTGTCTGGCAGTCTGGACTCCTCCCGGTGTCTGGATAGTCTGGACTTTCCCCGGTGTCTGGGCAGTCTCGACTCTGACTGGTGTCTGGGCAGTCTGGTCTCACCCCGGTGTCTGGGCAGTCTGGACTCTCCACAGTGCCTGGGCAGTCTGGGCTCTCCCCGGTGTCTGGGCAGTCTGGACTCTCCCCGGTGTCAAGGTAGTCTGGACTCTCACCAGTGTCTAGGTAGTCTGGTCTCTCAACGGTGTCTGGGCAGTCTGGACTCTCCCCGGTGTCCGGTCAGTGTGGACTCTCCCCGGTGTCTGAGCAGTGTGGACTCCGCCCGGTGTCTGGGCAGTATGGACTCCCTTGAGTCTGGGCAGTCTGGACTCCCTCCGGTGTCTGGGCGGTGTGGACTCTCCTCGGTGTCTGGGCAGATTGGACTCTCCTGTGTCTGGGCAGTCTGGACTCCCCCCACCGGTGTCTGGGCAGTCTGGACTCTCCGCAATGTCTGGGCAGTCTGGACTCTTCCCGGTGTCTGGGCAGTCTGGACTCTCCCCAGTGGCTGGGCAGTGTGGACTCTCCTCGGTGTCTGGGCAGTCTGGACTCTCCCCAGTGTCAGGGCAGTGTGGACTCTCCTCGGTGTCTGGGCAGTGTGGACTCTCCCCAGGGTCTGGACAGTATGGACTCTCCCCATTGCCTGGGCAGTCTGGACACCCCCCCCCCGGTGTCTGGGCAGTGTGGACTCTCTTGTGTCTGGGCAGTCTGGACTCCCCCCGGTGTCTGGGCAGTGTGGACTCTCCCTGATGTCTGGGCAGTCTGGACTCTCCCTGGTCTCTGGGCAGTCTGGACTCTCCGCAGTGTCTGGGCACTGTGGACTCTCACCAGTGTCAAGGTAGTCTGGACTCTCACCGGTGTCTGGGCAGTCCGGACTATCCCAGGTGTCTGGGCAGTGCGGACTCACCCAGGTGTCTGGGCAGTCCGGACTCTCCCGAGTGTCTGGACAGTCTGGACTTCCCTAGTGTCTGGCAGTCTGGACTCCTCCCGGTGTCTGGATAGTCTGGACTTTCCCTGGTGTCTGGGCAGTCTGGACTCTCACTGGTGTCTGGGCAGTCTGGTCTCTCACCGGTGTCAGGGCAGTCTGGACTCTCCGCAGTGCCTGGGCAGTCTGGGCTCTCCCCGGTGTCTGGGCAGTCTGGACACTCCGCAGTGTCTGGGCAGTCTGGACTCTCCCTGCTGTCAGGGCAGTCTGGAGTCTCCCTGCTGTCAGGGCAGTCTGGACACTTCCTGGTGTCTGGGCAGTCTGGACTCTTCCCGGTGTCTGGGCAGTGTGCACTCCCCTCGGTGTCTGGGCAGTCTGGACTCTCCCTGGTGTCTGGGCAGTCTGGACTCTTCCCGGTGTCTGGGCAGCGTGGACTCTCCCCGGTGTATGGGCAGTGTGGACTCTCCCTGGTGTCTGGGCAGTGTGGACTCTCCGCAGTGTCGGGGTAGTCTGGACTCTCCCTGGTGTCTGGGCAGTCTGGACTCTCCCTGGTGTCTGGGCAGTCTGGACTCTTCCCGGTGTCTGGGCAGCGTGGACTCTCCCCGGTGTATGGGCAGTGTGGACTCTCCCCGGTGTCTGGGCAGTCTGGACTCTCCTCGGTGTCTGGGCAGCGTGGACTCTCCCCGGTGTATGGGCAGTGTGGACTCTCCCCGGTGTCTGGGCAGTGTGGACTCTCCGCAGTGTCTGGGTAGTCTGGACTCTCCCTGGTGTCTGGGCAGTCTGGACTCTTCCCGGTGTCTGGGCAGTCTGGACTCTCCCCAGTGTCTGTGCAGTGTGCACTCTCCTCGGTGTCTGGGCAGTCTGGACTGTCCTCGGTGTCTGGGCAGTCTGGACTTTCTGCACTGTCTGGGCAGTCTGGACTCTCCCTGGTGTCTGTGCCGTCTGGACTCTCCCCGGTGTCTGGGCAGTCTGGACTCTCACCGGTGTCTAGGTAGTCTGGACTCTCACCGGTGTCTGGGCAGTCTGGACTCTCCCCGGTGACTGGGCAGTCTGGACTCTCACCGGTGTCTAGGTAGTCTGGACTCTCACCAGTGTCTGGGCAGCCTGGATTCTTCCCAGTGTCTGGGCAGTCTGGGCTCTCCGCAGTGCCTGGGCAGTCCGGACACTCCCAGGTGTCTGGGCAGTTTGGACTCCCCCCGGTGTCTGGGCAGTCTGGACTCTCCCTGGTATCTGGGCAGTGTGGACTCTCCCCGGTGTCTGGGCAGTCTGGACTCTCCCCGGTGTCTGGGCAGTCTGGACTCTCCCTGGTGCATAGGCAATGTGGACTCTCCTCGGTGTCTGGGCAGTCTGGACTCTCCTGTATCTGGGCAGTCTGGACTCACCCCGGTGTCTGGGCAGTGTGGACTCCCCCCGGTGTCTGGGCAGTATGGACTCCCTTGCGTCTGGGCAGTCTGGACTCCCTCCGGTGTCTGGGCGGTGTGGACTCTCCTCGGTGTCTGGGCAGATTGGACTCTCCTGTGTCTGGGCAGTCTGGACTCCCCCCCCGGTGTCTGGGCAGTCTGGAATCTCCCTGGTGTCTGGGCAGTGTGGACTCTCCTCGGTGTCTGGGCAGTGTGGACTCTCACCGGTGTCTGTGCATCCTGGACTCTTCCCGGTGTCTGGGCAGTCTGGACTCTCCCCAGTGGCTGGGCAGCGTGGACTCTCCTCGGTGTCTGGGCAGTCTGGACTCTCCCCAGTGTCAGGGCAGTGTGGACTCTCCTCGGTGCCTGGGCAGTCTGGACACCCCACCCGGTGTCTGGGCAGTGTGGACTCTCTTGTGTCTGGGCAGTCTGGACTCCCCCCGGTGTCTGGGCAGTGTGGACTCTCCCTGATGTCTGGGCAGTCTGGACTCTCCCTGGTGTCTGGGCAGTCTGGACTCTCCGCAGTGTCTGGGCAGTGAGGACTTTCCCCGGTGTCTGGGCAGTCTGAACTTTTCCCGCTGTCTGGGCACTGTGGACTCTCACCGGTGTCAAGGTAGTCTGGACTCTCACCGGTGTCTGGGCAGTCCAGACTCTCCCAGGTGTCTGGGCAGTGCGGACTATCCCAGGTGTCTGGGCAGTCCGGACTCTCCCGAGTGTCTGGACAGTCTGGACTTCCCTAGTGTCTGGCAGTCTGGACTCCTCCCGGTGTCTGGATAGTCTGGACTTTCCCCGGTGTCTGGGCAGTCTCGACTCTCTCTGGTGTCTGGGCAGTCTGGTCTCACCCCGGTGTCTGGGCAGTCTGGACTCTCCACAGTGCCTGGGCAGTCTGGGCTCTCCCCGGTGTCTGGGCAGTCTGGACTCTCCCCGGTGTCAAGGTAGTCTGGACTCTCACCAGTGTCTAGGTAGTCTGGTCTCTCAACGGTGTCTGGGCAGTCTGGACTCTCCCCGGTGTCCGGTCAGTGTGGACTCTCCCCGGTGTCTGGGCAGTGTGGACTCCGCCCGGTGTCTGGGCAGTATGGACTCCCTTGAGTCTGGGCAGTCTGGACTCCCTCCGGTGTCTGGGCGGTGTGGACTCTCCTCGGTGTCTGGGCAGATTGGACTCTCCTGTGTCTGGGCAGTCTGGACTCCCCCCACCGGTGTCTGGGCAGTCTGGACACCCCCCCCCCCCGGTGTCTGGGCAGTCTGGACTCTCACCAGTGTCTGGGCAGCCTGAATTCTTCCCGGTGTCTGGGTAGTTTGGACTCTTCCCGGTGTCTGGGCAGTCTGGACTCTCCCCAGTGTCTGTGCAGTGTGCACTCTCCTCGGTGTCTGGGCAGTCTCGACTGTCCTCGGTGTCGGTGCAGTCAGGACTTTCCGCACTGTCTGGGCAGTCTGGACTCTCCCTGGTGTCTGGGCAGTCTGGACTCTCCCTGGTGTATGGGCAGTGTGGACTCTCCCCTATGTCTGGGCAGTGTGGACTCTCCCTGGTGTCTGGGCAGTCTGGACTCTCCGCAGTGTCTGGGCAGTGAGGACTTTTCCCGCTGTCTGGGCACTGTGGACTCTCACCGGTGTCAAGGTAGTCTGGACTCTCACCGGTGTCTGGGCAGTCCAGACTCTCCCAGGTGTCTGGGCAGTGCGGACTCTCCCAGGTGTCTGGGCAGTCCGGACTCTCCCGAATGTCTGGACAGTCTGGACTTCCCTAGTGTCTGGCAGTCTGGACTCCTCCCGGTGTCTGGATAGTCTGGACTTTCCCCGGTGTCTGGGCAGTCTCGACTCTGACTGGTGTCTGGGCAGTCTGGTCTCACCCCGGTGTCTGGGCAGTCTGGACTCTCCACAGTGCCTGGGCAGTCTGGGCTCTCCCCGGTGTCTGGGCAGTCTGGACTCTCCCCGGTGTCAAGGTAGTCTGGACTCTCACCAGTGTCTAGGTAGTCTGGTCTCTCAACGGTGTCTGGGCAGTCTGGACTCTCCCCGGTGTCCGGTCAGTGTGGACTCTCCCCGGTGTCTGAGCAGTGTGGACTCCGCCCGGTGTCTGGGCAGTATGGACTCCCTTGAGTCTGGGCAGTCTGGACTCCCTCCGGTGTCTGGGCGGTGTGGACTCTCCTCGGTGTCTGGGCAGATTGGACTCTCCTGTGTCTGGGCAGTCTGGACTCCCCCCACCGGTGTCTGGGCAGTCTGGACTCTCCGCAATGTCTGGGCAGTCTGGACTCTTCCCGGTGTCTGGGCAGTCTGGACTCTCCCCAGTGGCTGGGCAGTGTGGACTCTCCTCGGTGTCTGGGCAGTCTGGACTCTCCCCAGTGTCAGGGCAGTGTGGACTCTCCTCGGTGTCTGGGCAGTGTGGACTCTCCCCAGGGTCTGGACAGTATGGACTCTCCCCATTGCCTGGGCAGTCTGGACACCCCCCCCGGTGTCTGGGCAGTGTGGACTCTCTTGTGTCTGGGCAGTCTGGACTCCCCCCGGTGTCTGGGCAGTGTGGACTCTCCCTGATGTCTGGGCAGTCTGGACTCTCCCTGGTGTCTGGGCAGTCTGGACTCTCCGCAGTGTCTGGGCACTGTGGACTCTCACCAGTGTCAAGGTAGTCTGGACTCTCACCGGTGTCTGGGCAGTCCGGACTATCCCAGGTGTCTGGGCAGTGCGGACTCACCCAGGTGTCTGGGCAGTCCGGACTCTCCCGAGTGTCTGGACAGTCTGGACTTCCCTAGTGTCTGGCAGTCTGGACTCCTCCCGGTGTCTGGATAGTCTGGACTTTCCCTGGTGTCTGGGCAGTCTGGACTCTCACTGGTGTCTGGGCAGTCTGGTCTCTCACCGGTGTCAGGGCAGTCTGGACTCTCCGCAGTGCCTGGGCAGTCTGGGCTCTCCCCGGTGTCTGGGCAGTCTGGACTCTCCCCGGTGTCAAGGTAGTCTGGACTCTCACCAGTGTCTGGGCAGTCTGGACACTCCGCAGTGTCTGGGCAGTCTGGACTCTCCCTGCTGTCAGGGCAGTCTGGAGTCTCCCTGCTGTCAGGGCAGTCTGGACACTTCCTGGTGTCTGGGCAGTCTGGACTCTTCCCGGTGTCTGGGCAGTGTGCACTCCCCTCGGTGTCTGGGCAGTCTGGACTCTCCCTGGTGTCTGGGCAGTCTGGACTCTTCCCGGTGTCTGGGCAGCGTGGACTCTCCCCGGTGTATGGGCAGTGTGGACTCTCCCTGGTGTCTGGGCAGTGTGGACTCTCCGCAGTGTCGGGGTAGTCTGGACTCTCCCTGGTGTCTGGGCAGTCTGGACTCTCCCTGGTGTCTGGGCAGTCTGGACTCTTCCCGGTGTCTGGGCAGCGTGGACTCTCGCCGGTGTATGGGCAGTGTGGACTCTCCCCGGTGTCTGGGCAGTCTGGACTCTCCTCGGTGTCTGGGCAGCGTGGACTCTCCCCGGTGTATGGGCAGTGTGGACTCTCCCCGGTGTCTGGGCAGTGTGGACTCTCCGCAGTGTCTGGGTAGTCTGGACTCTCCCTGGTGTCTGGGCAGTCTGGACTCTCCGCAGTGTCTGGGCAGTCTGGACTCTCCCTGGTATCTGGGCAGTCTGGACTCTCCCCGGTGTCTGGGCAGTCTGGACTCTCCACAGTGTCTGGGCAGTCAGGACTCTCCCTGGTGTCTGGGCTGTCTGGACTCTCCCCGATGTCTGGGCAGTCTGGACTCTCCGCAATGTCTGGGCAGTCTGGCCTCTCCCTGGTGTCTGGCCAGTCTGCACACTCCCCGGTGTCTGGGCAGTCTGGACTCTCCTGTGTCTGGGCAGTCTGGACTCTCCTGTGTCTGGGCAGTCTGGACTCTCCCTGGTGTCTGGGCAGTCTGGACTCTCCCTGGTGTCTGGGCAGTCTGGACTCTCCCTGGTGTCTGGGCAGTCTGCACTCCACCCGGTGTCTGGGCAGTCTGGACTCCCCCCCCGGTGTCTGGGGAGTCTGGACTCTCCCTGGTGTCTGGGCAGTCTGGACTCTCACTGGTGTCTGGGCAATGTGGACACTCCCTGGTGTCTGTGCATCCTGGACACTTCCCGGTGTCTGGGCAGTCTGGACTCTCCCCAGTGTCTGGGCAGTGTGGACTCTCCTCGGTGTCTGGGCAGTCTGGACTCTACCCAGTGTCTGGGCAGTGTGGACTCTCCTCGGTGTCTGGGCAGAGTGGACTCTCCCAAGTGTCTGGACAGTCTGGACTCTCCCCGGTGTCTGGGCAGTCTGGACACTCCCCCGGTGTCTGGGCAGTGTGGACTCTCTTGTGTCTGGGCAGTCTGGACTCCCCCCGGTGTCTGGGAAGTGTGGACTTTCCCTGATGTCTGGGCAGTCTGTACTCTCCCTGCTGTCTGGGCAATCTGGACTCTCCGCAGTGTCTGGGCAGTCTGGACTCTCCCTGGTGTGTGGGCAGTCGGGACTCTCCGCAGTGTCTGGGCAGTCTGGACTCTCCCTGGTGTCTGGGCAGTCTGGACTCTCCCCGGTGTCTGGGCAGTCTGGACTCTCCGCAGTGTCTGGGCAGTCTGGACTCTCCCCAGTGTCTGGGCAGAATGGACTCTCCCTGGTGTCTGGGCACTCTGGACTCTCCGCAGTGTCTGGGCACTCTGGACTCTCCCTGGTGTCTGGGCAGTCTGTACTCTCCGCAGTGTCTGGGCAGTCTGGACTCTCCGCAGTGTCTGGGCAGTCTGGACTCTCCCTGGTGTCTGGGCAGTCTGGACTCTTCCCGGTGTCTGGGCAGTCTGGACTCTCCCCAGTGTCTGTGCAGTGTGCACTCTCCTCGGTGTCTGGGCAGTCTGGACTGTCCTCGGTGTCTGGGCAGTCTGGACTTTCTGCACTGTCTGGGCAGTCTGGACTCTCCCTGGTGTCTGTGCCGTCTGGACTCTCCTCGGTGTCTGGGCAGTGTGGACTCTCACCGGTGTCTGTGCATCCTGGACTCTTCCCGGTGTCTGGGCAGTCTGGACTCTCCCCAGTGGCTGGGCAGCGTGGACTCTCCTCGGTGTCTGGGCAGTCTGGACTCTCCCCAGTGTCAGGGCAGTGTGGACTCTCCTCGGTGCCTGGGCAGTCTGGACACCCCACCCGGTGTCTGGGCAGTGTGGACTCTCTTGTGTCTGGGCAGTCTGGACTCCCCCCGGTGTCTGGGCAGTGTGGACTCTCCCTGATGTCTGGGCAGTCTGGACTCTCCCTGGTGTCTGGGCAGTCTGGACTCTCCGCAGTGTCTGGGCAGTGAGGACTTTCCCCGGTGTCTGGGCAGTCTGAACTTTTCCCGCTGTCTGGGCACTGTGGACTCTCACCGGTGTCAAGGTAGTCTGGACTCTCACCGGTGTCTGGGCAGTCCAGACTCTCCCAGGTGTCTGGGCAGTGCGGACTCTCCCAGGTGTCTGGGCAGTCCGGACTCTCCCGAGTGTCTGGACAGTCTGGACTTCCCTAGTGTCTGGCAGTCTGGACTCCTCCCGGTGTCTGGATAGTCTGGACTTTCCCCGGTGTCTGGGCAGTCTCGACTCTCTCTGGTGTCTGGGCAGTCTGGTCTCACCCCGGTGTCTGGGCAGTCTGGACTCTCCACAGTGCCTGGGCAGTCTGGGCTCTCCCCGGTGTCTGGGCAGTCTGGACTCTCCCCGGTGTCAAGGTAGTCTGGACTCTCACCAGTGTCTAGGTAGTCTGGTCTCTCAACGGTGTCTGGGCAGTCTGGACTCTCCCCGGTGTCCGGTCAGTGTGGACTCTCCCCGGTGTCTGGGCAGTGTGGACTCCGCCCGGTGTCTGGGCAGTATGGACTCCCTTGAGTCTGGGCAGTCTGGACTCCCTCCGGTGTCTGGGCGGTGTGGACTCTCCTCGGTGTCTGGGCAGATTGGACTCTCCTGTGTCTGGGCAGTCTGGACTCCCCCCACCGGTGTCTGGGCAGTCTGGGCTCTCCGTAATGTCTGGGCAGTCTGGACTCTTCCCGGTGTCTGGGCAGTCTGGACTCTCCCCAGTGGCTGGGCAGTGTGGACACTCCTCGGTGTCTGGGCAGTCTGGACTCTCCCACGTGTCAGGGCAGTGTGGACTCTCCTCGGTGTCTGGGCAGTGTGGACTCTCCCCAGGGTCTGGACAGTCTGGACTCTCCCCGGTGCCTGGGCAGTTTGGACACTCCTGTGTCTGGGCAGTCTGGACACCCCCCCCCCCCCGGTGTCTGGGCAGTCTGGACTCTCACCAGTGTCTGGGCAGCCTGGATTCTTCCCAGTGACTGGGCAGTCTGGGCTCTCCGCAGTGCCTGGGCAGTCCGGACACTCCCAGGTGTCTGGGTAGTTTGGACTCTTCCCGGTGTCTGGGCAGTCTGGACTCTCCCCAGTGTCTGTGCAGTGTGCACTCTCCTCGGTGTTTGGGCAGTCTCGACTGTCCTCGGTGTCGGTGCAGTCAGGACTTTCCGCACTGTCTGGGCAGTCTGGACTCTCCCTGGTGTCTGGGCAGTCTGGACTCTCCCTGGTGTATGGGCAGTGTGGACTCTCCCCTATGTCTGGGCAGTGTGGACTCTCCCTGGTGTCTGGGCAGTCTGGACTCTCCGCAGTGTCTGGGCAGTGAGGACTTTTCCCGCTGTCTGGGCACTGTGGACTCTCACCGGTGTCAAGGTAGTCTGGACTCTCCCAGGTGTCTGGGCAGTCCGGACTCTCCCGAATGTCTGGACAGTCTGGACTTCCCTAGTGTCTGGCAGTCTGGACTCCTCCCGGTGTCTGGATAGTCTGGACTTTCCCCGGTGTCTGGGCAGTCTCGACTCTGACTGGTGTCTGGGCAGTCTGGTCTCACCCCGGTGTCTGGGCAGTCTGGACTCTCCACAGTGCCTGGGCAGTCTGGGCTCTCCCCGGTGTCTGGGCAGTCTGGACTCTCCCCGGTGTCAAGGTAGTCTGGACTCTCACCAGTGTCTAGGTAGTCTGGTCTCTCAACGGTGTCTGGGCAGTCTGGACTCTCCCCGGTGTCCGGTCAGTGTGGACTCTCCCCGGTGTCTGAGCAGTGTGGACTCCGCCCGGTGTCTGGGCAGTATGGACTCCCTTGAGTCTGGGCAGTCTGGACTCCCTCCGGTGTCTGGGCGGTGTGGACTCTCCTCGGTGTCTGGGCAGATTGGACTCTCCTGTGTCTGGGCAGTCTGGACTCCCCCCACCGGTGTCTGGGCAGTCTGGACTCTCCGCAATGTCTGGGCAGTCTGGACTCTTCCCGGTGTCTGGGCAGTCTGGACTCTCCCCAGTGGCTGGGCAGTGTGGACTCTCCTCGGTGTCTGGGCAGTCTGGACTCTCCCCAGTGTCAGGGCAGTGTGGACTCTCCTCGGTGTCTGGGCAGTGTGGACTCTCCCCAGGGTCTGGACAGTATGGACTCTCCCCATTGCCTGGGCAGTCTGGACACCCCCCCCCCGGTGTCTGGGCAGTGTGGACTCTCTTGTGTCTGGGCAGTCTGGACTCCCCCCGGTGTCTGGGCAGTGTGGACTCTCCCTGATGTCTGGGCAGTCTGGACTCTCCCTGGTCTCTGGGCAGTCTGGACTCTCCGCAGTGTCTGGGCACTGTGGACTCTCACCAGTGTCAAGGTAGTCTGGACTCTCACCGGTGTCTGGGCAGTCCGGACTATCCCAGGTGTCTGGGCAGTGCGGACTCACCCAGGTGTCTGGGCAGTCCGGACTCTCCCGAGTGTCTGGACAGTCTGGACTTCCCTAGTGTCTGGCAGTCTGGACTCCTCCCGGTGTCTGGATAGTCTGGACTTTCCCTGGTGTCTGGGCAGTCTGGACTCTCACTGGTGTCTGGGCAGTCTGGTCTCTCACCGGTGTCAGGGCAGTCTGGACTCTCCGCAGTGCCTGGGCAGTCTGGGCTCTCCCCGGTGTCTGGGCAGTCTGGACTCTCCCCGGTGTCAAGGTAGTCTGGACTCTCACCAGTGTCTGGGCAGTCTGGACACTCCGCAGTGTCTGGGCAGTCTGGACTCTCCCTGCTGTCAGGGCAGTCTGGAGTCTCCCTGCTGTCAGGGCAGTCTGGACACTTCCTGGTGTCTGGGCAGTCTGGACTCTTCCCGGTGTCTGGGCAGTGTGCACTCCCCTCGGTGTCTGGGCAGTCTGGACTCTCCCTGGTGTCTGGGCAGTCTGGACTCTTCCCGGTGTCTGGGCAGCGTGGACTCTCCCCGGTGTATGGGCAGTGTGGACTCTCCCTGGTGTCTGGGCAGTGTGGACTCTCCGCAGTGTCGGGGTAGTCTGGACTCTCCCTGGTGTCTGGGCAGTCTGGACTCTCCCTGGTGTCTGGGCAGTCTGGACTCTTCCCGGCGTCTGGGCAGCGTGGACTCTCGCCGGTGTATGGGCAGTGTGGACTCTCCCCGGTGTCTGGGCAGTCTGGACTCTCCTCGGTGTCTGGGCAGCGTGGACTCTCCCCGGTGTATGGGCAGTGTGGACTCTCCCCGGTGTCTGGGCAGTGTGGACTCTCCGCAGTGTCTGGGTAGTCTGGACTCTCCCTGGTGTCTGGGCAGTCTGGACTCTTCCCGGTGTCTGGGCAGTCTGGACTCTCCCCAGTGTCTGTGCAGTGTGCACTCTCCTCGGTGTCTGGGCAGTCTGGACTGTCCTCGGTGTCTGGGCAGTCTGGACTTTCTGCACTGTGTGGGCAGTCTGGACTCTCCCTGGTGTCTGTGCCGTCTGGACTCTCCCCGGTGTCTGGGCAGTCTGGACTCTCACCGGTGTCTAGGTAGTCTGGACTCTCACCGGTGTCTGGGCAGTCTGGACTCTCCCCGGTGACTGGGCAGTCTGGACTCTCACCGGTGTCTAGGTAGTCTGGACTCTCACCAGTGTCTGGGCAGCCTGGATTCTTCCCAGTGTCTGGGCAGTCTGGGCTCTCCGCAGTGCCTGGGCAGTCCGGACACTCCCAGGTGTCTGGGCAGTTTGGACTCCCCCCGGTGTCTGGGCAGTCTGGACTCTCCCTGGTATCTGGGCAGTGTGGACTCTCCCCGGTGTCTGGGCAGTCTGGACTCTCCCCGGTGTCTGGGCAGTCTGGACTCTCCCTGGTGCATAGGCAATGTGGACTCTCCTCGGTGTCTGGGCAGTCTGGACTCTCCTGTATCTGGGCAGTCTGGACTCACCCCGGTGTCTGGGCAGTGTGGACTCCCCCCGGTGTCTGGGCAGTATGGACTCCCTTGCGTCTGGGCAGTCTGGACTCCCTCCGGTGTCTGGGCGGTGTGGACTCTCCTCGGTGTCTGGGCAGATTGGACTCTCCTGTGTCTGGGCAGTCTGGACTCCCCCACCGGTGTCTGGGCAGTCTGGAATCTCCCTGGTGTCTGGGCAGTGTGGACTCTCCTCGGTGTCTGGGCAGTGTGGACTCTCACCGGTGTCTGTGCATCCTGGACTCTTCCCGGTGTCTGGGCAGTCTGGACTCTCCCCAGTGGCTGGGCAGCGTGGACTCTCCTCGGTGTCTGGGCAGTCTGGACTCTCCCCAGTGTCAGGGCAGTGTGGACTCTCCTCGGTGCCTGGGCAGTCTGGACACCCCACCCGGTGTCTGGGCAGTGTGGACTCTCTTGTGTCTGGGCAGTCTGGACTCCCCCCGGTGTCTGGGCAGTGTGGACTCTCCCTGATGTCTGGGCAGTCTGGACTCTCCCTGGTGTCTGGGCAGTCTGGACTCTCCGCAGTGTCTGGGCAGTGAGGACTTTCCCCGGTGTCTGGGCAGTCTGAACTTTTCCCGCTGTCTGGGCACTGTGGACTCTCACCGGTGTCAAGGTAGTCTGGACTCTCACCGGTGTCTGGGCAGTCCAGACTCTCCCAGGTGTCTGGGCAGTGCGGACTATCCCAGGTGTCTGGGCAGTCCGGACTCTCCCGAGTGTCTGGACAGTCTGGACTTCCCTAGTGTCTGGCAGTCTGGACTCCTCCCGGTGTCTGGATAGTCTGGACTTTCCCCGGTGTCTGGGCAGTCTCGACTCTCTCTGGTGTCTGGGCAGTCTGGTCTCACCCCGGTGTCTGGGCAGTCTGGACTCTCCACAGTGCCTGGGCAGTCTGGGCTCTCCCCGGTGTCTGGGCAGTCTGGACTCTCCCCGGTGTCAAGGTAGTCTGGTCTCTCAACGGTGTCTGGGCAGTCTGGACTCTCCCCGGTGTCCGGTCAGTGTGGACTCTCCCCGGTGTCTGGGCAGTGTGGACTCCGCCCGGTGTCTGGGCAGTATGGACTCCCTTGAGTCTGGGCAGTCTGGACTCCCTCCGGTGTCTGGGCGGTGTGGACTCTCCTCGGTGTCTGGGCAGATTGGACTCTCCTGTGTCTGGGCAGTCTGGACTCCCCCCACCGGTGTCTGGGCAGTCTGGGCTCTCCGCAATGTCTGGGCAGTCTGGACTCTTCCCGGTGTCTGGGCAGTCTGGACTCTCCCCAGTGGCTGGGCAGTGTGGACTCTCCTCGGTGTCTGGGCAGTCTGGACTCTCCCACGTGTCAGGGCAGTGTGGACTCTCCTCGGTGTCTGGGCAGTGTGGACTCTCCCCAGGGTCTGGACAGTCTGGACTCTCCCCGGTGCCTGGGCAGTTTGGACACTCCTGTGTCTGGGCAGTCTGGACACCCCCCCCACCCCGGTGTCTGGGCAGTCTGGACTCTCACCAGTGTCTGGGCAGCCTGGATTCTTCCCGGTGTCTGGGTAGTTTGGACTCTTCCCGGTGTCTGGGCAGTCTGGACTCTCCCCAGTGTCTGTGCAGTGTGCACTCTCCTCGGTGTCTGGGCAGTCTCGACTGTCCTCGGTGTCGGTGCAGTCAGGACTTTCCGCACTGTCTGGGCAGTCTGGACTCTCCCTGGTGTCTGGGCAGTCTGGACTCTCCCTGGTGTATGGGCAGTGTGGACTCTCCCCTATGTCTGGGCAGTGTGGACTCTCCCTGGTGTCTGGGCAGTCTGGACTCTCCGCAGTGTCTGGGCAGTGAGGACTTTTCCCGCTGTCTGGGCACTGTGGACTCTCACCGGTGTCAAGGTAGTCTGGACTCTCACCGGTGTCTGGGCAGTCCAGACTCTCCCAGGTGTCTGGGCAGTGCGGACTCTCCCAGGTGTCTGGGCAGTCCGGACTCTCCCGAATGTCTGGACAGTCTGGACTTCCCTAGTGTCTGGCAGTCTGGACTCCTCCCGGTGTCTGGATAGTCTGGACTTTCCCCGGTGTCTGGGCAGTCTCGACTCTGACTGGTGTCTGGGCAGTCTGGTCTCACCCCGGTGTCTGGGCAGTCTGGACTCTCCACAGTGCCTGGGCAGTCTGGGCTCTCCCCGGTGTCTGGGCAGTCTGGACTCTCCCCGGTGTCAAGGTAGTCTGGACTCTCACCAGTGTCTAGGTAGTCTGGTCTCTCAACGGTGTCTGGGCAGTCTGGACTCTCCCCGGTGTCCGGTCAGTGTGGACTCTCCCCGGTGTCTGAGCAGTGTGGACTCCGCCCGGTGTCTGGGCAGTATGGACTCCCTTGAGTCTGGGCAGTCTGGACTCCCTCCGGTGTCTGGGCGGTGTGGACTCTCCTCGGTGTCTGGGCAGATTGGACTCTCCTGTGTCTGGGCAGTCTGGACTCTCCCCAGTGGCTGGGCAGTGTGGACTCTCCTCGGTGTCTGGGCAGTCTGGACTCTCCCCAGTGTCAGGGCAGTGTGGACTCTCCTCGGTGTCTGGGCAGTGTGGACTCTCCCCAGGGTCTGGACAGTATGGACTCTCCCCATTGCCTGGGCAGTCTGGACACCCCCCCCGGTGTCTGGGCAGTGTGGACTCTCTTGTGTCTGGGCAGTCTGGACTCCCCCCCGGTGTCTGGGCAGTGTGGACTCTCCCTGATGTCTGGGCAGTCTGGACTCTCCCTGGTGTCTGGGCAGTCTGGACTCTCCGCAGTGTCTGGGCACTGTGGACTCTCACCAGTGTCAAGGTAGTCTGGACTCTCACCGGTGTCTGGGCAGTCCGGACTATCCCAGGTGTCTGGGCAGTGCGGACTCACCCAGGTGTCTGGGCAGTCTGGACTCTCCCGAGTGTCTGGACAGTCTGGACTTCCCTAGTGTCTGGCAGTCTGGACTCCTCCCGGTGTCTGGATAGTCTGGACTTTCCCTGGTGTCTGGGCAGTCTGGACTCTCACTGGTGTCTGGGCAGTCTGGTCTCTCACCGGTGTCAGGGCAGTCTGGACTCTCCGCAGTGCCTGGGCAGTCTGGGCTCTCCCCGGTGTCTGGGCAGTCTGGACTCTCCCCGGTGTCAAGGTAGTCTGGACTCTCACCAGTGTCTGGGCAGTCTGGACACTCCGCAGTGTCTGGGCAGTCTGGACTCTCCCTGCTGTCAGGGCAGTCTGGAGTCTCCCTGCTGTCAGGGCAGTCTGGACACTTCCTGGTGTCTGGGCAGTCTGGACTCTTCCCGGTGTCTGGGCAGTGTGCACTCCCCTCGGTGTCTGGGCAGTCTGGACTCTCCCTGGTGTCTGGGCAGTCTGGACTCTTCCCGGTGTCTGGGCAGCGTGGACTCTCCCCGGTGTATGGGCAGTGTGGACTCTCCCTGGTGTCTGGGCAGTGTGGACTCTCCGCAGTGTCTGGGTAGTCTGGACTCTCCCTGGTGTCTGGGCAGTCTGGACTCTCCCTGGTGTCTGGGCAGTCTGGACTCTTCCCGGTGTCTGGGCAGCGTGGACTCTCGCCGGTGTATGGGCAGTGTGGACTCTCCCCGGTGTCTGGGCAGTCTGGACTCTCCTCGGTGTCTGGGCAGCGTGGACTCTCCCCGGTGTATGGGCAGTGTGGACTCTCCCCGGTGTCTGGGCAGTGTGGACTCTCCGCAGTGTCTGGGTAGTCTGGACTCTCCCTGGTGTCTGGGCAGTCTGGACTCTCCGCAGTGTCTGGGCAGTCTGGACTCTCCCTGGTATCTGGGCAGTCTGGACTCTCCCCGGTGTCTGGGCAGTCTGGACTCTCCACAGTGTCTGGGCAGTCAGGACTCTCCCTGGTGTCTGGGCTGTCTGGACTCTCCCCGATGTCTGGGCAGTCTGGACTCTCCGCAATGTCTGGGCAGTCTGGACTCTCCCTGGTGTCTGGCCAGTCTGCACACTCCCCGATGTCTGGGCAGTCTGGACTCTCCTGTGTCTGGGCAGTCTGGACTCTCCTGTGTCTGGGCAGTCTGGACTCTCCCTGGTGTCTGGGCAGTCTGGACTCTCCCTGGTGTCTGGGCAGTCTGGACTCTCCCTGGTGTCTGGGCACTCTGGACTCTCCCCGGTGTCTGGGCAGTCTGGACTCTCCGCAGTGTCTGGGCAGTCTGGACTCTCCCTGGTGTCTGGGCAGTCTGGTCTCTTCCCGGTGTCTGGGCAGTCTGGACTCTCCCCAGTGCCTGTGCAGTGTGCACTCTCCTCAGTGTCTGGGCAGTCTGGGCTGTCCTCGGTGTCTGGGCAGTCTGGACTCTCCCTGGTGTCTGTGCAGTGTGGACTCTCCCACGTGTCTGGGCAGTCTGGACTCTCCCTGGTGTCTGGGCAGTCTGGACTTTCCACAGTGTCTGGGCAGTCTGGACTCACCCTGGTGTCTGGGCAGTCTGGACTCTCCCCGGTGTCTGGGCAGGCTGGACTCTCACCGGTGTCTAGGTAGTCTGGAATCTGACGGGTGTCTGGGCAGTCTGGACTCTCCCCGGTGACTGGGCAGTCTGGACTCTCACCCGTGTCTGGGCAGCCTGGATTCTTCCCAGTGTCTGGGCAGTCTGGGCTCTCCGCAGTGCCTGGGCAGTCCGGACACTCCCAGGTGTCTGGACATTTTGGACTCCCCCCGGTGTCTGGGCAGTCTGGACTCTCCCCGGTATCTGGGCAGTGTGGACTCTCCCCGGTGTCTGGGCAGTCTGGACTCTCCCCGGTGTCTGGGCAGTCTGGACTCTCCCTGCTGCATAGGCAATGTGGACTCTCCTCGGTGTCTGGGCAGTCTGGACTCTCCTGTATCTGGGCAGTCTGGACTCACCCCGGTGTCCGCTCAGTGTGGACTCTCCCCGGTGTCTGGGCAGTGTGGACTCCCCCCGGTGTCTGGGCAGTGTGGACTCCCCCCGGTGTCTGGGCAGTATGGACTCCCTTGTGTCTGGGCAGTCTGGACTCCCTCCGGTGTATGGGCGGTGTGGACTCTCCTCGGTGTCTGGGCAGATTGGACTCTCCTGTGTCTGGGCAGTCTGAACTCCCCACCCCGGTGTCTGGGCAGTCTGGACTCTCCCTGGTGTCTGGGCAATGTGGACTCTCGGTGTCTGGGCAGTGTGGACACTCACCGGTGTCTGTGCATTCTGGACTCTTCCCGGTGTCTGGGCAGTCTGGACTCTCCCCAGTGGCTGGGCAGTGTGGACTCTCCTCGGTGTCTGGGCAGTCTGGACTCTCCCCAGTGTTAGGGCAGTGTGGACTCCCCCCGGTGTCTGGGCAGTGTGGACTCTCCCTGATGTCTGGGCAGTCTGGACTCTCCCTGGTGTCTGGGCAGTCTGGACTCTCCGCAGTGTCTGGGCAGTGTGGACTTTCCCCGGTGTCTGGGCAGTCTGGACTTTTCCCGCTGTCTGGGCACTGTGGACTCTCACCGGTGTCAAGGTAGTCTGGACTCTCACCGGTGTCTGTGCAGTCTGGACTCCCCCAGGTGTCTGGGCAGTGCGGACTCTCCCAGGTGTCTGGGCAGTCCGGACTCTCCCGAGTGTCTGGACAGTCTGGACTTCCCTAGTGTCTGGCAGTCTGGACTCCTCCCGGTGTCTGGATAGTCTGGACTTTCCCCGGTGTCTGGGCAGTCTGGACTCTCACTGGTGTCTGGGCAGTCTGGTCTCTCCCCGGTGTCTGGGCAGTCTGGACTCTCCGCAGTGCCTGGACAGTCTGGGCTCTCCCCGGTGTCTGGGCAGTCTGGACTCTCCCCGGTGTCAAGGTAGTCTGGACTCTCACCAGTGTCTCGGTAGTCTGGATTCTTCCCGGTGTCTGGGCAGTCTGGGCTCTCCACAGTGTCTGGGCAGTCTGGACACTCCCAGGTGTCTGGGCAGTCTGGACTCCCCCCCCGGTGTCTGGGCAGTCTGGACTCCCCCCCCGGTGTCTGGGCAGTCTGGACTCTCCCTGGTGTCTGTGCAGTCTTGACTCTCCCTGGTGTCTGGGCAATGTGGACTCTCCCTGGTGTCTGTGCATCCTGGACACTTCCCGGTGTCTGGGCAGTCTGGACTCTCCCCAGTGTCTGGGCAGTGTGGACTCTCCTCGGTGTCTGGGCAGTCTGGACTCTACCCAGTGTCTGGGCAGTGTGGACTCTCCTCGGTGTCTGGGCAGAGTGGACTCTCCCAAGTGTCTGGACAGTCTGGACTCTCCCCGGTGTCTGGGCAGTCTGGACACTCCCCCGGTGTCTGGGCAGTGTGGACTCTCTTGTGTCTGGGCAGTCTGGACTCCCCCCGGTGTCTGGGAAGTGTGGACTTTCCCTGATGTCTGGGCAGTCTGTACTCTCCCTGCTGTCTGGGCAATCTGGACTCTCCGCAGTGTCTGGGCAGTCTGGACTCTCCCTGGTGTGTGGGCAGTCTGGACTCTCCGCAGTGTCTGGGCAGTCTGGACTCTCCCTGGTGTCTGGGCAGTCTGGACTCTCCCCGGTGTCTGGGCAGTCTGGACTCTCCGCAGTGTCTGGGCAGTCTGGACTCTCCCCAGTGACTGGGCAGAATGGACTCTCCCTGGTGTCTGGGCAGTGTGGACTCTCCGCAGTGTCTGGGCACTCTGGACTCTCCCTGGTGTCTGGGCAGTCTGTACTCTCCGCAGTGTCTGGGCAGTCTGGACTCTCCGCAGTGTCTGGGCAGTCTGGACTCTTCCCGGTGTCTGGGCAGTCTGGACTCTCACCAGTGTCTGTGCAGTGTGCACTCTCCTCGGTGTCTGGGCAGTCTGGACTGTCCTCGGTGTCTGGGCAGTCTGGACTTTCTGCACTGTCTGGGCAGTCTGGACTCTCCCTGGTGTCTGGGCCGTCTGGACTCTCCCTGGTGTCTGGGCAGTCTGGACTCTCACCGGTGTCTAGGTAGTCTGGACTCTCACCGGTGTCTGAGCAGTCTGGACTCTCCCCGGTGACTGGGCAGTCTGGACTCTCACCGGTGTCTAGGTAGTCTGGACTCTCACCAGTGTCTGGGCAGCCTGGATTCTTCCCAGTGTCTGGGCAGTCTGGGCTCTCCGCAGTGCCTGGGCAGTCCGGACACTCCCAGGTGTCTGGGCAGTTTGGACTCCCCCCGGTGTCTGGGCAGTCTGGACTCTCCCTGGTATCTGGGCAGTGTGGACTCTCCCCGGTGTCTGGGCAGTCTGGACTCTCCCCGGTGTCTGGGCAGTCTGGACTCTCCTCGGTGTCTGGGCAGTCTGGACTCTCCCTGGTGCATAGGCAATGTGGACTCTCCTCGGTGTCTGGGCAGTCTGGACTCTCCTGTATCTGGGCAGTCTGGACTCACCCCGGTGTCTGGGCAGTGTGGACTCTCCTCAGTGTCCGGTCAGTGTGGACTCTCCCCGGTGTCTGGGCATTGTGGACTCGCCCCGGTGTCTGGGCAGTATGGACTCCCTTGCGTCTGGGCAGTCTCGACTCCCTCCGGTGTCTGGGCGGTGTGGACTCTCCTCGGTGTCTGGGCAGATTGGACTCTCCTGTGTCTGGGCAGTCTGGGCTCCAACCCCCGGTGTCTGGGCAGTCTGGAATCTCCCTGGTGTCTGGGCAGTGTGGACTCTCCTCGGTGTCTGGGCAGTGTGGACTCTCACCGGTGTCTGTGCATCCTGGACTCTTCCCGGTGTCTGGGCAGTCTGGACTCTCCCCAGTGGCTGGGCAGCGTGGACTCTCCTCGGTGTCTGGGCAGTCTGGACTCTCCCCAGTGTTAGGGCAGTGTGGACTCACCCCGGTGTCTGGGCAGTGTGGACTCTCCTCGGTGTCCGGTCAGTGTGGACTCTCCCCGGTGTCTGGGCATTGTGGACTCCCCCCGGTGTCTGGGCAGTATGGACTCCCTTGCGTCTGGGCAGTCTGGACTCCCTCCGGTGTCTGGGCGGTGTGGACTCTCCTCGGTGTCTGGGCAGATTGGACTCTCCTGTGTCTGGGCAGTCTGGGCTCCCCCCCCCGGTGTCTGGGCAGTCTGGAATCTCCCTGGTGTCTGGGCAGTGTGGACTCTCCTCGGTGTCTGGGCAGTGTGGACTCTCACCGGTGTCTGTGCATCCTGGACTCTTCCCGGTGTCTGGGCAGTCTGGACTCTCCCCAGTGGCTGGGCAGCGTGGACTCACCTCGGTGTCTGGGCAGTCTGGACTCTCCCCAGTGTCAGGGCAGTGTGGACTCTCCTCGGTGCCTGGGCAGTCTGGACACCCCACCCGGTGTCTGGGCAGTGTGGACTCTCTTGTGTCTGGGCAGTATAGACTCCCGCCAGTGTCTGGGCAGTGTGGACTCTCCCTGATGTCTGGGCAGTCTGGACTCTCCCTGGTGTCTGGGCAGTCTGGACTCTCCGCAGTGTCTGGGCAGTGAGGACTTTCCCCGGTGTCTGGGCAGTCTGAACTTTTCCCGCTGTCTGGGCACTGTGGACTCTCACCGGTGTCAAGGTAGTCTGGACTCTCAGCGGTGTCTGGGCAGTGTGGACTCTCCTGTATCTGGGCAGTCTGGACTCACCCCGGTGTCCGCTCAGTGTGGACTCTCCCCGGTGTCTGGGCAGTGTGGACTCCCCCCGGTGTCTGGGCAGTGTGGACTCCCCCCGGTGTCTGGGCAGTATGGACTCCCTTGTGTCTGGGCAGTCTGGACTCCCTCCGGTGTATGGGCGGTGTGGACTCTCCTCGGTGTCTGGGCAGATTGGACTCTCCTGTGTCTGGGCAGTCTGAACTCCCCACCCCGGTGTCTGGGCAGTCTGGACTCTCCCTGGTGTCTGGGCAATGTGGACTCTCGGTGTCTGGGCAGTGTGGACACTCACCGGTGTCTGTGCATTCTGGACTCTTCCCGGTGTCTGGGCAGTCTGGAGTCTCCCCAGTGGCTGGGCAGTGTGGACTCTCCTCGGTGTCTGGGCAGTCTGGACTCTCCCCAGTGTTAGGGCAGTGTGGACTCCCCCCGGTGTCTGGGCAGTCTGGACTCTCCCTGGTGTCTGGGCAGTCTAGACTCTCCGCAGTGTCTGGGCAGTGTGGACTTTCCCCGGTGTCTGGGCAGTCTGGACTTTTCCCGCTGTCTGGGCACTGTGGACTCTCACCGGTGTCAAGGTAGTCTGGACTCTCACCGGTGTCTGTGCAGTCTGGACTCCCCCAGGTGTCTGGGCAGTGCGGACTCTCCCAGGTGTCTGGGCAGTCCGGACTCTCCCGAGTGTCTGGACAGTCTGGACTTCCCTAGTGTCTGGCAGTCTGGACTCCTCCCGGTGTCTGGATAGTCTGGACTTTCCCCGGTGTCTGGGCAGTCTGGACTCTCACTGGTGTCTGGGCAGTCTGGTCTCTCCCCGGTGTCTGGGCAGTCTGGACTCTCCGCAGTGCCTGGACAGTCTGGGCTCTCCCCGGTGTCTGGGCAGTCTGGACTCTCCCCGGTGTCAAGGTAGTCTGGACTCTCACCAGTGTCTCGGTAGTCTGGATTCTTCCCGGTGTCTGGGCAGTCTGGGCTCTCCACAGTGTCTGGGCAGTCTGGACACTCCCAGGTGTCTGGGCAGTCTGGACTCCCCCCCCGGTGTCTGGGCAGTCTGGACTCCCCCCCCGGTGTCTGGGCAGTCTGGACTCTCCCTGGTGTCTGGGCAGTCTTGACTCTCCCTGGTGTCTGGGCAATGTGGACTCTCCCTGGTGTCTGTGCATCCTGGACACTTCCCGGTGTCTGGGCAGTCTGGACTCTCCCCAGTGTCTGGGCAGTGTGGACTCTCCTCGGTGTCTGGGCAGTCTGGACTCTACCCAGTGTCTGGGCAGTGTGGACTCTCCTCGGTGTCTGGGCAGAGTGGACTCTCCCAAGTGTCTGGACAGTCTGGACTCTCCCCGGTGTCTGGGCAGTCTGGACACTCCCCCGGTGTCTGGGCAGTGTGGACTCTCTTGTGTCTGGGCAGTCTGGACTCCCCCCGGTGTCTGGGAAGTGTGGACTTTCCCTGATGTCTGGGCAGTCTGTACTCTCCCTGCTGTCTGGGCAATCTGGACTCTCCGCAGTGTCTGGGCAGTCTGGACTCTCCCTGGTGTGTGGGCAGTCTGGACTCTCCGCAGTGTCTGGGCAGTCTGGACTCTCCCTGGTGTCTGGGCAGTCTGGACTCTCCCCGGTGTCTGGGCAGTCTGGACTCTCCGCAGTGTCTGGGCAGTCTGGACTCTCCCCAGTGTCTGGGCAGAATGGACTCTCCCTGGTGTCTGGGCAGTCTGTACTCTCCGCAGTGTCTGGGCAGTCTGGACTCTCCGCAGTGTCTGGGCAGTCTGGACTCTCCCTGGTGTCTGGGCAGTCTGGACTCTTCCCGGTGTCTGGGCAGTCTGGACTCTCACCAGTGTCTGTGCAGTGTGCACTCTCCTCGGTGTCTGGGCAGTCTGGACTGTCCTCGGTGTCTGGGCAGTCTGGACTTTCTGCACTGTCTGGGCAGTCTGGACTCTCCCTGGGGTCTGGGCCGTCTGGACTCTCCCTGGTGTCTGGGCAGTCTGGTCTCTCACCGGTGTCTAGGTAGTCTGGACTCTCACCGGTGTCTGGGCAGTCTGGACTCTCCCCGGTGACTGGGCAGTCTGGACTCTCACCGGTGTCTAGGTAGTCTGGACTCTCACCAGTGTCTGGGCAGCCTGGATTCTTCCCAGTGTCTGGGCAGTCTGGGCTCTCCGCAGTGCCTGGGCAGTCCGGACACTCCCAGGTGTCTGGGCAGTTTGGACTCCCCCCGGTGTCTGGGCAGTCTGGACTCTCCCTGGTATCTGGGCAGTGTGGACTCTCCCCGGTGTCTGGGCAGTCTGGACTCTCCACGGTGTCTGGGCAGTCTGGACTCTCCCTGGTGCATAGGCAATGTGGACTCTCCTCGGTGTCTGGGAAGTCTGGACTCTCCTGTATCTGGGCAGTCTGGACTCACCCCGGTGTCTGGGCAGTGTGGACTCTCCTCGGTGTCCGGTCAGTGTGGACTCTCCCCGGTGTCTGGGCATTGTGGACTCCCCCCGGTGTCTGGGCAGTATGGACTCCCTTGCATCTGGGCAGTCTGGACTCTCCTCGGTGTCTGGGCAGATTGGACTCTCCTGTGTCTGGGCAGTCTGGGCTCCCCCCCCTGGTGTCTGGGCAGTCTGGAATCTCCCTGGTGTCTGGGCAGTGTGGACTCTCCTCGGTGTCTGGGCAGTGTGGACTCTCACCGGTGTCTGTGCATCCTGGACTCTTCCCGGTGTCTGGGCAGTCTGGACTCTCCCCAGTGGCTGGGCAGCGTGGACTCACCTCGGTGTCTGGGCAGTCTGGACTCTCCCCAGTGTCAGGGCAGTGTGGACTCTCCTCGGTGCCTGGGCAGTCTGGACACCCCACCCGGTGTCTGGGCAGTGTGGACTCTCTTGTGTCTGGGCAGTCTAGACTCCCCCCAGTGTCTGGGCGGTGTGGACTCTCCCTGATGTCTGGGCAGTCTGGACTCTCCCTGGTGTCTGGGCAGTCTGGACTCTCCGCAGTGTCTGGGCAGTGAGGACTTTCCCCGGTGTCTGGGCAGTCTGAACTTTTCCCGCTGTCTGGGCACTGTGGACTCTCACCGGTGTCAAGGTAGTCTGGACTCTCACCGGTGTCTGGGCAGTCCAGACTCTCCCAGGTGTCTGGGCAGTGCGGACTCTCCCAGGTGTCTGGGCAGTCCGGACTCTCCCGAGTGTCTGGACAGTCTGGACTTCCCTAGTGTCTGGCAGTCTGGACTCCTCCCGGTGTCTGGATAGTCTGGACTTTCCCCGGTGTCTGGGCAGTCTCGACTCTCTCTGGTGTCTGGGCAGTCTGGTCTCACCCCGGTGTCTGGGCAGTCTGGACTCTCCACAGTGCCTGGGCAGTCTGGGCTCTCCCCGGTGTCTGGGCAGTCTGGACTCTCCCCGGTGTCAAGGTAGTCTGGACTCTCACCAGTGTCTAGGTAGTCTGGTCTCTCAACGGTGTCTGGGCAGTCTGGACTCTCCCCGGTGTCCGGTCAGTGTGGACTCTCCCCGGTCTCTGGGCAGTGTGGACTCCGCCCGGTGTCTGGGCAGTATGGACTCCCTTGAGTCTGGGCAGTCTGGACTCCCTCCGGTGTCTGGGCGGTGTGGACTCTCCTCGGTGTCTGGGCAGATTGGACTCTCCTGTGTCTGGGCAGTCTGGACTCCCCCCACCGGTGTCTGGGCAGTCTGGGCTCTCCGCAATGTCTGGGCAGTCTGGACTCTTCCCGGTGTCTGGGCAGTCTGGACTCTCCCCAGTGGCTGGGCAGTGTGGACTCTTCTCGGTGTCTGGGCAGTCTGGACTCTCCCCAGTGTCAGGGCAGTGTGGACTCTCCTCGGTGTCTGGGCAGTGTGGACTCTCCCCAGGGTCTGGACAGTCTGGACTCTCCCCGGTGCCTGGGCAGTCTGGACACACCCCCTCCCCGGTGTCTGGGCAGTGTGGACTCTCTTGTGTCTCGGCAGTCTGGACTCCCCCCGGTGTCTGGGCAGTGTGGACTCTCCCTGATGTCTGGGCAGTCTGGACTCTCCCTGGTGTCTGGGCAGTCTGGACTCTCCGCAGTGTCTGGGCAGTGTGGACTTTCCCCGGTGTCTGGGCAGTCTGAACTTTTCCCGCTGTCTGGGCACTGTGGACTCTCACAGGTGTCAAGGTAGTCTGGACTCTCACCGGTGTCTGGGCAGTCCGGACTCTCCCAGGTGTCTGGGCAGTGCGGACTCTCCCAGTTGTCTGGGCAGTCCGGACTCTCCCGAGTGTCTGGACAGTCTGGACTTCCCTAGTGTCTGGCAGTCTGGACTCCTCCCGGTGTCTGGATAGTCTGGACTTTCCCTGGTGTCTGGGCAGTGTGGACTCTCACTGGTGTCTGGGTAGTCTGGTCTCTCCCCGGTGTCTGGGCAGTCTGGACTCTCCGCAGTGCCTGGGCAGTCTGGGCTCTCCCCGGTGTCTGGGCAGTCTGGACTCTCCCCGGTGTCAAGGTAGTCTGGACTCTCACCAGTGTCTGGGCAGTCTGGACTCTCCGCAGTGTCTGGTCAGTCTGGACTCTCCCTGCTGTCAGGGCAGTCTGGAGTCTCCCTGCTGTCAGGGCAGTCTGGACTTTCTGCACTGTCTGGGCAGTCTGGACTCTCCCTGGTGTCTGGGCCGTCTGGACTCTCCCTGGTGTCTGGGCAGTCTGGACTCTCACCGGTGTCTAGGTAGTCTGGACTCTCACCGGTGTCTGGGCAGTCTGGACTCTCCCCGGTGACTGGGCAGTCTGGACTCTCACCGGTGTCTAGGTAGTCTGGACTCTCACCAGTGTCTGGGCAGCCTGGATTCTTCCCAGTGTCTGGGCAGTCTGGGCTCTCCGCAGTGCCTGGGCAGTCCGGACACTCCCAGGTGTCTGGGCAGTTTGGACTCCCCCCGGTGTCTGGGCAGTCTGGACTCTCCCTGGTATCTGGGCAGTGTGGACTCTCCCCGGTGTCTGGGCAGTCTGGACTCTCCACGGTGTCTGGGCAGTCTGGACTCTCCCTGGTGCATAGGCAATGTGGACTCTCCTCGGTGTCTGGGCAGTCTGGACTCTCCTGTATCTGGGCAGTCTGGACTCACCCCGGTGTCTGGGCAGTGTGGACTCTCCTCGGTGTCCGGTCAGTGTGGACTCTCCCCGGTGTCTGGGCATTGTGGACTCCCCCCGGTGTCTGGGCAGTATGGACTCCCTTGCGTCTGGGCAGTCTGGACTCCCTTCGGTGTCTGGGCGGTGTGGACTCTCCTCGGTGTCTGGGCAGATTGGACTCTCCTGTGTCTGGGCAGTCTGGGCTCCCCCCCCCCGGTGTCTGGGCAGTCTGGAATCTCCCTGGTGTCTGGGCAGTGTGGACTCTCCTCGGTGTCTGGGCAGTGTGGACTCTCACCGGTGTCTGTGCATCCTGGACTCTTCCCGGTGTCTGGGCAGTCTGTACTCTCCCCAGTGGCTGGGCAGCGTGGACTCTCCTCGGTGTCTGGGCAGTCTGGACTCTCCCCAGTGTCAGGGCAGTGTGGACTCTCCTCGGTGCCTGGGCAGTCTGGACACCCCACCCGGTGTCTGGGCAGTGTGGACTCTCTTGTGTCTGGGCAGTCTAGACTCCCCCCAGTGTCTGGGCAGTGTGGACTCTCCCTGATGTCTGGGCAGTCTGGACTCTCCCTGGTGTCTGGGCAGTCTGGACTCTCCGCAGTGTCTGGGCAGTGAGGACTTTCCCCGGTGTCTGGGCAGTCTGAACTTTTCCCGCTGTCTGGGCACTGTGGACTCTCACCGGTGTCAAGGTAGTCTGGACTCTCACCGGTGTCTGGGCAGTCCAGACTCTCCCAGGTGTCTGGGCAGTGCGGACTCTCCCAGGTGTCTGGGCAGTCCGGACTCTCCCGAGTGTCTGGACAGTCTGGACTTCCCTAGTGTCTGGCAGTCTGGACTCCTCCCGGTGTCTGGATAGTCTGGACTTTCCCCGGTGTCTGGGCAGTCTCGACTCTCTCTGGTGTCTGGGCAGTCTGGTCTCACCCCGGTGTCTGGGCAGTCTGGACTCTCCACAGTGCCTGGGCAGTCTGGGCTCTCCCCGGTGTCTGGGCAGTCTGGACTCTCCCCGGTGTCAAGGTAGTCTGGACTCTCACCAGTGTCTAGGTAGTCTGGTCTCTCAACGGTGTCTGGGCAGTCTGGACTCTCCCCGGTGTCCGGTCAGTGTGGACTCTCCCCGGTCTCTGGGCAGTGTGGACTCCGCCCGGTGTCTGGGCAGTATGGACTCCCTTGAGTCTGGGCAGTCTGGACTCCCTCCGGTGTCTGGGCGGTGTGAACTCTCCTCGGTGTCTGGGCAGATTGGACTCTCCTGTGTCTGGGCAGTCTGGACTCCCCCCACCGGTGTCTGGGCAGTCTGGGCTCTCCGCAATGTCTGGGCAGTCTGGACTCTTCCCGGTGTCTGGGCAGTCTGGACTCTCCCCAGTGGCTGGGCAGTGTGGACTCTTCTCGGTGTCTGGGCAGTCTGGACTCTCCCCAGTGTCAGGGCAGTGTGGACTCTCCTCGGTGTCTGGGCAGTGTGGACTCTCCCCAGGGTCTGGACAGTCTGGACTCTCCCCGGTGCCTGTGCAGTCTGGACACCCCCCCCCCCCGGTGTCTGGGCAGTGTGGACTCTCTTGTGTCTGGGCAGTCCGGACTCTCCCAGGTGTCTGGGCAGTGCGGACTCTCCCAGTTGTCTGGGCAGTCCGGACTCTCCCGAGTGTCTGGACAGTCTGGACTTCCCTAGTGTCTGGCAGTCTGGACTCCTCCCGGTGTCTGGATAGTCTGGACTTTCCCTGGTGTCTGGGCAGTGTGGACTCTCACTGGTGTCTGGGTAGTCTGGTCTCTCCCCGGTGTCTGGGCAGTCTGGACTCTCCGCAGTGCCTGGGCAGTCTGGGCTCTCCCCGGTGTCTGGGCAGTCTGGACTCTCCCCGGTGTCAAGGTAGTCTGGACTCTCACCAGTGTCTGGGCAGTCTGGACTCTCCGCAGTGTCTGGTCAGTCTGGACTCTCCCTGCTGTCAGGGCAGTCTGGAGTCTCCCTGCTGTCAGGGCAGTCTGGACTTTCTGCACTGTCTGGGCAGTCTGGACTCTCCCTGGTGTCTGGGCCGTCTGGACTCTCCCTGGTGTCTGGGCAGTCTGGACTCTCACCGGTGTCTAGGTAGTCTGGACTCTCACCGGTGTCTGGGCAGTCTGGACTCTCCCCGGTGACTGGGCAGTCTGGACTCTCACCGGTGTCTAGGTAGTCTGGACTCTCACCAGTGTCTGGGCAGCCTGGATTCTTCCCAGTGTCTGGGCAGTCTGGGCTCTCCGCAGTGCCTGGGCAGTCCGGACACTCCCAGGTGTCTGGGCAGTTTGGACTCCCCCCGGTGTCTGGGCAGTCTGGACTCTCCCTGGTATCTGGGCAGTGTGGACTCTCCCCGGTGTCTGGGCAGTCTGGACTCTCCACGGTGTCTGGGCAGTCTGGACTCTCCCTGGTGCATAGGCAATGTGGACTCTCCTCGGTGTCTGGGCAGTCTGGACTCTCCTGTATCTGGGCAGTCTGGACTCACCCCGGTGTCTGGGCAGTGTGGACTCTCCTCGGTGTCCGGTCAGTGTGGACTCTCCCCGGTGTCTGGGCATTGTGGACTCCCCCCGGTGTCTGGGCAGTATGGACTCCCTTGCGTCTGGGCAGTCTGGACTCCCTCCGGTGTCTGGGCGGTGTGGACTCTCCTCGGTGTCTGGGCAGATTGGACTCTCCTGTGTCTGGGCAGTCTGGGCTCCCCCCCCCCGGTGTCTGGGCAGTCTGGAATCTCCCTGGTGTCTGGGCAGTCTGGACTCTCCGCAGTGTCTGGGCAGTGAGGACTTTCCCCGGTGTCTGGGCAGTCTGAACTTTTCCCGCTGTCTGGGCACTGTGGACTCTCACCGGTGTCAAGGTAGTCTGGACTCTCACCGGTGTCTGGGCAGTCCAGACTCTCCCAGGTGTCTGGGCAGTGCGGACTCTCCCAGGTGTCTGGGCAGTCCGGACTCTCCCGAGTGTCTGGACAGTCTGGACTTCCCTAGTGTCTGGCAGTCTGGACTCCTCCCGGTGTCTGGATAGTCTGGACTTTCCCCGGTGTCTGGGCAGTCTCGACTCTCTCTGGTGTCTGGGCAGTCTGGTCTCACCCCGGTGTCTGGGCAGTCTGGACTCTCCACAGTGCCTGGGCAGTCTGGGCTCTCCCCGGTGTCTGGGCAGTCTGGACTCTCCCCGGTGTCAAGGTAGTCTGGACTCTCACCAGTGTCTAGGTAGTCTGGTCTCTCAACGGTGTCTGGGCAGTCTGGACTCTCCCCGGTGTCCGGTCAGTGTGGACTCTCCCCGGTGTCTGGGCAGTGTGGACTCCGCCCGGTGTCTGGGCAGTATGGACTCCCTTGAGTCTGGGCAGTCTGGACTCCCTCCGGTGTCTGGGCGGTGTGGACTCTCCTCGGTGTCTGGGCAGATTGGACTCTCCTGTGTCTGGGCAGTCTGGACTCCCCCCACCGGTGTCTGGGCAGTCTGGGCTCTCCGCAATGTCTGGGCAGTCTGGACTCTTCCCGGTGTCTGGGCAGTCTGGACTCTCCCCAGTGGCTGGGCAGTGTGGACTCTTCTCGGTGTCTGGGCAGTCTGGACTCTCCCCAGTGTCAGGGCAGTGTGGACTCTCCTCGGTGTCTGGGCAGTGTGGACTCTCCCCAGGGTCTGGACAGTCTGGACTCTCCCCGGTGCCTGTGCAGTCTGGACACCCCCCCCCCCGGTGTCTGGGCAGTGTGGACTCTCTTGTGTCTCGGCAGTCTGGACTCCCCCCGGTGTCTGGGCAGTGTGGACTCTCCCTGATGTCTGGGCAGTCTGGACTCTCCCTGGTGTCTGGGCAGTCTGGACTCTCCGCAGTGTCTGGGCAGTGTGGACTTTCCCCGGTGTCTGGGCAGTCTGAACTTTTCCCGCTGTCTGGGCACTGTGGACTCTCACAGGTGTCAAGGTAGTCTGGACTCTCACCGGTGTCTGGGCAGTCCAGACTCTCCCAGGTGTCTGGGCAGTGCGGACTCTCCCAGTTGTCTGGGCAGTCCGGACTCTCCCGAGTGTCTGGACAGTCTGGACTTCCCTAGTGTCTGGCAGTCTGGACTCCTCCCGGTGTCTGGATAGTCTGGACTTTCCCTGGTGTCTGGGCAGTGTGGACTCTCACTGGTGTCTGGGTAGTCTGGTCTCTCCCCGGTGTCTGGGCAGTCTGGACTCTCCGCAGTGCCTGGGCAGTCTGGGCTCTCCCCGGTGTCTGGGCAGTCTGGACTCTCCCCGGTGTCAAGGTAGTCTGGACTCTCACCAGTGTCTGGGCAGTCTGGACTCTCCGCAGTGTCTGGTCAGTCTGGACTTTCCCTGCTGTCAGGGCAGTCTGAAGTCTCCCTGCTGTCAGGGCAGTCTGGACTCTTCCTGGTGTCTGGGCAGTCTGGACTCTTCCCGGTGTCTGGGCAGTGTGCACTCTCCTCGGTGTCTCGGCAGTCTGGACTCTCCTCGGTATGTGGGCAGTGTGGACTCTCCCCGGTGTCTAGGCAGTCTGGACTCTCCGCAGTGTCTGGGCAGTCTAGACTCTCCCTGGTGTCTGGGAAGTGAGGACTCTCCCTGGTGTCTGGGCAGTCTGGACTCTCCCTGGTGTCTGGGCAGTATGTACTCTCCGCAGTGTCTGTGCAGTCTGGACTCTCCTGTGTCTGGGCAGTCTGGACTCTCCGTGGTGTCTGGGCAGCCTGGACTCTCCGCAGTGTCTGGGCTGTCTGGACTCTCCGCGGTGTCTGGGCAGTCTGGACTCTCCACGGTGTCTGGGCAGTCTGGACTCTCTGCAGTGTCTGGGCAGTCTGGTCTCTCCTTAGTGTCTGGGCAGTCTGGACTCTCCCCGGTGTCTGGGCAGTCTGGACTCTCCACAGTGTCTGGGCAGTCTGGAGTCTGCCTCGTGTCTGGCCAGTCTGGACTCTCCCCGGTGTCTGGGCAGTCTGGACTCTCCTGTGTCTGGGTAGTCTGGACTCTCCCCGGTGTCTGGGCAGTCTGGACTCTCCCCGGTGTCTGGGCAGTCTGGACTCTCCCTGCTGCATAGGCAATGTGGACTCTCCTCGGTGTCTGGGCAGTGTGGACTCTCCTGTATCTGGGCAGTCTGGACTCACCCCGGTGTCTGGGCAGTGTGGACTCTCCTCGGTGTCCGGTCAGTGTGGACTCTCCCCGGTGTCTGGGCAGTGTGGACTCCCCCCGGTGTCTGGGCAGTGTGGAAGCACCCGGGGTCTGGGCAGTATGGACTCCCTTGTGACTGGGCAGTCTGGACTCCCTCCGGTGTCTGGGCGGTGTGGACTCTCCTCGGTGTCTGGGCAGATTGGACTCTCCTGTGTCTGGGCAGTCTGGACTCCCCACCCAGGTGTCTGGGCAGTCTGGAATCTCCCTGGTGTCTGGGCAATGTGGACTCTCCTCGGTGTCTGGGCAGTGTGGACTCTCACCGGTGTCTGTGCATTCTGGACTCTTCCCGGTGTCTGGGCAGTCTCGACTCTCCCCAGTGGCTGGGCAGTGTGGACTCTCCTTGGTGTCTGGGCAGTCTGGACTCTCCCCAGTGTCAGGGCAGTGTGGACTCTCCTTGGTGTCTGGGCAGTGTGCACTCTCCCCAGTGTCTGGACAGTCTGGACTGTCCTCGGTGTCTGGGAAGTCTGGACTCTCCCTGGTGACTGTGCAGTGTGGACTCTGCCAGGTGTCTCGGCAGTCTGGACTCTCCCACGTGTCTGGGCAGTCTGGACTTTCCGCAGTGTCTGGGCAGTCTGGACTCACCCTGGTGTCTGGGCAGTCTGGACTCTCCCCGGTGTCTGGGCAGGCTGGACTCTCACTGGTGTCTAGGTAGTCTGGAATCTCACCGGTGTCTGGGCAGTCTGGACTCTCCCCGGTGACTGGGCAGTCTGGACTCTCACCCGTGTCTGGGCAGCCTGGATTCTTCCCAGTGTCTGGGCAGTCTGGGCTCTCCGCAGTGCCTGGGCAGTCCAGACACTCCCAGGTGACTGGGCAGTTTGGACTCCCCCCGGTGTCTGGGCAGTCTGGACTCTCCGCGGTATCTGGGCAGTGTGGACTCTCCCCGGTGTCTGGGCAGTCTGGACTCTCCCCGGTGTCTGGGCAGTCTGGACTCTCCCTGCTGCATAGGCAATGTGGACTCTCCTCGGTGTCTGGGCAGTCTGGACTCACCCCGGTGTCTGGGCAGTGTGGACTCTCCTCGGTGTCCGGTCAGTGTGGACTCTCCCCGGTGTCTGGGCAGTGTGGACTCTCCCCGGTGTCTGGGCAGTCTGGATACTCCGCAGTGTCTCAGCAGTCTGGACTCTCCCTGGTGTCTGGGAAGTCTGGACTCTCCCCGGTGTCTGGGCAATCTGGACTCTCCCTGGTGTCTGGGCAGTCTGGACTCTCCACAGTGACTGAGCAGTCAGGACTCTCCCTGGTGTATGGGCAGTCTGGACTCTCCCAGGTGTCTGGGCAGTGTGGACTCTCACCGGTGTCTGGGAAGTGTGGACTCTCCCCGGTGTCTGGGCAGTCTGGATTCTCACCGGTGTCTGGGCAGTGTGGACTCTCCCTGGTGTCTGGGCAGTCTGGACTCTCCCCGGTGTCTGGGCAGTCTGGACTCACCGCAGTGTCTGGGCAGACTGGACTCTCCCTGGTGTCGGGGCAGTCTGGACTCTCCACAGTGACTGAGCAGTCTGGACTCTCCCCGGTGTCTGGGCAGTCTGGATTCTCACCGGTGTCTGGGCAGTCTGGACTCTCCCAGGTGTCTGGGCAGTGTGGACTCTCACCGGTGTCTGGGCAGTGTGGACTCTCCCCGGTGTCTGGGCAGTCTGGACTCTGACCGGTGTCTGGGCAGTGTGGACTCTCCCTGGTGTCTGGGCAGTCTGGACTCTCCCCGGTGTCTGGGCAGTCTGGACTCTCCGCAGTGTCTGGGCAGTCTGGACTCTCCCTGGTGTCGGGGCAGTCTGGACTCTCCGCAGTGTCTGGGCAGTGTGGACTCTCCCTGGTGTCTAGGCAGTCTGGACTCTCCCCGGTGTCTGGGCAGTCATGACTCTCTGAGGAGTCTGGGCAGTCTGGACTCATCCCGGTGTCTGGGCAGTCTGGACTCTCCCTGGTGTCTGGGCAGTATGGACTCTCCGCAGTGTCTGAGCAGTCTGGACTCTACCTGGTGTCTGGGCAGTCTGGACCCTCCCCGGTGTCTGGGCAGTGTGGACTCTCACCGGTGTCTGGGCAGTGTGGACGCTCCCCGGTGTCTGGGCAGTGTGGACTTTCACCGGTGTCTGGGCAGTGTGGACTCTCCCTGGTTTCTGGGCAGTCTGGACTCTCCCCGGTGTCTGGGCAGTCTGGACTCCCCGCAGTGTCTGGGCAGTCTGGACTCACCCTGGTGTCTGGGAAGTCTGGACTCTCCCCGGTGTCTGGGCAGTCTGGATTCTCCCCGGTGTCTGGGCAGTCTGGACTCTCCCAGTCTCTGGGCAGTGTGCACTCTACTCGGTGTCTGGGCAGTCTGGACTCGCTCGGTGTCTGGGCAGTCTGGACTCTCCCTGGTGTCTGGGCAGTCTGGACTCTCCGCAGTGTCTGTGCAGTCAGAACGCTCCCTGGTGTCTGGGCAGTCTGGACTCTCCGCAGTGTCTGGGCAGTGAGGACTTTCCCCGGTGTCTGGGCAGTCTGAACTTTTCCCGCTGTCTGGGCACTGTGGACTCTCACCGGTGTCAAGGTAGTCTAGACTCTCACCGGTGTCTGGGCAGTCCGGACTCTCCCAGGTGTCTGGGCAGTGCGGACTCACCCAGGTGTCTGGGCAGTCCGGACTCTCCCGAGTGTCTGGACAGTCTGGACTTCCCTAGTGTCTGGCAGTCTGGACTCCTCCCGGTGTCTGGATAGTCTGGACTTTCCCCGGTGTCTGGGCAGTGTGGACTCTCACTGGTGTCTGGGCAGTCTGGTCTCTCCCCGGTGTCTGGGCAGTCTGGACTCTCCGCAGTGCCTGGGCAGTCTGGGCTCTCCCCGGTGTCTGGGCAGTCTGGACTCTCCCCGGTGTCAAGGTAGTCTGGACTCTCACCAGTGTCTGGGCAGTCTGGACTCTCCGCAGTGTCTGGGCAGTCTGGACTCTCCCTGCTGTCAGGGCAGTCTGGAGTCTCCCTGCTGTCAGGGCAGTCTGGACTCTTCCTGGTGTCTGGGCAGTCTGGACTCTTCCCGGTGTCTGGGCAGTGTGCACTCTCCTCGGTGTCTGGGCAGTCTGGACTCTCCCTGGTGTCTGGGCAGCCTGGAATCTTCCCGGTGTCTGGGCAGCGTGGACTCTCCCCGGTGTATGGGCAGTGTTGACTCTCCCCGGTGTCTGGGCAGTCTGGACTCTCCTCGGTGTCTGGGCAGCGTGGACTCTCCCCGGTGTATGGGCAGTGTGGACTCTCCCCGGTGTCTGGGCAGTGTGGACTCTCCGCAGTGTCTGGGTAGTCTGGACTCTCTCTGGTGTCTGGGCAGTCTGGACTCTCCGCAGTGTCTGGGCAGTCTGGACTCTCCCTGGTATCTGGGCAGTCTGGACTCTCCCCGGTGTCTGGGCAGTCTGGACTCTCCACAGTGTCTGGGCAGTCAGGACTCTCCCTGGTGTCTGGGCTGTCTGGACTCTCCCCGATGTCTGGGCAGTCTGGACTCTCCGCAGTGTTTGGGCAGTCTGGACTCTCCCTGGTGTCTGGCCAGTCTGCACACTCCCCGGTGTCTGGGCAGTCTGGACTCTCCTGTGTCTGGGCAGTCTGGACTCTCCTGTGTCTGGGCAGTCTGGACACTCCCTGGTGTCTGGGCAGTCTGGAATCTCCGCAGTGTCTGGGCAGTCTGGACTCTCCCTGGTGTCTGGGCAGTCTGGACTCTCCCCGGTGTCTGGGCAGTCTGGAATCTCCGCAGTGTCTGGGCAGTCTGGACTCTCCCTGGTGTCTGGGCAGTCTGGACTCTTCCCGGTGTCTGGGCAGTCTGGACTCTCCCCAGTGCCTGTGCAGTGTGCACTCTCCTCAGTGTCTGGGCAGTCTGGGCTGTCCTCAGTGTCTGGGCAGTCTGGACTCTCCCTGGTGTCTGTGCAGTGTGGACTCTCCCACGTGTCTGGGCAGTCTGGACTCTCCCTGGTGTCTGGGCAGTCTGGACTTTCCACAGTGTCTGGGCAGTCTGGACTCACCCTGGTGTCTGGGCAGTCTGGACTCTCCCCGGTGTCTGGGCAGGCTGGACTCTCACCGGTGTCTAGGTAGTCTGGAATCTGACCGGTGTCTGGGCAGTCTGGACTCTCCCCGGTGACTGGGCAGTCTGGACTCTCACCCGTGTCTGGGCAGCCTGGATTCTTCCCAGTGTCTGGGCAGTCTGGGCTCTCCGCAGTGCCTGGGCAGTCCGGACACTCCCAGGTGTCTGGGCAGTTTGGACTCCCCCCGGTGTCTGGGCAGTCTGGACTCTCCGCGGTATCTGGGCAGTGTGGACTCTCCCCGGTGTCTGGGCAGTCTGGACTCTCCCCGGTGTCTGGGCAGTCTGGACTCTCCCTGCTGCATAGGCAATGTGGACTCTCCTCGGTGTCTGGGCAGTGTGGACTCTCCTGTATCTGGGCAGTCTGGACTCACCCCGGTGTCCGCTCAGTGTGGACTCTCCCCGGTGTCTGGGCAGTGTGGACTCCCCCCGGTGTCTGGGCAGTGTGGACTCCCCCCGGTGTCTGGGCAGTATGGACTCCCTTGTGTCTGGGCAGTCTGGACTCCCTCCGGTGTCTCGGCGGTGTGGACTCTCCTCAGTGTCTGGGCAGATTGGACTCTCCTGTGTCTGGGCAGTCTGAACTCCCCACCCCGGTGTCTGGGCAGTCTGGACTCTCCCTGGTGTCTGGGCAATGTGGACTCTCCTCGGTGTCTGGGCAGTGTGGACGCTCACCGGTGTCTGTGCATTCTGGACTCTTCCCGGTGTCTGGGCAGTCTGGACTCTCTCCAGTGGCTGGGCAGTGTGGACTCTCCTCGGTGTCTGGGCAGTCTGGACTCTCCCCAGTGTTAGGGCAGTGTGGACTCTCCTCGGTGTCTGGGCAATGTGGACTCTCCCCAGTGTCTGGACAGTCTGGACTCTCCTCGGTGCCTGGGCAGTCTGGACACCTCCCCCCCCGGTGTCTGGGCAGTGTGGACTCTCTTGTGTCTGGGCAGTCTGGACTCCCCCCGGTGTCTGGGCAGTGTGGACTCTCCCTGATGTCTGGGCAGTCTGGACTCTCCCTGGTGTCTGGGCAGTCTGGACTCTCAGCAGTGTCTGGGCAGTGTGGACTTTCCCCGGTGTCTGGGCAGTCTGGACTTTTCCCGCTGTCTGGGCACTGTGGACTCTCACCGGTGTCAAGGTAGTCTGGACTCTCACCGGTGTCTGTGCAGTCTGGACTCCCCCAGGTGTCTGGGCAGTGCGGACTCTCCCAGGTGTCTGGGCAGTCCGGACTCTCCCGAGTGTCTGGACAGTCTGGACTTCCCTAGTGTCTGGCAGTCTGGACTCCTCCCGGTGTCTGGATAGTCTGGACTTTCCCCGGTGTCTGGGCAGTCTGGACTCTCACTGGTGTCTGGGCAGTCTGGTCTCTCACCGGTGTCTGGGCAGTCTGGACTCTCCCCGGTGTCTGGGCAGTCTGGACTCTCACCAGTGTCTAGGCAGTCTGGACTCTCACCAGTGTCTGGGCACTCTGGATTCTTCCCGGTGTCTGGGCAGTGTGGACTCTCCTCGGTGTCTGGGCAGAGTGGACTCTCCCAAGTGTCTGGACAGTCTGGACTCTCCCCGGTGTCTGGGCAGTCTGGACACTCCCCCGGTGTCTGGGCAGTGTGGACTATCTTGTGTCTGGGCAGTCTGGACTCCCCCCGGTGTCTGGGAAGTGTGGACTTTCCCTGATGTCTGGGCAGTCTGTACTCTCCCTGCTGTCTGGGCAATCTGGACTCTCCGCAGTGTCTGGGCAGTCTGGACTCTCCCTGGTGTGTGGGCAGTCGGGACTCTCCGCAGTGTCTGGGCAGTCTGGACTCTCCCTGGTGTCTGGGCAGTCTGGACTCTCCCCGGTGTCTGGGCAGTCTGGACTCTCCGCAGTGTCTGGGCAGTCTGGACTCTCCCCAGTGTCTGGGCAGAATGGACTCTCCCTGGTGTCTGGGCACTCTGGACTCTCCGCAGTGTCTGGGCACTCTGGACTCTCCCTGGTGTCTGGGCAGTCTGTACTCTCCGCAGTGTCTGGGCAGTCTGGACTCTCCGCAGTGTCTGGGCAGTCTGGACTCTCCCTGGTGTCTGGGCAGTCTGGACTCTTCCCGGTGTCTGGGCAGTCTGGACTCTCCCCAGTGTCTGTGCAGTGTGCACTCTCCTCGGTGTCTGGGCAGTCTGGGCTGTCCTCGGTGTCTGGGCAGTCTGGACTTTCTGCACTGTCGGGGCAGTCTGGACTCTCCCTGGTGTCTGGGCCGTCTGGACTCTCCCCGGTGTCTGGGCAGTCTGGACTCTCACCGGTGTCTAGGTAGTCTGGACTCTCACCGGTGTCTGGGCAGTCTGGACTCTCCCCGGTGACAGGGCAGTCTGGACTCTCACTGGTGTCTAGGTAGTCTGGACTCTCACCAGTGTCTGGGCAGCCTGGATTCTTCCCAGTGTCTGGGCAGTCTGGGCTCTCCGCAGTGCCTGGGCAGTCCGGACACTCCCAGGTGCCTGCGTAGTTTGGACTCCCCCCGGTGTCTGGGCAGTCTGGACTCTCCCCGGTGTCTGGGCAGTCTGGACTCTCCCTGGTGCATAGGCAATGTGGACTCTCCTCGGTGTCTGGGCAGTCTGGACTCTCCCCGGTGTCTGGGCAGTGTGGACTCTCCCCGGTGTCTGGGCAGTCTGGACTCTCCCCGGTGTCTGGGCAGTCTGGACTCTCCCTGCTGCATAGGCAATGTGGACTCTCCTCGGTGTCTGGGCAGTGTGGACTCTCCTGTATCTGGGCAGTCTGGACTCACCCCGGTGTCTGGGCAGTGTGGACTCTCCTCGGTGTCCGGTAAGTGTGGACTCTCCCCGGTGTCTGGGCATTGTGGACTCCCCCCGGTGTCTGGGCAGTATGGACTCCCTTGCGTCTGGGCAGTCTGGACTCCCTCCGGTGTCTGGGCGGTGTGGACTCTCCTCGGTGTATGGGCAGATTGGACTCTCCTGTGTCTGGGCAGTCTGGACTCCCCCCCCGGTGTCTGGGCAGTCTGGAATCTCCCTGGTGTCTTGACAGTGTGGACTCTCACCGGTGTCTGTACATCCTGGACTCTTCCCGGTGTCTGGGCAGTCTGGACACCCCCCCCCCCCCCCCCCCCGGTGTCTGGGCAGTGTGGACTCTCTTGTGTCTGGGCAGTCTGGAGTCTCACCAGTGTCTGGGCACTCTGGATTCTTCCCGGTGTCTGGGCAGTCTGGGCTCTCCGCAGTGTCTGGGCAGTCCGGACACTCCCAGGTGTCTGGGCAGTCTGGACTCCACCCGGTGTCTGGGCAGTCTGGACTCGCCCCGGTGTCTGGGCAGTGTGGACTCCCCCCAGTGTCTGGGCAGTCTGGACTCTCCCCGGTGTCTGGGCAGTCTGGATACTCCACAGTGTCTGAGCAGTCTGGACTCTCCCTGGTGTCTGGGAAGTCTGGACTCTCCCCGGTTTCTGGGCAGTCTGGACTCTCCCAGGTGTCTGGGCAGTGTGGACTCTCACCGGTGTCTGGGCAGTGTGGACTCTCCCCGGTGTCTGGGCAGTCTGGACTCTGACCGGTGTCTGGGCAGTGTGGACTCTCCCTGGTGTCTGGGCAGTCTGGACTCTCCCCGGTGTCTGGGCAGTCTGGACTCTCCGCAGTGTCTGGGCAGTCTGGACTCTCCCTGGTGTCTGGGCAGTCTGGACTCTCCGCAGTGTCTGGGCAGTGTGGATTCTCCCTGGTGTCTAGGCAGCCTGGACTCTCCCCGGTGTCTGGGCAGTCATGACTCTCCGAGGAGTCTGGGCAGTTTGGACTCATCCCGGTGTCTGGGCAGTCTGGACTCTCCCTGGTGTCTGGGCAGTCTGGACTCTCCGCAGTGTCTGAGCAGTCTGGACTCTACCTGGTGTCTGGGCAGTCTGGACCCTCCCCGGTGTCTGGGCAGTGTGGACTCTCACCGGTGTCTGGGCAGTGTGGACGCTCCCCGGTGTCTGGGCAGTGTGGACTTTCACCGGTGTCTGGGCAGTGTGGACTCTCCCATGTTTCTGGGCAGTCTGGACTCTCCCCGGTGTCTGGGCAGTCTGGACTCTCCGCAGTGTCTAGGCAGTCTGGACTCTCCGCAGTGTCTGGGCAGTGTGGACTCACCCTGGTGTCTGGGAAGTTTGGACTCTCCCCGGTGTCTGGGCAGTCTGGACTCTCCCCGGTGTCTGGGCAGTCTGGACTCTCCCAGTCTCTGGGCAGTGTGCACTCTACTCGGTGTCTGGGCAGTCTGGACTCTCTCGGTGTCTGGGCAGTGTGGACTCTCCCCGGTGTCTGGGCAGTCTGGACCTTCCCTGGTGTCTGGGCAGTCTGGACTCTCCCAGGTGTCTGGGCAGTCTGGACTCTCCGCAGTGTCTGTGCAGTCTGGACGCTCCCTGGTGTCTGGGCAGTCTGGACTCTCCGCAGTGTCTGGGCAGTGAGGACTTTCCCCGGTGTCTGGGCAGTCTGAACTTTTCCCGCTGTCTGGGCACTGTGGACTCTCACCGGTGTCAAGGTAGTCTGGACTCTCACCGATTTCTGGGCAGTCCGGACTATCCCAGGTGTCTGGGCAGTGCGGACTCACCCAGGTGTCTGGGCAGTCCGGACAGTCCCGAGTGTCTGGACAGTCTGGACTTGCTAGTGTCTGGCAGTCTGGAATCCTCCCGGTGTCTGGATAGTCTGGACTTTCCCCGGTGTCTGGGCAGTCTGGACTCTCACTGGTGTCTGGGCAGTCTGGTCTCTCCCCGGTGTCTGAGCAGTCTGGACTCTCCGCAGTGCCTGGGCAGTCTGGGCTCTCCCCGGTGTCTGGGCAGTCTGGACTCTCCCCGGTGTCAAGATAGTCTGGACTCTCACCAGTGTCTGGGCAGTCTGGACTCTCCGCAGTGTCTGGGCAGTCTGGACTCTCCCTGCTGTCAGGGCAGTCTGGAGTCTCCCTGCTGTCAGGGCAGTCTGGACTCTTCCTGGTGTCTGGGCAGTCTGGACTCCCCCCGGTGTCTGGGCAGTGTGCACTCTCCTCGGTGTCTGGGCAGTCTGGACTCTCCCTGGTGTCTGGGCAGTCTGGACTCTTCCCGGTGTCTGGACAGCGTGGACTCTCCCCGGTGTATGGGCAGTCTGGACTCTCCCCGGTGTCTGCGCAGTCTGGACTCTCCTCGGTGTCTGGGCAGCGTGGACTCTCCCCGGTGTATGGGCAGTGTGGACTCTCCCCGGTGTCTGGGCAGTGTGGACTCTCCGCAGTGTCTGGGTAGTCTGGACTCTCCCTGGTGTCTGGGCAGTCTGGACTCTCCGCAGTGTCTGGGCAGTCTGGACTCTCCCTGGTATCTGGGCAGTCTGGACTCTCCCCGGTGTCTGGGCAGTCTGGACTCTCCACAGTGTCTGGGCAGTCAGGACTCTCCCTGGTGTCTGGGCTGTCTGGATTCTCCCCGATGTCTGGGCAGTCTGGACTCTCCGCAGTGTCTGGGCAGTCTGGACTCTCCCTGGTGTCTGGCCAGTCTGCACACTCCCCGGTGTCTCGGCAGTCTGGACTCTCCTGTGTCTGAGCAGTCTGGACTCTCCTGTGTCTGGGCAGTCTGGACACTCCCTGGTGTCTGGGCAGTCTGGAATCTCCGCAGTGTCTGGGCAGTCTGGACTCTCCCTGGTGTCTGGGCAGTCTGGACTCTCCCCGGTGTCTGGGCAGTCTGGAATCTCCGCAGTGTGTGGGCAGTCTGGACTCTCCCTGGTGTCTGGGCAGTCTGGACTCTTCCCGGTGTCTGGGCAGTCTGGACTCTCCCCAGTGCCTGTGCAGTGTGCACTCTCCTCAGTGTCTGGGCAGTCTGGGCTGTCCTCCGTGTCTGGGCAGTCTGGACTCTCCCTGGTGTCTGTGCAGTGTGGACTCTCCCACGTGTCTGGGCAGTCTGGACTCTCCCTGGTGTCTGGGCAGTCTGGACTTTCCACAGTGTCTGGGCAGTATGGACTCTCCCCAGTGTCTGGGCAGGCTGGACTCTCACCGGTGTCTAGGTAGTCTGGAATCTCACCGTTGTCTGGGCAGTCTGGACTCTCCCCGGTGACTGGGCAGTCTGGACTCTCACCCGTGTCTGGGCAGCCTGGATTCTTCCCAGTGTCTGGGCAGTCTGGGCTCTCCGCAGTGCCTGGGCAGTCCGGACACTCCCAGGTGTCTGGGCAGTTTGGACTCCCCCCGGTGTCTGGGCAGTCTGGACTCTCCCCGGTATCTGGGCAGTGTGGACTCTCCCCGGTGTCTGGGCAGTCTGGACTCTCCCCGGTGTCTGGGCAGTCTGGACTCTCCTCGGTGTCTGGGCAGCGTGGACTCTCCCCGGTGTATGGGCAGTGTGGACTCTCCCCGGTGTCTGGGCAGTGTGGACTCTCCGCAGTGTCTGGGTAGTCTGGACTCTCCCTGGTGTCTGGGCAGTCTGGACTCTCCGCAGTGTCTGGGCAGTCTGGACGCTCCCTGGTATCTGGGCAGTCTGGACTCTCCCCGGTGTCTGGGCAGTCTGGACTCTCCACAGTGTCTGGGCAGTCAGGACTCTCCCTGGTGTCTGGGCTGTCTGGCCTCTCCCCGATGTCTGGGAAGTCTGGACTCTCCGCAGTGTCTGGGCAGTCTGGACTCTCCCTGGTGTCTGGCCAGTCTGCACACTCCCCGGTGTCTCGGCAGTCTGGACTCTCCTGTGTCTGGGCAGTCTGGACTCTCCTGTGTCTGGGCAGTCTGGACACTCCCTGGTGTCTGGGCAGTCTGGAATCTCCGCAGTGTCTGGGCAGTCTGGACTCTCCCTGGTGTCTGGGCAGTCTGGACTCTCCCCGGTGTCTGGGCAGTCTGGAATCTCCGCAGTGTGTGGGCAGTCTGGACTCTCCCTGGTGTCTGGGCAGTCTGGACTCTTCCCGGTGTCTGGGCAGTCTGGACTCTCCCCAGTGCCTGTGCAGTGTGCACTCTCCTCAGTGTCTGGGCAGTCTGGGCTTTCCTCGGTGTCTGGGCAGTCTGGACTCTCCCTGGTGTCTGTGCAGTGTGGACTCTCCCACGTGTCTGGGCAGTCTGGACTCTCCCTGGTGTCTGGGCAGTCTGGACTTTCCACAGTGTCTGGGCAGTCTGGACTCACCCTGGTGTCTGGGCAGTCTGGACTCTCCCCAGTGTCTGGGCAGGCTGGACTCTCACCGGTGTCTAGGTAGTCTGGAATCTCACCGGTGTCTGGGCAGTCTGGACTCTCCCCGGTGACTGGGCAGTCTGGACTCTCACCCGTGTCTGGGCAGCCTGGATTCTTCCCAGTGTCTGGGCAGTCTGGGCTCTCCGCAGTGCCTGGGCAGTCCGGACACTCCCAGGTTTCTGGGCAGTTTGGACTCCCCCCGGTGTCTGGGCAGTCTGGACTCTCCCCGGTATCTGGGCAGTGTGGACTCTCCCCGGTGTCTGAGCAGTCTGGACTCTCCCCGGTGTCTGGGCAGTCTGGACTCTCCCTGCTGCATAGGCAATGTGGACTCTCCTCGGTGTCTGGGCAGTCTGGACTCTCCTGTATCTGGGCAGTCTGGACTCACCCCGGTGTCCGCTCAGTGTGGACTCTCCCCAGTGTCTGGGCAGTGTGGACTCCCCCCGGTGTCTGGGCAGTGTGGACTCCCCCCGGTGTCTGGGCAGTATGGACTCCCTTGTGTCTGGGCAGTCTGGACTCCCTCCGGTGTCTGGGCGGTGTGGACTCTCCTCGGTGTTTGGGCAGATTGGACTCTCCTGTGTCTGGGCAGTCTGAACTCCCCACCCCGGTGTCTGGGCAGTCTGGACTCTCCCTGGTGTCTGGGCAGTCTGGACTCTCCGCAGTGTCTGGGCAGTGAGGACTTTCCCCGGTGTCTGGGCAGTCTGAACTTTTCCCGCTGTCTGGGCACTGTGGACTCTCACCGGTGTCAAGGTAGTCTGGACTCTCACCGGTGTCTGGGCAGTCCGGACTCTCCCGAGTGTCTGGACAGTCTGGACTTCGCTAGTGTCTGGCAGTCTGGTTCCACCCGGTGTCTGGATAGTCTGGACTTTCCCCGGTGTCTGGGCAGTCTCGACTCTGACTGGTGTCTGGGCAGTCTGGTCTCACCCTGGTGTCTGGGCAGTCTGGACTCTCCACAGTGCCTGGGCAGCCTGGGCTCTCCCCGGTGTCTGGGCAGTCTGGACTCTCCCCGGTGTCAAGGTAGTCTGGACTCTCACCAGTGTCTAGGTAGTCTGGTCTCTCAACGGTGTCTGGGCAGTCTGGACTCTCCCCGGTGTCCGGTCAGTGTGGACTCTCCCCGGTGTCTGGGCAGTGAGGACTCCGCCCGGTGTCTGGGCAGTATGGACTCCCTTGAGTCTGGGCAGTCTGGACTCTCCGCAGTGTCTGGGCAGTCTGGACTCTCCCTGCTGTCAGGGCAGTCTGGAGTCTCCCTGCTGTCAGGGCAGTCTGGACTCTTCCTGGTGTCTGGGCAGTCTGGACTCTTCCCGGTGTCTGGGCAGTGTGCACTCTCCTCAGTGTCTGGGCAGTATGGACTCTCCTCGGTGTGTGGGCAGTGTGGACTCTCCCCGGTGTCTAGGCAGTCTGGACTCTCCGCAGTGTCTGGGCAGTCTAAACTCTCCCTGGTGTCTGGGAAGTGAGGACTCTCCCTGGTGTCTGGGCAGTCTGGACTCTCCCTGGTGTCTGGGCAGTATGTACTCTCCGCAGTGTCTGTGCAGTCTGGACTCTCCTGTGTCTGGGCAGTCTGGACTCTCCGTGGTGTCTGGGCAGCCTGGACTCTCCGCAGTGTCTGGGCAGTCTGGACTCTCCGCGGTGGCTGGAGAGTCTGGACTCTCCACGGTGTCTGGGCAGTCTGGACTCTCCGCAGTGTCTGGGCAGTATGGTCTCTCCCTAGTGTCTGGGCAGTCTGGACTCTCCCCGGTGTCTGGGCAGTCTGGACTCTCCACAGTGTCTGGGCAGTCTGGAGTCTGCCTCGTGTCTGGCCAGTCTGGACTCTCCCCGGTGTCTGGGCAGTCTGGACTCTCCTGTGTCAGGGTAGTCTGGACTCTCCGTGGTGTCTGGGCAGTCTGGACTCTCCGCAGTGTCTGGGCAGTCTGGACTCTCCGCGGTGTCTGGGCAGTCTGGACTCTCCATGGTGTCTGGGCAGTCTGGACTCTCCGCAGTGTCTGGGCAGTCTAGACTCTCCCTGGTGTCTGGGCAGTCTGGACTCTCCCCGGTGTCTGGCCTGTCTGGACTCTCCGCAATGTCTGGGCAGTCTGGACTCTCCCTGGTGTCTGGGCAGTCTGGACTACCCCCGGTGTCTGGGCAGACTGGACTCTCCGCAGTGTCTGGGCAGTCTGGACTCTCCCTGGTATCTGGGCAGTCTGGACTCTTCCCGGTGTCTGGGCAGCGTGGACTCTCCCCGGTGTATGGGCAGTGTGGACTCTCCCCGGTGTCTGGGCAGTCTGGACTCTCCTCGGTATCTGGGCAGCGTGGACTCTCCCCGGTGTATGGGCAGTGTGGACTCTCCCCGGTGTCTGGGCAGTGTGGACTCTCCGCAGTGTCTGGGTAGTCTGGACTCTCCCTGGTGTCTGGGCAGTCTGGACTATCCGCAGTGTCTGGGCAGTCTGGACTCTCCCTGGTATCTGGGCAGTCTGGACTCTCCCCGGTGTCTGGGCAGTCTGGACTCTCCACAGTGTCTGGGCAGTCAGGACTCTCCCTGGTGTCTGGGCTGTCTGGACTCTCCCCGATGTCTGGGAAGTCTGGAATCTCCGCAGTGTCTGGGCAGTCTGGACTCTCCCTGGTGTCTGGCCAGTCTGCACACTGCCCGGTGTCTAGGCAGTCTGGACTCTCCTCGGTATCTGGGCAGCGTGGAATTTCCCTGATGTCTGGGCAATCTGGACTCTCCGCAGTGTCTGGGCAGTCTGGACTCTCCCTGGTGTGTGGGCAGTCTGGACTCTCCGCAGTGTCTGGGCACTCTGGACTCTCCCTGGTGTCTGGCCAGTCTGGACTCTCCCCGGTGTCTGGGCAGTCTGGACTCTCCGCAGTGTCTGGGCAGTCTGGACTCTCCCTGGTGTCTGGGCAGTCTGGACTCTTCCCGGTGTCTGGGCAGTCTGGACTCTCCCCAGTGTCTGTGCAGTTTGCACTCTCCTCGGTGTCTGGGCAGTCTGGACTGTCCTCAGTGTCTGGGCAGTCTGGACTTTCCGCACTGTCTGGGCAGTCTGGACTCTCCCTGGTGTCTGGGCCGTCTGGACTCGCCCCGGTGTCTGGGCAGTCTGGACTCTCACCGGTTTCTAGGTAGTCTGGACTCTCACCGGTGTCTGGGCAGTCTGGACTCTCCCCGGTGACTGGGCAGTCTGGACTCTCACCGGTGTCTAGGTAGTCTGGACTCTCACCAGTGTCTGGGCAGCCTGGATTCGTCCCAGTGTCTGGGCAGTCTGGGCTCTCCGCAGTGCCTGGGCAGTCCGGACACTCCCAGGTGTCTGCGCAGTTTGGACTCTCCTCGGTGTCTGGGCAGATTGGACTCTCCTGTGTCTGGGCAGTGTGGACTCCCCCCCCGGTGTCTGGGCAGTCTGGAATCTCCCTGGTGTCTGGGCAGTGTGGACTCTCCTCGGTGTCTGGGCAGTCTGGACTCTCACCGGTGTCTGTGCATCCTGGACTCATCCCGGTGTCTGGGCAGTCTGGACTCTCCCCAGTGGCTGGGCAGCGTGGACTCTCCTCGGTCACTGGGCAGTCTGGACTCTCCCCAGTGTCAGGGCAGTGTGGACTCTCCTCGGTGCCTGGGCAGTCTGGACACACCCCCCGGTGTCTGGGCAGTGTGGACTCTCTTGTGTCTGGGCAGTCTGGACTCCCCCCGGTGTCTGGGCAGTGTGGACTCTCCCTGATGTCTGGGCAGTCTGGACTCTCCCTGGTGTCTGGGCAGTCTGAACTCTCCGCAGTGTCTGGGCAGTGAGGACTTTCCCCGGTGTCTGGGCAGTCTGAACTTTTCCCGCTGTCTGGGCACTGTGGACTCTCACCGGTGTCAAGGTAGTCTGGACTCTCACCGGTGTCTGGGCAGTCCAGACTCTCCCAGGTGTCTGGGCAGTCTGGACTCTCCCCGGTGTCAAGGTAGTCTGGACTCTCACCAGTGTCTAGGTAGTCTGGTCTCTCAACGGTGTCTGGGCAGTCTGGACTCTCCCCGGTGTCCGGTCAGTGTGGACTCTCCCCGGTCTCTGGGCAGTGTGGACTCCGCCCGGTGTCTGGGCAGTATGGACTCCCTTGAGTCTGGGCAGTCTGGACTCCCTCCAGTGTCTGGGCGGTGTGGACTCTCCTCGGTGTCTGGGCAGATTGGACTCTCCTGTGTCTGGGCAGTCTGGACTCCCCCCACCGGTGTCTGGGCAGTCTGGACTCTCCGCAATGTCTGGGCAGTCTGGACTCTTCCCGGTGTCTGGGCAGTCTGGACTCTCCCCAGTGGCTGGGCAGTGTGGACTCTCCTCGGTGTCTGGGCAGTCTGGACTCTCCGCAGTGTCTGGGCAGTGTGGACTCTCCCCAGGGTCTGGACAGTCTGGACTCTCCCCGGTGCCTGGGCAGTCTGGACACCCCCCCCCCCGGTGTCTGGGCAGTGTGGACTCTCTTGTGTCTGGGCAGTCTGGACTCCCCCCGGTGTCTGGGCAGTGTGGACTCTCCCTGATGTCTGGGCAGTCTGGACTTTCCCCGGTGCCTGGGCAGTCTGAACTTTTCCCGCTGTCTGGGCACTGTGGACTCTCACCGGTGTCAAGGTAGTCTGGACCCTCACCGGTGTCTGGGCAGTCCGGACTCTCCCAGGTGTCTGGGCAGTGCGGACTCACCCAGGTGTCTGGGCAGTCCGGACTCTCCCGAGTGTCTGGACAGTCTGGACTTCCCTAGTGTCTGGCAGTCTGGACTCCTCCCGGTGTCTGGATAGTCTGGACTTTCCCCGGTGTCTGGGCAGTGTGGACTCTCACTGGTGTCTGGGCAGTCTGGTCTCTCCCCGGTGTCTGGGCAGTCTGGACTCTCCGCAGTGCCTGGGCAGTCTGGGCTCTCCCCGGTGTCTGGGCAGTCTGGACTCTCCCCGGTGTCAAGGTAGTCTGGACTCTCACCAGTGTCTGGGCAGTCTGGACTCTCCGCAGTGTCTGGGCAGTCTGGACTCTCCCTGCTGTCAGGGCAGTCTGGAGTCTCCCTGCTGTCAGGGCAGTCTGGACTCTTCCTGGTGTCTGGGCAGTCTGGACTCTTCCCGGTGTCTGGGAAGTGTGCACTCTCCTCGGTGTCTGGGCAGTCTGGACTCTCCTCGGTGTGTGGGCAGTGTGGACTCTCCCCGGTGTCTAGGCAGTCTGGACTCTCCGCAGTGTCTGGGCAGTCTGGACACTCCCTGGTGTCTGGGAAGTGAGGACTCTTCCTGGTGTCTGGGCAGTCTGGACTCTCCCTGGTGTCTGGGCAGTATGTACTCTCCGCAGTGTCTGTGCAGTCTGGACTCTCCTGTGTCTGGGCAGTCTGGACTCTCCGTGGTGTCTGGGCAGCCTGGACTCTCCGCAGTGTCTGGGCAGTCTGGACTCACCGCGGTGTCTGGGCAGTCTGGACTCTCCACGGTGTCTGGGCAGTCTGGACTCTCCGCAGTGTCGGGCAGTCTGGTCTCTCCCTAGTGTCTGGGCAGTCTGGACTCTCCCCGGTCTCTGCGCAGTCTGGACTCTCCACAGTGTCTGGGCAGTCTGGAGTCTGCCTCGTGTCTGGGCAGTCTGGACTCTCCCCGGTGTCTGGGCAGTCTGGACTCTCCTGTGTCTGGGTAGTCTGGACTCTCCGTGGTGTCTGGGCAGTCTGGACTCTCCGCAGTGTCTGGGCAGTCTGGACTCACCACGGTGTCTGGGCACTCTGGACTCTCCATGGTGTCTGGGCAGTCTGGACTCTCCGCAGTGTCTGGGCAGTCTGGACGCTCCCTGGTGTCTGGGCAGTCTGGACTCACCCCGGTGTCTGGCCTGTCTGGACTCTCCGCAATGTCTGGGCAGTCTGGACTCTCCCTGGTGTCTGGGCAGTCTGGACTACCCCCGGTGTCTGGGCAGACTGGACTCTCCGCAGTGTCTGGGCAGTCTGGACTCTCCCTGGTATCTGGGCAGTCTGGACTCTTCCCGGTGTCTGGGCAGCGTGGACTCTCCCCGGTGTATGGGCAGTGTGGACTCTCCCCGGTGTCTGGGCAGTCTGGACTCTCCTCGGTATCTGGGCAGCGTGGACTCTCCCCGGTGTATGGGCAGTGTGGACTCTCCCCGGTGTCTGGGCAGTGTGGACTCTCCGCAGTGTCTGGGTAGTCTGGACTCTCCCTGGTGTCTGGGCAGTCTGGACTCTCCGCAGTGTCTGGGCAGTCTGGACTCTCCCTGGTATCTGGGCAGTCTGGACTCTCCCCGGTGTCTGGGCAGTCTGGACTCTCCACAGTGTCTGGGCAGTCTGGACTCTCCCTGGTGTCTGGCCAGTCTGCACATTCCCCGGTGTCTAGGCAGTCTGGACTCTCCTCGGTATCTGGGCAGCATGGACTTTCCCTGATGTCTGGGCAGTCTGTACTCTCCCTGGTGTCTGGGCAATCTGGACCCTCCGCAGTGTCTGGGCAGTCTGGACTCTCCCTGGTGTGTGGGCAGTCTGGACTCTCCGCAGTGTCTGGGCAGTCTGGACTCTCCCTGGTGTCTGGGCAGTCTGGACTCTCCCCGGTGTCTGGCCTGTCTGGACTCTCCGCAATGTCTGGGCAGTCTGGACTCTCCCTGGTGTCTGGGTAGTCTGGACTACCCCCGGTGTCTGGGCAGACTGGACTCTCCGCAGTGTCTGGGCAGTCTGGACTCTCCCTGGTATCTGGGCAGTCTGGACTCTTCCCGGTGTCTGGGCAGCGTGCACTCTCCCCGGTGTATGGGCAGTGTGGACTCTCCCCGGTGTCTGGGCAGTCTGGACTCTCCTCGGTATCTGGGCAGCGTGGACTCTCCCCGGTGTATGGGCAGTGTGGACTCTCCCCGGTGTCTGGGCAGTGTGGACTCTCCGCAGTGTCTGGGTAGTCTGGACTCTCCCTGGTGTCTCGGCAGTCTGGACTCTCCGCAGTGTCTGGGCAGTCTGGACTCTCCCTGCTATCTGGGCAGTCTGGACTCTCCTCGGTGTCTGGGCAGTCTGGACTCTCCACAGTGTCTGGGCAGTCAGGACTCTCCCTGGTGTCTGGGCTGTCTGGACTCTCCCCGATGTCTGGGCAGCGTGGACTTTCCCTGATGTCTGGGCAGTCTGTACTCTCCCTGGTGTCTGGGCAATCTGGACTCTCCGCAGTGTCTGGGCAGTCTGGACTCTCCCTAGTGTGTGGGCAGTCTGGACTCTCCGCAGTGTCTGGGCAGTCTGGATTCTCCCTGGTGTCTGGGCAGTCTGGACTCTCCCCGGTGTCTGGGCAGTCTGGACTCTCCGCAGTGTCTGGGCAGTGTGGACTCTCCCCAGTGTCTGGTCAGAATGGACTCTCCCTGGTGTCTGGGCAGTCTGGACTCTCCGCAGTGTCTGGGCACTCTGGACTCTCCCTGGTGTCTGGGCAGTCTATACTCTCCGCAGTGTCTGGGCAGTCTGGACTCTCCGCAGTGTCTGGGCAGTCTGGACTCTTCCCGGTGTCTGGGCAGCGTGCACTCTCCCCGGTGTATGGGCAGTGTGGACTCTCCCCGGTGTCTGGGCAGTCTGGACTCTCCTCGGTATCTGGGCAGCGTGGACTCTCCCCGGTGTCTGGGCAGTCTGGACTCTCCCCAGTGTCTGTGCAGTGTGCACTCTCCTCGGAGTCTGGGCAGTCTGGACTGTCCTCGGTGTCTGGGCAGTCTGGACTTTCCGCACTGTCTGGGCAGTCTGGACTCTCCGCAGTGTCTGGGCAGTGTGGACTCTCCCCAGTGTCTGGGCAGAATGGACTCTCCCTGGTGTCTGGGCAGTCTGGACTCTCCGCAGTGTCTGGGCACTCTGGACTCTCCCTGGTGTCTGGGCAGTCTATACTCTCCGCAGTGTCTGGGCAGTCTGGACTCTCCGCAGTGTCTGGGCAGTCTGGACTCTCCCTGGTGTCTGGGCAGTCTGGACTCTTCCCGGTGTCTGGGCAGTCTGGACTCTCCCCAGTGTCTGTGCAGTGTGCACTCTCCTCGGTGTCTGGGCAGTCTGGACTGTCCTCGGTGTCTGGGCAGTCTGGACTTTCCGCACTGTCTGGGCAGTCTGGACTCTCCCTGGTGTCTGGGCCGTCTGGACTCTCCCCGGTGTCTGGGCAGTCTGGACTCTCACCGGTGTCTAGGTAGTCTGGACTCTCACCGGTGTCTGGGCAGTCTGGACTCTCCCCGGTGACTGGGCAGTCTGGACTCTCACCGGTGTCAAGGTAGTCTGGACTCTCACCAGTGACTGGGCAGCCTGGATTCTTCCCAGTGTCTGGGCAGTCTGGGCTCTCCGCAGTGCCAGGGCAGTCCGAACACTCCCAGGTGTCTGGGCAGTTTGGACTCCCCCCGGTGTCTGGGCAGTCTGGACTCTCCCTGGTATCTGGGCAGTGTGGACTCTCCCCGGTGTCTGGGCAGTCTGGACTCTCCCTGGTGCATAGGCAATGTGGACTCTCCTCGGTGTCTCGGCAGTCTGGACTCTCCTGTATCTGGGCAGTCTGGACTCTCCCCGGTGTCTGGGCAGTGTGGACTCTCCTCGGTGTCCGGTCAGTGTGGACTCTCCCCGGTGTCTGGGCATTGTGGACTCCCCCCGGTGTCTGGGCAGTATGGACTCCCTTGCGTCTGGGCAGTCTGGACTCCCTCCGGTGTCTGGGCGGTGTGGACTCTCCTCGGTGTCTGGGCAGATTGGACTCTCCTGTGTCTGGGCAGTATGGACTCCCCCCCTGGTGTCTGGGCAGTCTGGAATCTCCCTGGTGTCTGTGCATCCTGGACTCTTCCCGGTGTCTGGGCAGTCTGGACTCTCCCCAGTGGCTGGGCAGCGTGGACTCTCCTCGGTGTCTGGGCAGTCTGGACTCTCCCCAGTGTCAGGGCAGTGTGGACTCTCCTCGGTGCCTGGGCAGTCTGGACACACCCCCCGGTGTCTGGGCAGTGTGGACTCTCTTGTGTCTGGGCAGTCTGGACTCCCCCCGGTGTCTGGGCAGTGTGGACTCTCCCTGATGTCTGGGCAGTCTGGACTCTCCCTGGTGTCTGGGCAGTCTGGACTCTCCGCAGTGTCTGGGCAGTGAGGACTTTCCCCGGTGTCTGGGCAGTCTGAACTTTTCCCACTGTCTGGGCACTGTGGACTCTCACCGGTGTCAAGGTAGTCTGGACTCTCACCGGTGTCTGGGCAGTCCAGACTCTCCCAGGTGTCTGGGCAGTGCGGACTCTCCCAGGTGTCTGGGCAGTCCGGACTCTCCCGAGTGTCTGGACAGTCTGGACTTCCCTAGTGTCTGGCAGTCTGGACTCCTCCCGGTGTCTGGATAGTCTGGACTTTCCCCGGTGTCTGGGCAGTCTCGACTCTCACTGGTGTCTGGGCAGTCTGGTCTCACCCTGGTGTCTGGGCAGTCTGGACTCTCCACAGTGCCTGGGCAGTCTGGGCTCTCCCCGGTGTCTGGGCAGTCTGGACTCTCCCCGGTGTCAAGGTAGTCTGGACTCTCACCAGTGTCTAGGTAGTCTGGTCTCTCAACGGTGTCTGGGCAGTCTGGACTCTCCCCGGTGTCCGGTCAGTGTGGACTCTCCCCGGTGTCTGGGCAGTATGGACTCCCTTGAGTCTGGGCAGTCTGGACTCCCTCCGGTGTCTGGGCGGTGTGGACTCTCCTCGGTGTCTGGGCAGATTGGACTCTCCTGTGTCTGGGCAGTCTGGACTCCCCCCACCGGTGTCTGGGCAGTGTGGACTCTCCCTGGTGTCTGGACAGTCTGGACTCTCCCTGGCGTATGGGCAGTCTGGACTCTGCGCAGTGTCTGGGCTGTCTGGACTCTCCCTGGTGTCTGGGCAGTCTGGGCTCTCCGCAGTGTCAGGGCAATCTGGACTCTCCCTGGTGTCTGGGCAGTCTGGACTCTCCGCACTGTCTGGGCAGTCTGGACTCTCCGTGGTGTCTGGGCAGTCTGGACTCTCCGTGGTGTCTGGGCAGTCTGGACTCTCCCTGGTGTCTGGGCAGTCTGGCCTCTCCATGGTGTCTGGGCGGACTGGACTCTCCCCAGTGTCTGGACAGTGTTCACTCTCCTCGGTGTCTGGGCTGTCTGGACTCTCCTCGGTGTCTGGGCAGAGTGGATCCTCCCCGGTGTCTGGGCAGTGTGGACTCTGCTCGGTGTCCGGTCAGTGTGGACTCTCCCCAGTGTCTGGGCAGTGTGGACTCCGCCCGGTGCCTGGGCAGTATGGACTCCCTTGTGTCTGGGCAGTCTGGACTCCCTCCGGTGTCTGGGCGGTGTGGACTCTCCTCGGTGTCTGGGCAGTCTGGACTCTCCGCAGTGTCTGGGCAGTCTGGACTCTCCGCAGTGTCTGGGCAGTCTGGACTCTCCCTGCTGTCTGGGCAGTCTGTACTCTCCGCAGTGTCTGGGCAGTCTGCACTCTCCACAGTGTCTGGGCAGTCTGGACTCTCCCTGCTGTCAGGGCAGTCTGGACTCTTCCCGGTGTCTGGGCAGTCTGGACTCTCCCCGGTGACTGGGCAGTGTGCACTCTCCTCGGTGTCTGGGCAGTGTGGACTCTCCTCGGTGTGTGGGCAGTGTGGACTCTCCCCGGTGCCTAGGCAGTCTGGACTCTCCGCAGTGTCTGGGTGGTCTGGATTCTTCCTGGTGTCTGGGCAGTCTGGGCTCTCCGCAGTGTCTGGGCAGTCCGGACACTCCCAGGTGTCTGGTCAGTATGGACTCCACCCGGTGTCTGGGCAGTCTGGGCTCGCCCCTGTGTCTGGGCAGTCTGGACTCCCCCCAGTGTCTGGGCAGTCTGGAATCCCCCCCCCCCCCCCCGGTGACTGGGCAGTCTGGACTCTCCCCGGTGTCTGGGAAGTCTGGATACTCTGCAGTGTCTGAGCAGTCTGGACTCTCCCTGGTGTCTGGAAAGTCTGGACTCTCCCCGGTGTCTGGGCAGTCTGGACTCTCCCTGGTGTCTGGGCAGTCTGGACTCTCCGCAGTGTCTGAGCAGTCTGGACTCTCCCTGGTGTCTGGGCAGTCTGGACTCTCCCCGGTGTCTGGGCAGTGTGGACTCTCACCGGTGTCTGGGCAGTGTGGACTCTCCCCGGTGTCTGGGCAGTGTGGACTCTCACCGGTGTCTGGGCAGTGTGGACTCTCCCTGGTGTCTGGGAAGTCTGGACTCGCCCGGGTGTCTGGGCAGTCTGGACTCTCTGCAGTGTCTGGGCAGTCTGGACTCTCCCTGGTGTCTGGGCAGTCTGGACTCTCCGCAGTGTCTGGGCAGTGTGGACTCACCCTGGTGTCTGGGCAGTCTGGACTCTCCCCGGTGTCTGGGCAGTCTGGACTCTCCGAGGAGTCTGGGCAGTCTGGACTCTTCCCGGTGTCTGGGCAGTCTGGACTCTCCCCAGTGTCTGGGCAGTGTGCACTCTCCTCGGTGTCTGGGCAGTCTGGACTCTCTCGGTGTCTGGGCAGTGTGGACTCTCCCCGGTGTCTGGGCAGTCTGGACTCTCCCTGGTGTCTGGGCAGTCTGGACTCTCCCTGGTGTCTGGGCAATCTGGACTCTCCGCAGTGTCTGTGTAGTCTGGACGCTCCCTGGTGTCTGGGCAGTCTGGACTCTCCGCAGTGTCTGGGCAGTATGGACTGTCCCTGGTGTCAGGGCAGTCTGGACTCTCCGCAGTGTTGGGGCAGTCTGGACTCTCCCTGGTGTCTGGGCAGTCTGGACTCATCCCGGTGTCTGGGCGGACTGGACTCACCCCAGTGTCTGGGCGGTGTTCACTCTCCTCGGTGTCTGGGCAGTCTGGACTCTCCTCGGTGTCTGGGCAGATTGGATCCTCCCCGGTGTCTGGGCAGTGTGGACTCTCACCGGTGTCTGGGCAGTGTGGACTCACCCTGGTGTCTGGGCAATCTGGACTCTCCGCAGTGTCTGGGCAGTCTGCACTCTCCCTGGTGTCTGGGCAGTCTGGACTCTCCGCAGTGTCTGGGCAGTCTGGACTCTCCCTGGTGCCTGGGCAGTCTGGACTCTCCGCAGTGTCTGGGCAGTGTGGACTCTCCTGTATCTGGGCAGTCTGGACTCACCCCGGTGTCTGGGCAGTGTGGACTCTCCTCGGTGTCCGGTCAGTGTGGACTCTCCACGGTGACTGGGCAGTGTGGACTCCCCCCGGTGTCTGGGCAGTATGGGCTCCCTTGTGTCTGGGCAGTCTGGACTCCCTCCGGTGTCTGGGCGGTGTGGACTCTCCTCGGTGTCTGGGCAGATTGGACTCTCCAGTGTCTGCGCAGTCTGGACTCCCCCCACCAGTGTCTGGGCACTCTGGACTCTCCGCAGTGTCTGAGAAGTCTGGACTCTCCCCAGTGTCTGGGCAGAATGGACTCTCCCTGGTGTCTGGCCAGTCTGGACTCTCCGCAGTGTCTGGGCAGTCTGGACTCTCCCTGGTGTCTGGGCAGTCTGTACTCTCCACAGTGTCTGGGCAGTCTGGACTCTCTGCAGTGTCTGGGCAGTCTGGACTCTCCCTGCTGTCAGGGCAGTCTGGACTCTTCCCAGTGTCTGGGCAGTCTGGACTCTCCCCGGTGTCTGGGCAGTGTGGACTCTCCTCGGTGTCCGGTCAGTGTGGACTCTCCCCGGTGTCTGGGCATTGTGGACTCCCCCCGGTGTCTGGGCAGTATGGACTCCCTTGCGTCTGGGCAGTCTGGACTCCCTCCGGTGTCTGGGCGGTGTGGACTCTCCTCGGTGTCTGGGCAGATTGGACTCTCCTGTGTCTGGGCAGTATGGACTCCCCCCCTGGTGTCTGGGCAGTCTGGAATCTCCCTGGTGTCTGTGATTCCTGGACTCTTCCCGGTGTCTGGGCAGTCTGGACTCTCCCCAGTGGCTGGGCAGCGTGGACTCTCCTCGGTGTCTGGGCAGTCTGGACTCTCCCCAGTGTCAGGGCAGTGTGGACTCTCCTCGGTGCCTGGGCAGTCTGGACACACCCCCCGGTGTCTGGGCAGTGTGGACTCTCTTGTGTCTGGGCAGTCTGGACTCCCCCCGGTGTCTGGGCAGTGTGGACTCTCCCTGATGTCTGGGCAGTCTGGACTCTCCCTGGTGTCTGGGCAGTCTGGACTCTCCGCAGTGTCTGGGCAGTGAGGACTTTCCCCGGTGTCTGGGCAGTCTGAACTTTTCCCGCTGTCTGGGCACTGTGGACTCTCACCGGTGTCAAGGTAGTCTGGACTCTCACCGGTGTCTGGGCAGTCCAGACTCTCCCAGGTGTCTGGGCAGTGCGGACTCTCCCAGGTGTCTGGGCAGTCCGGACTCTCCCGAGTGTCTGGACAGTCTGGACTTCCCTAGTGTCTGGCAGTCTGGACTCCTCCCGGTGTCTGGATAGTCTGGACTTTCCCCGGTGTCTGGGCAGTCTCGACTCTCACTGGTGTCTGGGCAGTCTGGTCTCACCCTGGTGTCTGGGCAGTCTGGACTCTCCGCAGTGCCTGGGCAGTCTGGGCTCTCCCCGGTGTCTGGGCAGTCTGGACTCTCCCCGGTGTCAAGGTAGTCTGGACTCTCACCAGTGTCTAGGTAGTCTGGTCTCTCAACGGTGTCTGGGCAGTCTGGACTCTCCCCGGTGTCCGGTCAGTGTGGACTCTCCCCGGTGTCTGGGCAGTATGGACTCCCTTGAGTCTGGGCTGTCTGGACTCCCTCCGGTGTCTGGGCGGTGTGGACTCTCCTCGGTGTCTGGGCAGATTGGACTCTCCTGTGTCTGGGCAGTCTGGACTCCCCCCACCGGTGTCTGGGCAGTGTGGACTCTCCCTGGTGTCTGGACAGTCTGGACTCTCCCTGGCGTATGGGCAGTCTGGACTCTGCGCAGTGTCTGGGCTGTCTGGACTCTCCCTGGTGTCTGGGCAGTCTGGGCTCTCCGCAGTGTCAGGGCAATCTGGACTCTCCCTGGTGTCTGGGCAGTCTGGACTCTCCGCACTGTCTGGGCAGTCTGGACTCTCCGTGGTGTCTGGGCAGTCTGGACTCTCCGTGGTGTCTGGGCAGTCTGGACTCTCCCTGGTGTCTGGGCAGTCTGGCCTCTCCATGGTGTCTGGGCGGACTGGACTCTCCCCAGTGTCTGGACAGTGTTCACTCTCCTCGGTGTCTGGGCTGTCTGGACTCTCCTCGGTGTCTGGGCAGAGTGGATCCTCCCCGGTGTCTGGGCAGTGTGGACTCTGCTCGGTGTCCGGTCAGTGTGGACTCTCCCCAGTGTCTGGGCAGTGTGGACTCCCCCCGGTGCCTGGGCAGTATGGACTCCCTTGTGTCTGGGCAGTCTGGACTCCCTCCGGTGTCTGGGCGGTGTGGACTCTCCTCGGTGTCTGGGCAGTCTGGACTCTCCGCAGTGTCTGGGCAGTCTGGACTCTCCGCAGTGTCTGGGCAGTCTGGACTCTCCCTGCTGTCTGGGCAGTCTGTACTCTCCGCAGTGTCTGGGCAGTCTGCACTCTCCACAGTGTCTGGGCAGTCTGGACTCTCCCTGCTGTCAGGGCAGTCTGGACTCTTCCCGGTGTCTGGGCAGTCTGGACTCTCCCCGGTGACTGGGCAGTGTGCACTCTCCTCGGTGTCTGGGCAGTGTGGACTCTCCTCGGTGTGTGGGCAGTGTGGACTCTCCCCGGTGCCTAGGCAGTCTGGACTCTCCGCAGTGTCTGGGTGGTCTGGATTCTTCCTGGTGTCTGGGCAGTCTGGGCTCTCCGCAGTGTCTGGGCAGTCCGGACACTCCCAGGTGTCTGGTCAGTATGGACTCCACCCGGTGTCTGGGCAGTCTGGGCTCGCCCCTGTGTCTGGGCAGTCTGGACTCCCCCCAGTGTCTGGGCAGTCTGGAATCCCCCCCCCCCCCCCCCCCCCGGTGACTGGGCAGTCTGGACTCTCCCCGGTGTCTGGGAAGTCTGGATACTCTGCAGTGTCTGAGCAGTCTGGACTCTCCCTGGTGTCTGGAAAGTCTGGACTCTCCCCGGTGTCTGGGCAGTCTGGACTCTCCCTGGTGTCTGGGCAGTCTGGACTCTCCGCAGTGTCTGAGCAGTCTGGACTCTCCCTGGTGTCTCGGCAGTCTGGACTCTCCCCGGTGTCTGGGCAGTGTGGACTCTCACCGGTGTCTGGGCAGTGTGGACTCTCCCCGGTGTCTGGGCAGTGTGGACTCTCACCGGTGTCTGGGCAGTGTGGACTCTCCCTGGTGTCTGGGAAGTCTGGACTCGCCCGGGTGTCTGGGCAGTCTGGACTCTCTGCAGTGTCTGGGCAGTCTGGACTCTCCCTGGTGTCTGGGCAGTCTGGACTCTCCGCAGTGTCTGGGCAGTGTGGACTCACCCTGGTGTCTGGGCAGTCTGGACTCTCCCCGGTGTCTGGGCAGTCTGGACTCTCCGAGGAGTCTGGGCAGTCTGGACTCTTCCCGGTGTCTGGGCAGTCTGGACTCTCCCCAGTGTCTGGGCAGTGTGCACTCTCCTCGGTGTCTGGGCAGTCTGGACTCTCTCGGTGTCTGGGCAGTGTGGACTCTCCCCGGTGTCTGGGCAGTCTGGACTCTCCCTGGTGTCTGGGCAGTCTGGACTCTCCCTGGTGTCTGGGCAATCTGGACTCTCCGCAGTGTCTGTGCAGTCTGGACGCTCCCTGGTGTCTGGGCAGTCTGGACTCTCCGCAGTGTCTGGGCAGTATGGACTGTCCCTGGTGTCAGGGCAGTCTGGACTCTCCGCAGTGTTGGGGCAGTCTGGACTCTCCCTGGTGTCTGGGCAGTCTGGACTCATCCCGGTGTCTGGGCGGACTGGACTCACCCCAGTGTCTGGGCGGTGTTCACTCTCCTCGGTGTCTGGGCAGTCTGGACTCTCCTCGGTGTCTGGGCAGATTGGATCCTCCCCGGTGTCTGGGCAGTGTGGACTCTCACCGGTGTCTGGGCAGTGTGGACTCACCCTGGTGTCTGGGCAATCTGGACTCTCCGCAGTGTCTGGGCAGTCTGCACTCTCCCTGGTGTCTGGGCAGTCTGGACTCTCCGCAGTGTCTGGGCAGTCTGGACTCTCCCTGGTGCCTGGGCAGTCTGGACTCTCCGCAGTGTCTGGGCAGTGTGGACTCTCCTGTATCTGGGCAGTCTGGACTCACCCCGGTGTCTGGGCAGTGTGGACTCTCCTCGGTGTCCGGTCAGTGTGGACTCTCCACGGTGACTGGGCAGTGTGGACTCCCCCCGGTGTCTGGGCAGTATGGGCTCCCTTGTGTCTGGGCAGTCTGGACTCCCTCCGGTGTCTGGGCAGTGTGGACTCTCCTCGGTGTCTGGGCAGATTGGACTCTCCAGTGTCTGCGCAGTCTGGACTCCCCCCACCAGTGTCTGGGCACTCTGGACTCTCCGCAGTGTCTGAGAAGTCTGGACTCTCCCCAGTGTCTGGGCAGAATGGACTCTCCCTGGTGTCTGGCCAGTCTGGACTCTCCGCAGTGTCTGGGCAGTCTGGACTCTCCCTGGTGTCTGGGCAGTCTGTACTCTCCACAGTGTCTGGGCAGTCTGGACTCTCTGCAGTGTCTGGGCAGTCTGGACTCTCCCTGCTGTCAGGGCAGTCTGGACTCTTCCCAGTGTCTGGGCAGTCTGGACTCTCCCCGGTGTCTGGGCAGTGTGCACTCTCCTCGGTGTCTGGGCAGTCTGGACTCTCCTCGGTATGTGGGCAGTGTGGACTCTCCCCGGTGTCTAGGTAGTCTGGACTCTCCCTGGTGTCTGGGAAGTGAGGACTCTCCCTGGTGTCAGGGCAGTCTGGCATCTCCCTTGTGTCTGGGCAGTATGGACTCTCCCTGGTGTCTGGGCAGTCTGGACTCTCCGCAGTGTATGGGCACTCTGGACCCTCCCAGGTGTTTGGGCAGTCTGGACTCTCCCCGGTGTCTGGGCAGTCTGGACTCTCCACAGTGTCTGGCCAGTCTGGACTCTCCCTGGGGTCTGGGCAGTCTGGACTCTCCGCAGTGTCTGGGCAGTGTGGACTCACCCTGGTGTCTGGGCAGTCTGGACTCTCCCCGGTGTCTGGGCAGTCTGGACTCTCCGAGGAGTCTGGGCAGTCTGGACTCTTCCCGGTGTCTGGGCAGTCTGGACTCTCCCCGGTGTCTGGGCAGTCTGGACTCTCCGAGGAGTCTGGGCAGTCTGGACTCTTCCCGGTGTCTGGGCAGTCTGGACTCTCCCCAATGTCTGGGCAGTGTACACTCTCCTCGGTGTCTGGGCAGTCTGGACTCTCTCGGTGTCTGGGCAGTGTGGACTCTCCCTGGTGTCTGGGCAGTCTGGACTCTCCCTGGTGTCTGGGCAGTCTGGACTCTCCGCAGTGTCGGGGCAGTGTGGACTCTCCCTGGTGTCTGGGCAGTCTGGACTCATCCCGGTGTCTGGGCGGACTGGACTCTCCCCAGTGTCTGGGCAGTGTTCACTCTCCTCGGTGTCTGGGCAGTCTGGACTCTCCTCGGTGTCAGGGCAGATTGGATCCTCCCCGGTGTCTGGGCAGTGTGGACTCTCACCGGTGTCTGGGCAGTGTGGACTCACCCTGGTGTCTGGGCAATCTGGACTCTCCGCAGTGTCTGGGCAGTCTGGACTCTCCCTGGTGTCTGGGCAGTCTGGACTCTCCGCAGTGTCTGGGCAGTCTGGACTCTCCCTGGTGTCTGGGCAGTCTGGACTCTCCGCAGTGTCTGGGCAGTGTGGACTCTCCTGTATCTAGGCAGTCTGGACTCACCCCGGTGTCTGGGCAGTGTGGACTCTCCTCGGTGTCCGGTCAGTGTGGACTCTCCACGGTGACTGGGCAGTGTGGACTCCCCCCGGTGTCTGGGCAGTATGGGCTCCCTTGTGTCTGGGCAGTCTGGACTCCCTCCGGTGTCTGGGCGGTGTGGACTCTCCTCGGTGTCTGGGCAGATTGGACTCTCCAGTGTCTGCGCAGTCTGGACTCCCCCCCCCCCCCGGTGTTTGGGCACTCTGGACTCTCCGCAGTGTCTGAGAAGTCTGGACTCTCCCCAGTGTCTGGGCAGAATGGACTCTCCCTGGTGTCTGGCCAGTCTGGACTCTCCGCAGTGTCTGGGCAGTCTGGACTCTCCCTGGTGTCTGGGCAGTCTGTACTCTCCACAGTGTCTGGGCAGTCTGGACTCTCTGCAGTGTCTGGGCAGTCTGGACTCTCCCTGCTGTCAGGGCAGTCTGGACTCTTCCCGGTGTCTGGGCAGTCTGGACTCTCCCCGGTGTCTGGGCAGTGTGCACTCTCCTCGGGGTCTGGGCAGTCTGGACTCTCCTCGGTGTGTGGGCAGTGTGGACTCTCCCCGGTGTCTAGGCAGTCTGGACTCTCCGCAGTGTCTGGGCAGTCTGGACTCTCCCTGGTGTCTGGGAAGTGAGGACTCTCCCTGGTGTCAGGGCAGTCTGGACTCTCCCTTGTGTCTGGGCAGTATGGACTCTCCGCAGTGTCTGGGCACTCTGGACTCTCCCTGGTGTTTGGGCAGTCTGGACTCTCCCCGGTGTCTGGGCAGTCTGGACTCTCCACAGTGTCTGGCCACTCTGGACTCTCCCCGGTGTCTGGGCAGTCTGGACTCTCCTGTGTCTGGGCAGTCTGGACTCTCCCTCGTGTCTAGGCAGTCTGGACTCTCCGCAGTATCTGGGCAGTCTGAACTCTCCGCAGTGTCTGGGCAGTCTGGACACTCAGCAGAGTCTGGGCAGTCTGACCTCTCCCTGGTGTCTGGGCAGTCTGAAATCTCACCGGTGTCTGGGCATTCTGGACTCTCCACAGTGTCTGGGCAGTCTGGACTCTTCCCGGTGTCTGGGCAGTCTGTACTCTCCCCAGTGTCTGGGCAGTCTGGACTCTCCCCGGTGTCTGGGCAGTCTGGACTCTCCCCAGTGTCTGGGCAGTCTGGAATCTCCTTGGTGTCTGGGCAGTCTGGACTCTTCCCGGTGTCTGGGCAGTCTGGACTCTCCCCAGTGTCTGGGCACTGTTCACTCTCCAAGGTGTCTGGGCAGTCTGGACTCTCCTCGGTGTCTGGGAAGTGTGGACTCTCCCTGGCGTCTGGGCAGTCTGGACTCTCCGCAGTGTCTGTGCAGTCTGGACGCTCCCTGGTGTCTGGGCAGTCTGGACTCTCCGCAGTGTCTGGGCAGTCTGGACTCTCCCTGGTGTCTGGGCAGTCTGGACTCTGCGCAGTGTCGGGGCAGTGTGGACTCTCCTTGGTTTCTGGGCAGTCTGGACTCTTCCCGGTTTCTGGGGAGTATGGACTCTCCCCAGTATCTGGGCAGTGTTCACTCTCCTCGGTGTCTGGGCAGTCTGGACTCTCCTCGGTGTCTGGGCAGTGTGGACTCTCACCGGTGTCTGGGCAGTGTGGACTCTCCCTGGTGTCTGGGCAGTCTGGACTCTCCCTGGTGTCTGGGCAGTCTGGACTCTCCGCAGTGTCTGGGCTGTCTGGACTCACCCTGGTGACTGGGCAGTCTGGACTCTCCGCAGTGTCTGGGCAATCTGAACTCTCCCTGGTGTCTGGGCAGTCTGGACTCTCCGCAGTGTCTGGGCAGTCTGGACTCTCCCTGGTGTCTGGGCAGTCTGGACTCTGCGCAGTGTCTGGGCAGTCTGGACTCTCCCTGGTGTCTGGGCAGTCTGGACTCTCCGCAGCGTCTGGGCAGTCTGGACTCTCCCTGGTGTCTGGGCAGTCTGGACTCATCCCGGTGTCTAGGCGGACTGGACTCTCCCTGGTGTCTGGGCAGCCTGGACTCTTCCCGGTGTCTGGGCGGACTGGACTCTCCCCAGAGTCTGGGCAGTGTTCACTCTCCTCGGTGTCTGGGCAGCCTGGACTCTCCTCGGTGTCTGGGCAGAGTGGATCCTCCCCGGTGTCTGGGCAGTGTGGACTCTCACCGGTGACTGGGCAGTGTGGACTCTCCCTGGTGTCTGGGCAGTCTGGACTCACCCTGGTGTCTGGGCAGTCTGGACTCTCCCTGGTGTCTGGGCAGTATGAACTCTCCACAGTGTCTAAGCAGTCTGGACTCTCCCTGGTATCTGGGCAGTCTGGACTCCCTCCGGTGTCTGGGCGGGGTGGACTCTCCTCGGTGTCTGGGCAGATTGGACTCTCCTGTGTCTGGGCAGTCTGGACTCCCACCCCCGTCTCTGGGCAGTCTGGACTCTCCGCAGTGTCTGGGCAGTCTGGACTCTCCCCAGTGTCTGGGCAGAATGGACTCTCCCTGGTGTCTGGGCAGTCTGGACTCTCCCCAGTGAGTGGGCAGTCTGGAATCCCCACGCCCGGTGACTGGGCAGTCTGGACTCTCCCCGGTGTCTGGGAAGTCTGGATACTCCGCAGTGTCTGAGCAGTCTGGACTCTCCCTGGTGTCTGGGAAGTCTGGACTCTCCCCGGTGTCTGGGCAGTCTGGACTCTCCGCAGTGTCTGAGCAGTCTGGACTATCCCTGGTGTCTGGGCAGTCTGGACTCTCCCCGGTGTCTGGGCAGTGTGGACTCTCACCGGTGTCAGGGCAGTGTGGACTCTCCCCGGTGTCTGGGCAGTGTGGACTCTCACCGGTGTCTGGGCAGTGTGGACTCTCACCGGTGTCTGGGCAGTCTGGACTCTCCCCGGTGTCTGGGCAGTCTGGACTCTCCGCAGTGTCTGGGCAGTCTGGACTCTCCCTGGTGTCTGGGCAGTCTGGACTCTCCGCAGTGTCTGGGCAGTCTGGACTCTCCCTGGTGTCTGGGCAGTCTGGACTCTACCCGGTGTCAGGGCAGTCTGGACTCTCCGAGGAGTCTGGGCAGTCTGGACTCTTCCCGGTGTCTGGGCAGTCTGGACTCTACCCAGTGTCTGGGCAGTGTGCACTCTCCTCGGTGTCTGGGCAGTCTGGACTCTCTCGGTGTCTGGGTAGTGTGGACACTCCCCGGTGTCTGGGCAGTCTGGACTCTCCCTGGTGTCTGGGCAGTCTGGACTCTCCCTGGTGTCTGGGCAGTCTGGACTCTCCACAGTGTCTGTGCAGTCTGGACGCTCCCTGGTGTCTGGGCAGTATGGACTCTCCGCAGTGTCTGGGCAGTCTGGACTCTCCCTGGTGTCTGGGCAGTCTGGACTCTCCGCAGTGTCGGGGCAGTCTGGACTCTCCCTGGTGTCTGGGCAGTCTGGACTCATCCCGGTCTCTGGGCGGACTGGACTCTCCCCAGTGTCTGGGCAGTGTTCACTCTCCCCAGTGTATGGTCAGTGTGCACTCTCCTCGGTGTCTGGGCAGTCTGGACTCTCTCGGTGTCTGGGCAGTGTGGACTCTCCCCGGTGTCTGGTCAGTGTGGAATGTCCCTGGTGTCTGGGCAGTCTGGACTCTCCCTGGTGTCTGGGCAGTCTGGACTCTCCCCAGTGTCTGGGCAGTGTTCACTCTCCAAGGTGTCTGGGCAGTCTGGACTCTCCTCGGTGTCTGGGAAGTGTGGACTCTCCCTGGTGTCTGGGCAGTCTGGACTCTCCGCAGTGTCTGTGCAGTCCGGACACTCCCAGGAGTTTGGGCAGTTTGGACTCCTCCCGGTGTCTGGGCAGTCTGGACTCTCCCCGGTATCTGGGCAGTGTGGACTCTCCCCGGTGTCTGGGCAGTCTGGACTCTCCCCGGTGTCTGGGCAGTCTGGACTCTCCCTGGTGCATAGGCAATGTGGACTCTCCTCGGTGTCTGGGCAGTGTGGACTCCCCTGTATCTGGGCAGTCTGGACCCTCCCCGGTGTCTGGGCAGTGTGGACTCTCACCGGTGTCTGGGCAGTGTGGACTCTCCCCGGTGTCTGGGCAGTGTGGACTTTCACCGGTGTCTGGGCAGTGTGGACTCTCCCTGGTGTGTGGGCAGTCTGGACTATCCCCGGTGTCTGGGCAGTCTGGTCTCTCCGCAGTGTCTGGGCAGTCTGGACTCTCCCTGGGGTCTGGGCAGTCTGGACTCTCCGCAGTGTCTGGGCAGTGTGGACTCACCCTGGTGTCTGGGCAGTCTGGACTCTCCCCGGTGTCTGGGCAGTCTGGACTCTCCCCAGTGTCAGGGGCAGTCTGGACTCTCCGAGGAGTCTGGGCAGTCTGGACTCTTCCCGGTGTCTGGGCAGTCTGGACTCTCCCAGTCTCTGGGCAGTGTGCACTCTCCTCGGTGTCTGGGCAGTCTGGACTCTCTCGGTGTCTGGGCAGTGTGGACTCTCCCCGGTGTCTGGGCAGTCTGGACTCTCCCTGGTGTCTGGGCAGTCTGGACTCTCCCTGGTGTCTGGGCAGTCTGGACTCTCCGCAGTGTCTGTGCAGTCTGGACGCTCCCTGGTGTCTGGGCAGTCTGGACTCTCCGCAGTGTCTGGGCAGTCCGGACTCTCCCTGGTGTCTGGGCAGTCTGGACTCTCCGCAGCGTCTGGGCAGTCTGGACTCTCCATGGTGTCTGGGCAGTCTGGACTCATCCCGGTTTCTGGGCGGACTGGACTCTCCCCAGTGTCTGGGCAGTGTTCACTCTCCTCGGTGTCTGGGCAGTCTGGACTCCCCCCGGTGTCTGGGCAGTATGGACTTCCTTGTGTCTGGGCAGTCTGGACTCCCTCCGGTGTCTGGGCGGTGTGGACTCTCCTCGGTGTCTGGGCAGATTGAACTCTCCTGTGTCTGGGCAGTCTGGACTCCCCCCCCCCGGTGTATCGGCAGTCTGGACTCTCCGCAGTGTCTGGGCAGTCTGGACTCTCCCCAGTTTCTGGGCAGAATGGACTCTCCCTCGTGTCTGGGCAGTCTGGACTCTCCGCAGTGTCTGGGCAGTCGGGGCTCTCCCTGGTGTCTGGGCAGTCTGTACTCTCCGCAGTGTATGGGCAGTCAGCACTCTCCGCAGTGTCTGGGCAGTCTGGACACTCCCTGCTGTCAGGGCAGTCTGGACTCTTCCCGGTGTCTGGGCAGTCTGGACTCTCCCCGGTGTCTGGGCAGTGTGCACTCTCCTCGGTGTCTGGGCAGTCTGGACTCTCCTCGGTGTGTGGGCAGTGTGGACTCTCCCCGGTGCCTAGGCAATCTGGACTCTCCGCAGTGTCTGGGTGGTCTGGATTCTTCCTGGTGTCTGGGCAGTCCGGACACTCCCAGGTGTCTGGTCAGTCTGGACTCCAGCCGGTGTCTGGGCAGTCTGGGCTCGGCCGGTGTCTGGGCAGTCTGGACTCTCCCCAGTGAGTGGGCAGTCTGGAATCCCCACGCCCGGTGACTGGGCAGTCTGGACTCTCCCCGGTGTCTGGGAAGTCTGGATACTCCGCAGTGTCTGAGCAGTCTGGACTCTCCCTGGTGTCTGGGAAGTCTGGACTCTCCCCGGTGTCTGGGCAGTCTGGACTCTCCGCAGTGTCTGAGCAGTCTGAACTATCCCTGGTGTCTGGGCAGTCTGGACTCTCCCCGGTGTCTGGGCAGTGTGGACTCTCACCGGTGTCAGGGCAGTGTGGACTCTCCCCGGTGTCTGGGCAGTGTGGACTCTCACCGGTGTCTGGGCAGTGTGGACTCTCACCGGTGTCTGGGCAGTCTGGACTCTCCCCGGTGTCTGGGCAGTCTGGACTCTCCGCAGTGTCTGGGCAGTCTGGACTCTCCCTGGTGTCTGGGCAGTCTGGACTCTCTGCAGTGTCTGGGCAGTCTGGACTCTCCCTGGTGTCTGGGCAGTCTGGACTCTACCCGGTGTCAGGGCAGTCTGGACTCTCCGAGGAGTCTGGGCAGTCTGGACTCTTCCCGGTGTCTGGGCAGTCTGGACTCTACCCAGTGTCTGGGCAGTGTGCACTCTCCTCGGTGTCTGGGCAGTCTGGACTCTCTCGGTGTCTGGGTAGTGTGGACACTCCCCGGTGTCTGGGCAGTCTGGACTCTCCCTGGTGTCTGGGCAGTCTGGACTCTCCCTGGTGTCTGGGCAGTCTGGACTCTCCACAGTGTCTGTGCAGTCTGGACGCTCCCTGGTGTCTGGGCAGTATGGACTCTCCGCAGTGTCTGGGCAGTCTGGACTCTCCCTGGTGTCTGGGCAGTCTGGACTCTCCGCAGTGTCGGGGCAGTCTGGACTCTCCCTGGTGTCTGGGCAGTCTGGACTCATCCCGGTCTCTGGGCGGACTGGACTCTCCCCAGTGTCTGGGCAGTGTTCACTCTCCTCGGTGTCTGGGCAGTCTGGACTCTCCTCGGTGTCTGGGCAGATTGCATCCTCCCCGGTGTCTGGGCAGTGTGGACTCACCCTGGTGTCTGGGCAATCTGGACTCTCCGCAGTGTCCGGGCAGTCTGGACTCTCCGCAGTGTCTGGGCAGTCTGGACTCTCCCTGGTGTCTGGGCAGTCTGGACTCTCCGCAGTGTCTGGGCAGTGGGGACTCTCCTGTATCTGGGCAGTCTGGACTCACCCCGGTGTCTGGGCAGTGTGGACTCTCCTCGGTGTCCGGTCAGTGTGGACTCTCCATGGTGACTGGGCAGTGTGGACTCCCCCCGGTGTCTGGGCAGTATGGACTCCCTTGTGTCTGGGCAGTCTGGACTCTCCGCAGTGTCTGGGCAGTCTGGAATCTCCTTGGTGTCTGGGCATTCTGGACTCTTCCCGGTGTCTGGGCAGTCTGGACTCTCCCCAGTGTCTGGGCAGTGTTCACTCTCCTCGGTGTCTGGGCAGTCTGGACTCTCCTCGGTGTCTGGGCAGTGTGGACTCTCCCCGGTGACTGGGCAGTGTGGACTCGCACCGGTGTCTGGGCAGTGTGGACTCTCCCTGGTGTCTGGACAGTCTGGACTCTCCCTGGCGTCTGGGCAGTCTGGACTCTCCGCAGTGTCAGGGCAATCTGGACTCTCCCTGGTGTCTGGGCAGTCTGGACTCTCCGCACTGTCTGGGCAGTCTGGACTCTCCGTGGTGTCTGGGCAGTCTGGACTCTCCGTGGTGTCTGGGCAGTCTGGTCTCTCCCTGGTGTCTGGGCAGTCTGGCCTCTCCACGGTGTCTGGGCGGACTGGACTCTCCCCAGTGTCTGGACAGTGTTCACTCTCCTCGGTGTCTGGGCTGTCTGGACTCTCCTCGGTGTCTGGGCAGAGTGGATCCTCCCCGGTGTCTGGGCAGTGTGGACTCTGCTCGGTGTCCGGTCAGTGTGGACTCTCCCCAGTGTCTGGGCAGTGTGGACTCCCCCCGGTGCCTGGGCAGTATGGACTCCCTTGTGTCTGGGCAGTCTGGACTCCCTCCGGTGTCTGGGCGGTGTGGACTCTCCTCGGTGTCTGGGCAGTCTGGACTCTCCGCAGTGTCTGGGCAGTCTGGACTCTCCGCAGTGTCTGGGCAGTCTGGACTCTCCCTGCTGTCTGGGCAGTCTGTACTCTCCGCAGTGTCTGGGCAGTCTGGACTCTCCCTGCTGTCAGGGCAGTCTGGACTCTTCCCGGTGTCTGGGCAGTCTGGACTCTCCCCGGTGACTGGGCAGTGTGCACTCTCCTCGGTGTCTGGGCAGTGTGGACTCTCATCGGTGTGTGGGCAGTGTGGACTCTCCCCGGTGCCTAGGCAGTCTGGACTCTCCGCAGTGTCTGGGTGGTCTGGATTCTTCCTGGTGTCTGGGCAGTCTGGGCTCTCCGCAGTGTCTGGGCAGTCCGGACACTCCCAGGTGTCTGGTCAGTAAGGACTCCACCCGGTGTCTGGGCAGTCTGGGCTCGCCCCTGTGTCTGGGCAGTCTGGACTCCCCCCAGTGTCTGGGCAGTCTTGAATCCCCCCCCCCCCCCCCCCCGGTGACTGGGCAGTCTGGACTCTCCTCGGTGTCTGGGAAGTCTGGATACTCCGCAGTGTCTGAGCAGTCTGGACTCTCCCTGGTGTCTGGAAAGTCTGGAATCTCCCCGGTGTCTGGGCAGTCTGGACTCTCCCTGGTGTCTGGGCAGTCTGGACTCTCCGCAGTGTCTGAGCAGTCTGGACTCTCCCTGGTGTCTGGGCAGTCTGGACTCTCCCCGGTGTCTGGGCAGTGTGGACTCTCACCGGTGTCTGGGCAGTGTGGACTCTCCCCGGTGTCTGGGCAGTGTGGACTCTCCGGTGTCTGGGCAGTGTGGACTCTCCCTGGTGTCTGGGAAGTCTGGACTCTCCCGGGTGTCTGGGCAGTCTGGACTCTCTGCAGTGTCTGGGCAGTCTGGACTCTCCCTGGTGTCTGGGCAGTCTGAACTCTCCGCAGTGTCTGGGCAGTGTGGACTCTCCCT